>NC_072827.1:5757500-6372500 GCF_027744805.1 Dunckerocampus dactyliophorus
CCGTGATGTCGTCATGGAGGAGTGGAAGAGGATTCCAGTGGCAACCTGTGAAGCTCTGGTGAACTCCATGCCCAAGAGGGTTAAGGCAGTGCTGGAAAATAATGGTGGCCACACAAAATATTGACACTTTTGGCCCAATTTGGACATTTTCACTTGGGGTGTATTCACTTTTGTTGCCTGCAGTTTAGACATTAAGGTCTGTGTATTGTGTTATTTTGTTCGTAAGTTGGGGACCTAGTGTACACATATATACACACACACATACATATACATATATATACACACACACACACACACACATATATATATATATATATATATATATATATATATATATATATATATATATATATATATATATATATATATATATATATATATATATATATATATACACATACATATACATACATATATACACATACATACATATACATACATATATATACATACATACATACATACACATACATATACTTATATACATACACATACATATACATATATATGTATATACATATATACATATATATGTATATACATATATATATACATATATATGTATATACATATATATATACATATATATGTATATACATATATATACATATATACATATACATATATATACATATATGCATATACATATATATACATATATACATATACATACTGTATATACACACACATACATATATATATATACACACACACACATATATATACTGTATATGTATGTGTATGTATATATATATATGTATATATATATATACACATACATATACAGTATATATGTATATATATATATATATATATGTATATGTGTATATATGTATATATATATATACATATATATATATATATATATATATATATATATATATGTATGTATGTACAGTATGTCACAAAAGTGAGTACACCCTTCACATTTCTGCAAATATTTTATTATATCTTTTCATGGGACACCACTGAAGAAATGAAACTTTGCTACAATGTAAAGTAGTCAGTGTACAGCTTGTATAACAGTGTAAATTTACTGTTCCCTTCAAAATAACTCAATACACAGACCTTAATGTCTAAACTGCAGGCAACAAAAGTGAATACACCCCAAGTGAAAATGTCCAAACGGGGCCAAAAGTGTCAGTATTTTGTGTGGCCACCATTATTTTCCAGCACTGCCTTAACCCTCTTGGGCATGGAGTTCACCAGAGCCTCACAGGTTGCCACTGGAATCCTCTTCCACTCCTCCATGACGACATCACGGAGCTGGTGGATGTTAGAGACCTTGTGCTCCTTCACCTTCAGTTTGAGGATGCCCCACAGATGCTCAATAGGATTTAGGTCCGGAGACATGCTTGGCCAGTCCATCACATTCACCCTTAACTTCTTTAGCAAAGCAGTGGTTGTCTTGGAGGTGTGTTTGGGGTCGTTGTCATGTTGGAATACTGCCCTGCGGCCCAGTTTCCGAAGGGAGGGGATCAAGCTCTGCTTCAGGACAGTACATGTTGGCATTCATGGTTCCCTCAATGAACTGTAGCTCCCCAGTGTCGGCAGCACTCATGCAGCCCCAGACCATGACACTCACACCACCATGTTTGACTGTAGGTAAAACACAGTCGTCTTTGTACTCCTCACCTGGTTTCCGCCACACACGCTTGACACCATCTGAACCAAATAAGTTTATCTTGGTCTCATCAGACCACAGGACATGGTTCCAGTAATCCATGTCTTTAGTCTGCTTATCTTCAGCAAACAGTTTGCGGGCTTTCTTATGCATCATCTTTAGAAGAGGCTTCTTTCTGGGATGACAGCCATGCAGACCAATTTGATGCAGAGTGCGACGTATGGTCTGAGCACTGACAGGTTGACCACCCATCCCTTCAACCTCTGCAGCAATGCTGGCAGCACTCAGGCGTCTATTTTCCAAAGACAACCTCTGGATATGACGCTGGGCACGTGCACTCAACTTCTTTGGTCGACCATGGCGAGGCCTGTTCTGAGTGGAACCTGTGATGTTAAACCGCTGTATGGTCTTGGCCACCGTGCTGCTGCTCAGTTTCAGAGTGTTGGCAATCTTCTTATAGCCTAAGCCATCTTGGTGTAGCGCAACAATTCTTTTTTTCAGATCCTCAGAGAGTTCTTTGCCATGAGGTGCCATGTTAAACTTCCAGTGACCAGTGTGAGAGTGATAAAACCAAATTTAACACACCTGCTCCCCATTCACACCTGAGACCTTGTAACACTAATGGGTCACATGACACTGGGGAAAGAAAATGGCTAATTGGGCCCAATTTGGACATTTTCACTTAGGGGTGTATTCACTTTTGTTGCCTGCAGTTTAGACATTAAGCTCTGTGTATTGAGTTATTTTGAGGGGACAGTAAATTTACACTGTTATACAAGCTGTACACTGACTACTTTACATTGTAGCAAAGTTTCATTTCTCCAGTGGTGTCCCATGAAAAGATATAATAAAATATTTGCAGAAATGTGAGGGGTGTACTCACTTTTGTGTATATGTGTCTATATATATATGTGTGAGTGTGTATATGTATTAGGGATGTCTCGATCCACATTTTTTGGCTTTTAATAGTCTTTCCAATCCGATCAGGTACTTTTGTTACAAACATGAATTTGTGGAATTGAATATGGTTATGAAAATAGCTCTTCAAAGCATTAAAAATAATGCAACCAAAGTACTGCTGAATGTACTTTTTTCTTCCACAGCATGACCAACAATATTGTTTGGCTTTTGTAACAAACCTCTGTGAGTCAGGTCCCTAATCCAGTAAAAGACCATCCAATAAAAGAGAAAATGTGAAAAAATGAGCGCGCAAAATACTTTTAGGGTAGGACTAATCATTTGACGTGGTTATAGATCCATTTGTGGTGTGATTTAGGATATATGACATTTTTTGTAACAAATTCTCTTAGGGCCCTATGAAATCTGTTTTATTTTTTCTCCAATTCTTTTTTTTTTTCCATTTTAATTTTTTAGAATTCATTTTTTTAATGTTTTCCATATATTTTACCAGCATAGTGTGTGACAACATGCGCTCTTATTTTGAAGCCCGGAATGTGTTGTGTGCGTTGGGAATGGCAGTTGACGGTTGATACGCACCGGGTCAAAGAATAAACGTGCCTCTTGTCTTTTTTTCCCCACTCAGAACCTGCACGTCGTCAGTGGGCATTGTGAAATGGTCCTTACGCTAAAGTGGTAATACACAACACGGTGAAAATACTGTCTACTCATCCAGTCTGAGTCACGCACCCACACAGCTGCACAAGCTAAACTAAGCGAACCCCGCTAGCTTCCAATCATGCTTCGTAACAGAGGAGTTTCCAATGTTTTTCGCCGCCGTTTCGACATTTTTAGTAGGGTTTGTGCTGTCCCTATTATAAGAGCGGCACTTCCCGTGCGAGCTCCCCGCACCGTGACACAGCAGGCCGGGCACAGTGAGGGAGAACTATGGAGCCGAGTCGGCTGCAATGAATGTATGGGAAACAAAGGTGTCCAACTTGGCATATTTCAAAAATGCCCATGCAAGGTTTCCGGTAATGAAACACAGTAAAAGGATGTTTAATAATAGCAAACTCATTTTTGCTCGAGAGTGTTCCATTTTCAGTGGCGGAGCTACAGGGTGGCCACCCTGGTCACTCTCCAGCTACCCCACTGGCCATCTAGACAATTCAGGTATCAACATACTGCCACCCCATGTGAGTAATAGTCTCAACTTGGCCACCCTGGTGAAAAATATTTGGCTTCCGCCACTGTCCATTTGTTTCAATACACTCATACTTGGGTTTGTTTTTTTTGTCTCCCCAGCTTGAAGCTGCGCAAAGTTCTACCACACCTTTAGTGCCTCCTATACGCGTTACTCCTTTTGAACAGCAGGGACCAGCGTCGAGAAAGGACACCCCTGGCCTCGATGCTGCTAAAGTGGGCATGAGAGGGCAAACAAATGCAAGCAAAAGCCATAAGGTGGCAAACGCTGCTACAAAGGCCAGCCCAGCGCTAAACTGCCACATGAAATCTTCCGCTGCAGACAATCCGCTGCAAGTGGTTGGCATTTCTCCGCCATTTATGAGCAGTAAGCCTCTGGATGCGAGCAACAAATACCCACAAAGTACGCCGGACAGAACTGGAAATGTATGCGAGGGACTTGGTTCTACCACCACCACATCCCACGACAGTCATGTGCCAAACGTCCACAGTGTTGATGCTGCACTCAACAAGGAGCAGACGGGACTGCCAGGTAATCACAACCCCTCGTAGATGAAGACGTGTTTTCAATAACTTTCCCGTCCCACAGGCGCCTTGATGGGCTCTGTCACCACCAAGATCTCCGCCATCCACCTCACCAAGCAGCGTCAAGGCGCCGCTTCGCCGTGGTCATCCTCCAGTCCCTCATCGAGACAGTCTGAGGATGCAGGGTAAGATTTGTTGTTCTTGTTGCTGTCATTTGGTGGAAATGACTTTGTTCAACCTCCTCGTTGGCCCTTGATGTGGAATCCTGTTGGCTTTGGTGGCAGGATGCGTACTGAAACTCTGTATGGAGATGTCACTGGGACCGACATCAGTGGTTGTAACCAGACCGGAAAACAAACTAGCGAACGCTGCCTCCTGTCTGTGCTAAATTAGAATAGAATAGAAAAGAATAAGCTTTATTTTCATTGCATTGCATTTCATTTAATTGCTAACCCTTCCTGATTTGTTCCTTTTTTTTGCATGTTTGTGACACTTAAATGTTTCAGATCATCAAACAAATGTAAATATTTGTTAATGACAACACAACTGAACACTATGCAGTTTTTAAATGAAACTTTTATTATTTACTCATTCAATCCCAGCTATTTCTCAAAATTCACTTCACTGCCGGCCATTATAGAGGATTTTGACTGATCTTTGAAGGCACATAGAATATTGTGTTCGATGGCTATATAAAGATATAACCTAACAAAAGAAAGATTAGACTCCCGTCTTTCATCTGAAAAAAAGTTTGTTTCGAACTTTTTGCATTCTTTAGTAATCAGCAGTAGAACATAGGTCAGTTTCAAATATCAGTACTGTGCTGCATACTGTGCTAGCATGTTAGCACACGCTGTTGCTGTTATCGCATGGGCTCTATCTGGCAGCAGATGGAGTGGAGTTTGGAATGCATTGCTTGTATTGGAGTGCTCATATGGAAGATGCAGGTCCACAAAACCCAATCCTTGTTTTTTTACATTTTGTTTGCAGCTGTGTATCAATGATGAACTTCTGCTAAATATATAAAATACCGACCTTAAATATGTAAAATACAGTGTAATGATGATGATAAGAAAATAATTAAAGTACAGAGGTATAAAAGTATCTGAAAAAGTGTAAAGTGGCATTGCACATGAGGTGATATTGCACAAGTATTGTAATTGCACAAGTATTGTATCTCCCCTGGGCTGGTCAAACCTGTTTAAAAAAATTGTTAAACTGGTTTGGCTTCCTCACATCCCCCTCAATGTAGGCACCTCTCTTTGAGCTACAGCCCGTCATGGTCCTCATTCCCTGTCACACCTCCTTCATGTCTTTGTTCTGCATCCTCACTTCTAGTTTTATTCTGTACTTCTCCTTTGCTGAACTCTGTTTCCTCTGTACCTGCTTAAATGCTTGTGTGCCACTGTCTTTGAAGGTCTTCTTGTTCAGGATCAGACGGTCTTTGATGTCACTTTTTATCCAGGGCTTTAATTCAATGTTGGAAGTACCACCTTATGTTGTATATTTTTGATGTGAGATTTCCAGCTTATTTTTTCATCTACAAGTATTATGATCCCCAGAAATGTATTTTCGTTCCCTTTCTATGTCCACTCCATCTATTAGTATTTAGTCATATGTGTCCTTTCTGCTATTACCAAATAGCATTATTTTGGTTTTACTTAAGTTCAAGGGTAGTCTGTTTTTATCAAACCATCTTTTTAATATGGCCATTTCATCCGTGACATTTTTAATTAGCTCTTGTGTGCTTTCCCTGGAACAAACGGCAGTAGTATCATCTGCAAGTACTGTATTTCACAACCATAAAGCGCACCGTATTAAATTGCGCAGTCTCAGTTACAGGTGCTATTTTTGTATTTAACACATACACAAGGCGCATCGTATTATTGGGCGCAGGTATGGTCAAATATAGGTAGCATGCATGCATGCTAAAACATACCGTGTCAGTGAGGAAGCGATAGTGCTTAATTTCTTTAGACAGATTAAGAGCAGAACTCTCATTCAGCTTATCAAACCCACTTGAAATCAGGAAGGAACACAACAGTCAGTCATGGTGCACAACTAAAAACATCACACAGCAACTCAGAAACAAACAAGACCCGCTATTTTTGCAGAACAATAACTAACAACTATGTAGCTCAAACATGTAACTTTAAGAGCATTTGCACCAAAACAGTACCGCAAAGCACGCTGGGGAACAGGAAGTGTTCCCAGCGACGATACAATACGCTAGCATGCATGCTATTGTATGTTTCTAAAAAGCCTGCGGGAGCAAAACTGAGTTTGGTTGTACTTTATGGAAGTATTTAACAATGTACTCACATTATTTTTTTTATCAATCCTCATCCACAAATCCATCAATCCCAAATGAACAGCGGGGAAAGTTCTCCATCAAACACGCCAGGTTCCCTCTCGTCATTGTCACAGTCAGTCTCGTTGCCGTGCGGCGCCTCAGAAATGATGCTCGGGCAACAGTGCATCAGACACGTTAGCCCAAGCATCCACAATCTATTCACAAATTGTGGCGTAACTTGACCGGCGCTGCCTCCCAGTCTGAGTGAAGCTGTTTTCGCCATCTGTCATCCATCGCTCCCACGCCGCTCGCAACTTCACTTTAACCGCCATGTTTACACCGATGTCCAGCGGTTATAGTTCCTTCGTCAAGCATCCTGGAATGATGGCAAGCTCTGAGTTAGTAATCTTAGTAAATTTCCCCGCTGTGGGATCAATAAAGTACATACAACGAGTTCATTTGCTGCACTTGGTTTTTCACAGCGGCTGTGAGATGGGCGCGCATGGAGTCAGATACACAAGGACGGTGACGCGTGTGAAAAAAACATCCGGTCTCTTTCCGTACATGTCACTCAGCCACTCAGCCATATTCTCCTCGTCCTTCCAGCCCCTTTGATCGTTCCGGCTGGAAACTTTTCATTAGGCAGCGTCTTCCTCTTAAAAATCACCACAGGTGTCAGTTTCTGTCTGTTACCATGGCAACCAAGCACAACAGTAAAAGCCGACTTCTCGTGCCCCGTTGTGTATCGCTACCGTGCTGGTCCCCTTCTCTACAGTGTGCTTCACTGGGATGTGGAAAGTGAGCGGCACGTCGTCCATGTTGGTGATGTAGTTAGGCTGGATGTGTTTGTCTGCAATGTTTTTACTGCATTGGAGTGGAAGATGGCCAGCTTTCCTTGTAATCCGCTGGATATTGCTGCGCCACCGTAGTCCTTGCCAGGATGGATAGATGGCACCATTTCATAAAATATTTCCATATATCTACTGGGGGCGTGCCTTTAGCGTCCTCTTTCACGTCGGCATGCTGTCCTCAGTCATGTCCACCTTTCCTGTATATAAGCAGTGTGTCGGCAGGCGACGCTCCCAGTCAGTCAAGCGGAGTGCTCATAAAAGTCACACAGCAACACTTACAGATTTTGGAACTCGCTACACACATAAGGCGCGCCGCATTATAAGGCGCCCCGTCCATTTTGGACAAAATTTAAGACTTTTAAGCGTGCCTTATGGACATGAAAATACGGTCATAACAACTTTAAGTCTTTCATCACTTTACAGATGTCATTGATATACAAGTATAAGTTGAACAGTTTTGGTCCCAATATTGACCCCTGGGGTACTCCACATGCAATACTTAAACTTGCAGACGTGTATTCTCCTATCTTTACATATTGCTGCCTGTTAGCTAGGTAGCTTTTAACCCAATTCAAACTTAATCCTCTGATTCCGTATCTTTTCTAATTTTGTTGTTAGCTGACGCTATACTCAATGTTTGAAAGGTGTTTTTAGCCTCTACTTGGTCTGGTGATTTTAGGATATAGACTGATATTATACATTGTATCTATGAATATTGTATTTATTTCCTTGTACTTATGTGAATTTAAATGACTATTCTCTTCAACTTGCATGTCAGAAAATTCCATACAAAATAAAAAGGCATTGTTTTTCGACAAAATTTGTACGTTTGCCATTTTTTTAAGTACCAGGCACTGTGGCCGAAGTATCGATTTGGCACCAGTATGAAACATGTGAACGATACCCAACCCTACTTTGGAGTGGTAAGAGTCTTACTGTTATTGGTGCGTCTGATTCCAGCCCCGAGTGTGTCATGCAAGTGGACGGTGGCGAGGAGGAGCTGCCTGACGAGCAGGAGAACGTCTGCAGCGATGATGGTAAAGACTTCCACGGACAAACACGCAAGCCAGGTGCTGGCTGGCTCCTGACTCATTTTGTGTTTGATTCTTTTCAGATTGTTCCGAGTCATCCTCGATCAACAGCACCTTCCCCACCGTGCGCATCTCTGGGTGAGGACAGTCTCTTATTAATAAGCACACACACAAAAAATAACTCTGCTCTTTAGAAATATTTATCAGTACTACAGTAATCCCTTGTTTATGGAGGTTAATTGATTCCAGGCTCACCAAGTCGGGTTCCTTATTTGTAAATGGAGTATTTTGGTAATTACAGCATAAAAAAACCTTTTTACCACCTTCAAAATACGCTTTTTAACATTAATAGAGCCCTCTAAACATGAAATAACACCCCTATAGTCACATTTACACTCCCCAATATTCCCCAATTACCCAATATTGTAGACATAATAAGAGAAAATAAGACTTAAGACAAAAATTATACTCGCCTCCAAAAAGCTCCAACAAGGTTTTCTGGTTTTCTATCCATGCTGTGAGCATGTAGTAACAGGTACTTTCATAATAACATGTAATACTTGTACTTGCAGTATTTTGGGAGCTTCCTTCCTAGTGAAAAGGAAGGCTACACCTAGCGTCAAAAACAAAAACACAGCAGCAGTGGCGACTGCTCCAAAACGTAGCGTTACTCTTCCCAAACCGCTCTAAATACGCTCTCCGAAAAACTCTCTCTTTATTTTCTATTGGGCGTTCCCTAGTTACAGGAGAATTCAGCTTCTCAAGGAAGGGGCCTACTACAGCTGGACTGTGTGTCTTTGTTTGGCTATGTGTGTGTGTGTGTGTGTGTGTTGTTATCATGCATGTGTTTAAATCACTTTTCTAACATCACAGGATAAGACCAGGAGCAGAAGTGTAGCTTGGTTTTGAGCAACTCAAAACTCCTTCATGTCTCTGAGTCACACAAGACTGGTCTTTTGTTCTTCTCACGGGGCCTGCTTGCTCCTTTCTGTGCACAAGGGTACAGTAATACAACAAGCAATAGTATTTCTACAAAAATGGTGATAACTTATATACACGTATATACATTTCTCTAACAATATTTTAGGAGCACAAGCAGAAAATGTAGAAGCATAAAGTAAATATTTACATTTCCTCTCATTTTCACTTTATTACTGATAAATACTCAAACAATAAATGACAACTGTCTTCTCTGTCCACCCTGTTTTCGTCCCTAGCTTCTGGAAGGCCTCATTGGTGGCATCATATACAAGTACATTAGAATTCCAATACCCGCCTCCTTTCCCTCTGCTTTGGTATTTGACTCCTTTCTTCCTCTTGAGGAGTTGATGTGGGTTGGAAAACTGGTCGCTCTTTTGCACGATATTGTCAACTACGTACTGGCCTGAAGTGTGGAGCAGAAGTATTCTGCCGCTTATCTGAGGTTGGGTCGTGGGGCCAGCAGCCTAAGCAGGGAAGCCCAGACTTCCCTCTCCCTGGCGACTTTGTCCAGCTCCTCCCAGCAGATCCCAAGGCATTCCCAGGCCAGTTGAGAGACATAGTCTCTCCAATGTGTCCTCAGTCTTCTCTGTGGCCTTTTACTGGTTGGGCGTGCCCTGAACACCTTCTCAGGAGGCATCCTGACCAGATGCCCAAGCCTCATCTGGCTCCTCTCAATGCGGAGGAGCAGCGGTTCTACTCAGTTTCTCCCGGATGACAGTGCTTCTCCCCTTGTCTCTATGGGAGAGCCCAGCCACCCTTTCGCCTGCTTGTACCCGCTATCTCGTCCTTTTGGTCACTACCCAAAGCTCATGACCGCAGGTGAAGGTAGGAATGTAGATGGACCGGTAAATTGAGAGCTTTGCCTTTCGGCTCAGCTCCCTCTTCACCACAACAGGCCGATGCAGAGTTCGCATCACTGCAGACGCCGCACCAATCCGCCTGTCAATCTCACGTTCCATCCTTCCCACACTCGTGGGCCCAAGACCCCTGCACTTGGGCAGGATCTTATCCCTGACCCGGAGATGGCACTCCACCCTTTTCGGGGCGAGAACCAGGGACTCGGACGTGGAGGTGCCGATTCTCTTACCGGCCGCTTCACACTTAGCTGCGAACCGATCCAGTGAGAGTTGAAGGTCGTGGCTTGATGAAGCCAGCAGGACCACATCATCTGCAAAAAGCAGAGACCCAATCCTGCAGCCACCAAGCCGGAACCCCTCAACGCCCTGGCTGCGCCTAGAAATTCTGTCCATAAAAGTAATGAACAGAATCGGTGACAAAGGTCTTGACACCGGTCGTACAGGGAACGAACCGCCTGAATTAGATGGTCTGGTACCCCATACTCCCAGAGTGCACCCCACAGAATTCCTCAAAGAACAGGGTCGAATAATAGTACAGTCAATCATATATCATTCAATAATAATAAAGTAAAATGGGCAAATTACCTGGTAGGGTTGCCAACTTCTTTAGGGACACTTTGGTATCAGGCCGACCAACCTGACTGTTATTTTTTTGCCTTTAATTGTGTGAAACAAATGTACTATTTAACACAAACCTGAATTTAATTTGATGCCTGTTTTAGACTAATACTAATACATAGGAAGTTAATTGTTCAATAATATATTTATATTTTTATTTATATTTTGTAGTTACAATTTAAATATCTTTCTGATATAAATCTGTCCTGCTAAATATAAATCGCATAAATGGAGTTTGCTGGTTTATGATTTTGCAGGTGTGTCCAACTTCCAGCATAAAGCATAAAGGTACTTTGACAAAAAGAAAGTAGAGGTGAGCTATTTGTTTTATGTGACTGCTACTTTATTTACAAAGCACCTCTCAACACAGTGTGCTCATTGTCTTTATGCTATTCTGAGGTCATTTGTCATTAGATACAGGCCTCATGTCTGAGCTGAACCGTGATACGTGGTCATGTTGAACAACTCGGACAAGACATCATTATTATCATGGCGACAAGAGGGCAAGGTTGTTAAGTGACACTTTATAAAAAGAAGTTAGCACATACCCCATGAACATGACAGTCATCCTAGCCTCTCTGTGGGACAAAAACGAGCTTGTTTGACACAGTGACAAAATGTCACTGTAGTAAAAAATAAAAAAAACAACAAAAAAAGTCACATTTGGAGTCTAGACCAAAGACTACGCGGATAACTCAAGCTAGCTAGCTGCCACCAGAGAGACAGTGGAGTCAGGCAAAATGATGGTAGTAGGCCTGTCAGTTTTGCTAGATGATAAGGGTGCTACAAATTATTGACAATACATGATATTATTGTCAACATTATTTTGAGACCATTTTGTTCTTGAATGTAATAATATATTGCGTAATAATGCGAGCACACTGCATCAAAAGCAATAAACTTTCTCAAGGTTTTTTTTAACATTACAGTTGGAATAAATTAAAAAAGATGAACATCACACATTTAAAAAAAAATAAAATAAAATAAAATGAACTCTCTGACTCTTTTAGCAAAAAATCATAAAATCAATAAAAAATAGACGCTGTCTCTGAGGGGAAAAAAGCACTCTCATAATAAATAAAATGCACTGTCAAGTCTCTGTTGGGTATTATTCCTCGACTCATTCACTCCCAGCCATTTTTCAAAACACATCCCCTCCAGTAGCGGCCATTTTAGACCATTTTGGCTGATCTTTCAAGGCACACATAATATTGTGTTCTACGGCTGTATAAACATGGAACCTATCAAAAGAAAGATCAGACTCCTGTCTTTCCTCAGAAATAAAAAGTTGGTTACTACCTTTTTCCAATCCTTAGTAATCAGCAGTAGAACATAGGTCAGTTTCAGGAAAATATCAGTTCCCAACTACATAAGTGAGAAATGCAGCTTTTTGTGAAAAGATACATTTCAAGCATACCGTAACTTTCACTTTGACACAACACCAACATAAACAACACAAAAGGGGTTGTTTTACATCAAAATAACAACTGACGAACATAAAACGATGAACTATTTATAATTTTCACATATGGAACTACCGTATTTTCACGACCACAAAGCGCACCGTACTAAAAGGCGCAGTCTGAGTTGGAGGTGCTATTTTTAGGTTTTACACATACACAAAGCGCACCGTACTATTGGGCGCAGGTATGCACGTTAACACATACAGACTTGACTAACCAACTTGAAATCAGGATGGTCATCACTCAACACAACAGTCTAAGTCATGGTGCACAGCTAAAAAACATCACACAGCAACGCAAACACAGTCAAGACATTACCTTTATTTTTGCAGAACAATAACTAACAACTATTTGGTACATGTAGTCTAAATATGTAACTTTAAGAGCATTTGCACCAAAACACTACTGCAAAGCACGCTGGGGAACAGGAAGTGCTCCCAGCGACGCACCAAAACACTACCGCAAAGCACGCTGGGGAACAGGAAGTGCTCCCAGCGATGCACCAAAACACTACCGCAAAGCACGCTGGGGAACAGGAAGTGCTCCCAGCGACGCACCAAAACACTACCGCAAAGCACGCTGGGGAACAGGAAGTGCTCCCAGCGATGCTACAATACGCTAGCATGCATGCTATTGTATGTTTAGAAAAAAGGCAGCAGGAGCAAAACTGAGTGCGATGGTACTTTATTGAAAATATATTATGTAACAGTGCTCACATTTTATCAAGCGTCATCGACAAAGCCATCAAAGTCCTCATCTTCTGTGTCCGAAATGAACAACTGAGCAAGTTCTTCATCGAACACACCAGGCTCCCTCTCGTCATTATCAGAGTCTGTCTCGTTCCCGTGCGGCTCCTCTGAAAGAATGCCAGCTTTCACGAAAGCTCGAACGACAGTGCAAGCAGACACGTTAGCCCAAGCATCCACAATCCATTCACAAATTGTGGCGTAACTCGCACGGCGCTGTCTCCCAGTCTTTGTGAAGCTATGCTCGCCTTCTGTCATCCAACGCTCCCACGCCGCTCGCAACTTGACTTTAAAAGCCCTGTTGACGCCGATGTCCAGCGGTTGCAGCTCCTTTGTCAAGCCTCCCGGAATGATGGCAAGCTCAGCGTTCATATGGTGCTCTTGCCTTTTCACAGCGGCTGTTAGGTGGGCGCGCATGGAGTCACAAATCAATAAGGACGGTGACGTATGGAAAAAAACACCCGGTCTCTTTATGTACACGTCACTCAGCCACTCTTTCATTTTCTCCTCGTCCATCCAGCCCTTCTGATTAGCCTTCAAGACAACTCCCGCTGGAAACTTTTCCTTCGGCAGCGTCTTCCTTTTAAAAATAACCATTGGTGGAAGTTTCTGACCATCACCATGGCAACCAAGCACAACCGTGAACGCCGACTTCTCGTGCCCCGTTGTGCGTATAGCTACCGTGCTGGTTCCCTTCCTCTCAACAGTGTGGTTCACCGGGATGTTAAACGTGAGCGGCACCTCGTCCATATTGGTGATGTGGTTGGGCTGGATTTTTTTGTTGGCGATCTTTTTACAGCAAAAGGAGCGGAAGTTGGCCACCTTTTCCTTATAATCCACCGGCAGTTGCTGTGCCACGGTAGACCTTGTCCGGATGGATAGATGGCGCCGTTTCATGAAACGAAAGCACCAAGACGGACCTCCTTGAAAATGCTCTATTTTCATTTCTTACGCAAGCTTTGCTGCCCTCAGTCGAATGGTGACTGTAGACACGCTTCTCCCAGCTACTCTTTGAACGTGGATCCATTGCTCCAGCTGGTCTTCCAACTCCGGCCACCTCGCCTTGTTTCCGCGGAAACTTAGCGTCATCTTCTTCACTTGGCGAAGCTCATTTTCCTGCTTCCTCCATTTGCGAACCATGGATTCGTTCACCTTGAATTCTCTCGCAGCTGCTCTATTTCCGTGTTCCTCGGCGTAACTGATAGCTTTCAGTTTAAATTGTGCTTCATAAGCATGTCTCTTTGCAGGTGCCATTTTCGTTTGTTCTTCGCCAAACCAATGTTGTTTTGCACAGTGCACATACGGGCACTATATACTACCTACTGGGGGCGTGTCTTTAGCGTCCTCTTTCACGCCCCACCCTTCCCCCTCCTGTCCTCTTGTCCTCTATTACGTCCGCATTTTCTTTGCTGTCCTCAATCACGTCCGCCTTTGCTCTATATAAGCAGCATTCCGGCAGGCAATGCTGCCAGTCAATCAAGAGGAGCGCTCATGAAAGTCCCACGTGAACACCTGCCTGTCCAAAATTTTGGAACTCGGGGCACACATAAGGCGCTTCGCATTATAAGGCGCCCCGCCCATTTTGGACAAAATTTAAGACTTTTAAGTGCGCCTTATAGTCGTGAAAATACGGTAAACTGTGTGTGTGCACGCGCGTGCATGCGTTAGTTTTCCTACAATGGCGTAACCCTCTGCGTGCTGCACTCCTCCAGATTCTTCCTCTTCCACATCATCCTTGCTGTTGAGTGTAAATACATGTAAAAGATCCATGCCGGGCTCTTATCACATGCACGTCTGCCACTTGTGGCTGTTTTTATGGCTTAAAACTGCTATGGCAGTGATTTTTTTTTTTTTTGTCTGCAGTTGCGTCATCACCTCTTTTTGACTCTCGCACAAAAAAAGTCAAAGACGTATAATTACGTATAAATATAAATACGTCTTTGGGAGCGAATGAGTTAACAGAAAGGCTTAACAAATAGAAAACAACATTTTCCGCCGTTTTCTTTATATTTGCTTTGCTGAAGTTTTGGCAATTTTTTGTAATCACTGAATATTGACCACAAAACCAGGTTTTCTGATTTATTATCGAAGCTTCGAGTCACCACTGACAGAGGGCAGTCTCTCCAAAGGCGCTGTCTGTCGAGAAGTGCAAGGAACAAAGACACAAACAGGCATTTCCTGTATATCCGTGTGGGAAGACACAGGAGTGAGGAACTTTTCCCTTTTTTCTTCAAAAGAAGCCAGCCTTGCGATAGCGTGGACAACCCGGCTGGAACTCATCAAGCTACGTGCGATAAGGATGAAACAACTGTCAGTAAATAATTGCCTCAAAATAGAGTAAAAGTTCATCCAGTGGATAGATGGAGTTTGTCAATACACCAACCCAACGTCCCAGCAAGTGTTGATTATCGGGATGAAGGCTCTGGTGCACTTCGAGCGGCAGTTGTTTTTTTTTCCTAGTTGGGAAAACTGGACAGGATGGCGTTTGAGGTGCGCATGCAAGTTGTTTGTATTCCCTTTATTCATCGTCACTGCTTTCCAACAAATGCGACATATCTGCTCGTCGGTGTTATGTGCACTCACCTTGTTCATTCTGTTCCATCCATCCATCCATTATCCTTTGCTTATCCGGGTCCGTGTCGCGGAGGCAGCAGTCTCAGTAGGGAAGCCAAGACGTCCCGGTCCCCGGCCACCTCCTCCAGCTCCACTGGGAGGAAATCAAGGCGTCCCCAGGACAGCTGTGAGAGACAATCCCTCCAGCGCGTCTGCCCCGGGGCCTTCTTCCCTGGAACACCTCATGCCCGGAACACCTCACCAGGGAGGCATCCGGACTAGATGCCAGAGCCACCTCAACTGGCTCCTCTTGATGTGAAGGAGCAGCGGCTCTCCTCTGAACTCCTCCCGGATGACCGAGCTCCTCACCCTATCTCTTCGGGCGAACTCGTCACCTCCCTTGAGGCGCAATGGCACGGGGTTAGATCTCACCCTGTTTGTCAGAACGTGTGATGGGAGAAGGATTTGTGATAAACACGTAGTCCTAACTACAAGATAAAAGGAGGCTGGAGGCCAGTCTGGATGTAATGATTCCACTGTCTAGACTTTGAAAGAGTTTTGGTCCATATGGCCCAGCCCTAGCACTAACAAACCGTAGACCTTTTTCTCCACCTACCCAGAATCAAGTAGAAAAGATGCCCCAGACCAGCCGGACCAGATGGAGTAAGTCACCATGATATTGATTGTAATATAGGAGCACATAGCAGCCTTCTTAGACTGCAAGGTAATTATAGGAGAGGACAGACAGCTACTTACAGAGGTCTTTAGAAAGGCCACACACACTGACCAATATCTGCTTTTTGAATCAAACCATCCACTACAACATAAACTAGGGGTTATTAGGACCCTCCAACATAGAGCAGAGCAAATACCAACTAGTGCTGAGGGAAGGAAAAAGGAGACACAACATGTCCATATAGCGCTCTCAACCTGTGGGTACCCGCGGTGGGCTTTTAACAAATGTCAAAAGAAGAGAATAGGGAAAGAAACCCAAAAGCCCACAGAAGCAAAAAGGAGAGGAGTGGTAGTCCCTTATGTAGCGGGGGTCTCCGAAAAACTCCAGAGGATCTTATGGCAACACAACATTCCTACCTATTTCAAACCAGTAAATACCCAGAGACAAAAATGAGTGCATCCTAAAGACAAGGCTCCAAACCAAAAACAGAGCAATGTGGTCTATTCCATCCACTGTAAAGATGAGGAATGCAAAGAGCACTACATTGGGGAAACTAAGCAAATGTTCCAAAAAAGGCTTTATCAACATCGCAGGGACAATTCTAGTGGTCCTCAATCAGCAGTACATCTACACCTTAAAGCAACCAATCACTCTTTTCAGGACAGCGATGTAAAGATTTTGGCCAAAGAAAACAGATGGTTTGAAAGAGGAGTAAAGGAAGCTATTTTTGTCAAACAACAGAACCCATCATTGAATCGCAATGGTGGTTTGAGGTTTAATTTGGACCCTGTGTTCAGCAGGTTACTGAGACCAAAACCCACAGCTCTTAGTCTTGCAAATGAGGTGAAGCCAGGGCCGAGCCAGAACAATAGATGCTCACGAGCCAGTATCAGAGTCGTTCATACCCAACTCAGGGAGCGACACTTCCCTTTTATCGGAGGTATTAATAGCAGGGGAGGATTATACCACTTCTCCGCCCAGGCTTAGTGTAAAGAACCAATAGGAGGCACACAAATTCCGCCCACTCTTACTGTATTTATGGCCTAGGCTACCAGCACTTGTTAGTTGGCTGACGAAGCTCTTCGGATGAGGAGTGAAACGTCCGACACCTTCTTCACAGAAGTACAGATGACGTCTCAAAAAGCCTTTCCCTCGATGGACAACTCCTGTACAAGTGAGAGCTTACACAGACGCATAGTAGCACATAGCACATGATATCGCAACTCGCTCCATCTGGCCGTGTAGAAACAAAACACGGAATGTGTGCTAATACTCAACACATCACATGATTGTCTATTCTTACTTGTTCATGTGCTTGTTCTTGTTTCCTACTTGCATTGTTTTGAACAGCACATCACGTCACTATGCCAGAAAAAGTAATTCTTTGTGATAGCTGCTGCGATAACAGTGTTGCTGTAGCCTGGTTTATATACGGGTCGCTTATGTAAATATTGTTGGTGTTTTTTGGAGGGATTTTTAGGGATCAAAATAGGTGTGTCCTGTTACGTGCATTGTTAGCGTCCACATGTGAGCTGTTATTCTCTCTTTTAATTGCACGGAAAAGACAGAGACGTGCGGTCATGTCTCACATAAGGATTGTGGATGATGGGCAACATTCTGTGCGGGACGTCCTGTCGTTGTGAGAGTAATATAAGTTTTGCACTCTGCAAAACATGCCACAAAAAATGTATTACCGAGGTGGCGCCTTAATAAGCTTTTTTGGGGGGCAGGCACTTGGCAGGGTGTCGTGAGTTTGAGGCTCGCGCGGTGTGATCATCGGTCGGGCAGCGACGAATGTAGCCCAAATGCTGGACTCTCACCCGTGTGTGTGGGGGTCCAGCTGGAGCACCATCACACTTTTTCTCGCATCCAAAGTCTCCTTAAAGAAGGCGCCTGATCCTCTTAGGTTTCACCAGTGGTTTGAAAAAGTAAGCCAAATGTGTTTTTTCTAGATTTGATGGTTCCCCTTTCATATCATGTAGCCCAGGAGTCACCATGAGGCGGCCGCAAACCTGCTTTCCAATTAATAATGTGAGAAGACCAGAAAGAAATGCATTATGAAATGTGAGATGTGGATACCAGCATTTTGTTCATTTTCTGGCAAAACAAGCGTCTTGGCTTTGTTTGGCTTGAAATAAGCTGTGAAAATAAATGTTGCACAAATTATTAGCTCTTGGACATTTTCATTGTGTGAAAGTAGCTCTCACAAGAAACAACCTTGGTGACTCCCGGTATAGCCAGTCGTACATTTAAACATTTACACTTCGTGTATGTATTGGTATCGGGCGGTTTCACTCATGGATGATCGGTATCGGGAGCATCCCTAGTTTTCGTGCATTTCAGTAACATTCACAAGTGTTTGGGAAAACTCCAGGTTCCATATTTTTTAGGCAGCCCCGCTCACTGCAACGTGCGCCTCCTTTGTCAACGAATCACATAAACGCTCCTTCCTTTGGAACTTGCGCATGTTTGGGAGAATACGAATAAGGGAAACGTGTGTCACTCCAAGCGTATCGGAGAAAAAAAACGGGAGACTAGGCCCCTGTGTCATCCATTTTTCCGGCTGGGAGAAGTTAGGGCGCTGTCTATAAATCAGCACCTGCTCCTGGTGTCTAATTGGCCAGTCCCCGCCCCTCCAAATGACATAAAGCATACATCCCTCGGTCTGTGTTTCCATTCTCTGCGAGAGCATTGTTGTGCGAGACGGTCTGAAAAGCAGCAGAGCATGGTGGAAAGCTCTGCAGCATTGTGGACCACCTTGTTGTTAGCGCTGTGTGCACACCACATACTCGTGGCTGCTCCTCCCTTCAAGCGAGATGGATCCATGGCTATTGTCGCCCCCTCTCGATTGTATTTGCGGTCATGAATGTTACACACACACACACCGCCCTGGCCTGAAAGCGGTAGTTGATGCACGTGTAGAAAAGGTAAAGTAAGCTGACTTGTGAGCAGGGAGAGGAGAATATCGTCCGCTCATCCTTCATCTGTTTATTCTATTTCTCCTCCGATATGACCGTCATGTGAGTGTATTTGCTTTTACTTTCGATTGAACAAATTCGTCTAGCTCATGAAACGGCAACGTCGCGACTTCGGTCCGCGATATCAGAGTGATCCTTCTACATCAGGGGTGTCCAAGCTTTTCCCAGCGAGGCCACATGGCGAAAAATGAAAGGATGCAAGAAAAAAATTGCATCTCAGCTTTGTGATATTGATGAAAAAGCCTATTATTAAGATAAACTTCACACTTTTTTTCACCATTTTTGCTTTTGTTTTTTTTAAATTTATTGTCCAAATATTTAAACTCTCTTCTTAAATAATCTGTGTAAACTTTGTTCTTGTAATATTATTACGTTATTCTCATGATATTTTGACTTTATTCTCATTATAATACAAGCCCAATTTTCTACAAAAAAAAAAAAAAATTACAACTTTGTTTGGTTTGTTTCTGCTAATATTATGACGATTAAAAAAATTGTCATTTGTTTATATTTCAGCTCAAAGCTCCTAAAATGACGTTATTTTCTTTTAATATTAAAAGTTTACGACTGTTTTCTTGATTGTATACAGCTTTATTTCTCTTAATATTTCACTTTATTCTCAGGGCATATTTTTTTCCACTGCCCAATTTCCCCAAAAGGACAACTTTGTTTTGTTTTTTTCTGATAATATCACGATTATTGAAAGAATAATGTAATTTTTCCTTAATATTTCAGTTCTGTGCTACTAAAATGACATATTTTCTTTTAATATTAAGTTTATTCTCATAAAACCGACTATTTTCCCATTGGAATACAGCTTTTTTTTTTACTCTTAATATTTTGACCTTATCCCCATAATAATTTTTCTTTTTCGTCAACCAAATTTTCCAATAATTACAACTTTGTTTGGTTTATTTCTGATAATAGTACGACAATTTAAAAACGTATGTAATTTTTCTTGAATATTTCGGCTCTCTAACTTTTTCTGCAGTGTTTTAAAATAATGAGAGCATTTAAAACATGTCTTTTTTTCTTTGTTTTTTTAACTTTATGCAACTAAAATGACTATTTCTAATTTCTAAAATTACAACATTTTCTCGTTAACTTGCAACTTTTTTATCTTAATATTTTCACATCAGTCTTGTAAAATTACTGCAGATTTTTCCATTTCTGCTTTTTTTGTTTTTTTGTTTAGTTTTCTTGTTAAATTCCGTTTTTAGACTCGGCCGTGGGCCAATCAAAATGCAGCCTTGGGCTGCAAATGGCCCCTGGATCACACTTTGGACACCCCCTCTTCTAAATAATACATTGGAACCTGCTGTTAGTGTCATGAATCCGTTCCAGAAGGTCAAACCCAAACATAACCCGACTCGAACTGAAACGTAAAAAAATATTTTTCTCATAAGGAATAATATGGGGCCGCATGGTGGTCTAGTGGTTAGCATGTTGGCCACACAGTCACAGTCTGGAGATCAGGAAGACCTGTCTGGAGTTTGCATGTTCTCCCCGTGCGTGCGTGGGTTTCCTCCCACATTCCAAAAACATGCCTGTTTGGTTAATTGAAGACTCTAAATTGTCCATAGGTATGAATGTGAGTGCGAATGGTTGTTTGTCTATATGTGCCCTGCGATTGGCTGGCGACCAGTCCAGGGTGTACCCCGCCTGTCACCCGAAGTCAGCTGGGATAGGCTCCAGCATGCCCCCGTGACCCTAATGAGGAGAAGCAGCATAGAAAATTGATGGATGGATGGAATAATATGAATCCAATTAATCCATTCAGGACACACAAAAATGTTTCAAAACTCTTAATAGTTTGACAATTATAGTTTTACATGCCGAAAACAATAGGAAATGCACAAAAATGAGGAATGAAAGGGATGTAAAGGTGTGGCATAACGGAGTTACATTGCGCTAACTTGCTTTTATTTTGAAGACCAGTCTTTACCAGATACAGAAAATGATGTGCCAAGTTGGTCCGAGTGTTTCCGAAAGCCCTGCAAAGTTGCGGTTGTTCCAGTGCATTGTGAATAAAGATAGATGTGGAATAACACGTCTTGCCGTCTGCTCGAACCCACATACAGTGGTGTAAAGTGTTTGCTGCCTTCCTGATTTCTTATCCTTTTGCATGTTTGTCACACTTGCAAGAGCAGGTAGGGAGTACGTCAGCGCACGTCACTCGCACGGTTGTGCAAGGTGTAAATACGTGGGCCACACGCCATGCCTGGCAATGAACGGTTGTGTGTGTCGTACATTGCGCACATGGTCAGTGATTTGTACGTGCTGGCAAATGTAAGATCTCCATGCGATTTCCACGTGTCCTTACGCACTCACATGTAAATACACGCAAGTGCGATGGTGAGTTTTTCCGACCTTCTGAGGTTCTCCAGAAGTCCCGGAGACAAGATGCCAGCACTCGTCCGTCAGCTTGGCCCCGCAGCAGAAATCAGTGCGCACAAGGCGCGTTGCAAGCGTGGGGCACACGCTCACTCAGCACTGTCCATGCTAGCTCTGCGCGCTCATTGGACAGCCGAACTGGGGAAGTGCCGAGACGGACGACGCACGCACATGGTGTGTGCGTCGTCCGTCTCGGCCGCACGCAGAAAAAGTTCCTCCTGCACGAAAAGTGCTAAGTTGTGTCTGTGTGCTCCCAAATCTGTACTGAGGCGGTACTCACCATGTACGTATCCCCACATTTTGCCCACATTTTTGCAAGTGAACAGCACACACTTGCAAGTACGGTGGGTTCGGTGGTTGTCATGTCCTCTAAATACTATTCCATGATAGCGACAAGGCTGCAAAGCATTACACATATTATATAAACATCTTTTCACAGCCATATGAATGTTTACTGTGGAGGGCGACTGCCACAGTCACGAAATATAAAATTAAAAAGGCTATAAATACCCCTTTATGCTCATTAAGAAGCCGATTTAAAACAATAATTGTAACAGTAATTTTTCTTTTGAAGGTGACCAATCTTCATCTCTATCGTAAGGCTTTACTCCATGTTCTGCATTTCATCTCTAAATGTTTCTTTCTTTACGAAAACTACTGACACATGGCAATAATCATTGTAAACATCCTCTGTCTCGTACGCCGCCATGTTTGTTTACCTGAGTGATAGTACTCCAATGGCATCACTTCTGGAAAAGAGGCTGAACAGCGGAACTGTAAATGTAATTTTTGCAAATGTAACGTTCACTTTCAAAATGGAACAATGTAGAACATAATTACAAACAGTATATAACATATTTAAGGAAGTCAGGGACCCTAGAAGCTCCATTTAATATAGTTTAGCGCTTTAATACTCATATCTTTGTGAGGTAAAGCGTCACTCCCAGCTTCATCCCCAAACCTACCGCATTCTTCTTGGCGGTGCTGTTGAGAGCGTCTGGCTATCTACCTTCAGTAGTTTTGACTAAAAAAAAAAAAAAAAAGGTCTCTCTCGTCCCTCCAGTGTTGAAGAGCCCATGTCGTTGGAGGTGGAGGACCAGCGGGAGAAGAGGCCGGCTCTGGTTCCCAGCCTGTTCCCGCACCTGCCTCCCACGCTCTACTTCAGCACAGCCAATGAAGAAGGTATGCATGTCTCCACAAAATCGTAGTAGGAGCCTGCTGGGATTAGCTTTGTGTTTTCTGTCCTCCAGTTGAAATGCTGCCCGAGGAGCAAAGACAACTTCTAAAGTGGAAACTCAGCACCGTCACTCCCAATGTTGTGAAAAACACTGTAGGCAGGTCGCACTTCAAGACCACCAAGAGTAAGCCGCCTCAAGTTTGAACGTAGTTCAAGTTTTTGTGCTTTCCAACATCAAGTACTGTAGTTGTTCAGTGGAGAGTAAACGCTTTATACCACTTATCCTCCGCTGCTGTCTCCTTCTCAATCACACCTCCACATAGGTGATCTTCTGCGTGAGTAATATGTCCACCCACAGCTGCGACAACAGCGCAGCCATAGCCGCGCCGCTCAGTTAACGAGCTACCGAGGCAGCTAACAACGCCTGTGCTGTCTGTGCCTGACGTATGGCAGCACAGCACACACCTGTGGTTTCAACACATGGAAGCACAGTTCCCAGTGCAAGCAATAACACCGGACTTGACAAAGTATTTCCACGCAGTGGCCGCGCAATTTCTATGACGCATAATTTTAGTTGTGGTGAAAAGGTGACCTTTTCATACCGTGGTATACCTTGAAATCGCTAAACGGCCCATGCCTACTCTCAATCCATGTATCGGTCATTCATGTGTGTTTTCATTTGAAACCAACACTAAAAAATCTGATAACGCGTTTGTGTCATGATTACAGTCCTCCCTTGTTTATAACGTTTAATTGCTACCAGACCCAGCTGTGATAAGTGAATTCCCACAAAGTAGGACTAAATATTAATAAATGGAATATTTTGGTTGTTAGCGCTTTGAAAACTTCTTTATAACCTTCTAAAAAATATATACTTTTAACATTATTAGAGCCCTCTAGACATGAAATAACACCCTACTTTGACTTTTACAGTCCTATTACCCAATTTAGTTGACATGAGTGATAAGACATAATAACTCACACGTTAGCATTGAGAAAGCTCCTTGTTGTTGTAATGTGGGTTGATCGCATGGCATTTAAAAAAAAAGCCATTCTGACAATGTTTGTCACATGATATACAGGACATGCATCTGGCATACATACATACATGTACATTTGTAAAACAATGGACACTGCAGCGCTGCTAGCTTTGTTTACACCGCATTGCGCAACTGTTACACACAGGCTACGGGATATCTGCAGGGTCACGAGACAGCCGCCGTTTTAAGTATAGCAAGCTACCGAGCTAATTAGTTAGCCTCCGATTTATTTATTCTAAACTGAAGAGGGGCTTTGAAACTGAAAAAAACAGCAAAAATGTAAAAAATAGATCAAAAAGGCAAAATATGAAGAGAAGGAGCTGAAATGTTGATACTAATAGCTCATTGGCTAACGATGTTCAAAGGAGAGGAAGGAGAATACTAGAGACCCTTTCCAAAAAATTAGAATGTCATGGAAAAGTTGTTTAATTTCCATAATTCCATTCAAAAAGTTAAACTTTCATAGATTATAGATTCAGGGCCCACAATTTAAACGATTTCAAGTATTTATTTGTTTATTTTTACGTAATTTGGGCTTCCAGCTCATAAAACCCACAAAAACAGGAATTCAAAAAATTAGAATACTGTGAAGAAATCACCATTTACTTCTCAGTTTTTGCAGGAAAAAAAGAAATTAGGATCACATGAAATCAATCAAAATATGGTACTTTCAAAACGATATTTCAATCTTCAATACTTGGTTGGGAACCCCTTTGCCTTAATCACTGCCTCGATGCGACGTGGCATTGAAGCAATCAGCCTGTGGCATTGCCTGGGAGTTATGGAAGCCCAGATTTCCTTGATGCTTGCTGTCAGCTCTTCTTTGTTGTTGGGTCTGGTGCCCCTCATTTTCCTCTTGAGAATACCCCATAGATTCTCAATGGGGTTTAGGTGCGGTGAGTTGGCTGGCCAGTCAAGCACTGTGATGGCATGGGCATCAAACCAGGTTTTGGTGCTTCTGGCGGTATGGGCAGGGGCCTCAGCAGAAGGAATCATGAAGTCCTCTAAAACATTCTGGTAGACTGTTGCGGTGACCTTGGATTTAAGAAAGCAGAGTTTACCAACACCTGCACCGGACATTGCACCCCAAATCATGACGGACTGTGGATATTTCACACTGGACCTCAGGCAGCTTGGGTTCTGTTCCTCACCCGTCTTCCTCCAAACCCTTGGACCTTGATTCCCAAATGAAAGGCACACTTTACTTTCATCGGAAAAGAGGACCTTGGACCACTGGCCAACAGTCCAGTCCTTCTTCTCCTTGGCCCAGTGGAGACGCTTCCTACGTTGGCTCAGGTTCAGAAGTGGCTTGACCCGAGGAACCCGACAGTTGTAGCCCATCTCTCGGATGCTTCTGAATGTGTTGGTTTTTGAAGCTGTGACTCCCGCCTCATTCCACTCTTTCTGGATCTCTGCCAGATTCTTGAATCTTCCCTGTTTGATAATCCGCTGAAGCCCACGGTCATCTCTTTTGCTGGTGCATCTTCTCCTGCCACATTTTGCCCTTCCTCTAGACTTTCCATTGATATGCTTGGACACAGCACTCTGTGAACAACCAGCCTCCTTGAACCTAGGGAAGCCTGTGCAGGTGATTTGACTTTAGTAGATGATTAGTGTGTGACACTCAGTTTAAAACAATCATGCCCTGCAAAATTTGGGCTGATTTCTTCACAGTATTCTAATTTTTTGAATTCCTGTTTTTGTGTATTTAATGAGCTGGAAGCCCAAATTATGTAAAAATAAACAAATAAATACTTGAAATCGTTTAAATTGTGGGCCCGGAATCTATAATCTATGAAAGTTTAACTTTTTGAATGGAATTATGGAAATTAAACAACTTTTCCATGACATTAAAATTTTTTGGAAAGGGTCTGTATACTCCACGCTAGGGTTGTCACGAGGTGAGACAATGCACCAAATCAAAAATATATGACAATATATTGAAATCTACAAATTTAATTTTTGCTACATTACGTCGCATTGCTCCTCACGAGGCTACACTCTGTGTGTATGCAAGCGGCCCAGCCCCCACCCACCGAGACAAACAGACTGTATGACAAAAAGTCTCGCTCCATTCATGCCGTTGGGATTATAAAATGAAGTTGGCATAACAGCCTTGCCTGTTGTAAATGATGCGTTGTTGGTTGTTGGGGTGTGATACTGTATGTAAGAAGCTACTGACACAAGTCTGGTCTTCTCGTGTGGATGGACGGATGTCAAAATAAGAAAAACAAAACGTTGTTTTGTTAGTGTTGGCTTCAAATGAAACAAACAATCGAACGAATGAAAGATTGATTCCGCTCCATCGTCTAGAAAGCCACGACTGGTTGGGCTGCTGGGGCCACCACATGAAGTCTCCCTGCTTCAAGACTCTTCAAGAGCACCAGAAGGTGAGCACCTGACGCTCCTTGAAAGACTTGGAATGCCGTTTTGGGTTTATCTCACACCTGCATTTCTCCCAAGTTGAACCACTTCCCCGGAACATTCCAGATCGGCAGGAAGGACCGGCTGTGGAAGAACTTGTCCAAGATGCAGGTCCGCTTTGGCAAGCAGGAGTTCAACTTTTTCCCCCGCACTTTCGTCCTCCCTCAGGACATCCTGCTGCTACGCAAGGCCTGGAAGGACGGCTCCAGGCAGAAATGGATCATCAAACCTGTAACTTCCCACTACATATTAATGCATACAGAGCTGTTCACCCACACTTGCAGCAACCTTGTGCAAAATTCAGAGTTTGGAGTGTTTTCAGTGCAATTTATATGGAGGTCAATTGGCTCCACCTCACAGGATGTTGAATTGGAATGACAGGAAATTCAACAGGAATTCAATTCACTGCAGTTCACGGGGATTCCTTATAGCCCAGTAAAATTATTTATACACACTAAAACTAAACACTAATTTGAATTATTTGTAATATTCTTTTCATTTGAAAATGAACAAAGGACACAAATTGTGGTAAATGCAATAATCATTTATGACACTTCCACGGGTATTGTTGTTGTTAGAATTATTATTGTTGTTACTACAGTGTTATCTCTGGGGTCTTAGAAAGCCAAAATCCAATAATTCACAAAAATACCATTTATGTAGAGTAGTTGACAGTGCCAGCCATGACGAGCTAGCGCTCGTTGTTCAGCCTCATTTTCTGTATTTATTATTATTGAAATATATATGGTAATATTTGTAAGCATGATTGTGGAATACTGAACACCAAAATTATCCACTGGAATGTCAATCGAACTTAACTTAATTAACTTAATTTATATTGAAATTGCAATTGTGCTTCCTGTTTGCAACCTCAATTCAGGTTCGTGGAATTGTATTGGAATGTGGGTTGCAATTCACAAGCCTGACTGGCAGACTTGTAGATTTTTTTTGTTTTATACAGTGTTTATCATTTATGTCCCAACAGCCAGCCTCAGCGAGAGGAATCGGAATCCAAGTCATTCACAAATGGAGCCAGATGCCACGAAAAAAATCCCTTCTGGTCCAGAAGTAAGTCACCGAAGGTGCTCACTTATGTTCTTTGATACCTCACTTCCAAATGATGCGTTTTACCAAGACATGTACAATTCTGTGCTTCCAACTAGGTCTGTCACGCTAACAAATTTTGCTGGACGATACCGTAAATTCCAGTATCTAAGCCGCACCCGCTAGATTTAGAGGAAAAATACAGATTTGTACATACAGTATATAAGCCACACCTGTCCATGTCATGAAATGGGATATTTAGTGCACAAAAATACGTTCAACAGAAAGATTTTTTTTCCAAACAGTGGTGCAACACAGCTCTGTAAACAGTGCAGAACAGTGCACGGCTAGTTAAACAGTGCCGAATAGTGCATGCAACATCGATAACAGTAGCCTACCAGAAAAGTCATTTATCACCGTCCTCTAAAACCATGAAAGTCTTCCACTTCCATGTCAAAATTGAACAACATCAGAATTCCTCCATCACACACATCGTCTCTCTCTCTCTCTCTTTCGGTGTGCTCTCTGTGTCCTCCTGGCAGTGGTCCCAGCCTTTCAAACCCATTGAAGATAGTGTTTTTTCTGCTCTATACTGTAAGGATCTCTACTGGGTTGTCACTGCACATGTGCGTAATGCATCTACATTCCGGTAGAGGAGGTGGCGGTATGTACCTGCTGGTACTGGAGGGTCTATGTGTAACCCGCCCTGTTTCGCACCGCCCGCACCGGGGCTCGAACACAGGACCTTCGTAATGGGAGGCGAGAGCGCTGACCACACGGCCAAAAGCCCGGACTGTCAACCGCATGTTCAGCACAGCTCTTAAGGCAGAGGTTTACGTTCAACGTACACTCGCACAGCCTCACAGGCTGGCATCCTTTACATATGGGAGTTTGCCCAACCCGTCTACATGTGTTTTGTGGACTTGGAAAACGCATTCGACCGTGACCGGACCTTCACAGTGTCCAGCTCCGGGAGTACAGGATTGGTGGTGGGCTACTACGTGCCATTCGGTCTTTGTACAACTGGAGGAGGAGTCTGGTTGGCATTGCCAGCAGTAAGTCCAGCCTGTTTTCGGCGTATGTTGGCCTCCGCCAAGGCTGCCCTTTGTCGCCCACTCTGTTCATCATTTTCATGGACAGAATTTCTAGGCGAGTCTAGTTCATGTTTCTGCTATTTGCAAATGATGTGGTCCTGGTTGCCTAATCGGGCTGTGATCTTCAGCGTTTACTAGGGTTTGCATCTGAGTGTGAAGCACACTCAGCATCTCCAAATCTGAGGCCATGGTTCTCAGTCGAAAAGGGTGGATTGCTCCCTCCGGCTTGGGAATGAGGTCTTGCCCCAGGTGGAGGAGTTCAAGTATCTCGGGGTCTTGTTCACAAGTGAGGGAAGGTTGGAGAGTGAGGTCAACAGGCGGCTCGGTGCAGCGTCTGCAGTAATGCGGCCGCTGTACCGGACCGTCGTGGCGAAGATAGAGTTGAGTCGGTCTATCTATGTTCTCACCCTCACCTATGGTCATGAGCTTTGGGTCGTGACCGAAAGAACAACATACAAGCGGCTGAAATGAGTTTCCTCCGTAGGGTTCCTGGACGAAACAGGATGAGGAGCTCAGAGTAGAACCAGTTGAGGTGGCTCGGGCATCTAGTCCGGATGCCTCCCGGACGCCTCCCTGGTGAGGTGTTCACGGCACGCTCAGCCTGGAGAAGACCCCGGGGCAGACCTAGGACACCGGAGGGATTATGTGTCACAGCTGGCCTTGGAACGCTTTGGGGACCTCTTGGTGCAACTGGAAGAGGTGGCCAGGGGCTGGGAAGTCTGGACTTCCCTAGACTGCGTTCCCCGCGACCTGGACCTGGATAAGCGGAAGAAATGGATGGATGGATCGATACTGCCAAAAAGATGTCTGTTATTGTATGGCCCAACAAAGCATCCGTGCGTTGTTGACTCAGTCTCTGAAGAATGGATAGTGGCTCTTGGTTTATTTAGTTAGGTTTATTATTTCTGGTTTATTTGTTCACATAACGCACAAACAGAATGTTTTGTTTTGTTTTTTACAAATAAGCCGTCATGACTCCAAAGAAAGTTGCAAGTGGCAGAACTTTGATAAAGAAAGTGAGCAACACTATTGAATTTAAGAAAGAAGTGGTAGCAGAGTAAATGTAAAGGTTCCTAGTGAACACAGGTTGCAGGGGATGGTTTAAGGGAGACATATCACAATGCCTTGCTCTTGCGACCTGGCTGCGTACAAGGTTTTTCCTGCGTGCATGCAGAAAATAATTTGCATCCCTGTTTTCGTCCTATGGGCTTTGCGTGCTGTCTGCGGGCTCGAAAATCCATGCGGGCCATGTGCGTGTCTATTGCGATTTTCCCCTTTTTTTGCACGTAGAAGGAGCACGTATGTCAGGATGTTCACTTACCCATTTCTTTTGTCATTTCCACATATTTCTCATTGTTTTCTACATGTGAAACTGTATTCTTTAAACAAATGTTTTTTGTTTATATTTCTGGGTGTCTGAAACACATTAATGGGACTCCTATTTCTGTCAGTCCTCACCACTTTGTTCAATTTTTTTGGCTTTGCTCTACCATGGTTTTAAAAATATATATTATATAGCAGTGATCCCCAACCCCCGGGCCCTGTATCGGGCCGTGGATCATTTGGTACCCGGCCGCACAGGAAGAAAATAGTAATATATATTTTTTAAATATTTATTTTGAAAAGTGGCCGGATTCTCTCTGTTACATCCGTCTCACTTAACGCATGTCCATTGTGCGTGTGCTAACACAGACTACTACTGTATTTTTACCAATTTTTTTTTATCTCGTATTTGGTCTCAAATGCTGATACTATGTGGGAATGCATCAAGGTAAGTTTGGATGACTTATTGAATGCTAATGTGCACATCTGTCTCAAGTTAATTCATGCTAACACACTGCCTTTTACCACACACGCCAAACAGCGATGTAATAATCTCTCTGGAAAAACTCCAGGCTTGAACTGGTGGATGGTGTGTCGGCATTCATTTTGTGCTTTTAATTTGATGTTATTCATTCATTCATTCATTTCTTAGTTTTACACAATACATAATAAATAAGATAAATTCGATAGCTATCATGAACGAACCCCATCCCACCACCACCACCCCCCACCCTCACCCCCAGTCCACGGGAGATTTGTGGGAACACAAGCCGGTCCGTGGGTCAGAAAAGGTTGGGGACCACTGTTATATAGTATTCATACATCCATCTATTTCCAATGCCACTTTTCCTCACTGGGGTCGCGGGGGTATGCTGGAGCCTATCCCAGCTGCGGGATACACCCTGGACTGGTCGCCAGCTAATCGCAGGGCTCCATTCACCCTCATGGACAATTTAGAGTCGGCAATTAACCTAACATGCAAACCGGAGTACCCGGAGAAAACCTACGCACGCACGGGGAGAACATGCAGACTCCACACAGAGATGCCCAACGGAGATTCCAAACCAGACCTTCCCGATCCCCTGACTGTGTGGCCAACATGCGTGCGGGGCCTTAATTCATACATTTTTAAGTAAACGTGATATACTTTTTGGCCGAAATTTTGTATTTTTGTGCGTAAAAATGGTGAAATGAAGTGAAATACAAATATGAGGCGTTCAAAAGGCACATTCAAAGACGTTGACGTCTACACTAGTCACCAGGTATCAGCAGTGTTACTGTAATGTTGGGCAAGGCACACAAGCACCAAACTTGATTGGTGGAACAATAGGCTTTTATTGCAGCTTGTAATGATCTCAGAACAGGCACATTAATCCAAAGTAAAAATCCCAAATACTGTTGCGGCCATAACACATGCCAAGAAACTCAACTCTGAAACCCTGACATCACTTCTATCCGCCTGTCTTTCAGGTCCCATAGTGAACACATTTATGGCAACACTGTCTTTTGTCTTTGTCTTAAATTGATCATTTTCTGTTCTGTCTACTATATTGGTTTATAAGAGGTGCCTGTGTTTCATGTCTAGAGAGCTCTAATGATGTTAAAAAGCGTATTTAGAAGGTGGTAAACAGGTTTTCTGACGATGAAAATATTCCATTTATTTGTGGAAATTCACTTATCACGGGTTGGGTCTGCAACCAGCTGACTGCGATAAACGAGAGATTATTGTCTCTACTATGGGGAAAAAGTTGCTTAGTTTTTTTGTACAGTTCAGGTTTCACCGGACGTTTTAGAACGGATTCATGACGAAAACAGAGGTTCCACTGTACTCACATCCATATAGCAGTGCTTCTCCCTTATTTTCTGTCATACCCCCTCTTAATATGGATGTATTTATTTGTACAAACCCCTGTACGAGTTGCTGGCACCAGCATCGTTCAAGCATGAATAAAGACACTAACAGACTGGCCAACCTTGACAAAATTTAATGATTAGTCCCTCCCCTGCCTCACCCTGCCCCACTGTTAGAGGAGCACTGCCATATAGTGTATCCTACACTTTGTCCATCATCGGTTTTGTAGCAATGTCAGATGTACGATGTGCATTTCAGGTATCTGCACAAGCCCTACCTCATCAGCGGCAACAAGTTTGACCTGCGCATCTACGTCTACGTGACCTGCTACGACCCGCTCAGGATCTACATCTTCTCTGATGGACTGGTTCGATTCGCCAGCTGCAAGTCAGCGCTCAAACTAACCAAACAAAGGGTGACTACAGGAAGGCTGATGAAGTTTTACGGAGCCCAACTCTTCTTGTCTTTGCAGGTATTCGTCCTCCATGAAGACACTCAGTAACAAGTTCATGCACCTGACCAACTACAGCGTCAACAAGAAGAACTCAGAGTATCAGGCCAACAGCAACGACAAAGCCTGCCAGGGACACAAATGGTAAGGCACCGTAAACACACGCCGTATGATTGCCCTTTTGTTGGTACCGTTGCCTTTTCCGGAAATGGCCCATATAGTGATGGAGTTCAGAGTAATTCACATATCGCAAATTGCCACCCGCAAGATACCACCCGCGGAGATTTCCAATCTGTGAGGCACATCTGTGCTTTAATGTAGTCAGTAAACATGGCCAAAAGAATATCAGCAAATGTAGCAAAAGGATTAGCAGCAAACATAGCCAAAGGAATATTAGCAAACATAGCCAAAGGAATATCTGAAAACATAGCCAAAAGAATATCTGCAAACATAGCCAAAAAAAAATCAGTAAACGTAGCCAAAGGAATATCTGCAAACGTAGCCAAAGGAATATCAGCAAACTTAGCCAAAAGAATCTCTGCAAATGTAGCCAAAAGAATATCAGCAAACATAGCCAAAGGAATATCAGCAAACTTAGCTAAAATAATATCCTGCAAACGTAGCCAAAAAAAATCAGCAAACATAGCCAAATGAATATCCGCAAGTATAGCCAAAAGAATATCAGCAAATGTAGCTAAATGATTATCAGCAAATGTAGCCTAAAGAATATCAGCCAACGTAACCAAGGGAATATCTGAAAACGTAGTCAAAGCAATATCACCACATGTAGCCCAAAAAAAATCATTAAACGAAGCCAAAAGATTATCAGCAAATGTAGCCTAAAGAATATCTGCCAACGTAGCCAAAAGAATATAAGCAAACATAGCCAATGGAATAACCGTTCCATTCATTTATTTTTTTTTATAAACTAAAAACCATTTGTTGTCTCACTTTTTATTTGTATATGAAGTACAAGCACATATCCTTCATCAGGAGAAGCACTGTTACTTTGTTGGAAAAGTCTGATCACCTTCTGTTGAGCATGGATGTATAAACCTCCATCTTGGCAGTCAAATTCATTCCTTCATTTGATATTAACATTTAATACAAAGCGTGAATTGCGGATACCAACATTTTGTTAATGCTCTGGCAAAACAAGCTTATTGAAAGAAGTTACACTAATGAGTAGCTCTCGGACATTTTTTTTTTAAGTAGCTCTCAGAAGACAAAAGGTTGGAGACCCCTGTGATGTACCTACATTTGATTTTGTATTCACCCGTAGACCTTTTTTTTTTATACTAAAACTCACTAAAACATTTTTAGTTTTCGTCAACTGAATCTGGGCTACAACTATCACATAATGACTAAAATGGGACTAAAACATGCAGCATTTTTGTCCAAAAGACTTAGACTACCGGTAAAACTAAAATGGCTGCCAAAAACAACACCGGTATTGGGAGATATCTAAAAAAAAAATGTGCATGGGCGTATCCCGAGCCTGATAGGTAGTCTGACTTTTGAATGTGTGGACTTACTACAGTACTGTATATGCATGCTTTAGGGCTTTAAAGGCCTTGTGGCAGTACCTGGGCTCCAGGGGAGTCGACACCACCTTGATTTGGGAGAAGATTAAAGACATTGTCATCAAAACCATCATTGCGTAAGAGAGTTGACCACAGATGGAAGATGCATGACATGACATGACGCGACACCGGCTTAGCGTCTCGTGTGTGTCGTCAGGTCAGAACCGTACGTGAACTCCCTGCTCAAGATGCACGTGCGGACACCTTACAGCTGTCACGAGCTGTTTGGCTTTGATGTCATGCTGGACGAGAACCTCAAACCCTGGATCTTAGAGGTCAACATTTCACCCAGGTACCAGCCCGCATGTGTCTTCAGGTAGTCGGGGTCCACGGTGGTCCTTATTAGTACACGACGTCTTGCCGGTTGTCTGGTAAATAGTTGAATGTGCTTTTGCGTGCTTTAGCCTCCATTCCAACACAGCGCTGGATGTGGCCGTGAAGGGCCAGATGGTCCGAGACCTCCTGAACCTGGCGGGTTTCCGTATTCCTCAACGAGAGGACGTCCCCAGCGGCAGCACGTCCAGCTCCAGCAGCAGGTAGGAGGAGGGAATGTGCTTCACCAGTGACTTGCATCAATGAATATGCACGCTGCTGATTGTTTTGCCATTTGTGTGTGTGTGTGTGTGTGTGTGTGTGTGTGTGTGTGTGTGTTACTGTACCTGTAGTCTGTGTGGTGGGAGCAGGGAGACCACGCAACCTGAGGTCTCCGTTGATGAGAAAGTCAAACGGGCTTTTTACCTCAAACAGCACTTTGCTGACCAGGTACACAAACACTCACAAGCTTGGGGATTGACGAAAATTGGAGTTTACTAACGTCACCATGTGTATTATTATTAATATTAGTATTAAATGTAAATATATATTTAGATTCAAAAGTAAAAGTTAAATGAAGTAAATTAAATCTGAATATTAAATTCATATGAATGAATTACAGAATAAAAAATACAATACATATAAGATAGATTAAAAATATGATGTATAAATATATAGTATTGCTAAATGTATTTATTTTTTTGCCGGTACCTAATGTTTTGACTGTATGGTCATAATTTTCATCTTTCAGGACTTCCTGGCAACAGTGTTAGACGTCATGACCCCGGGAGACGTCCGCGTGCTCACTGAGACAGAAGACGAGTTGAACCGCCGCGGGGAGTTCGAGCGGATTTTCCCCTCGCCGTCGGCATCTCGCTACCTGCGCTTCTTTGAGTGTCCGCGCTACCTCAACTTGGTGCTGGACCAGTGGGAGCGGAAGTACTGGAAGAACAGGAGTAAAGGTTTGCAGTAGGGTCTGATTCCATTTGGTTTATATGCTCGCTCCGATATTAGTGAATTAAAAAAATCCAATTCACGGGTGTATTGGCTGATTTACCTTTTTCAATAAAAAAAAGGAAATAGCTGCTTTTGATAGCGTAAAAATACTTCTTAAGACTTGTTAGAGATTTTTTAAAATGAAGGGAGAGCATTTTACTAGTTTCAAATACTTTCATTATCAAAAATTGCGTGGAACAAGCAGTGTATAAACCATTTGAACATCAAATAAATGCTACTAATGTTAGCTATCATTGAATGGTGATAAGTGCATTTCCACCAAGCAGTATTGCTTATTTCTAAATGGAATATGTCCCTAGGTTACCATCTTCTAAGTGCACTTTTTAACATAATTAGAGCCCTCTAGACATTAAATAACAGCCCTATAGTAGGGCTGGGCGGTATATCGCTAGTTACTTTTAAAGAAGATATCAAAAACAAGCCTGTCGTTTATATCGATATAGACTGTATTTGATGCGGAGGTCTCATTTTTCAAGATGGTGCCGCCCGAGGGACAGCTAGGTACAACAGCTCTGTATTTTACCGCTACGTTTTTAGTTTTTAATAGTGCTTTATTTGTACTTTTATTTTTTGTGCCATAGCGACCCCTTAAGCAAGTGTGCAGCTATGGATGTTCATCTTGTTACGTTTGTAACTTGCCTCCTGCTTGTTGCGGGAGACACATTCATTCACGGCTCCATTGCAGCCGCTAGCTTTGAGCCACACACCCCTACGCTACGCCGAGCGACCGGAGATCCCATACGGAGTAGGAGAGGCTGCAAAATGGGAGCGAAGCGCAGACAGCAGAAAAAGACGGTATAAACCATATTTACCGTCTGTCATCATGGGGAATGTGAGATGGAAGACCTAATGGCGCTAACCCGGCTGCAGAGGGACCACTGTGAGTGCAGCCTGATTAAGATAGAAGATTATATTTTACTTTTTTATATTTATTTCAAAGACAGAACGGACTTTTTTTTTCTTCCAGCTGCAAGATTTTTTATATTTTAATAAGATATCGTAAATTGATATTCAACCGATTCGATATGAGTTTTGGTCCATATCGCCCAGCCCTACCCTTTAGTCACCTTTACACTCCTATTACCCAATATAGTAGACATAGTTAGAGAACATAAGGCTTAATATACGCTCATGCATATTAGCATTGAAACAGTTGTTGTTTCTTTTTGTACTTGCTGTTCTGCACAGTACTCTCTGAGTGGCCAGTGTAGAATACTACATATCATCACAATGTCTTTCAATACATCTTTGGAATGACTTATATTTGTGTTTGACTTCATTTAGCCACTTTAATGCTTAAAAATGCTTTATTTCGGCCAAGAAATACGTGGAATTTGTTTAATATGAGTATTTTTGACTGGTAATAAGCCGTCTTCTCGTGTAAAATAACTCCTAGCAAAACACGAAGGTGGTGTCCGTGTTGATATTGGTCAACAATCCCGTCTTCTGTCAAGGTAAAAGTAACGTTAAATAGTTAATAGATTAGATTAGTTAATAGATTTATTTCTTTCATTCGGCATGCCGTTCTATCTACCGTCCATGGCCCAAAAAAAAAAATGGACATTGCCGCCGTATGACACCGTTTGACGTGAATATTTAGACTGAATGGTTCAATGGGACAGACAGCAACCGAGTGCCCACATTGACGTTTCTGGTCCCATGAGGCCGTAAGATTTGAAGCAAAAGTCCGACACGTGAGAAGAAGAAGCAGGCAGAGATAAGAGGTTGTGTTTTCGTGCAGGTGTCAATCTGCTCAGGACTTTGTGTCAGAAAGGAGTTCATCTGGGTACCAGTGATCCTGCTCATACGGTAAATAAAAACACCAGCATCCCTGAATCAGCAATATTCAACGTGATAATGTCTGTGTCCAACAACCAGTGGTCCAAGTGTAGCTACATCTCCAAGTTTGAGCAGCACAGAGAAGAACCCATCAATCCGCCCAGGCCCAGTTGTGCACCCAGGTGTGTGCTTGGAGCTATTGGAGATGAAAATGTAACTACTTCTTGACCCTGCTGCTGTTCTTCCAGGGTGGTGGTCATCCATCAGCACCAGACAGATCACGCCGACACGGACTCCTTTGTCCCCAGCCCGCCCGCCTCACAGTCAAGTCCCGGGTCCAGCGTCGGCAGCAGCGCCTGCGCCAGTCCTCAGCCCAGCCTGTGAGGCCTCCACACCCACCGCACGCATGCACAAACGCACACACTAAGCTCAGGGTCTACTTAGCTCATGCCCTGCCCGAATGAACGCTTCCAGGGAATCAGTCCGTTGGAGCTCGAGAAGAATGGCATCTAAACATTTCAGTTATTTATCAAAACCTAGGATTGGCATTCTAATTGGGAAAACAGTCAGACCCATAATGTGAGTCATTCATACGCTGAAAAGGACTGCATTGTTTTATTCTAGCGAGTATCGCATGTATGTACTTTGGTGGTCGCGCCGTGGGTCTTCCAGCCTGCACAGCGCCCTGGACCCGGCCCAACTTAATAATGCAGTCCACCTCTTGAACTACACCCTCTGGAAAACGCCATTCATTCCTGTCTCCAGATACCCATGGGAAGCTTGTTGAAAACGGAGCAGTTTGGACTTGTTCATTTTGGAGAAGAACCCGATCTTGCGCTTGTAAGTCGTCCTTGACCGAAACCAGACAGACCAAACACTGGGTCCTTTTCACTGTCTCTGGTCCTCTGTGGAAAGCATCATAGGGCAGGCCCTCACACCAGACTCGGGTACACATAACGCCTAAAGTTCACTTCATTGACGGTTCGTTCCGCTGCTGCGGGGACATCTGGGTGAGGCTGGGCCGCTTCAAACATTCAGCCTGGAATCACGTTGCAACACCGCCTGCTGTCACAGACCTGAGCTTTGGCAGGGACCTAAATGTACCAGCATATATAACATATAGGGCTGTCAAAAATAGCGCGGTAACAGCCGTAACTAATTTATTTAATTAATTGCGTTACATTTTGTAGCGTCATTAACGCATATGCATCAAAGCAAGTCACGCCTCTCTGTTATGACGACAGATGGCGGCACAGTGACTCCCCACAGAGTTACACAGTGTCTGACAGTCTTTAATGACTTTATTCTGACTTGAACACAGCAGCAGTGCAATTCCAACACCATATCATGTATGTATGTCCAACTCACAAACACGTCTGTAGTCCGTGTAGCCTCGGAATGGGACTTCCTCATTGTCGCTACCGCAAGATGCATTCAGGGACACTCACAACATCACAACAACCTCTTTATTATGCATGTATGTGTGGTCTAAATAAACAGAAAGCAAAGTAAAACAGTCAGTGGACATTCTTATCATGCTGCATTCAAGTATGCTTGGAAATCCCAGAAAAAACACTCAAAACATGTGAATTCAACTTATTTTATGTGGTGTCTTGGAACGCAATCCCTTATTGCTCATAATAGCAAGGTTGAAGTGTGATTAAAATATCCTGCTGCTATTAAAGAAACCAGTTGATATATATATATATATATATATATATATATATATATATATATATATATATATATATATATATATAATCCTGTCCTGTCTTTTAAATTTTTCAATAAAATACAGTAAAAATGTGCATATTTCAGTCCGATTAATCATGATTAGTTGAAAGCTGTGATTAACCTGATTTAAAAGTTTTTATCATGACAGTCAAATATTCATAATTATACTCACATGGCTGTCAAATGATTAAAAATGTAATCAAATTAATCAGTTTTCAAATGAAGTAATCATGATTAATACATTTTCAATCATGACGCCCCTAGTAAAATAAAAATTGTCATTGAGCTGTCAAATGATTGAAAAAGTTAATCAAATTAATCACAGTTTTCAGATGAACTATCCATCCATCCATTTTCTATGCCCTTTCCTCATTAGGGTCGCGGAGGTATGCTGGAACCTATCCAAGCTGACTTCGGGCGCCAGGCGGGTACGCCCTGGACTGGTCGCCAGCCAATGGCAGAGCACATATAGACAAACAACCATTCACACTCACATTCATACCTATGGACAATTTAGGACAATCTAACATGCATAATCATGATTCATACATTTTCAATCATGACAGCCCTAATAAAATAAAAAATTAGGGCTGTCAAATGATTGAAAAAAATGAAATTAATCATAATTTTCAAATGAATTAATCAAATTAAGTAATCATGGTTAATTAGTTTGAAAACGGTGAGTAATGTGATTATTTTTAAATTAAAAACCCTCATGAAATATAAAATTAGGGCTGTCAAATGATGTCAAAAATATAATCAAATGAATCAGTTTTCAAATGAATTAATTTAGATTAATACATTTTTAATCATGACAGCCATAATAAAATAAAAATTTGTGCTGTCAAATGATGAAAAAATGTAGAAAATTTAATCACAGTATTCAAATGAATTAATCATGATTAATCACTACAGTATTTGCGGCTATCGTGAGATGTGCCCGTTTTTGCTGTATTTTATGACGAGAAAGTTGAAGCCAAAAGATAGCACACTTGACTGAAAATCTATTTGCCGAATGCTAGTCTCTTTAATGGTAGCAGAATCACACTTTATGAGCCAAGAAGGGTTGCTTTCAAAGACACCACGTAACTTACGTTGAGTTCACATTCTGAGTGTAGATGTATTGTCTGGGATTTCCGAGCATACTTAAATGCAGCAAATTGTACTTCCGCAATAATAATTTAGCGGAGGGGACGTCTATATATAGATGGCATCGAGCAGAACGACATACTTGCTCACGGTGCAACAAAACAGAAACACATCCACGGCACACATCACATCATTAACACATCACATAAATCAACAACTAAGTGCTAAACAGTACGTAACTTAAAAATGTTATTTCCAAATACCTGCAAGGCATGCCAGGCAGTCCAGCTGCAAAAACAGTATCAACAATGAATACGTGTTGTGTTGTTTGGATGGGGTTTTTTTTGTACATTTTGGTGACTTGAGCGTGCCACAATGGCAGTGCAAGTCATGTAGCGAACTACAGTTGTTATGTAAAAAAAGACACTCGGCGGGCCTCATGTTGCCTTCGGGCCGCAGTTTGTCTATCCCTGGTCTAGTGACAATGAGGAAGTGTCGTTCCCAGGACGAGTGGACTAGGGACGTGGAGATACATACAGTATATGGTGTTGGAATCAGGTCGGAATAAAGAGCAGCACACTCTGTGGTGACACTACTGTAGCTTTGTCTGCCGTCATAACAGGGAGATGTGGCTTCACATGTTGCTTATGCGTTAATGATGCTAACAATTGTAACATAATTAATTAAATAAATTAGTTACTTCCCTTAACGCGCTATTTTTGACAGCCCTAATAAAAATATAATAATGTGAGACACAAAAAGGACGTTGAAGCTTAAACAGAAGAGTCCGTACAGCAGAAATGGCAGGAGGTCATTACTCAACACAAGTGTCACAAAAGAAATAATGCTCTTAGCATCACAGGTAGAGGTACAGGTAGAGAACACACACACACACACACACAGGCAACTACTACATACTAAGCGTGGGTGCCAATAAACAACTAAGTTCACTCTAACGTACTTTGAGCAACTATTTGCAAAAAAACGCTGTAAGGCATGCTGGGAGTGCTTCTGGGATCCCAGCATGCTTTGCAGCACTTGTTTTGTAAAAAGTGAACGTGTTCAGAGTTAACGTTATTATTCCCCATAGTAGTAGTTGCCCTATGTGTGTTTACTTACCTGATTGGAGTTGGTGTTCTGTCTCATGACACCCCCCTCCTCCGTACATTTCCTTTAAGTCAGCTAACAGCTAAGTCTCTGACTTCCACAGGGCGTGAGGGCTGTACGTATGCTGAACTTTGATGGTCAGGGAGGGGGCCACAAGATATAGCCCTTGAGTCAGGACAGCGGTACCCTTCACACTTGCAGTCCACTTGGGTCACACTTAGGTGACGCAGTAAATCTTTTAAGTACAAGGACACATTCACAGGATCACGCAAAAAAAATCAAGCGCGTGACGAGGAAGAAACATTTTGGTGAGCATCTAGATAAAGGTGGCAGAGGCATCGCCGGACTCATAATGGCACTGACAATCGATGTACCAGGAAGGCGCATCTGGTAACAGATGCACACAACTATGACCAGTTGTTTATTTATTTTCACTCAAGCTCAGCCTCGGAGGAGGTCTACCGAAGGAGATTCTAGGTCTGTACGGTCATTGTAGCACTGATGAAAACAACACATCTAATGGTGGCTTTTGCAATGTACAACACGTCGCGCAACGTGCTCATGCACACTAATGTAGCATCACGGCGTGGATCAGTGTGCCTTTTGGACTGGAGGAGTAGAACTATTCCGGCTACCTCTGCTATTAAACTCAATCCATTCTCTGGTGTTTCACAATCAAGACCAAACCACCCATCCAGATTATTTATATGAAGAGTTTAGAAGTTGACTTGCAATGCTGTCTTTGGATGCCACACACTCATTGCTATGTTGACTGACGTTCAGAGATTAAAAAATAAAAATTAAAAAAAATTAAGTGTGAATTTGTTCCTAACATAACTGAAGTGTAATATGAAAAGAGCTTGTTTTTTTGTTACTAACTAGACAACAACTATGGTTGTTGTCGTGTAAAATGTTGCTCAGGGTGACACTTTGAAAAGAAAATAAAAGCTCCTCTCCTAACTAATCAGTGTTTATTTGTATAGATTTATGTTTATATTTCCACAAGAAGAGTGACTGATATGTAGAGTGTGCAACAGGATGTGGTCATAAACTATTAATATCTGAGATGCAGGCCGTGTATTAATAGTAAGATACAATAAAGCAGCTGTGACCACCCCTTCCCTCCCCCAATCTTACCTTCTGTGTACTGTATGCACTATTTACCTCCTGCACGCCATGTTTTCTTTGATAAGATTTTCTTCACAGTGGTTTGTCAGTCTTGAAATGAACTATGATAGTGATCACAATGACAATACTGCATTGAAACAGTCACACATAATAGTAGAAATGAAATGATTATCTATGATAGTGAACAGAATGATAATTACTGTAATGCACATCATTGTAAAAAAAAAAACTATAATCATACTGCTGATATCACCGTTGCTGTGTGTACAGGTATCTCTGTATGTGGGGAAGACTTCATATATATAAAGGTGCAGGAATGTGTGGGCGTGTAATTGTCACTGAGAATGCATGAAAGTAAAGGGGCCGCCCTCCACCTCCCAGAGGGCTTACGGCCATACTACCCTGAGAACGCCCGATCTCGTCCGTTTGTTTGGATACCGAGCCACATAGGTATCAAAGGGAATGAAAAAGCTGATATGTTAGCAAAAGAGGCACTTAATATGGCTGTAACAGAAATGAAGATACCCTATACAGACTTAAAACCAAAGATTAATGAATACATAAAAATAAAGTGGAAAACGTCATGGGATTTAAATCCCGGTAACAAACTCTACCAACATCAGCCTATAATTGAACCACGTACTACAATCCCGTTAGCTAAGCGACGGGAAGACGCTGTGCTAACTCGTATCCGAATTGGTCATTCTTGCTTATCACACTCCTATTTACTTGCAGCAGAAAATCCTCCCCGTTGTATATCATGTAATAGTACACTCTCAGTTAAACATATCCTTCTTGAATGCATTGAGTTTGCTCACATCCGTGTCAATTTTTATAATGTACCTGATCTGAAAACCTTGTTCAGCGAAGTTCCGCGATCATGCATCATAGAGTTTCTTAAAGAAATAAATCTTTTTATTAGGTTTTAGATAATGGAAACAGGCCCCTTGGCAGGCCATTTTATTCAGTATCTAGTCTTGCAGAGGAGACTTTAAGCCGCCATCCCGTATAAAGAAAAGCCACACCATTTGAACAATAAAGAACCTACCGTACTTCTGTTCGAAAAGAGTAGGGAATTTTGCCCGGTAAAGTAGGTCACAGTTTCTATCTTACAAGCTCTACTCCCTAATTAAATTGATAAATTCCACCCCCGAGAAACAGGTTTTGTCATTAATAACTTCACATATTAAGGTCCAGACACTTACATGACACTTAGTGTTGATAGTGTCGTTAAACATCAATCAATCAATCAATCAATCCACCTCCCAGAGAGCCCCGCCCCAAATAGCCAGGCCGAGCCCCCGCCGCCAGAAGGCCACCAGGCCCACGGGCAGGCAGCACAAAGATCAGGGCCCCAAGAGCCATCCTAGAGAGCCCTCACCCCTGAGAAGACCAGCAAGGGGCCGCAGAGAGGTAATCCCAGCCAAAGACAGGGCGCCGGCAGGCCGGAGGACAGCCAACCCCTGAGACCAGCGAGAGATCACACCCCACAAAGGCAGAGTACCGGGGGCCACACACCGGCAGGCCCAGAGACGCCCCCACAACCGGAAAGAAGCCCGCCCACGCCGGAAGCGCCAACCCCCCCCCCCCCCCCCCCCCCCAAAAAAAAAAATAAACAAAAGCACACGCACATACACACTCCTACGCGCACACAGTGGTCGACTGCCCGACACCCGGAAGCCTCGCCCTATCCCCCGTTGGTAACCCAAGGAGCAGCGGAGCCGGGGAACCTGGGGTCCCAGACATACAATCCAGAACCCAGGCGCGGAGAGCGCAGAACGCCGGGGAGCAGGAAGACACCAGTCCACACCCTCCCAACGGTAGGACGCCGCCAGCAAGGCAGACAGAGGAGTCGGCGACGAGGAAAGCGGGAAAATGAGCAAGCGGGCGGACAAACGGGCGAGCAGCCAGGCGAACCACCACACAGCGCCAACTGACACCCGCGGGAGCACCGCACCTCAAGCCACAGGGAGGCCAAGCACCAGAGCCGAGAAGGCGAGACCAGCAGCAGACCAGCCGACAGACCCCACCAGAAGCCAGACCAGCCACATGCCACCAGAGCCGACAGCGCACTGGAGCCCCACCCCGACAAGCCCGCAGACAGACCGGGGGAGGCGAGGACACAGACAGCGGCCCAGCAGAGCACAAAGAGCAGCAGCGACAAACGCCCAAGCGCCCGGCAGAGCACAACCCCCCCAGCGGGGCCCGGCCCCAGCAATTAAAATCGGAGGGCCCCTCACCTGACCAGCCCCCCCAAATCCTAAGTGTCTACTGTGCGATTAAAATTGGGGAGCAACAGGTCAGTGGTACGGCAGGGGCAAAGGAACCCCGCAAGGGGTCCAGTGGAACAGGAAGAACGGGGGCCCCATACCCCAACACTGCCCAAACCGAGCAGGGGGGGACCAAGGACACATGACCAACCGGCCACCCACCACAGCCCAGGCCCGGGCGAGCCGCAGGACATACCACAGGCCCTACCCAGCCCGCCAGGATGCCCATTCCGGACCACCCAACCCCCCAGAGGCGATACCCCTAGCGCCCCCCAACACCGGAGCCCCACCGGAGATACAGCGCCACCCCAAACCGCCAAACACCACGGATCAGCCACACGCCCCGAGGCAGATCCGACCGCCACCAGAACAGCGGGAACCGCGCCCACGCACCCCCCGCATACCACCACGGCCGGCAAGGGAGCAACACTATGGCGTTTGTCAGTCTTGCTACACACCTTGCACTTGGCTCAGGTGTGGAGGAGACTTACTCCATCACCATCATTTTCCTCAGCAAGACACTTGTCATCTGGGAGGTGTGTTTGAACTTTCTGTACCAAACTGACATCTGCCGCGGCAGCACTCACGCAGCCCCAGGTCATGACATTGCCACCCCCACCAAGGGAACAGATCTTCAGAATGTTACAGTATGTGTTGGAAATGAAATACAGCTCCCCGGTGCTGGCAGCACTCGTGCAGCCCCAGACCGTGACATCGGCACCACCAGCAAGGGAACAGCTCTTTGTAATGTCACAGTACGTTTTGGAATTCATTTGTTACAAAAAAATGAACCGCAGCTCCCTGAAACCGGCTGCACTCAAGCACACTGCCACCACCATTCTCCACTGTCGACGAGTGTCAGGGGAACTTGCCCCCAACAACCAAAGAACTAACAAAATGACACAGAAAACAAGATTTGAGATTTTCTCGCTCGAGGAGAGAGCGTCCGTGCCACACTGCAACGCTCTCTGCTGGGACACTCTCTTTGCGCGTCTTTTATTGTCATAGGTGGGCGGTACCACAGCAATGGATGTAGTGAGTTCGAGTTTTCAGAGAAAACTGGTTTAATGTGCCTCCTGATCTTTATATGGCCCATTTGCTACCCAAGCCCATGCACGGGGGTCAACCATGGTCTTATCTCACACCCCAGGTGCAGGGGGGCACTTACGTCAACTCAACTGCTTTTCCTCAGTCCACTTCACAACACTCTCTGAATAAACAAAACGTCACAGTGAATGTTTGATCAACAAGAGAGCATGTACATACATTGTTAAGAAAATCCCCAGACAGAATGATTTACAACACTTATACTAATACACAAACTATATACAAACTACTCTGAAGTATACCCGGCGTTACTTTGTATATTACTGACATGAAAATGCTAGCCTAAAGCAAGTGGTTTCTTGTACTTAAAGCAGCTGGAAAAGTCCTTCAGTGCAATCCAATCCCTTGAAGACTTGTCAAGCGTTTAGCAAGCTTCTGATGTGTCCGTGTAAGATTGTGTAAGCGGTCCTAATGTGTTCATTCCCGGCCTGTTTTTAGCTTCCACCCTCGCCCCCTCCCCTTTCCCTGTTCTCACCTCCTCCCCTTTTGGAGTGAATAGGGCCACAGGCCTCCCAACCACTCAGTCCAGATTTAGACCTCTCAACCTTTCCCAGGCTGTTGGGGCTTGGTTGGTTGAATCGCAACACATTTCTTTTCTTCTCCTTCTCCACTGCATCTGGTCCAACTCGGGGACCCACCGACCTTCCAGATGTGTCCAGCGGCCCACTGGTCAAGGTAGTCTCGTGCTCTGAGGTGCTCGCACAGTTGCGGACCAGCTACACCATCCAAACATGGAGCCCCTTGCGGAGGTAAGACACCCCTGTCCTTGGTAGTTGTTGAGGTATGCATAGACAGCTACCTGAAACGGAAAGCACAGGACTTTTAGTTAGCACTTAGGATCAAGCGACCAGAGCAATGAAGGGTGTGGAATAGAGGTGAAGAAGCAAGTGTTAGGGTCGAGAGTGTCAGAGTATCGGCATAAGATTTACAAGGCGTTTGTAAGATCAACCCTGATGAATGTTCTGGGGGCGGAAGTTCTGACCAACTCAAAGGGGGCAGACTTGAAGATGTTTGTTGGGATTGACGAGGGTGGACGGTAATGCAAAGGAGCAGATCTGAGAACCTGATATGGTTTGTCCATGTGAGAAGGTGGGATTGGGGCGATATTGGTAGGATGAGAAGAGGGGAAATACCAAACAGGACGTGGTTAGAGAGATGTGGTCAAAGTGGTCGGACTGACAAACGAAAATGCAGAAGACGGGGCAAGGTGGAATCACGTGAGCCGGTGTAATGGGACAAGCCCAAAGTAGAAGAAGTTGTTGAGGCTCAAAGGAGGGGGAGGTGAGGGTTTAACTGGATCCGCTCCTTTAGTGTTCTTAATCAATCCTTGCAAGAGTCATCAAGGCAGAATCAGTCTGTCGTTGCAGAGGAGTCGAGATCTCAGGAGAATGTTCCCACATTGATAATAAACACTGCTGAGTGTCTGTGTTTCTCATGTGGACCACCTGGGTTAAATGGAGGAAGGTGCGGATTGGCATTTAAGAGAGCCAGTTCAGCTTTTCATCACGGAAAGACGAACCCGTTCAGGGTGTCAAAGTTCATGGTGACAGGTGTGTGTTTGGACACACCAATTGCCATCTTTTCCTAAACTGACCAGGGGCCTCACCTATGAAGCTCGAGTACACACCAAACAAAAACAGGGCCGAAAAGTTGCATATGCCGTTTTCCATGCCAAATATGGTACGTACCTATAAAAACACAACTTGATATGAGAATGTGCGTACTGCTACGCACCCTTGATAGCTGGCGTACGCACTTTTTGGAGACGTGGCAATAAGGTGCCGTAGATGTAATCCGTCCGCTCCGGGATTCTAACAGAGCACCCTTGCAACGGGAGAGGAGAGCGCTACCACACGGCTAAAATCCCAGAAAGCCGACTGAATGTCAGTGCTAAAAGATATATGAAAACCGCAATGCAGCGCTTGAATATTTCATCATTTTGTTTTATAATCATAATAATACTGTGTGTTTGATCACTATTAATTATAACAAACATCAGGTGGTCAAATAATTCTAGTGATTACGTTTACAAGACACGGAGCTAATATATCCTCAGTGCTTTTTTTTGGACAATTTGTCAAAAAATAAGAGTTTTTTTGTTGCATCCAGTATGTCAAGTATGTCATCAGTAGCAACATTTATGTACCTTTATTTGCGTGGACAGTGTCAGGGCCGTGTGCATAAACGTCCTCTTTCCTTTTCCACTAATGTTGTTTTCTTTTGTTGTGATAAAATAATAATAATGTACGTAACGGTTTGATGGTGTTGATGTCATCAGTAAGTTAAATCATTTTAAAATATGCCCGTTGTGAGTATTTGCATCCACCTTCAAATGAAAGAGATTTTGGTAAGCTTATATTCATCTAAAATGTGCTATCAATTAGGAAAAATATACAAACATGCTCACTGAAAATGGAAATGTGTGCTTTTGCCTCTGTTGGCTGTGGTCCATTCACACAGGAGGCAGCGGATGTGCTGTCGTGCAATTTTGTTTCGTTCTGCAACTGCTGTGTCTTCCAAATATGATACCTTTTCCAGTATTTCCACTTCCATTTCCGTGCAAGCCCACTTTTTCATCCTCCTCATCTGCCCACCTGCCGTGATTCCAGTGCAATCAAGGCTCTTTAAATATGGACGCCACGTTCATGAGTCACTTAGCCTTCTATGGTGAAATGGCGCAGAAAGGGCGTAACTTGAGGCGGAGTTGTGTACACACTTCTCCTCAAGGTGGAATCTATGAACCACTTTTGTTTTTAGGTCTGAATGTTTTTGTCCGTACGCACATTTTGGCAATTATTTACACCATTTTTATTGCATCCATCCATCCATCTATTTTCTATGCAAATAGGCTCGCGGGATGCTGGAGCCTATCCCAGCTGACTTCGGGCGAGAGGCGGGGAACACCCTGGACTGATCGCCAGCCAATGGCAGGGCACATATAGACAAACAACCATTCACACTCACATTCATACCTATGGACAATTTAGAGTCTCCAATTAATCTAACATGCATGTTTTTGGAATGTGGGAGGAAACCGGAGTACCCGGAGAAAACCCACACACGCACGGGGAGAACATGCAAACTCCACACAGAAATGCCCAAGAGAGAATCGAACGATTAAAAACAAAAAGCACATTATTGTGGTTTGCATTGGAGGAAGCTGTCGGTGCTACGGTATATGCAGAGGTGGTGGGAATTTCCCTATTTTCCCTTTTCTTCCGGGATCGTGTCCTTATTTTCATACGTTGAGAACATTTAAAAACATTTAACTCACAAATGCTCGTAGGGTATCCTACCCGCTCATTGTGTGATTGGTGCATTGTAGTTTTTGTGAATTTAGTATGCATTATGTTGTTTCTAATGGTTGGGCCCAATGTGCTTGCCCCCCCTCCCAGGTGGCGTTATTTGAGATGGAGCTGGACGAGAACGAGAGGGACAATGTCTTCACGGCGACTGGAGGTAATGAAGATTTCACGCTGTTGTCAAACACGCATCGTCATCTGTGTGTTCTCTCCTGTGATTCCTAGCAATGGATATCGACGCCCCCCCTGCAGGCCCGGAGCGAGACGCCTTCATTTACATGAACTTCATGAAGCGTCACAGCTGCTATGACGCCATTCCCACCAGCTCCAAGCTGGTCATCTTTGACACGAGACTGCAGGTACTGAACCATCTTGGTTATTCATGCCGTCATGCGTATTTCAGGACGCCTGATGCCAGTGAATATTCTCATGCATCCAGGTCATTGAATTCTCAGACCATTGAATCGATGGCAACTAAACTCTTTTGGACTAAGACTGGTTGTCTTAGACGTTTGGCCCCTTATCTGAGCAGCCTTCATCAGTTCATGCTTCAAGACTTGATAGGACAGATCTAGTGTGACTAGATAGGACAGCGCTAGGCTGAGCTGAGCTGTTCAGATTGTCGTTTGGCCTCTCATCTGAGCAGCCTTCATCATACGCTATAAGACTAGGTAGGACAGCTTAGTCTGAACTGAGCTGTCCTATCTGTTCACGGTGTCTCTCATCTGAGTAGGCGTCATCAGTTGATGCTCAACGACCAGATAGAACAATAGTCTAAGCTGAGCTGTCCTATCTGTTCATGTTGTCTTGGAAGACATTTGGCCTCTTATTTGAGCAGGCTTCATCACTTAATGCTCAGAGACTAGGTAGGACAGCTCTCGTCTGACTAGATAGGACAGCTCTAGGTTGAGCTCAGATGAGCTGTCCTATATATTCAGGTTATCTTAGACGTTTGGCCTCTCATCTGAGAAAGTTTGATCAGTTCCTGCTCAAACTGGAACACATACAGACGTTTGGCCTCTCATACAGTATGAGCAGGCTTCACCACTACCTGCTCAAGGACTAGGTAGGACAGTTCTAGTCTGAGCTCAGTTGTCCCACCTGTTCAGGTTTTCTTCCAAGACGTTTGGCCTCTCATCAGAGCAGGCTTCATCAGTTCATGCTCAAAGACTACAGTAGATAGGACAGCTCTAGTCTGAGCTGAGCTGTCCTATCTGTTCATGCTGTCTGAGAAGACGTTTGTTTGGCCTCTCATCAGAGCAGGCTTCATCAGGTCATGCTTAAAGACAAGACAGGACAGATCTCATCTGCTGACATCTAGTCTGACTAGATAGGACCGCTCCTGTTTTGCCGAGCAAGCCAAGGCACCACAAAGACATTTGCAAATATTGGATGTTGGTTTTGTGTGTTCCCGTGCAGGTAAAGAAGGCTTTCTTTGCCCTGGTGGCTAACGGCGTGAGAGCAGCACCGCTGTGGGACAGCAAGCGCAAGTGTTTTGTTGGTGAGACGCACTTTCCTCCTCTCTTTCTGTCTGCCTCTCCATTATCGGCTGACAACGAGAGCTCAGCTCCCCTCTTGTTGTATCTGTTGCATCCTCACATAACACGGACACTCTGGAAAGATCTGCCATTCTGGTCCATCAAGCGGCACTGTGCTCCACGTGTAGCTTGCACATGGCACGCCTCACAGCCATGCATTCTACTTCTGTTCTCTTGGTGTGGCCTCCTGCTAGGGTTCAGGTTTCCGAGAATTGGCTGTCCTGTGACTAACTAAACGTACGCGGAAGTTCATGAATTCATGTTCAAATTTAAGAGTCTGAAATGAGCAACTGCTGTCTCCCTCTGGAGAGCTGTAAATATGGACAGTATGTTAATAAAGACACAAACAAACCCAAGAAATTTGCTCTCCGGAACAGTCCTCTTTCTTTCCGGAACAGTCCTCTTTCTTTCCGTGATAATACTTTTTTCTCATTATGGCATTATTATTGGAATATATCTTTGTTTTCTCATAATAGTTCAACTTTATTTTGTAATATTGATTGGAATATTAAATAAATATATTTATATATATTGTAATATTGTAAGTTTTCAGAAAATCTCAGCTTTTTTCCCCCAAGTGTAATTAATTAATATTTTTATTATAAATGTATTTTTGTTTCGGAATTTTTGGGGCTTGCTTATTTTTGTACGATACGTTTCACTACAACTTTATTCTGAAATAATTCTGTTTTTTTTTTAAATACATTTTTATGTATACATTTTTTGTAATATATTCTTTTCCTCAATTTTGGTACTTTTTCTTTTTCGAGATATTAGGACTTTTCTCAGAATTATGAATGAGTTCTTATTTTACAAATGCTACTAAAAAAGAAAAAATAATGCTATTCTTACACTATTAGTCACCTATGTATATAATATTGTATGTGCATTGTTATATATTAATATTTACTTTTTTAGAATATTATTGATGCTTAAAATTAGCACTTAATTTTATGATGTTCTTCTCATAATATTGATTTTTCCCTTAATGAGGCATTTTTCCTAAACAATTTTTTTCTCATTGCAAACAACCTTGACATTTTTATGATGTATATACTTTTTTTGCAATAATAAACCAAACAACAGTAAAAAGAAAATAAATGTATAAACATTTTTCATGTTGATTATTTCCCTCATTAACGAGATAAATGGTGTCCTAAATAGTCTCCTAATGAGTTCATTATTGACAGAATAGGTTTGTATCAATGTGTTTGTGTGCAGGTATGCTGACCATTACTGACTTCATCAACATTCTTCATCGTTATTACAAGTCTCCACTGGTGAGTCGCCTTTTTTTTGTCGTTGTTGTGGAAGGAAAACACAGGCGGCGGTAGAATGTTGAAGAAGACTTGTTTGTGTCCACTGCAGGTTCAGATCTACGAGCTGGAGGAACACAAGATAGAGACGTGGCGAGGCATGTATCCACATGACACAAGTGTAGAAATATTGCTTCAAGTTTCACGTTGGATTGTTTCTCCTTTTGGATGTCAGAGATCTATCTTCAGTACTCCACCAACAGCCTCATCAGCATCGCCCCTCAGGCCAGGTCAGGAGGCCCCTTTTGCTGGACTTGACGTTACAAATCAAGTTATTAGACGTGGCTTTCAGTGGCATGCTTTCATCCCTGCAGTCTCTTTGATGCCATTTACTCGCTGTTGAAGAACAAAATACACCGACTGCCTGTCATCGACCCGGCGTCGGGAAACGTCCTCCACATCCTGACGCACAAACGCATCCTCAAGTTCCTCCACATATTTGTAAGCAAACACCATCATGATGTTCTTCAGCACTCATGTGGGGTTTCCCAGGGCATCGAATGGACGACAGCTGGACTGTTTAGGTTGTCTTAGAAGGTGTTTGGCCTCTTATCCTGGCAGGCTTCATCACCTCATGTGCAACGACTAGATAGGACAGCCCTAGTCTGAGGGGATGGCGCAGCATCCAAAATATTTCTCCTCTAAAGCAGGGGTGTCCAAACCTTTTCCAGCAAGGGCCAGAAAGTGAAAAATCAAAGGATTCAACTTTGCCACTTTGATATTTTGTGAAGCAACACGTGAATGAAGCAACATGCTAACAAGTGGGATGAAACTGTGTTTACCCCCTGACTGATTTCTCATTTTCCTGCATGTTTGTCACACTTAAATGTTTCAGATCATCAAACAAATGTACGTCTTAGTCAATGCCAACACAACTGAACACAAAATGCAGTTTTTAAATGAAACTTTTCATTATTAAGGGAGGAAAAAATCCAAGCCTACATGGCCCAGTGCGAAAAAGTGATTGCCCCCTGTTAAAACATACTGTAAGTCCACCTCTGAATGGCTGAAGACTTTGGAGCAGCAGCAAGTCCTGACCTGAATCCTATTGAGGCGCTTCATGCTGGAAAAGCCTCCAATGTGGCTGAATGACAGCAATTCTGCAAAATTCCTCCCCAGCGCTGTAAGAGACTCATTGCAAGTTATCACAAACACTTGATTGCAGTTGTTGCTGCTAAGGGGGGCCCAACCACTTATTAGCTTTAGGGGGCAATCACTTTTTCACACAGGGACATGTAGGCTTGGATTTTTTTTCTCTCTTAATCATAAAAAGTTTCATTAAAAAAGTTCATAAAGTGTTGAGGTGTGTTGTCATTGACTAATATTGACATGTGTTTGCTGATCTGAAACATTTAAGTGTGACAAACCTAACGGTGACAAAGGAATAAGAAATCAGGAAGGGGGAAAACACTCCTTCACACCACTTTCAAGAAAATATTTCAAGAAAAAAAACGCATCGCAGCTTTGTCATATCGGTGCAATGCATATTATTAGCATCAACTTCACTTTGTTTTCCCATTTTTGCTGTTAAATTTTCCAAATATTTCACTTTCTTCTTAAATATTTGTACATTTTCTTTTCTAATATGACTTTATTACCATAATATTCTAACTTTTTCCAACCTCATTTTCCAACAATGACAACTTTATTTTGTTTTGTTTCTCCCATAATATTACAACTTTTTTAAAAAGTATTTTTCTGTAATATTTCAATGACATTTTTCCACATACGATTACGAGTTTAATATTTTGATGTTATTATCATAAAATTACAGCTGTTTTTAGTTTTTTTTACATTTCTTTTCTTTACATTTCTTTTTACACCCCTGCTGTAACGGGAGAGACACGGCCAAACAGGAACGGTTTCACTCATTTGTAGCGCAAAACAGGAGTCGTTACGATGCAATGGAGTGGGTGGGTGGGTGGGGTTCCACCCAAACAACTGTAACAGGAGTTGAAAGCGATTTACAGACCCTCTGCTCCGTCTTAACGACTGTCGTTTCACAAGTAGTGAAAACGTTCTATCCATTCTAGGCTAGACATGTCAGCTCTCGTCTAGAGCTTGGACAACAGCTGTCCTATCTAGTCTTTGAGCATGAAGTGATGAAGCCTGCCGGGATGAGAGGCCGAAAGCTTTCTTGGGCAACCCAAATGGTCCAGTTGTGATCGATTCAGTGCCCTGAGAAGACAGTGACCCGGATGAATGAGAATTTTCACAAGCTGGTAGAATTTCATATCTCCTCGCCTCCTTCAGGGGTCCATGATTCCCAAGCCGTGGTTCCTGCAGAAGCAGATCTGTGAGCTGGCCATCGGTACCTTCAAAGAGATCGCAACGGTGCAAGAATCGGCGTCGGTCTACGACGCTCTGAGCGTCTTCGTGGAGCGTCGAGTGTCTGCTCTGCCTGTGGTCAACGAGCAAGGTGGTGCAACGTGTGATTCACCATCTTCTCCACAGTCAGCTGGGACGCATCGTGGTTGTCTGCAACCTCGTTTAAATTCTTCCCTCTCCACCTCTTTCTCAGGTAAAGTGGTGGCGCTGTACTCCAGATTTGACGTCATTGTAAGTGTCCAAGTCCTCCAGCGGTAGCGTAGATGACGAGGTGGAAGTGGCTCATTCTGTGTTTGCGTTGAAGAACCTGGCAGCCCAGAAGAACTACAACAACTTGAACATGACCATGAGGGAGGCCATCTCCTCCCGAGCCTGCTGGATGGAGGGCGTGCTCAAATGTTACCCCCATGAAACCTTAGAGGCCATCATCGACCGCATCGCTAGGGCTGAGGTTGGAAGCGTTCTTTTTCTTTCAGCTTCACACAACAAACCAGAAGGCCTGAATCACCTTTGCCTTCTGCTGGCTGCAGCTAAGTAGGGATGATGCCCGTTGTGCAACTGTTGCTTCAAGACATCGTAAACACATTATAACCTGCCCGTTTAAGCAGCAGATTAGTTGGGCCTGAAGTAACTTCCCCTCTTCTTGCTGGTAACGGATGCCAAATTGTGGCATTCATTATGCCAGGGGTGTCCAAAGTGGGGCCAGCGGCACATTCGAATTTAACAAAATAAAACAAGTCACAATCAAAACATCCGCATCCGCAAGGTCAAAATATTAAAGAGAAAAAAGTTGTATCCCCAACGCGAAAAAGTCCTCCTTTAAAACAATTACCTCATAATACAGGGTGATTCCAAAAGAATGCGCCAAAATCAGCACGCAATATTTCAAAAAGGAAAAACGCTCCAGGCTGGATACTGCAATAGTAGGGGGTGGAGGTGATCAGGGTTTTAAGACATGTATCAGTCGACATATGCCCTACAGTAGATGCACCCCTAGATGGAATAATTACGACATTAAAATGTAAGGAAACAGCTGTAATTTTACGAGAACAAAGTCAAAATACAGTATTAAGAGAAAAAAGTTAGAATTTTCCAGGGATAAACTTATATTATGAGGAAAAATAATGTAATTTTAGGAGCATAGAGCTGAAATATCCCAAAAAATATGCTTCTTAAGTCATTATACTATGACAAAACACAAAACAGTGTTGTAATTTTTTGTCATTTGTCGAAAATTATGTCGGGGGAAAAAAACGTTCTAATTAGGGATGTCCGATAATATCGGCCCACCGATAATCTCGGCCCGATATTGCATAAAAATGTGATATTGGCAAACATCGCTATAGGATTTTTTCCCGATAAAACGGATATTAAAAAAATGTTGTAGAGACGGACATTTTAATGTTCCCATGGCTAGGACGCCACCACAGCTTGTTGACATACAGTGCCGCCCACCTCCTTTACGCTTTCCACAGCCTCGTGTTCCTGGCTAGCGGCTAGCTCCTCACGTTAGCCTCTGGGATGCTAGCTCTTAGCCATTCGGTGAAATGCAAATTTGAAGGCCTTGACGTTCTCACCAGCTCGTGGATCTTGCTCGGTAGTGGATTCACATTTTCCATGTTAGTAGAAGGTACCGAAGGCTTGAGACTCCACTTCCTTGCTGGCTGTTTGACTTTCATCTTCGCCTCGGCGCTGCCGCCTCGATATCAATGGGCAGATGGGGAATCATGCCGATGCCGGACGGTTGCTCTCATGGAACACGGCACATGAAAATGTCATGAATAAACAAACGGAGCTGCTTGAAAGGCATTCACTCGTGGCGGCGGTGTTAATTCCACGAGAAATTGGAAATTGAGTGTTAGACAATATTGGCATATCGGTTATCGGCAAAAAAGCCAATATCTGACATCGCTAGTTATAATATTATGAGAATAAAGTAAAATATTATGGGAATAAAGTCATAACGAGAAGAACATTTACAAGAAGAAAGTTGAAATAGTTGGGGGAAAAAACAGCAGAAGAGGAATACACCACTGTAATTTTAGGTAATTTTAAGTAAAAATATTACGAGAATAAGGAGTATAAAGTTGCAGTTTTACAGGAATAATAATAATAATAGTAATATGATGGAAAATGATGTCATTTTAGTAGCAAAGAGCTGAAATAGTAAACAAAAAATATGGTTTTTTTTAAGTCGTAATATTATGAAAGTAACAAAACACAGTAAAGTTGGAATCTGTGGAAAATTACATGGGGGAAAAAGTTGCGGTGTTATGAGAATAAAGTCAAATATTGTGGGAGTAAAGCCATAATTCCGAGACAGAAATGTACAAAAAGAAAGTTGAAATGGTTGGGGGAAAAAAAAACAGCAGCAGAAATGTTCAAAAAAGTAAAAAATAACTGCAATTTTATGAGAATATAGTCAGAATATTACAAGAAAAAAGTTGTATTCTAAGGAGGCAAAACGTTGCAATCTGACAGGAATAAACTCATAACATTACGAGGACAAACAATGTCATTTTTGTAGAAAAAGTTTACATTTTAAACAAAAATTATGTTTTTTTAAGCCATAATATTATACAGTTGCAATTTGTGGAAAATGAGGTGGGGAATGTTATAATATCATGAGAATATTATGTGAACTTTACGAGAAGGGAATTTACAAAGATTCATTGTGAAAAAAATTCCAATGCCAGCGAGAGCAAAAGTGTGGAGAAAAAGAGCAAAGGGTGAAGTTGGCACTAATCATGGGCTTTTTCACCTTGATCACAAAGCTGATCATTTTTCACTATGTAGCCCTCGCTGGAAAACATTTGGACACGGCCTGCATGATACAGTATCTCTTCAGGTCGTAGGTGGCGACTACACGGCACAGACCACCCGTTTAGGCAGGGCCTCAGTGGGTCATAGTCGTGATGATGTTCATTATGTGTAGATCACTTCAGGACGTGCACCTACACTACGGCTGCCTTTTTAGGCAGCGTACTAGATGGGCCTGAATGAATTTTACCACAACAAAACATGAGCTAGTGGCTGCCGTGCCAAAGTTCAATAGTAACAGCGCATGAATGTGTGGTGGCTTGTCCAGGTGCACCGTCTGGTGTTGGTGGACACTGAGGATGTGGTGAGAGGGATCGTGTCCCTGTCGGACCTCCTCCAGGCGCTGGTCCTCACCCCTGCAGGTATTGACGCACTGTGCACCTAACGCCACCGCCTCCATATGTCGCCTTGCTTTCTCTCTCAGTCCCGCGGATGTGTGGCCGACCCGCTCCTCATCCGCTAAGACTCACCACTGGCTTCTGGTCACCTCCTCTGCCGCATTTTTTCCGTTCTGAAATATTAGCAACCCCGCAGCAGAAGCAAATCTTTTCTGAAGACGTCCACGCCGGCGCCCCCAAGCCGGATGTCAGCAATGTGTGCTAAATCCTTTCAAACACTCTGAGTCGTCCACATTGTAGAGGTGAAGCCTCCACAGCACACCCCAGCCAGCATCCACACCCCCATGGCCCCAGGTAGCGGCTCCTCCACCCCCTCACCTTGCAGGTAAGATCCCCCACACCTTCTCTGTCTTCTTGATTATCATGATTGTGTGAAGAAAATTCACCTTGCGGTGTCCAAAGTGCGCCCCCGAAACTATTTGCGTCCTGCAGCTGTTGTTTTTTTAATGGCCCACGGCACAATTGAACAAGAAAACTCAAAAAAAGAAAGCACAAATTGAAAATCAGCAACAGGTTTTCATCCATTTTCTGCCGCATATCCTGCTCAGAGTCGTGTCAAACTCGTGCCCTGGAGGGCCGAGACCCTGCAGGTTTTCTCTCCAACCAGTTTCTTCAGCAGGTGATTTAATTGGTGAGCTCCTTCCCTCAAACTGAAGGTGTTGATCATTAAAATCACCTGCTTTAGTGACGGGCTGGAAAGAAAACCTGCAGTGTCTCGGCCCTGTGGACATGTACATTTTAAAGATGATTGTGTGAAGAATGCCAGGATGAGTAAGCCTGCATTTTCTCATGTTTGTCTTTCAGATGTGATCAGCAACCAGAAGAACAGGAGATTGACACTTCATTTGGACACTTTGTTGCCATAAAACACATTGTATCCATTCAGTGATAATACCTCTTTAAAAACACTTGATGGATTTTTTTTTCTTTCTGGTAAAGCGCCATAATTGCTGTTTTATTGCGGGTGGGAAAAATACTGTAAATCGGTGGTCACCAACCTTTTGGAGCCCAAGATCTCCTGTCTCGGCCGTGAACCTGCGCCTGCGCAAGGCAATAAACCAAAGATTTACCGTTACCGAAATTTACCACGATAACCGACGTCATTTTGCCCATGTCGGTAAATTTGGTGTTTTAATCAAAAAGAAGATAAAAGTCCTTTTTTGCCTGTTTTGACCGTGTGTGCTGGTATGCTATGTTCATTCCCCTTTAAGATGAGGTACAGCGTGCCTCGTCACGTGATTCCTCCACCCATCCAGCCTGAACAAGAAGGAAAAACAGACCATGCGGGAACGGCTGGTGGCTCACGTGAAGAAGCGGCTGTACAGTGCCAGCATTTCACTCGCGTATGCGCCTGGAAATAGACTGTACGAAGATGTGAAGAAATAAAAAGGGAGCATACGTGCGACTACGTTTTTCAACCCTTTCGTTCTCATTTTGCTCCTGAAATAAGTCCACACAAAGTCAATCCAAGTGGAGTAACACTTTGGCGCATCTGTATACAAATCTACAAGTCTCCTACAACTTTTCTCGACTCACATCAGCGCTTGCTGACGTAGCTAACTAGCTATTTTATCAGTGGGATGCTAACGCGCTGCTTTCCTACTCAAGCGCTAAAAATCATTTTTTCCTGTTTGCATGCATCTTAACGCCGCTCCGAATCATACACACATACTTGCCTTGAAATATATGGCTTTCCAAAGCCTTTTAAAAAAAACTAATAATGGCCAATGATGCAACGTTGACAATTCACAAATGAAGAACAAGATCATAAAAACATGATAAAAGCGTCTCTATAGGAGACCATGATTAATTTGCTGTTCGTAGCAGTTTTTAATGATCCCATGCTTTATTTGATGTCACAGATGGTCACATGGCTGCAGGAACATGTGAAGTTCTCTTTTCATTGTGTAAATGATCATTTTGAAGATGGTTATCCATCCAGTTTCTAAAGCCAACATGGCACACACATATAAATGCTACTATTGTTATTATCGGACTGTATGAGCTGACGTGGTTGTGGTAGGTTGGGTTGATATCAAGGTGCTTCTTGTTGTGCAGTGTGATAAGTGAATATGTCACTTTCTTTGCCTTAAGGGTTGTAGACCTGGACCGCTTGCAGTCAGTCGTCTTTCTAGCCTATCTTGCAGTCCGTCTGTCAGTTTCAGTAAGTACGCTGCAAAAACTGAATTTCAAGAAAGGAAAAAAAGACCATTTTAATCAACCATTTTTTTTTATTTTTTCCTAAGAAGAAAAAATATCTTGTCTAGCAATTTTCACTTGAGAAAAAGAAAGTATAGCTAGCCAATTCTTATGATAGATTTTGTTTTGCCAGAAATGAGTTATTTTTTTCTAATAACAAGCTAAAAACTTTATTTGGATTATTCTTCAACAACAGATGAATATGTATTTGTGTTAAATCAAGAATACATCTGGTTTCTGAACCTTCTAAATGTAAGAATGGACTCACACACAGAAAATACAAAAACTACATTTCAAGAAAGTAAAAAGTCCCATTTTAAGCAACCATTTCTTAAAGATTTGCTGATTTGGGACCAATGTGAAGGCTGCACAGCAAATTTCATAGAGCATACCGAGATTTATTCAATTAAATCTAGTCATAAAATCTGTGTAAATGTGTCAAATGATTCCACTTGATTCAAGAAAATATGACTTTTTATCTGGTTTCTAAATGTAAACGCTAGTGAATGTACATGCTAATCATGCCAACGAAGAATTCTGATAGCGTTCATGACAATATAGGTTTTCCTAAATGAAGTGAATCTTAGATACAATCACGCTCTTCTCTTTTTAAAAAATAATATACATGTAATAATATAAATATACAGTGTTCCCTCTCGACAACGCGGTTGACTTTTATGGAATCATTTATGCGGCCTCGCTGTTACAGTTTGTGTGTGTGTGTGTGTGTGTGTGTGCAATTTTTTACAGTGTAGCATGTATGTTTTTTTTACAGCGTTCAGCATTGTTTTCTGCGTCCTGATTGGCTAAGGAAGGACACGCATTGTGTTCTGCGTCCCGATTGGCTAAGGGACTGTAGGGACTGCCTAATTTGCATAATTGTTCGTCCTCTAGCAGTGAGCCACACTGCTCGTTGCACTTTAGTGTTGTGTGTTTGTTTCTCCCCGACAGAGCTTGAATGTCGAAGGTATGACACGAATGCTTTAATGATATGAATGCCCTGATTGATGCCCACTCACAACCGCTGACTGGTGAAGCCACCAAGCGAGGATGCGGACACAAGTGTTGATGAAGACGAGGAGGATGGACTAACACTATGGCAACTATGGTGAGAATGGCCAATGAACTTCAGCGAGCTGCACAAGAATGGGACCTTCATGACAGTTCTCAAATATAATTGAAGGAGGCATGTCTGTTTGCAAGAATATTCTGGCCCAGAAAAAATAAGAGCGCCAACAACTACCCATAGCTGTGTTCTTCACTCAGAAAAAGACTCCTGCATCGAGGGCTTCAGCGGAAAAAGACGCTACAGCTACGAAGCCGAAGACTCACGGTCGGAGGAACTGTAAATCACGCGAGTCACCATTAATCATTTCTTGTGAGTCCAACCTCCTAGATTGATCATTCAAATTACATTTATTTCTGAAAGCTATCATATTTGTCTTTTTTATATGAAAACGTTTATATCCTGTGAACAAAAAAATACATAATGAACGAAAAAAATTCTATAAAAACGAAAAAAAAAAAATCAACTTCTACTACACGGATTTCACTTAACAAGGGTATTTTCTGGACTCTAACCCCGCCTTAAACAAGGGAACACTGTACACAGCTGCACGACGGCCAGCACGTTGGTCTCCCATTCAAGCAACCCGCATTCAAATCCCAGGTAGAACACCTCCATATATGCATGATAGGTTCACTGGAGACTGACATTTGTCTATAGGTATGAATGGTTGTTTGTCAATAGGCAAATCTCTCTTAAAGAATAATGGGCCTCATTCATGAAACGTGTGTTCGTAAAGCCTTCTTACGAAGATTTTTGGCATTCACGAAACGTGTTCTTAACTCACAGTTCTTAGATCTAAGAACAAATTCCACGAACGCTCAGGAGGACTCTTACGCACAAATGCAGCTTGCACTGTCAATGCGCAATCGCTCTCATGATGGATTTTGCAACCTGATCCCAAAAAATGTAGTGCAAATAAAATATCCCAACAATTATTTATCATCAAAACAAGTAAAATATACTCCATCGATAAATATATATTCAAATCCCAATTCATCCCAAAAAAAAGGAATTTATTTAAATTGAATAATCCGCAGACCCCACTAGAACAAATGTACAACCTAAAGCACACACGTACACGCTCCTGCGTGGAGCGCACCATCGGTATACTCAAGGGACGCTGGATGTGTTTGGACACTGCAGGTGGAAGGCTGCTCTACAAACCCGAAAAGGTAGGTTTTGTAGTATTTAATATTAGGTTTTAGTTTATTTATGCTTTGGAATGTCAAAAAAATAAGAGGCAAACATTTTGATTGTTTGTGAAGGCTCTCATTAATCCAGGAATTCTCCATTGCAAATGTGTTTTATTTGGTCAACTGGATAAATAATTGATTCTCTGTTGTTGCAGGTGTGCAGGATCATAATGGCCTGCTGCGTCTTGCATAACATCGCAATGAAACGTGGTGTTCCTATTGCGCACGAGCACCCCCAGATAACGACATGCGCCCCCAGCCACGTCTTGAGCCAGAGCACGGGGCTGCTGTATTAATTAGGCAGCGTCTAATCAATCAAATGTAACCACAGAAAAAAATAAATTGTCACACACAAACTATGTATTTTGACTTTATTTTTCCATCATGATTGTGTAAATATTTTGTAGAGTTTCCGAAATGGTTTGGAGTGTCGTGGCAATTTGAGAAAGTGAGTGTGCTATTTGTTCTAGATTGTCCAGTACAGCATCAGAGATGATTCTGGGGTGACGGGAGGAAGCAGACACTTGTGTCGGAGTCCTGGCTCGTGTCGGGGTTCGGGCCTGAGTCGAGATTTGTTCTTCTGTTATCGCCTGTGTTTTCCGTCCTACTAGGTCCTCTGAAATCAAATGAAAGAGATACAGGGGTTAAGATAGAAATAAATAAAAACGAATTAAAAGTCTAAATTTGAAGTGTGGAATTATAAGAGAACTACAAAAGCACCCAAAGTTTGGTAACAAAGACAGGACAGCATCAATTTGAAAGGCATTTCCGATGTTAAAATAGCAAAATGTGACTCACCAGCTTCGGAATCAGATATGAAAAATGAAAAGTCCACATCCGTATCCAGGGCCTGGGTGTTTGGAACCCCACTGACGGATGTCTCCCCGATGATGGCGATGATTCTCTCATCCACCTGTGAGGGGCCTGCACTGATTGATGGCCCACCTCCCGTTTCCTCCAGATCCTTCCGGTGCAGTGCAATCTTCTTTTTTTTTACTCTGATTTTAGTCAAACCACTTCTTTTTTACGTCTGCGGTGGTGCGTTTCTCCGTGGAAACGGCATTTATGTTTCCTGCAATGGTGCTCCATGCCGACTCTTTTTGGATGGCCTGATGAGCGGTGGATACACGTGAAAATAAGGTGGTCTTGTGTTCGCTCACTCCTTGTAAAAGCACCTCTATTTCTGTACAATTGAAGTTTTTCTTTCGTTTGTTGTCCAGCTGCTCCTCAGTCTTGCCCTTGCGCGTTGCCATCTTCACCTCCAGCTGCCTGTTGTGCACGGCACATTTTTGACCTTATATAGAAAATAATAGGCGGCGACCTATGCAAATTAGGCCTCACGTGCACGTGCATCCCCGTTGGCATTCATCAACCTAAGAACACCGGTGCGAACGATTATCCCTACTTAAGAACGTGTCGTGAATGTGGCGCAGTTTCCAACCCGCGCCTTCTTAAGTACACTTCTTAAGAAGACTTTTAGGAAGATGTTCGTGAATGAGGCCCAATACTCCTACATCTAAAATATGTAAAAACATCTTGCTTGAATTTAGCCTCATAAAAGCACATTTTATCTCAATTTAGGAATCTTTTAAGAACATTTGGCTAACTTCTTACCTTGTCACAAGAACGTTTGACTTAAATCCAGCTGTGTGATTAAGAACAACTTGCTCATCTTAGGACTCATTATATTCTTAAAAGTCACAAGAAAAATACTGTATTCATAAGAATTCTAGCCAAGCAAATTTTGCTGAATTTTTTGCTTGAAATAAGAAAAGTTGTTTCATTTTAATATCATTTGGACTTTTTTCAAGCTGTTTTTGGGGTGTAAATACGTATTCTTGTATTTTACTAGATCCGGTCTATGAATGTGCCTTTGAGTACTCTCATTCATCCAAGTCATTGAATTCTCAGGGCATTCAACCGATTGCAAGTGGACTGTTCAGGTTGCATTTGAAGACGTTTTGCCTCTCATCCGAGCAGGCGTCATCAGCTCATGCTCAAAGACTACACTGCAAAAACAGCCATACTTGAAAGAAGCCCAAATGTAATTAAAATGAGACAGCTTTTTTTATATCAAGCAAAAAATTCTGCCAATGAGGCTAGATTTAAGCCAAAATATTTTTACATATTTTAGACGTAGGAGTGTTATTCTATTTGTGTTAAAATTTCTAGAGTCTCCAATTAACCTATCATGCATATGGAGGAAGCGTGTGAGTTCCGCACAGACGTGTTCCAACAGGGATTTGAAGCCAGGTTGTCTGACTGGGGGGTCCACATACTAACCACTCGGCCACCACGCAGCTAACATCTTTCCCTGTCGGCATGTTAGTTATGTTGCTTACTCATTTTCAACAAGCGTGAGACAAATGATATGGATGAACTTTTATTGAAAAAGAGTGTGATTGTATCTAAGATTCACTTCATTTAGGAAAACCTATATTGTCATGAACGCTATCAGAATTCTTCGTTGGCATGATTTGCATGTACATTCGCTAGCGTTTACATTTAGAAACCAGATAAAAAGAGTCATATTTTCTTGAATCAAGTGAAACAATTTGACACATTTACACAGATTTTATGACTAGATTTAACTGAATAAATCTCGGTATGCTCTATGAAATTTGCTGTGCAGCCTTCACATTGGTCCCAAATCAGCAAATCTTTAAGAAATGCTCTATTGTTTGCAGTGTAGATGTACTTTCCGTGTGTGAGTCCATTCTTACATTTAGAAAGTTTAGAAACCAGATGTATTCTTAATTTAACACAAATACATATTCATCTGTTGTTGAAGAATAATTCAAATAAGCTTATTTTTAGCTTATTAGAAAAAAGAAGAACACTATATTTTCTGTGTGTGTGTCCGTTCTTCATTTTATAAAGTTTTGTTTTTGCAGTGTACCTGTAGGTGGGACACACACCACTCAGACTAGATAGGACAGCTCTAGTCTAGTTCATGCTCAAAGACTAGGTGGGACACACACCACTCAGACTAGATAGGACAGCTCTAGTCTAGTTCATGCTCAACGACTAGGTGGGACACACACCAGTCAGACTAGATAGGACAGCTCTAGTCTAGTTCATGCTCAAAGACCAAGTGGGACATCTCTAGTCTAGTTCATGCCCAAAGACTAACTGGGGCACACACCGGTCAGACTAGATAGGACAGCTCTCGTCTTGTTCATGCTCAAAGACTAGGTGGGACGCACACCGGTCAGACTAGATAGGACAGCTCTCGTCTTGTTCATGCTCAAAGACTAGGTGGGACGCAGACCGGTCAGACTAGATAGGACAACTCTCGTCTTGTTCATGCTCAAAGACTAGGTGGGACGCACACCGGTCAGACTAGATAGGACAGCTCTAGTCTAGTTCATGCTCAAAGACTAGGTGGGACACACAGCGGTCAGACTAGATAGGACAGCTCTCGTCTTGTTCATGCTCAAAGACTAGGTGGGACGCACACCGGTCAGACTAGATAGGACAGCTCTCGTCTTGTTCATGCTCAAAGACTAGGTGGGACGCACACTGGTCAGACTAGATAGGACAGCTCTAGTCTAGTTCATGCTCAAAGACTAGGTGGGACACACACCGGTCAGACTAGATAGGACAGCTCTAGTCTAGTTCATGCTCAAAGACTAGGTGGGACACACACCGGTCAGACTAGATAGGACAGCTCTAGTCTAGTTCATGCTCAACGACTAGGTGGGACACACACCAGTCAGACAGCTGTAGTCTGAGAGCATGGTACAAGATCCAATCTATTTCTCCTCTAAAGGAGGAGGCGGGTCCAGAATGGTTGCTTGGCCCTTTCGTGGTGTCAAAAGATGAAAGTTAGGATACGATGGAGAGGGGCCTCTTCCCAGAATGTGTACATTTTTGTCCTCACAAGAGTGCTCTGTCTCTTTAAGATGCAGGTAGACTGCAGAGTCTTGACCTGAAGAGTTAGCCTGTCTGTGTTCTGCCATGCGTCTGCTCAGTGACTGCTTGGTTTCCCCAGTGTAGAAATCAATGCATTCCTCACTGCAATGGACAGCAGACACCAGATTGTTCTTGTGGGTATTGGGTGTCCTGTCTTTGGGGTGGACCAACCTCTGATGTCTCAAAGTGTTAGCAGGTTTGAAGTGTACTGTTTGTTAAAAATCTCAGTTTCTCAGATAGGCCTGAGACATGCGGGATGACAATGTTAGTGCGTCTGCTACTCTTTTCTTCCTCATCCACTTTGTTTTTGTTCTTTCTGGAATGCAAACGACCAGCTGGGGTAACCACAGGTTTTGAGCGCATCCCTCAGGTGCTTATGCTCTTTTTCTTTGGCCTGTGGGCTGGTGGGAACATTAGCAACTCTGTGTTGGAGGGTTCTGATAACTCACAGTTTGTGTTCCAGTGGGTGGTGTGAATCAAAAAGTAGGTATTGGTTAGCGTGTGTGGGGTTTCTGTAAACACCGACACGGTGTTCTTCACAGTCCAGAATGTGTTTGTCCAAAGAGTTAATAAGCTCGGTGAAGGCTGGCACTTCTTGGCTTCTAATTTTGGCCCATGTGTCATCCACATACTGTATCTGTACCAGTGACTTGGTGCTTTGTCCATGAATTGAAAATATGTTGTATCGAGGCAAAGTTCCAGCAAATGACATATTTGTTCTGGGTGGAGAGCGGATCTATCTTGGAGGGTGTGTTCAAGGTGTAAATGTTACCTCACAGTTTCCACTGCATCCTGGGTTGGAATAGTTACGTGAAGTGTTTTGCCCACCAGGACTGTTTGTTGGCCACATACTTAGCAATATTGTTAGGTGCTCTATCATTTTCGTATTGTACCCACTGGTTGGGTTTTTAGTCTCCTGCTGTCAGGATTGTGACGTCATGATGCCAACACATGGCAGTGTGAAGACTGATTCTGTGTCTGGTGAACCATTTGTGTGGATTTGGCCACATGTTTAGGGTCATTATCTTGCTGAAAGACCCAGTGACGACCATCTTTAGCTCTGGGGAGAGGCCACCAGATTTTCTTTCAAAGTGTCCTGGTATTTCAAAGCGTTCATGATGCAGGCCTTCGGAAGAGAAACAGGCCCACAGCATCACCGATCCTTCCCCATACTTCAGGGGGCATGAGGTGCTTTTCTGCACTCTCTTGCGTTCGCTTGTGTTTGTTGCCAAAAAGCGCTATCTTGGTCTCCGGGCCAAAGCGCACAGTCCCACTTGAAGCTTAGCGAACTCCACACATTTACGTTTATGAACGTAAAAGATTTTTTCCATACATGCCTCCTAAACGCCTGATGGTTGTTTGGGGAGTCTCAAAGAAACAGAGGCTCTGCTCTGTAGAACATTTTAGTCTGGCTTCTTGAGACGTCATCTGTACTTCTGTGAAGAAGGTGTCGGACATTTCGCTCCTCATCCGAAGAGCTTCGTCAGCGAACTAATAAGTGCTGGTAGCCTAGGCCTTAAGTACAGTAAGAGTGGGCGGAATTGGTGTGCCAACACCCTCCTCCTATTGGTTCCTTACACTAAGCCTGGGTGAAGTAGTGCTATAATCCTCTCCTGCTATTAACACCTCCGATAAAAGGGAAGTGTCGCTCCCTGAGTTGCGTATGAACGACTCTGATACTGGCTCGTTAGCATCTATTGTTCTGGCTCGGCCCTGGCTTCACCTCATTTGCAAGACTAAGAGCTGTGGGTTTTGGTCTCAGTTACCTGCTGAACACAGGGTCCAAATTAAACCTCAAACCACCATTCCGATTCAGTGATGGGTTCTGTTGTTTGACAAAAATAGCTTCCTTTACACCTCTTTCAAACCATCTGTTTTCTTTGGCCAAAATCTTTACATCGCTGTCCTGAAAAGAGTGATTTGTTGCTTTAAGGTGTAGATGTAGTGCTGATTGAGAAAGGCATAAGGGAAAATTCCAGAAACTTCTATTGGAAAATCGACCACAGCTTGTCGTAAACACTAAGGATGGGGGGAATCAGACCAATACTAAAGAAAATTGGATCAAAAATCTGTCAGACAGAAGCCTCTCGGAGACAGAGAAAGCAGTATTAACCAAGGGTCTCAACTTCTCAGTGACTCCTAAAACAATACCCACAGTAGACTATATCACATCAGCTGAATCGGCCATCAGGAACAATAACCTTTCTAGAACAGAGGCAGGGGACCTTCGTCTGAGAATATCGGCCCTTCTCAGTAGTGCCAAACCACCACCGTCCAATATCACGATAGGTGAGAGGAAAGCATTAGCGGCTCTGCAGAAAGATGAGAGCATCACCATCTTACCAGCTGATAAGGGCAGATGCACAGTGGTTCTCAACACATTGGACTATAAAGAAAAAATAAAAAGTCTAATTAGTGATGCCAACACATATGAGCAACTTAAAAGGGACCCATCCAGTAGGTATAAGAAAGAAATCATAGACTGTCTCCAAAAGTTAGAGAAGGAAGAACTAATTGACAGACAGATGGTTATACCCTGGGGAGGAAGGGGAGGGGAGATACCATGTATCTATGGCCTTCCAAAAATTCACAAGGAAGGGTTTCCCCTCAGACCCATTGTCTGTAGCATTGACTCTACCATGTACAATGTAGCTAAAAACAGTCTTATCCCCATTGGTAGGCAACAATGATCATCATATAGAGAACACAAAAGGGTTTGTGGCGAGTATCAAAGACCTCAGATTGGAGCCAGAGGAAACTTTGGTGTCGTATGATGTGACTTCACTTTTCACATCTGTCCCCACCTCAGCAGCAGTCTCGGTGGTGAGGAAGAGACTGCTCGAGGACTCAACTCTGCATAGGAGAACAAAACTTAGTGCTGACCACATCTGCCAATTATTGGAAATTTGCCTTAACACTACATATTTTCAGTTTAGAGGGAAATTTTACAGACAAATCCATGGTTGTGCTATGGGCTCACCAGTTTCACCCATAGTGGCGAATCTGTACATGGAAGAGATGGAGAAACAGGCTCTCACATCCTTCTCAGGGACAAAACCAAGGCACTGGTTTAGATATGTGGATGACACCTTTATCATAATCAAAACACAGGAAATTCAGTCTTTCACAGATCACATCAATGCGGTGGACACCAATATCAGATTTACTTGCGAGGACGCTAAAGAGAACCAACTAGCCTTCTTAGACTGCAAGGTAATTATAGGAGAGGACAGACAGCTACTTACAGAGGTCTTTAGAAAGGCCACACACACTGACCAATACCTGCTTTTTGAATCAAACCATCCACTACAACATAAACTAGGGGTTATTAGGACCCTCCAACATAGAGCGGAACAAATACCAACTAGTGCTGAGGGAAGGAAAAAGGAGACACAACATGTCCAGAGAGCGCTCTCAACCTGTGGGTACCCGCGGTGGGCTTTTAACAAATGTCAAAAGAAGAGCGTAGGGAAAGAAACTCAAAAGCCCACAGAAGCAAAAAGGAGAGGAGTGGTAGTCCCTTATGTAGCTGGGGTCTCCGAAAAACTCAAGGATCTTATGGCAACACAAAATTCCTATTTCAAACCAGTAAATACCCAGAGACAAAAATTAGTGCATCCTAAAGACAAGGCTCCAAACCAAAAACAAAGCAATGTGGTCTATTCCATCCACTGTAAAGATGAGGAATGCAAAGATGAGGAATGCAAAGAGCACTACATTGGGGAAACTAAGCAAATGCTCCAAAAAAGGCTTTATCAACATCGCAGGGACAATTCGAGTGGTCCTCAATCAGCAGTACATCTACACCTTAAAGCAACCAATCACTCTTTTCAGGACAGCGATGTAAAGATTTTGGCCAAAGAAAACAGATGGTTTGAAAGAGTAAAGGAAGCTATTTTTGTCAAACAACAGAACCCATCATTGAATCGCAATGGTGGTTTGAGGTTTAATTTGGACCCTGTGTTCAGCAGGTTACTGAGACCAAAACCCACAGCTCTTAGTCTTGCAAATGAGGTGAAGCCAGGGCCGAGCCAGAACAATAGATGCTAACGAGCCAGTATCAGAGTCGTTCATACCCAACTCAGGGAGCGACACTTCTCTTTTATCGGAGGTATTAATAGCAGGAGAGTATTATACCACTTCTCCGCCCAGGCTTAGTGTAAGGAACCAATAGGAGGGTGTTGGCACACCAATTCCGCCCACTCTTACTGTATTTAAGGCCTAGGCTACCAGCACTTGTTAGTTCGCTGACGAAGCTCTTCGGATGAGGAGTGAAACGTCCGACACCTTCTTAAGCCTTTCCCTCGATGGACAACTCCTGTACGACTGAGAGCCTACACAGACGCATTTTAGTCTGGGATTTTTAAGTTTTCTTAAAATACACTTAAATACTATTTTTTTTTTAGAAAATATGATTTGAAGCTGAAGAACAAATCTTAACCAGGGGTGCCAATGATTATGGAGCTGTAAGTGTAAACAGAATTTTAGGAACCGCTCACCTGGAGACTCTGCAACAATTCACTTTATTGTTCATTGAACAGGGACATGAGCACATTCTTAAAGACATGCATTACACCAGATCCAACTGCATGCAGCTTCTTTCCTTCTCAAGTCCCTTGGCAGGTCATACAATCAATATGCAACAAAATCAGTAGAAAAACACAAAAAAAAATCCATCCATATACTTATTTACATCCATAGCTTATTTCAACCCAAACAAAGCAAGGCCAGAACATTAACAAACTCCAAAAGTCAGTGTTCTGTATCGTGTACTTCAGCGGTGAAACATTTCAATTGTACGTTATTTACAGTGCTCAAAGTATTTCTGCTATTTTGGGTTCTTTGTCATTAAATACAAGCATCATTGAACACTTGGGACCTAAAATGCTGATTTTTCAATCACACTTTTCTGACATTTACATGTAGACTATCAAACTCAACTCAGATGATTTCTCCCCTGGAAATAAAGAGGAAAGGAAAACATGGTCATTATTTCCACATTACGTTAAAATGCAGCATGATAACCTCATGAAAAAACACTTACAAGTGATTGGTCCAATGGTTAGTGGCTTTACTGGAGAAGACTTGAAGACATGGCGTCGGGCTCTGCCGGAGCAGGACTACATGTGGAACAACATAACATTCCAACTAGGTTCTTCAACAACAACACAACTGTAACTAACTGTATGCGACTCACCGGAATGCAAGAAGAAGTCATGCTGTCACACAGGCTGAGGCTGCAGTGGAGGTAAACATCTCCAGATTCTCCAACAAGGATGAACGAGGTAATGAAACGAGCCTTGAGGGATGAGCCGCTCATAACCACAGACACTCGCTGGCGGTCAGTGGGACATCTAAGAAAAACAGCATTTATCAGTGTTTTGCATTTTGTTTCCGTATTCACCCCAACTAAGCAAAGACATACTTGTTTTGGATGAGAAGGTTTCGTTCAAGATGGTCAGGGTCTGATGAGTGAGAAGCGAAGCATTCCTCCAAAACAACCGCCAAGCTGGGATCTTTCTTGTCCACAGAGACCTCCACGTATAATGGTGAACCCACTGGAAGGACCACCGCACCTGCCGCATAAGGCTCTGCATAGTCTGATTTCTTGAACAGGACCATGGAGGCTTTCAGTTTGGCACCCGAGCCAACAAAGACACCTTCCATCCTGTCAGTAAAAGACACGAGTTCTCCTCTCATTATTATGTGGCTGCATGCGAAGCGCATCTTATTCTGCCTCATGCGTGTTATTATGGACCAATGCGCTAACATTCTGTGTAAATGTAAGCCTTATACTTGCCTGCTTGGTGGGTCCTCATTCACAGCTCCGGATTGGCTTGATGGATCATCAGGGACCTGGTTGTGATCAACCTCTTTGCTGGGCCTTCACACAAAAATTCCACAGAACTCCTTTCAGTATCAAAATAGTCAACATATACAAATGCCGTGTTAAATAAACACTTTAGTAGTAAATACACAATACAGCAACCTGTCAGATACAACCCCAGGCCATTCATAAAGTTTCTAGTTTACTAGAATCATTCCAAACCATAGCTAATTGTATCAATGTCCTATTTATTCATGACAACTCACGGCAGGTTCAGTCTGATGGGTGCCTTCAGTCTTGTGGGTGTGTCCAGGGGATACGCGCATGAGAAAGGAAGAACCAGGGGCAGAAAGAAGGAAGTACAGCTGTCTGGATAGATGAATAAGGCGTTGGAGTAGATGACATGTGTGCTGTTGATCTGAAAAACAGATTTCATCCACATGATTCCAAGGTGTAGGTCTTCAAAATAAATGTCTACGTGCGTGTGCTGCTTTTTACCGTCAGTGTGTTTCCACAGGCACCCGTCTGAGCGTCAGCGTCGTACCACACGACACCATGTTTGTCCCTGGTCCAGGAACACTTGCCGTCTGCCAGGTTGCCAGTCAGAGCACTATAACCAGTGGGTCTTGTGCTAGCTAAATCCACACCCACTTGGATTTTGTCAGAGCCACAATTAAGGTTACTGAGTGACGGATCCAACTTGGGACTGCAAGAGGTGGTCTTTCTGTCACACAGGCTGAGGCTGCAGTGGAGGTAAACATCTTGGTGTTTTCCCTGAAGAAAGAAGAGCAGGGCGGAGAAACGAGCCTGGTGGGATGCGCCGCTCTCAACCACAAACACTTGCTGGCGGTTAGTGGGGCTTCTAATAAAAAAGTTGATCATCAGTATTCTGCATCCGGTCTCCATATTCACCCCAACTAAGCAAAGACGTACTTGTTTTGGATGAGGTGATGTTGGCCAGGACTCTTTGTGTCTGATGAGTGAGAAGCGAAGCAGTCCTCCAAAACAACCGCCAAGCGGGGATCTCTCACAGAGACCCCCACATATAACGCTGAGCCCACCGGAAGGACCACCGTACCTGCTGCGTAAGTCTTTGCATCGAAGGAGTTCTTGAAGGAGTTCTTGAACAGGACCATGGAGGTTCCCAGTTTGGCACCCGAGCCAACAAAGACATTGTCCACCCTGTCAGTAAAAGACACACATACTCATAAAGCAAGTTCATTTTATTACGGCTCATACTAATTATTATGGGCCTGCTTGTGGAGCAATGCTCTAACGTTCTGTGGAAATGTAACGCTGTTACTGGCCTGCGTGGTGGCACCCCCTCTGCAGCTCCGGATTGGCTTGGTGGCTCATCGGGGACCTGGGGCTGGACAACCTCTTTATTGGTCCTTCACACAGAAATGCAAAAATGGATGTGGGGGCCACTTTGCTGTGTACATTTATTGGACTGTACGCTATATACAAGCTTCGTGTTAGGAACGGGCTGCCCCTGGGCCACACTTTGGACACGGTGCACAGTAAGAGTGAACAGGGTGATGATTATTTTATTTTTAGTAAAGCTGCTCTGTTACTAATGTGCAGCCTTCTCATCTCTGCTGAACAATGGCAGCACGCTGCTTTCATTGTAGAAATAACATTTCAAAACAAAATATAAAAAATATACACAAATATCAAAGTGGGCCCTGCATCCCTGCTTTACATAATTCACATTGAGGTCAAGTGTTGGGACATTACCAGGGCTTTTCTCCAGCCCGCACACGCCCCCACGCATGCGCCCACACAGAAAAATATGGTAAAACTGTCGATCCATAAGGTGGTTTGACTGTACCGTTTCATCCCTAATTACACCATACTGACATAACATGGCTGAAACCTGTATCATTTCATCTCCATTCATTCATGACAACTCACACCACGGTCGGTCTGATGACCACATTCAATCTGGCGTCTGTCTTCAGGGGATACTCGCATGAGAAAGGAAGACTCGCTGGCAGAACGGAAGAACTGTTTGCTGGGTAGATGAATAAAGTGTTGGAGTAGGTGACATGTGTGCCGTTGGTCTGAAAAACAAAAAAATCATTCAAATATAGCCTTTTTTTGATTTGCAGCTTGCGGCTCATTCTAAAGACAGAATTTAACAAAAAACAAAAAATTAGCTGCAATTTTACAAGAACCAGCCAAAATATTATGACTAAAAAGTTACAATCTCATGAGAAAAAGCTGTAATTTTACAATGTTATGAAAATAACATCACTTTAGTAGCATAAACTTGAAAGTTATTTTTATATATTTTACTTTTAATAGGGGTGCAACGATTCATCTACTACATCGATGTATCGATTCATATTCCTATGATCCAACTTCATCGATCTGTGTTCGGCAAACTGCCTTTCTGATTTCACATTGTTTCAAAGGTAATCAATCGATTGCATCAATACAAGGAAATTGGAGTTAAAGGGATAGTTGGAATTTTTTTGACATGAAGTTGTGTGATATCCCCATCAGCAGTGTAGTACATCAACTGACTTTCTCTGACGTTCCAAATGAACCAATATCGTCCTTGAATCGTGTCGGCAACCACGAATCATGACACCGATCGAGTCGTTATTAAAACGAATCCTGACACCCCTACCTTTTAACATTATGAGAAGCGAATGAAACAAACAAAGTCGTCATTTTGGGAAAATTAGTTTTTTTAAAATATCTGAACATGAGAAAAAAAAACAGCTGCAATTTTAAAAGAATAAAGTCAAAATATTAGGAAAAAAAGTCATACTGTATTCTCACGAGCACAAAAAGGTCAGAAGAAGAAAAATAGTGTTGTTGGTTTTTGTGGCTCCACAAAGCCAGGCTTTGTGCTCAAGATGCAACTCGACAAAACCTAACATCCACAATCAGACTTCTTTGGTGCCGCGACGGTGGTGATGGACTTACTTTGTCAAGTCCGGTTTTCGGCTTTGGGAATGCTCTTTTTTTTCCCCCATGTCCCTTAAGGAAACTGGTAGGTTCTCAATAAATGGTGACACCATCTCCAAATTAGTTCATAGCTGATTTCAAGCTGATTTCAGATTATGAGTTACTGTGGCGATACAGCTGCTACCTTCGGCTTTCCACTCAACACAGCTGGCTAATCCAAGTAAACTTGCTTCGCACTATACCCCGCAAGATGAGGAAAACAAAAACAATCAAGTATTCATTTTTGGAAAATGTGGTTGCGGAAAGAAAAAGTTATGTTACAAGAATAAAGGATAAATATTTTTATGCCATAATTACAAGGAGAATGTTGACAAAAATTGGCTTCAAATACTTGGAAAATGTTTCAAAAAAAAAAACCCAGCAAAAATGGAAACACCAACTGGAATTTTACAAACTATTGAGAGAAAAATGTCATCCTTCCGAGAAAAACGTTGTGATTTTACAAGAATAAACTCGTAATATATGTCATTTTTGTGAACTAATTATTTTTCATAATGAGAAACAAAAATTCTCATGTTTGGAATGATGAGAAATGAGTCTGGGGAAGCCTTATTATGGCAATAAAGTCATAATTACAAGAAAATGTACGAGAAGTTCAAATATTTGGAACATGTAAAAAAAAAAAGCAGCACAAAGATACTACTGTATTATTTTCACCTATGTCACAAATCTGAAACGCAGTTTTTTCTTGGAAATTCTTCACTATGTGGCCATCCCTGGAAAACAATTCAACACTGGACATCCTGGTCCAGACGATTCCAAGGTGTAAGTCTTGAAAATTAGTTTGCATGGCATCAACAGCAGAAAGGTTCTCATCAATACTAAATACAAATCTTATTGTTTGCCCTGGACGTGAAATGAAATGTGTACATGTGTACGTGTGTACGTGTGCACGTGTGCACGTGTGTGTCTGCTTTGTACCTTCAGTGTGTTTCTACAGGCACCTTCCTGAGCGCCAACTTCGTACCACACCACACCATCTTTCTCCCTGGCCTGGGAACACGTGCTGTCAATCAGGTTGCCAATGAGTGGGTCACGACCAATTAGTCTCATCTTAGCTGAATCCACGCCCACTTGGATTTTGTCAGCGCCACAATCGAGGAGACTGATGAGTGGAGGATCCAATTCTAACTGTTCTGTGTGTAATATGCCAACATATGGAAATACATGACAGTCACCTTCACTAATATGACATTGCTGCATCATGACATTGATCATACTGTAACCTTTACATCTGCTAGCATGGCTGTTCTTATCAGGTGACTAACATTCTGACACCACATGGGTCCACATTCAATATTCTCTATCATTCTGCTGTACAGTTGGTTGTAAAAAATGGAACATACCTGCACAGTAGGCCCGATAGCAAAAGCTTGTCTTGACCAGTTTGTACACGTAGTAGGTGGAAACTGTTGTGGAGCACAGCTTGACATGGATGCTGTGTCTGTCGCTAGGGTGGCACTTTCCACCAGAGCAACGACACACGTCCCGAATCACAATTTCACCCAGCTGTGTGGGATGAGGTTCTACCATCGTCACTGGTCCACTGGTTCCACACTTATAGCTTTCTACTCCACATGTCTCAGGAATATGTGCACTCTTGTCCTCCAGGAACAGACGACACCAGCCCTTCCACTCAACTCTCTTGTCACATCTCCACTTGCTTGATTGGGTACTAAATTGTGTGGAACGCCAGTCGTCCCTCAGGTCAGTGTAGCTGTCACAAGGGTCGGCACAGGTCGTCTTCCCACCACGTTCGATGCAGTCCATGCGTGCTGGACATGTGGTGCCTCCACACGGGAACTGGACGGCTGGTGAAGAACAGACATGATATGTAACTGCATGCAGCTTGTAGTTTGCATTTCTTTTTTATTCATCAAATTCAAGACTTTGATGGTTTTGCAGATTACTACACGTTTAGCCAACACCGCTTGCGTTAGTCTGTTTTGCGGTTTACATCAAAATGTTGCCTCGGTGGGCGTACATTTTCCGGTTAGCGCCCACCTGTGATGTCATCGGCGGTTGTCTCTGTAGTTCTTTGCTAACTAACAGCTACGCCACAAGTATTTCTAGTTACAATTATTTGGCCAGTGTGAGTAGCAACATTGGCGCCACCTTGAAAAGGTAGTCAGCGGGTGTAAATAAGAGTGTTGCCAGTTGGTATATAACAGTGTGGATAGTGTTCCATTTCAATAACTGCTGGTGTACGCATCCAGCATGAAAGGACGTATTGATCATGACACCTGAAATCCTTGCGGCGATCAGCACGAGGAGGAGAAAGAACGCCCCTCCAGGCGTCCCCATCGTGGCGCACATGCAGCGTTCTACTGAAATCAGACACAATTTGCAGGAAATGTTGGCGTTACCTTGACCAGGGAGGACTCCAGGAATTGAGAACGTTTCATGTCAAGAGGGAGTGTTGATAGGCTGAGGCTTGATCATAGCACACAATAAGTTATCAAACTCTTCAATGCTCCGTCAATAAAAGAACGCTGCAACACAAATACTCTTTAGAGTGGGGGTGTCCAAAGTGTGGCCTGAGACTTTTAACTGTCTTTTTAACTAAAAAAAAAAAATCACAATGGAAAAATCAGCAGTAATTTTAGAGAAGTAAGGGAAATATGTGAAGAGAAAATTGTAACCTAATAAGAAAAAGTTGTAATTTTACAACGCCGTAATATTATGAGGAAAAAAACACCATTTTGGTAGCATAAACTTGAAATATTCAAGAAAAAATTTGCAATATGTGAAACAAAAACAAAGTTGTCATTTTTGGAAAATGTGGTGATTAAGTTAGAATTAAAGAATTAAGAATTCAAATTAGGTTAAAACGTAATGTTACAAGAATAATGGAATACTAATTTGAAGAAAAGTAGAAGAAAATTTACACAGAGGAAGTTGAAATTGTTGGAAAAAAACACAGCACAAGAAAACAAAAGAAAAAAATAAAAATGGAAAATTTAGCAGTAATTTTATAAGAATAAAGTCAAAATACAAAGAGAAAAAAGTTTCAATTTTACAAGAATAACGTCATAATATTGAAGAAAAATAATGTCACTTAAATACTGAAAACAAAATGTCGTATTATTTCAAAGTTGTAATTTTATGAGGAAAACAACATTTGGAAAATTAGGCTAGAGAAAATAAACTGTTATGAGAATAAAGTCCAAATACGGGAATAAAGTCATGAGAAATTTACAGGAGTTGAAATTGTTGGAATAAAACAAAAAAATAGAAATGGAAAAAAAACAGCTGCAATTTTATGAGAATAATCTGAAATAATTTAAAAAAAAGATGTAATCTGATTGGACGAGACTAACATAATATTATAAGGAAATAATACATTTTAGTTGTATAAAGTTGCAATATTAAAGAAAAAAGTTTAGTATTATGATTTTAGTTGTATTATTGTGAGAAACAAAAAAATAAAGACAAGATTTTTGTTGAACAAAGCCATGAAGTTAGAAGAATAACGTCAAAATTGGATGTGAATAAGGTCACATTCTGGAAAGTGCGTAATCCACACCCTTTACATTTAGAGAAAAGCACAGATGTGTGTGTGTGTGTATACATATATACAGTATAACGTGCCGTAAGGATCAGTCAGCTCTGTATTTGACAGGAGCCAATCATGAGCAGCAAAGAAACTCAAGACAAGCTTGGCAACCCGCAATCACAGGAGGTCATTACTCGATATAACAGTGTCATCTTACAAACAACACTAAACTCATCACACAGCAATTGAACACTCCAAAGGTATCCCAAACAAATATACAAACACGGACCAATACAAGTTTAAAATGCAAAACACAACATTGTGAAGAGCAAAGCGTTTCATTGGAGGAAATGGATGGCGCTGCAATGTTGCTTCAGTCCACCAGAGGGGGCCAGAGGAGCACAGAGGGAGGCTGGCATCATTGCAGCGCACTGGCATGCTCCAATGGATGCGTTACTCTGACACAATGTATTATGGGAAATCTTGAAAAGAGTTGTTTTTTTCATTTGAAACTCGGCACATGTTTGCATGTTTCTCAGGCATACCTTTAGAGTGTTGTGGTTACTTACTGTGTGATGAGTGTAGTGTTCTCTGGAAGATGACACTGACTCATGGTGACCTCCTGCCATTTCCAATGGGTTGAAAAGCTTGCCTTGACTTTTTTTCCCTCAGCATTTTGTCTTTGTTCTCATAAAATTACAGTAGTGTTTTCCATTTCTGCTCCTTTTAATTTCCCAAATATTTCAGCTTTCTTCTCGTAATATTATGATTTAATTCCTATTTCATGAAGGTAGGCTGGGAAAACGTTTGAATATTATAGGAATGAAATCATCATATTATGAGAAGAAAATGTACAGGAAGAAAGAGGAAGGAGTTGGAAAATGAAAAACAGCAGCTATGGAAGCAACTACTGTAATTGTATGAGCATAAAGTCAAAATAGTGAGAAAAAAGTTGTAATAATGTCATTTTAGGAGGGGAAATAATGTCATTTTCGTCGCAGCAAGCTCAAATATTTAAAAATATGCTTTTAATAAGTTGTAGTATTGTGAGAAACAATGCAAATGAGGTTGCGGAAATAGTAATGTTCGGAGAATAAAGTCAAAATATGATAGGAATAAAGTCAGTTATGAGAAGAACATTTACAAGAGGGTAAAATAGTTGGAAAAATGGGGTTGGAGAAAAAGTTATCATATTATGGTGACAGAGTTATAATATTAGGTGAAGAAAATTTACCAAGATTATTTAAACCGTTGAAATATTTGGAAAACGCCCCAGTAAAAAAAAAAAAAAGTTGATATTAACATTGGGCTTTTTTGCTGATATCACAAAGCTGAGATGCAGCTTTTTCTCATCCAAAACATCAAAGTGGCCCTTGCATCCTTTCATTCTTTGGGATGTGGCCCTCGGTAGAAAAGCTTTGGACCCCCAGCTTTAGAGGCATTCTATCAAGCTTGCTGCGAGCCAAGAGGGATGATTCCACTTGACGCCTGCAGCTTAAATGTCACACAATATTATCACATACAATCATATTCTCATAACCAACCAACCATTGATTGAAAATGACAAACGGCAGGTGAAAGTGAATAGTCAGGATTTACCACTCTGCTCCTGTACAGCTTCTTCTGGCGTCCACTTGCCTCCCACTCTTACTGCAGCCTGCAGGGAGATGTTGGTTTCATTCAGACGTGACATAAACATCATTTATCGCCACGATAGATACACCTGTCAGTCACCTGCATCACTCCGTTACAATAAAGGCGCCAAAAGTCACTGTCAGCAGTGGCGGTTGGAGCTTGAATGATGCCCTGGGCTGACACAAATTCTCACTACTAGTTTTTAATTAAGTATTATATCTAAAAATATATATATACACATTTCACTATATATATATAGCCACAAAACCCTACAAAATCTACATTAATAAATAAGAAAAAACTATATTAAATACAACACAAATAGAATTATTCTATTGGATCTTGTTTTTGTCGTGCACAAATCCCATTATGTTGTTTTCCAACTACAGAAAGGTGCTCCATAATTCATAATTCATAAGCTCCCCTTAAAGTGCATTTGACTTAAACCCACATTTACCCAATTCGAACTCCCAGTCGAGAAAACAAATTAACAGCACTTAGTCTATCGGCTCATTTGATCGCATTCATTCCATAATGCGCAGTGCGGGCAGCGTTCTCCTTTGCCAATGCTCGTCAAGTCAGCCCATATGTGTGGCAGATAGGCGCCCTCTGCAGGCGAGATACTCATGCTGCTCAACGTGAGCAAACGTCACCACGTGATGTGGATCGAAACCAAATTAGTGGTAAGGGGGCGCGTGCCGCTCGGCCTCAGGTTCGATAAAAAATGTAAATTGCAACAGTAATTGCCCAAAAATAAAACATATGTAATTGTTAATATTATATTATATTAATTATGTCGGAGACGAAGACTTTCGGACATGTTATGTCACTACGAAAATGTAAATTAAAAGGAGGAAGTTGTGTGTCGATATGTGTTGACTGCAAGTTGGCTGAAGTGCTTAGCTTGGGTCCGCCCGGGGCGTCATTAAGGCCAGAACCGCTAATGCCTTTTTCTTTGACCCGTTTCTCCGCTTCTTTTCTCGGCTTTGTAAATTGTGCACCTGACGGCTTTGACTGTCTTTCCCATGTTTTGTTGACACAAATTAACAGCACTTCTGTCGTCATCTCTCACCGGCACCCAACTAGCTGTCCAAGCTAAACCAAATCATATCGACACACAATTCCATTTCACATTTTCGTCGTGAAATAACACGTTTGAGACAATTCATATCATATGATATCAACAATTAAATATGTTTTATCTAATATATCTGCCACACCTATGTCGAAGTCGGCGGAATTGACCGCAACACGACGCGGTCTCCAAGGCTGTTAATGGAAGGGTATACCACCTAAATGACTCACGCGAGCGCTTCCCCACCTGCCAACCGAATGTCCCTTTGAACCCTTTATTAACGTCTTTGTCCGACTGGATGGGAAATATACTCGATTCACAGGTTATCATCAGGCCGCGCTTCATATTATCCATACGCAATGGAAATTAGTGTCCTTTTCTTTTAAATGCCAACTTATTCTAGTTAAGTGAAGACATCAACATGATCCACCTGAGGTGAAAGCAACACATAAACTTACGTTTAAAATCCAAAAGAGGTCGCCAGAGCTCTGAGTTGCCCAGAATTATTAATTTGACATGACTAAAACAGGCTGCGGTGTATGGAGGAGAAAAATCACATCATCACATTTACTACATCCAAGCTGTTGGGAGTTGAAGCGAGCCATTCGTGTCACGTGACCACTGACCAGAAAGACGCGGCGCGGACTTGGTGATGCTGGAGTCTACTATACACGACAAGACGTATCCACCGACAAGACAAGTAGTTTTACACCGCCTGTGACAGTTGAAGCATCGTTGTTTGTACACACTTTCTATACATCACATATTTCATTGATTCACAAGTTATCCCTTACCACCAGGATGACTCAAGTAGGCATGAAAAATATGATGGTCCCTTAATGCCAGGAATTCAACTACTGAGCTTTCATTGTGTAAAAATAAAGTATTGTCATTTGTTAGGAAAAAAGTGGTGAAAGTGGGACACCTTGCTAAATAGGGGTCTCAAACTCGTGCCATGGAGGGCCGAGACACAGCAGGTTTTCGGTCCAACCAGTTTCTCTAGCAGGTGATTGAACTGATGAGCTCCTTCCCTCAAATTGAAGGTGGTGATCATTAAAATCACCCACTTTAGTGACGGGCTAGAAAGCAAACCCGAAGTGTTTCGGCCCCCATGGCACGAGTTTGAGACCCCAGATCCTCATTTCATTCTTTTCCTCTATCATTTGACTCAAGTCAACTCAACTATAAGCTCATAACAGAAAAAAAACAAGAAACTTACTGAAGAGTTGGAAGCGTTGATCCGATCCGCAGAGGTGTGTGTGTGTGTGTGTGTGTCTGTGTGCGTGTGGCCTTGCTTTTATGGCAAAACCGCTGACATCATAGTCACATGTCTGCACCACACTCAAGTGGGCACACACCTCATCATTTTAATCATAAAATCTCAATATTTCAACACTATGCTACTAAAATGACATTTTTTTATTGGTTATTTTTGTGAAGTCGTTTTTTCCCCATTAGAAGTGACTTTATTCTCATGGAATCACAGCCGTTTTTGACATTCCTGCTGGGTTTTTTTGTTGTAGTTTTCCAAATATTTCAACTTTAGTCTTTCAAATTTTGTTCTTATAGGCTTTATTCCTATAATATTTTGACTTTATTCCCATTTTCTGAAACCTAATTGTATTTAAATTACAACTGTATTCATAGTTTTGTTTCTCATAATGTTCTGACTTTCAAAAATAAGTCTTGAATTTTTCCTCATAATGTTATTTTTGGAAAATTGCGGCTTTTCTTCCATAACAACAACACTATATTGTCATATATACTATAATATTTAGACTTTTTCTTTGAATTACAGCTCTTTTTTCCATTTCTGCTGGGTTTTTAAAAATTGTCCCAAATATTTCATTCAGAGTGCTTAACTTCCTGACTGAAGCACTTGAATGCGTTTATTTGAAATGACCAAATGATCAAATACAGGAAATGCGTTTGGACTTTGGAGACGTGAGACCAGGTTCTGCTGTGTGTGTGTCACGTTCAAGTCATTGTGTTATGCAAGTCACTTTAGCGTTTAGCAATTGGGAAAAAAAAATCCTATTCCCGTAGAAAATAATGTCAGTCCAGTGACTGTGTTCCGAGGCTGCACCGCCGTATTGTTAGATATGATTGTTATTACACTTTTGATCCAGACTAATAGCCCAGTGCTCTGTCCGTCTGATAGCTTCTCAGAGAGCACGGGTGTCAAACTCAAGGCCCGGGGGACAGATTCAGCTTGCCGTGTCGTTTTATGCCTGGAAATAACTTACGTCAAAAGAGACACTTACTTTTTATATTATTTTACCATTTTCAAATGTTTTTTTAATGTATATTTATTATTATTTATATATTTGACCATATTGAGGAAAAATCCTTTTAGAAAAATCAAAGACACTTCATCTGTCTTTGATCTGGAGATTTTGACAGAAAATGTAAAGTGCAGGCAATTGGAGATCATGTTTTTGTTGTCACAGCCCATTTGAAATGTTGTACAGTATACTGCTGTACAGTGTTCCTTGGTTTATCGCAGGGATTAGGTTCCCAAAACAGCCCGCAATAAGTGAAATCCATGAAGTAGCTGACTTTATTGTTGTACAAGGATGGTATGTTTGAAGGCTGTAAAAGCCCTCACCTTACACTTGATACGCTATTCTCCAGACAGGCATGAACATTTCATCACATTTCTCTCTTGTTTAAACACTCAAAAAAAGTTCAAACCTTCCTTTGAATTTTAATGATTGACCTACGAGGTTGGACACCAGAAATGATTCAGGGACATATGTGCATATTTCACTCCTCTGCCTCGTCGTCGTCCTGGCGCCGTTCTGCTATACTGTAGCGTTTTTGTATCCTTGTCAAACATATTGCTGCTGTCGTCATATTTTCCCCCTTCCTTCCTCCTTCTGCAACGGCGCCCTATAGCTGCGACTGCTCCTTCCTCCTCTGCCTCTCGGGTGCGACTGCAGGTGCCTTTGGCGGTACCGAATGTTTCGTCAACATGTCGGGGATGAAACTTGCAAACATACACTTCAGAGTCACGCTGCTCACGATCGAACATTTATGTAATTTTGGCAAGCCGAACGCATTCTGTACGGAACGGGAGGCACGGAGGAGATTGATTGACAATGCTCTACAGTCCCTTAGCCAATCAGGAAGCAGAACACAATGCGTGGGTGCTCCCTCAGCCAACCAGGACGCAGAACACAACACACAGCGAGTACGCGAAAGGTGAACCTCGATGTAGCGGGGGAACACTGCCTGTGCGTGGCACCTTGACTTAGTTCAACGTCAATTAGTTTGTAAAACAATACAAAATGAAAATCTTACACGCCACAAAAATAGAAATTTGTTCCATCAGCTGAACTTGTGGTGGGAAATTTCTGTTAGCAGTGGCGGAGAGATACAGTATGACAGATACAGTATGTCTTTCGGGCATCGTCTCGGCTGGTCTGGTCCCTTCCTATAGCTAATGCTATGCTTGACGCTAAGCTGCTTCGCTGCACTATTTAACTATTGTTTCCTGGAAACTACCAAGCCTGTGTTTAACTGCAAACCTTCATATGGGTGCCTGTGTGGAACGTCATATAAATGACGGTCACGAAAATATTGAATGCTACCTAATTTATACTACACTAACAAGTTGGCTGAATAACTGAAGCTCAGAAACATCTAAAAGGATAACTGACTCACTCCTTGAGTAAGTGAACTACTGAAGAATCTACATTTTATTGACAGTGGACCACCCTAACAAAAAAAACAAAGCCCGTCCCCAAGTGATTACAAGCTTGAAGCTGGCCTGGCACGCCCCCAGACACCCCTGCGGCGTGGATGTAGACCCTGGGATCGAAGCTCACCGAAGGAAGACTCCTCCTCTCTCTGGAAAGGCCCGAAACGCCAGGTCCCATCTTAGCCACCTGCAGGGCTGCGCCTCCCTGGGGAAAAACATAGGAAGGTTCCATCCGATGCACAAGCACATGCCAAACCATGTGGTCAGTAAATGTGGGTGTCGGCTGTTCTTCCCACCTACGTCCACTTTGGCCACGTCATGGGTCACGAACCAAGTGGAGCCATATTGCCCTGATTTACTCATTACGGGGGTCCCATCATGAATGACACCATCCCAAATGAGTAACAAGTTGGATGGTACCTGGTAAAACAGGAGTACTATCCTGGAGCGGGAATGAAGATGGGAAGTCTAGCAAAAGTAACCGGAGGATACTCAGCACGGATCTGGAAACAATAAGAAGCATCAGGTCTGGAATTTGCCCTCATACACACACTATGTGAGGTCCTGCTAGTATGAGCAAATGAAAGGAGAAATATTCAGCATACTCAGGGTTTCAGCTATGAAATACTGTCTTGTTACTAGAATGCCTAATGGAGATGATTACACTAGTATGTAGTGTATGTCACACGCCAAACTAACACCAAGAGCGCTTACTGGGATCAGGTGGTTTCTTCACTGACATTGAGATGTGTGAACACTTGTGGTGCACACCCCCTTTTGCCAAGTTTACTTCTGATTTACTTGGTGCTTTAACGGGGGTGCAATATGTATTTACGGAACATGACGTGGCGGTCCTCCGTCCAACTCCCATGGTCCTTTCAGCGCAAAGTTGTCAGGCTTGTTGCAGCAGGCCTGCTGCTTCGGTGCCACTGACGCGGCTTATCTGCTCACGAGGAGAGTTTGAAGGACATGCTGGCGCAATAGGACAACACAGCTCATGGTGTTGCAGAAGACAATCCCTGTGATATATTTATCATACAAAGCTACATTTGGTGTTCCGATGCTTTGAAGCTTCTATCAACTTTTTTAGCACACCCGCACACACAAAAGGAGGAGTTTGTTCTCAAACTCATAGATCTCAAGAATGTCCACCCGCCTGCATATGTTTTTTACCTTCTGTTTAGAAAATTCAACCGAAATTAAAATGTCCTTTACTACCATTCATGGCAGTTGAACACATTGGTAACGACATGGTGACGAGAAGCCAACAAAAGAACAAAACTTTTCTACTGCTTTGTCCTGGTGGGGTCATCAAAGATTATTTAGAACCATAAAAAAAATCCCCAAATTCAGAGACATGATAGAACGCCATAGAGTTCTAGTGTGAAAACACAAAGGTCAGTGGAGTCAGTCAGTTTTGCACATTGTTTTACAAAAGAGCCCTGTCGTTACATTGTTCACAATTTGGAGTCGCTATGGCAACATGACATTGAGCAATTTGTACTCCTCTTTAGCTGAAGACAGATTTATTCAAAATGCAACCAAGCTCGACAATTCTAGCATGAAACCAAAGCCATAAATCATTATTCATCTGCAAAAACTTTGGTTTTGTACTTTTCGGCACCTTGGATTATTTATTCTCATTGACACCTTTATGATATAGGACGTCATTTTCAATGTTCACACAAAACTATGAAACCCAATCCAGTATGGCAAGAAACTTCAAGTTAAAGAACCACAAATGATTGCATGAATGATTTTTACAGTGCTCTGCGGCCACTAAAACATCAACCATATGTAATATGTAAATAATAATAAATAATAAATTGTTAAAAAAAAATAGTAATAAATAGATACTATTTAGTAATAAGTCACATACTGTAACTCTTCCTGACAAAACACACCCACTTAACTGGGATCGCTAAAAAAATCTCCGAATGTGAAACCCAGCATCAACAACACATAGCAGGCTTATTTTAGGCACTTTTGTGAATCAATGGAATATTTTGTATATGCCAATTGAGATTCATATTGAGCTTCCAAATGATGTGTACAGCAGTGTTCAAAATAACAGCAGTCCAATGTGAGGGACCACATGAATCCAGGGTTTTAGGATATTTTTAAATTGCTACACGGCCAACAAGTTACCAGTAAAAACCAACAAGACCCAGCATTCACGATACGCACGCTCTTAAGGCTGTGCAATTGGGCAATTGGTTGAAAGGGGTGTGTTAAAAAAAATAGCAGTGGCTGTCGTTGACTTTACAAACTCCAAACTATTTTGTACAAACGTTTGTTTCTAAAAAGTAAAATATAAAAAACAAGCGTAAGACATTACTAGCACAGCTTTGTTCTGTGGGTCGTGGATATATTCTATCAGTTATTATTAAGCCTCTAGCTTCCTTTTAGTCAGTAAAAACCTTGGCTATGATTGCACTACATTGTCATGTAGACCTACAAAGTACACTTGGAAGAACAAGAGGTGAATAAATGTATTGCAACTGATGGTGGTGGGGTGGGCGAGCTGGACATGCAGGCTCGTCTGGTCTCAGTGCTTGAACTGGTCACGAATCAGCTCGCTCTGGATTGAGCCCGGCATCCCTGCATATGCGCGCCGACCCAGAGCTTCGATGTCATGGGCGAGGCAACGAAGCTGCTCACCTGGCTGACGCTCACAGTGCTTGAATTCACAGCATGTGGTGTCTTTAACATCACACACCCCGAAATGCCTGTGCAGTGCGCCAACTAGCGTGCGCTAATTAAGCCTCTCTTCCGGGCCCAGCAACAGTAAGCAGGACGCAGCGTCATCCGTCAACGATAATGCCAGCAGCACCGCCTTCAACCTCTCAGTCCAGCCCGCTGCATCAGCCACAAGCTCAAACTGTGCCTTATAGGCTTCCCAGCTCCCTTTTGCCGGAGAATTTCAGTGCTTTCATAAGGTCCCACATGTGCTGATGGGCGCTGCCATGTTTGTTCCTCTCCGCGTCGTGACGCAGCTCCATCATGGCCGCCGCGCACTCATTTTGGCGCGAAACGCCGGAGTCATGGTGTCCGTGCTCTGCGAACTTTGTCTCATGCATGCCTATTACACACTCGCCGGCTTCCTCCTTCACCGTCGGTCGAGCGCCGAACTCAGTAGGCATACTCCCCCCACAACAGCGGTCGTGCAGCGGTGTTGAAACCGAAACCTCTGACACCAATGTTAATGCCCCTGGTTGTGGGGAAGGAGAGACTCACGTCGCCGATGCACTTCAATCGCTTTATTCACAGCGGAGAACTTTGCAACAGATCAAATTCACACAAGGGCTGCTGTAGGCCACAACCCACGCCAACATCCTGAACACTCTCCTATCACCCAGACCTCGCTCTCTTGCTTGCTGCTTTGGAACAGTTCACATTCACAGCAGCAGGCCACAACCCACGCCAACATCCACAACACTTCCAACTTTTCTCAACACTTCCTTAACACACCGACCTCCCACTCTCTCGCCCGTGACGTCGCACCGCCACTTCCCAAGTCCCGCCCCTTAAAGGCCCAGGCACACAAGTCCAGATATTACAATACGTACAGTATTCTGCCCGGTAGCGGACGGCGAAGTTGTACTCATTCAACTTGATCATAAACGACTTTAGTAAATTATATTAAGTGGACGTTCAGTTTATATCAGGTGGTTTCCTTTTATTGTCACGACACAGAAATGATTTCTGTCATTTCCTGTCACAGATGACCTGCGGTGCTGAAACGTGGCCCTTATGGTCTTGTTGTTGAATATAACATGATGAATGCATGCAGGGGATTAGAACCATAATAAGGAAAAAAACTACAAATTAAAAAGTTTGCCACAAAGTGTCAACACTGCTATCTTGTAGTCACAACGAAATACAGCATTTGCAAACAATCCTGACTTTATATAAAAAATGAAAAGACAGTTGCTCCAATGTATTTATTTATTTGAAGAAGAAGAAGCGGAAGAATGCATAGATGAAAAAAGCTGCACGCTTTTATTATTAGTCGAAAGGTGACAGCGATTGGAGGAGTTCCATCTGTAATATTATTATACACAACGTGGTGTCCCTGCTGTAGACACAGCAGAATGATTCAGTCATAGAAAATGTAAAATGATTTTCATCAACAGAGGAAGCCCTTTAAATTGCCCATTCATTTTCAATGGGAACATTTTCACAGAAAATATGAATTTACACTAAATGTGGGAATATTTTGAAAAGTCTGAATCGGTAACACACTTTTCCCGAGTGAGCTGAACATTTTGATGTTGGATTTGTTTGAATTGGTTAAGAAGTGGAGGAGTAGGAAGCAGTAGAAAAAAGAAGCGGAAGAATAAAGAGATGATAAATGGTATATATGTGTGAATGCTTTCATGGTTCACACAATCAACAAAGACAAAAAGGGCCGCACGGTAAACAAGTGGTTAGCATGTTGGCCACACAGTCAGGAGATCGGGAAGATCTGGCTTTCAATCTCCGTTGGGCATCTCTGTGTGGAGTTTGCATGTTCTCCCCGTGCGTGCGTGGGTTCTCCGGGTACTCCGGTTTCCTTCCACATTCCAAAAACATGCATGCTGACTTATTACTCAAGAGAACAGCATTATTTAAGCACACAGGAGGAGCGACTATGACTAAGGAGGTGATGGGTGGTTGAGTGACGGAGGAGGCGGAAGTGACTGTCGAATGCTCGAGGCGCCAAAATTGAAGCGCGAAAAGTGCGAGATAAGGAATACAATAAGTATTGAATATATAGTTGAGAGATTTGATATCTGGACTGGAGGTGGGTTGTGGGAAGTGGACTGCATAGGTCTCGGCCGACGGCCTATATGGGCCCGGTACGACGAGACCGGTGCGCCACGACCTGCAACAAACCAAAAGAGATACGAAGAGCTGGTGGCGGTGGAGCGGAGGGAGCTGAAGTGCGAGTGCAACCAAACTGTACCGTGAGTGTAACAATGGGCTGTAGCTCAGATGATGTTAGCGACGAAGGGGCAGAGGAGATGGAGTACACACAGGTTAAAATAGCAAGGAAACAGTCATGGTCAGAAGCAAGCAGCGGGAAAGATCATGATGGAAGACAAACAAAGAAAAAAATACGAGCTAAAACAAATGGCAAAGAAGAGTCAGATGAAGAATACAAAGTTATTATTACAATGAGCAAAGATAAAGGACATTTTCACCCAGTTCATCTGACTAAAGCAATTGAAAAAGAAATAGGGAAAGTTAAATACGCCAAAACGCTCAATAACAGAAGAATACTAATTTCGACAGCAAATAAAAGACAGCAAGAAAACATTATGAGATTGAAGTACCTTGATGGAGGAGAAATAAAAGTACACATACCAGGAGAGGCAGCAGCAATAAGAGGAGTTATATCAAACGTACCGATGGAAATGTCCATGGATGAGGTGAAGAGAGAAATAAGATGTGGCAAAATAACAGAAGCTAGACGACTCCAAACCAGCAGAGGAGGAGTAAAAAGTGACAGTTTGTCTGTATTACTTGTATTTGAAAAGACAATACCGACAGACATACGTATAGGATGTATGAATTTTAGGGTGAGGGAGTACATTCCTCAACCACTAAGATGTTACAAATGTCAGAGAATGGGACACACGGCACAGCAATGTCAGTGGAGGCAAAGGTGTGCAAAGTGTGGTGGAGAACATGACTATGGGAAGTGTGCTAGCGATGCTAAACTAAGATGTTGCAATTGTGGAGGAGAACATAGTGCCGCATATGGCGGCTGTGAAGTGCAAAGACATGCCAAAGAAGTGCAAAAATACAAAAGAGAAAATAAGGTATCATATGCTGAAGCAGTAAAGAATATAGGTATGTGTGTAATTAAGCAAAATAAACCAGTAGAGAATCAGGAAACTCATATAGACCAGACAGGACAAGTAGTAGGACTTCCTCAGAGAACAGACCATAGAAGATCTCAATCAGAATGGAATGCTCCCCAACAGAAATGTAATCATAAGTGTGCAATTGAAGAAGACACATTAGTAGTAAATAAAAAGAACTTTGTAGCTTTTATATGTAAAGTCATCAATGTGGCCACGAGGCAGGAAAGGAAAAGTGACAGGATCAAAACGGTTGTGGAAGCGGCAGAACAATATTTAAACATCAAAGACGTGAAAGCAGAAGAAATACATAGTATGTTGACTATACATAATGATGCAGGACCTCAGAACGGTAATTAAATTCACAATGGTACTCCACATCCTACAATGGAATGCAAGAAGTTTAATAGCAAATGGACAAGAACTTAAGAAATATATAACAGAAAGTAGGAAAAGACCTGATATTATATGTGTGCAAGAAACGTGGCTTAGACCACAGCTGGATTATGTGTTGAATGGCTATGAATCAGTGCGATTCGACAGAAAAGAAAACCAAGGGGGAGGGTGTGCAACATTTGTGAGGGATGGAATAATATATAATAGAATAACATCAGCAAATGAAATAGAATGTGTGATTGTTGAAATACATCAAGCAAATACAAATATAATCATTATTAATATATATAACCCCTGTAAACTACTAGATGTTGAAACAATGGAGAAGATAATAAGGAGGCATGGTGGTAGAGAGATCTGGTGTGGGGACTTGAATGCACATCATAGTTTATGGGGAAGTAAGCAAACCAATCACAATGGAGCAGTAGTAGAAGAACTCATGGATATCAGACAGTTAGTATGCTTAAACAAGGGAAATGGTACAAGAATAGATATACGCTCAAATATAATGTCTTGTATTGACTTAACTCTGGTCTCACATAGCTTGGCAAGTTCCTGTGAATGGTATGTACATGAAACCACAAGTATAGGAAGTGATCATTTCCCGATAAGTTGTACAATAAACGCAGAAGTAGATATCAAAGAAAGACACAGACACAAAAAGTGGTGCTTTTCAAAAGCGGATTGGGGAAAATTCAGGGAGGAATGTAGCAAAGCAGCAAATTCAATATCAATGGAAGGTGGCATAGAGGAATGCACAGTTAAGATCACAAATAAGATCATAGAGGCAGCAATGAAAAGTATACCGTGTAAGTCAATTGGAGGGGAAAGGAAAATGGTTCCATGGTGGAATGAAAAGTGCACAACAGCTGTAAAAGAAAGAAATTGCGCATTAAGAAGGTTAAGGAAGAACCTCAGCCAAGAAAACGTAATAAATTATCAGAGGAAAAAAGCTATAGCCCGAAAAGTAATTAAAAACAGTAAACAAAACGCATGGAGGGATTATTGCTCTGCCATAGGAAGGGAAATTAAGATAGGAGATGTATGGTCAATGTTGAAGAAGATGAGTGGGAAAAACGTGTTTACTAAAATACCTATATTAGAAGACAAGGGAACAATGTATGTGACTGATAAAGAAAAAGCAAATGTGCTGGGGAAAAAGTTTGCAGGGGTGCACAGTGGAGACCATCTGGATGAAAATCATAGACGAGGGAAGGAGAGGATGATAAAAAAGAATAGGGATGTGTTACTAAAACAGGATAGTGAGGAGAGTGTGATGGATGTTGAAATTAATATCAATGAATTGCTAATAGTATTAAATAAAAGTAAAGATACTGCAACAGGAGAAGACCAGTTGAGTTATATTATGTTCCAGAACCTACCAGAAAATATGTTGGGAAAAATATATTTATTTAACAAAATATGGGAAGAAGGGAAAATACCAAAGCAATGGAAAAGTGCATTCATTTTACCATTTAATAAACCCGGTAAGGATCCAAAACACCCTGTGAATTATCGACCTATTGCTCTTACATCACATCTATGCAAATGGATGGAGAAAGTTCTAGTCAGAAGACTTAACTATTTCCTTGAAAGTCGAGAGTTACTTACAACTTATCAGTGTGGGTTTAGAAAAGGACGATCAACAATGGATGCTGTAGTTAGAGTAAGTAATGAAATAGAGAAAACCTTTAAAATGAAAGAGTTGATGAATATTGTATTCTTTGATATTGAAAAGGCTTATGATTCCATGTGGCGGGAGGGTTTATTGATTAAGATGAATAGGATGGGAATTAGAGGTAGGTTCTATAACTGGGTCCTTGATTTCATATCGGACAGAAAATTCAAAGTTAAAATAGGATCAGAGATGTCAGTAGAATACAGTATAGCAAATGGTATACCACAGGGGAGTGTAATTAGCCCAGTTTTGTTTAACATAATGATAAATGATATATTCATGAATCTGGATAGAAGGATTGGGTCGGCCCTATATGCAGATGGAGTGATTTGGGCAAGGGGACGAGATTCTATAAATGTGACAAGTAAAATGAAGGAAGCAATAAAGAAGATAGAACAATGGTCATATGACTGGGGATTTAAGCTATCACCCAGTAAAACATGTTACATGACGATTACCAGGAAAAAAGGCATAAAAAATCAGAACCTGATGCTATATGGACAAAACATGATAAAAGTAGATCATTTGAAATATCTTGGTATGTGGCTAGATCAGAAAGGCACATGGAAGACCCATGTGGAAAAGGTAGAAGAGAAATGTAAGAGGATAATAAACTTAATGAGAGCTGTTACAGGTAAGGAGTGGGGAGCAGATAAACAGTCACTAATATATATATATAGAGCTTTGATGAGAGCAAATATAGATTATGGAAGTTTTGTACATGGAGCTGCAGCTAAAACACATTTAATGAAAATAGAAAGAAATATTCACAAAGCATTTAGGATATGTACAGGTGCAATCACATCAACACCAATGAAAGCAATGCAGGTGGAGTTAGGAGAAGTAGCGTATGACCTGAGAAGAGATCAACTTATGTTGACATACTGGAGTAGACTTAAAGGATGTAGGCATGGACATCTGGCCAAGAATGTGATAGAGGAATGTTGGGAGTATAATACAACTAAAAGTAATAGCTTTGGGTGGGTAATTAAAGATAAAATAGATAAATATAACATAAAAAATATACATATTAATAATTCTACACCCATAAGCAATATTCCTATCTGGCTATTTCCTAAACCTGAAGTAGATATACATATAACAGAGTTAAAAAATAAGTGGAAAGATAGTGAAAAAGGACATAAGGCAAGTCAATATATTAAAAAGAAATATTATGGTTACTTAGATATGTATACAGATGGATCAAAAAGCGAAGAAGGGAAGGTGGGGATTGGAATCTATGTACCAACAATGAATTATAGCATCATTAAAAGATTACCTGACCAGCTCTCGGTTTATACAGCAGAAATGATGGCAATTATTATAGGCTTGCAATGGATAGAGGAAATAAAAGCAGATAGAGTGGTATGTTGTGTGGACTCTCTGGCAGCATTATATAGTATTAAAAATATGGAATCAAGTCGAGAGGATTTATTATTAGAAATACATCAAAACTTATTCCAACTACACATGTTAAAAATAGACATAAGATTTGAGGTGGCAGATAAAATGGCTAAAATGGGAATTAGAAGGAATGAAATTATAGATATACCTGCTGGTAAAGGCGAAGTAAAGGCAATAATCAAAAAACAAATGATGGAGAAATGGCAAAATAGGTGGGATGAGGGTAGTAGCGGGAGAAAGTATTATAAAGTACAAAAATCTATCAGTGCACAAGGGGTGAAGAGAAAAAACCAGAAAAGAGGAAATAGTGTTAACTAGGATGAGGCTCAATCACACCGGGTTAAATGACAAGATGTTTTTGATAGGGAAATGTAAATCAAAAGTATGTACGGAGTGCAAAAGTATAGAGAACGTAGAACACATATTACTACACTGCAAGAGATATAGGGAAGAACGTGTAACGTTAAGGAAAAGAATTAAGAAGATAGGAAGGGAATGGAGCATTGAGGGTATCTTAGAAACAGGTGGGGAGGGGGTAAGAGATATACAGAGGGCAGTGATAGAATATTTGAAGTACACAGGATTATATAATAGAATATAGATAAGTATTAGAATATTTTAGTATAAGTATTATTATTAGGATTATTATTAGTAGTAGTATAAGTAGTCTCCTCACTATCTAAGATAGCATAAAGATACTGTATATGGCCCATGTTACATACTCCGGTACAGTAGGTGGCGGTATGCACCTTTTCAAGTCATGGTTGCAACCCGCCATTAAACTAAAAGAAGAAGAAGAAGAAGAAGAAATCTCGCGATACCTGCACGTGATCGCGCGATGCATTAGAACAACAGGTGTTTGTTGATCAGCGTTGTAGAGGAATACAAAGCGAAAAAACACGTGGACAGCATACAAGAGAAAGGCGATGGACCGTACCGAGACAAGGGTGCAAGACCTCCGAATTTTACAGCTCAAAGAGAAGACCGTCGTCATTTCAGAGGTATGTAAATGTCACGGGAGTGGCTCCGTCATCCATGCACACACATCTCTTCCCAGTAACTGCCTATCAACCCAGCAGCATAGCGAGGGTGCCACTCGATGTTTCTGTGTGTCTCATTTTACATCCGTAACACTCATTTCTGCTTCCTACATCAAGACATAAGCATTCAAACTTACTATGGTGTGTTCGCGGCAGCCCGAGTCAAACATTAGACACGTCACCAGGGTATCTTGCCGGCGCACTTCCGCGACGTCACTGCCGCTAGCTTTTTTTCCGCTCTATTAAATGGCAAGGTACATGTTTATTGCTTATAGAACGTCGATATTAAGTTTGATCTGTTTTTTTACGTTTTTGCAAGTTTGTGGTTGCAACAGAATGTTTTTATTTTGTGTTTTTTTCCCCCCAACGAAACGGAGGAGAGGAGGAATCTGTTGGCGATACATATGTGGTGTTGAAATTGCACTGCTGTTGATGTGTTCAGGTCAGAATAAAGTTCTAAAAGAGCGACAAACTCCGTGTGACTGTGTGGGGACGCTCTTGTGGCTCCGTCAGCCTGCCTGAATTACTTCACGTGTTATTTGTAGGCGCAGCCTTTTGTGCTATAGTTTGTCACCTCCTCTGCGCGTTCGGAGATCATAACTACACAGATTTGGCGCGCAACTAACGAACTCTGCATTATATATGGTACCACGCTCTACTTATTGCAGTCGGAAATAGGTAGAGCTGTAGGTATTGCAGTTTATATTTAGCTTTTACCCTTTCCCCCATGAATCAACTCCCGGACTAAGAGTTGCTGCAGCACAGATCAACAAACCCACACACACAAAGCCGACAGGAGCCTTTTGCTCTTTTTCTTTTTTCTACTTCATACTTCTAATGTCGGCCAATCATACTGTAATCACAGCAAGGCTCGAGTCACTTCGAGTAAAACACACAAAAAATGTTCTCACATTCTACTTTGGGACCCTGCCCCAAGGAGAGAAACACATTTTATGTGAGTGTACTCTTCCCCCAATAACCTGCATCCTTGCTAATATTTAGTCCATTGAAGTAGTTCACCTGCTGCCTTAAAATTGAAATTCCGCTCAATTTAAGTGATGTATTTGTTTTGACTAGCAAAAGTAACTTTATTCAGTAAAATACCGCAGCAGGACTCGAACGTCTGTCTCAACGTGCCTCAATATGCGGCGTTATTTACACACAAATAGTTGGTAACTAACATTTTCAACATTCGGGTCCTATGGACCATTCGGTTATTATGGTTGGTTATTATGTGTAATATTATGGTTATTACACATTATGGTTATCACATATTATTCCTGTGGTTTTTGTTCAAATATATTTCGATATCAGAAAAGAGGTTATTTCTATTTCATAACACAAACAAAAAAATCAGAAAAATGTTAAATGATTTTAAAACTTGTCCAAAGTCACTCTCTTTTATGATTCATATTTTGTACAGACGAGAGCATAGTGAATTGTATGAAAGTAAGAATAAAAAGTAAAGGATCATGACCATGGATTTTGGTGGAAAAAGGGATGGGACATGCAGTTAAAATTAAAATCTCTTTCTAGAGGAGTAAAACTATGCATTGCTATAGGGGAGTGCTGAGCCAGGGTGTAGAGTAGAAGTTTGTACCAAAGGCAATGAGAATTGGAAGGGGGAAAAGTACATTTAATATAGCCAAAAGATAGAGAATAACGTATCAAATCGTTTTTAAGGGACGAAGGTTGCGTTACTTGAAGGAATGGGAGAATCTCCCCGCTTTTTAATGTAAAATCTAGATGTTCTGCGAGCCTCTTCATCTGCATTGTACACTATGTACGCTGTGTGAATGTCGTCGGGATGTGAGTAGTAAGATGGCGTCTCTGTGGCTTCAGTGGCTTGCACGGGCGAGTGCGATGTATGAGCTATCTAGATATATTATACAGATCAGTGGTCTTTTGCCAATATATCCAACATTTGGCCAATGAGACCGCTCCCTGGTGTTTCCAGCTTGTTATCCTATTCCAACAATAACCAATCACGGACATGATCACGGAGATGACCAGGCCCCTAACCAGGGGGGGTTCGACCGAGCCCCCCCGCGGGCGACCAAAGGTCCGCTTGGTTAAAAAAAAAAAAAGCTGCTATCAAGGTGTGCAATTGTAACGAGTGTAGATGTGCTGTGATAAATGATGGCAGAAGTGGTGCAACAGCGCCTGTTGCTGGTGAATAGTTGCATGTACAACTTGCTGCATGAAGTGCTCAGAACTGTTAGGAATGAGACATGGTCAGTCACCTGTCATTCCTCTGTAAAGCTGTTGTTACAGGTAATATTCTATGTCATTGTGACTATGTTGTTTTCAATATGCTGTTTCTACTTGTTGTCATTTTGCTAATGCTAATTGCTGGGCCTCATTTAGTATTGCACGCAGCAGCAGCAGCCATGTTGGCCACGTGAGATGTGTTCAGGGACATCATGCAAAATAAGTTTGAATGTGTTAACTTGTCCTGTACTGTAAATTGGATTACAAAACATTTCATTGTATTAATATCAGCGCACCTGTGAGACAAATGATAAAATGTGAGGATAATAATTTTACTATACGATCACAACCAATTGAAACACTTTGTTTTGTAAAATGGAATCCAAATTGCTGTAGAAAGTGCTCAGAACTGTTAGGAATGAGACATGATTATCCCGTGACCAAAGTCGACGCTCACCTGTCATTCATCTGTAAAACTGTTGTTACAGGACACGCTGCCATTAAAAGAAGTCCATAATCCACCTGACTGGATGTGATGCATTCAAGCGACAGCATTGTGGAGCTGCATTCCCCCACATCAAGTTGTGGACCGTCACACAATCCCGTTCACTTCCCCAACATCAGGGTCCTCCTTCAGTTGGCCTGTACCATCCCAGTAACATGGTGTGAATGTGAGCCAAGTGCCAGTACCTTGAAGCGTCCGAACACCGACATGAGGGCCAGCATGACGCAACAGCGGCTGACCTCGCTGGCACTTCTCCACATTCACTACAAAAAGGTTATCAACCTGGAGGAAGTGGTGGACATATTTTCCACGACACATCCAAGAAAGATGATGCTGAATTTGTGATAGGTAAGGCTGAAACACTTTGTAGTGATTCATATAGTGTAGGCCTGTGTAAATAGCATCCACCACTGAAGCCATGGCATGCTCAGTCGCCCAGTAAACTCATTAACTTATCTAAATAGGGCAAGCTTGATGTGGTCATTTTGCCCTTAAACTTGTAATTTGGAGGAAATAACGTTATGTCTGTCCAAAATATGCTGGATAAGCTGAATAAGCAGGAAACGGCAGCACTCCTTTCTTGGTGACTTTTTTTTTTTTTACTACTGTTTTTAAAAGAAGGACTTTGTGTTTGCTTCTTGTTGACCTGCCTTGTTTGCAGCCTTCTTATGTTTTATTTGCGTGATGTGCGTACGGCTTTCTCTTTTAGCGGCTTGACATCTTCTTGCAAACACGTGAAAAACACTTTGAAATGCTGGTTTTGGGAGCGCTTACGAGTCATTTTGCTTTGTTTGCAGACCTGACCTCAGCCTGTAGTGCTGCTACTACCCCCCATCCACTCATCCTATATTCTTGCTACAACAGAATGTGGCCTCCGGCCCCCCCAAAATGAGGATACCTGCAGAGCACGGTACAATCAAGCACCTGTAAAAAGTGTGGCGAGTTGTGTACTGCTGCAACTGGCCAGAGTACAGTCAGTGACAAAAGATGAATGCGTTGTTCAAATGAGAAAACAAAAATATTTCACTCACTTTGCTTATTTTACATGATTTTTTTTTCTTTGTTGCTGTTGTGTACTTCTTTTACCTTTTAATATGTTTTTTAATTTCTCATTTGATATCGTCTGTTATTTAGTTGTATTTGTTGTGTACATGTTATTGTATTTGTATGTGTATCGTCATATTCATTGCTTAAACCATTTGTGTGTTCATTTTAACTGCACTACTAAATATGTTTATATCCAAAATGGTCACATTTACAGTATCTCTTTAAGATGATGAGTTTCTTATTTCTGTCTCAATGCTGAAGCGTGTGGTTCTATCTGAGGATATGGGAGTCTAAATAACCAAACCAAAGAGTATAAACCAGTGAGATTTATTCCTGACAGAAATACCTAATACAGACGTCCGGGCCTTAATACAGTCCCTGTATGCCTACGATTAACTGTAATCGTTAATTAACTGATAACTGATTAACTGTAGACACAGTAGCAGTGTAGGGTGGGGAAAGCCCCCCGCCCCCCAGCATGTCCGTCCATCCATCCATCCTTTTTCTATACAGCTTCTCATTAGGGTCGCGGGGGTTTGCTGGAGCCTGTCCGAGCTGAGAGGCGGGGTACAGCCTGGACTGATCGCCAGCCAATTGCAGAGCACATATAGACAAACAACCATTCACACTCACATTCATACCTATGGACAATTTAGAGTCACCAATGAACCTAACATGCATGTTTTTGGAATGTGGGAGGAAGCCGGAGTACCCGGAGAAAACCCCCACACACACGCACGGGGAGAACATGCAAACTCCACACAGAAATGCCCAACGTAGAATCGAACCCAGGTCTTCCTGATCTCCACACTGTAACTGTGTGGCCAACATGCTAACCACTAGCCACCATGCGGCCCTGTCTCCGCATGTGAGTGTCTCAAAAATGTACTTTAACTATCCCATTTAAACAATACAAATCAGCAAGGCTCTAAAACAGTCAATTGCAAACTTATTTTTGCCGCTTTTATGTATTTTAGTCCACGCAATTTCTGATGATACTTTTTACAACTATAATGTATATTTATTGTTTTTAGAAGACCTTATTTGTTATGAGCTTTTACAAAAAAACATTCCATCCTTAGCTACCACCTTTCAACTACAGCTATTTTGTTAAAAATTCATGCAATATCATGATTCCCTGTTAGCTGTCGATCCACCAGCCTTGCTTCTCCGAGAGCAAAGTAGGAATGCCCATCTAGGCCACACCCCACCCCCACCCCACACTGTAAGTGTTGAAAAAACAGAGGCATCAGATTGGGTTTCCCACCGAGTGGGATGAAACAGACGTTATGCATGAAAGCCAATAAAGCCACAGAGCCAGGAAACCATAAGACATCACGGTTGGGCCAACTGTCTGATCTTCTTACCATGACAAAGTCATATAACTTATCAATTGCTGGTCAAGATGATAGCCTAGCCTGACACAGCGGGTGATCGCTTTTAAGATATCTATTTTTGTTTTATAATTTTTGATTTCATTTTTTAGTTTAGTACACAATATGCATGCCAGCCGTGCATTCTGTTGCATGAAATCCTACAAAGGTACTGACATCATTCATTCATTCATTGTGCAGTATGGTGTCCACAGAGTGATTCTGGTGCCATGGCCTTATCACCCCCATGACTAAGTCATAAAACCTATCAATTGTGGATCAATACAATAGTCTAGCCTAACCCAGCGGGCTGCAGACTGTTTGAGCTTATGTTTTTTAAAACAACCAGATTAAAATATTATAAATTGACAAGACAATAGTCCAGCCTGCAGACTGTTTGAACATATGACAGACAGGCCCGTGTCATAAAACTTATCAATTACCCTGTGTGTGATAAAGTGATACTTACAAAACTATCATATGTTTTTATGTATTATGCCTTTTAATTATTGAAAGGCAATGAAAGCATCCATTTTTTAAATGTAATTTTGGCATGACAAGGAGATCCCACCTGAGATGTTTTCTACCTGGCACAGTGGAGGGGGGTCCATCATGATCCGGGGTGCTTTTTCATTCAGTGGAACACCGGAGCTTCAGGTGGTGCGGGGTCGTCAAACGGCGACCGCTTACGTGGAGATGTTGCAGCGGGCATCCCTCATGACTGAGGGCCCTCGTCTGTGTGGTAACAGCTGGGTTCTTCAACAGGACAACGCTGCAGTTCACAATGCTGGCTTGACCAAGGTCTTCTTCAGGGAGAATAACATCACTCTTTTGGACCATCCTGCATGTTCCCCTCATTTAAATCCCATCCATCCATCCATCCATCTTCTACCGCTTATCCGAGATCGGGTCGCGGGGGCAACAGCCTAAGCAGGGAGGCCCAGATTTTCCTCTCCCCGGCCACTTTGTCCAGCTCCTCCCGGCGGATCCCGAGGCGTTCCCAGGCCAGTTGGGAAACATAGTCTCTCCAACGTGTCCTGGGTCTTCCCCGAGGCCTTTTACCGGTCGGACTTGCCCTGAACACCTCCCCAGGGAGGCGTCCGGGAGGCATCCTGACCAGATGCCCAAGCCACCTCATCTGGCTCCTCTCAATGCGGAGGAGCAGCGGTTCTACTCCGAGTCTCTCTCGGATGACAGTGCTTCTCACCCTATCTCTAAGGGAGAGCCCAGCCACCCTACGGAGAAAACTCATTTCGGCCGCTTGTACCCGCGATCTTGTCCTTTCGGCCATTACCCAAAGCTCATGACCATAGGTGAGGGTAGGAACGTAGATCGACCAGTAAATTGAGAGCTTCGCCTTTTGGCTTAGCTCTCTCTTCACCACAACAGACCGATGTAGAGTCTGCATCACTGCAGACGCCGCACCAATTCGCTTATCGATCTCGCGTTCCATCCTTCCCTCACTCGTGAATAAAACCCCAAGGTACCTAAACTCCTCCACTTGGGGCAGGATCTCATCCCCGACCTGGAGATGGCATTCCACCCTTTTCCGGGCGAGAACCATGGACTCGGACTTGGAGGTGCTGATTCTCATCCCGGCCGCGTCGCTCTCGGCTGCAAACCGATCCAGTGAAAGTTGAAGTTCACGGCTTGATGAAGCCAGCAGGACCACATCATCTGCAAAAAGCAGAGACTCAATCCTGCAGCCATGCAAACTAGCTTAAGGGCGACTACGATGAGGAAGGGAGCTCACATACAAACATGGACGCGCTGGATAAGTCAGCCAATGAGATAAAGTGTAGGCGGTGTCCCGATAATCAGCCAATGAGATGAGAGCGTAGGCGGTGCCCCGATATTCAGCCAATGAGAGCGTGAAGCCAGAAGGCGTCACCAAGTGTACTCTTGTTAGTCTCTCTGTCGCTTGCACGGACTTGACGCTTTACGTTATATGGAATTCCTTACGTAATACCATGCGAATAATTTCCATAAATTCTTTACGTTCAGTGGAATTTATGTAAAAGGAGGTTTACGTTATGAGAGGTACTACTGTACATATATATCAAAGCCATACTACATATAATGCTATCACTCCCATTAGCATGCTAATATACAGTAAGACCAATATATCCTTTCACCACCCATTTCTTTGGTGCGAGTATCCCCCACGGTGCCTCCTCCTCTTCCAGCCTATCTGGACGTATCTCAGCGTGTGTGAGGGGGAGTGTCTCTGATTTCATGTATTCCATGTCTAATTTCATACGTACGTAAAATGACCTTCCATGTTTGTTTTTAGAGGACCAGATTTGTTATGTGCTTTTATTGTCCAAATGCTGTGTTTTTGCATTGTCCAAAATTGTGAGACCCAGCCATAGGCCGAATAATTGGATCCCAAATGCAGAGAAGTATAGTCCATGAAACAAGGGTTTATTACAAAAAGTACCACAAGGGTGGAAACATACAAAATGGCACAAACAAAAAGGCAAAGTTCAACCCAAACCACTCGGATGCAATTACGGGAAAAATAAGTCGAACGCTGAAGACGCTGCTATGCACGGACATACTGTACACAGCAGGAGAAAAACACACAAAAACGCTGAACTGAAGTTGCTTCTGACAAAAACTAGCAGAGCAGGTAACAGAAAATCACTGCAAAAGCCTTAGCAGGAATACGAGAATACTAACCGCTGCTGGAAGAAGCCAAGCAGGGAACAGGGTACTTGCAACGAGGACCAAAAAATGACCAGAAAGCAGAAATACGCCGGTAGCAAGAGGCGCTGGGAGGAGCAGGTCTCAGGCTGACTGTGGGTAACAATCTGGCAACGAGTGGCTGTCAGGCAGCAGCTTAAGACAGCCAGTAGATTGCTTGCAGGTGTGACCAATTAGCTCCTCCAGGTAGTCAGGGAGGTGTGCTGCAACACATGGCCAGCACAGGGCAGCAGAGCAGCACACAGAACATGACAAAAATGTCGTTTTTCACAGCTAAACTGTTCCCGTCATGTCTTTCAATGCACCCGGAGAGATTGGTTAGAGGTTGTTATTATTCATTGTCTAGTTGTCCAGAGCTGTCCAAATATGATGTTTTGTATTATTTCTATTTATTATTTTCATTGTGTCCTTTTTAATTTGCAGCCCACGGCTGTGATTTTATCGGCACGCAGCACAGTCTAAAAATGTAATTTAACAAGGACACTTAAAAAAACAACAGCAGTAAAAATGGGGAAATCTATCAAAAGCCAAAATATTAAGAGAAGACTTGTAATCTAGCAAGGAAAAAAAAGACATCATTTCACAAGAATAAAGTCATAGTGTGAAGAAATATTCAAGAAACAAGTTTTATTCTCAAAAACAACAAATAAAGTTGTAATTTTTGGAAACTTAGGTTAGGGGAACATTTATAACATGGGAATAAAGTCAAAATATTAAGAAAGGAAAATATACGAAAAGAAATCAGCAGCAGAAATTTTACCAGAGTAAAGTCAAAATATTAAGAGAAAAAAGTACTTTTTTAATGAGAAAAAGTTTGAATAAACTTGTAAAATGAGGAAAAATATCATTTTAGTAACAATGTTGAAATAAAGAAAAATAGATTGTTTTAAAATATAAAAATATTATGGGAATAAAGTTATAATTATAAAAAGACAATTTACAAGAGGAAAGCCGAAATGAAATAGTTGGAAAATGAAAATAACACTAGAAATGGAAAAAAACAACTCTAATTTTACAGGAATAAAGTCAAAATATTAAGAAAAAAAAATCATCATAGAATGAAGAACAAAAGTCGCAGTTTTAAGAAGAAGTTTTCAGAATAAATTAGTATTATGGAGAAAAAATCATGTTTAGTAGCATTTCACCTACATTACAAAGGTGAAATGCAGTTTTTAACATATACTGTAGCCTCCCAGCATATCTCTATGTGTTGCTTTACTAAATATCAAAGTGGTCCTTGCCACTGATCTAAAAAAAAAAAGACTGGATCGAGCAACCTATTGTTTTCACGCTCCAAAATTTGAAGCCAGATTTTTTCGATCGCCGCCATCTTGGTGAGACCACCTTACGCGCCACAGCTTTGTGATTGTGCTGGTATACGAACGCAGAATTAGTGAAAAATCATCAAAAACATCAGGAGTGCCAGTGAAGGAAGCGAGGATGAGGAAACAACTTAAAAAGCACTTCCCAAGAACCTTCCACTCGTAAGTACTTTTACTTGGCACCTTTTTTTGACCTGATATATGTGCCACTACTTGAACGGCTTTGCTTTGAAAAGTTCTCGAAATGTAACCAAAAGTTAAAGTATGAACTTTGATGGGTGGTTTTGCAAGAATTTTCTAGTTACACCTTCCTGTAACAACTAGGCCTTTTTTTGGTGCCTAGCCTAGCAATCAATGATAAAATTATTTCTATGCAGTTTTTTACAGTAGGCTTTGAGTATTTGCACTTATCTAATGTCTTTTTGTACCAAAAAACAGCTTTTTTAAAAGCTACCACAACTACCAAGTTACATTAATTCTGATACCACACATGATTCACGCAAAGGTAGAAGACATGTGACAAAATTTCTGCTTTCTTCCTGCCTTAACCTTATCCTGAGATTAAAAAAAATAATGGTTTACCGTAGGAAAATAATTAGACAAAGATAGACTTTAAATTCCGTACGTAAACAATGTTTGCAGGCTGCCACACAGCCAATTTTTCGTCCGTCTCGAAGCTAAAATACATCTTACTAGCTTGATAAATGACACAAAAGCGTATAAATCTGAGTAGTTATAACCTTTAGCAGTTGATTTTGGTGGCTATACGATCAATCGAAGTTTTACCAGTGCGTTGCCATACGGTTGTCTCACAGCAAAGTGGTCTCACCAAGATGGCCGCCGCAAATTTCCATTGGCTTCAAAAATAAAACAATAGAAGCTCGATCCAGTCTTTTTTTTAGATCAGTGGTACTTGCATGCTTTCATTTTTCAGTACGTGGCCCTTGCTGGAAAAAGTTTGGACACCCCTGCTGTAAGTGTTCAAATACAAAAGCAGAGACATTATTTGATTTAAAAAAAAAGATGCTCTGACTTGTCTCCAGGACATGGCGGTCCTCAGGGGGCAGGCTACGCTTCCTCAATCTCCACCACATTTTCACAGATACTCGAAAAACCATCCGCTGTATTCACTACATTCTACCGTCATCTGGAACTTGATTTAGAGAAGGAGACTCCCCCCCCCCCCATTTAATTCAACATGGCGCAGCAGAAGTCCTCAGACCCTTCAGACACAGGTGTTTTACAACTCAATCACTTGAAACACACCCACACCACTCAGGTGATCTTCATTTCACTAATTGTGAGACTATTGGCAACAATTTGATGGACCTCTATTGAATTAGACCATTCAATTAAAAAGGGGGTGAATAATTATGCAAACAATTATTTTCATTCATATAATTTTCTTTCATTAACATTACTTTATAGAAATCTGTTTCCACTTTGACATTAAAGAGTTTTTTTTCCAATTGTTTTTGTTCAAAAAGCAACATTTTATTGACCATGATTGATTTATGAAAGCAACAAAAGGGTAAACCATCAAAGGGGGTGAATACTTATGATAGGCACTTGTATATCGCCTTTATTGACTTTCAGGTATAACATCTGTTCTATCCCACTCCATGGGAACCCCAAGCTGATTGCTTTTATGAGGGTGCCATAAATCAGAGAGAGAGTGGTCAGACTTGGGCACTACCAAGCATGGTGAAGTCCATGGCTGACAGCAAAACCGTTACCAAGTAACTGACCTCCTGTCGCATGACCTCCCTCTTCGCATCAGTCTGTTCAGGCTAACAATATATCAATATCAACATATCCTTCATCCGGACTCAGCACACTTTCCCCCGGCTGGAGCCATCATCTGGTGGAAGGGGAGTGATGTCGTCCGCTGATTCATCCTCAAGGAAGCACATCCACACATAGTTGTCACTTGCAATCCTGTGGTTCTGCCATTTCTGGTTAACATGAACAATTTTATTCTGTGATCGCTTTCCTTGCGGAGACTCTGCCTTGTTCAAGACAGTAGCTACACCTAGCAGGGTTGTGAAGGATAAACCGATGCGACTGGATATATCCGGTTTGAGGAGCGAAGGATTCTGCTATTTGGTAGAGGCGTCCTGTATCGATAAGAATCAGGCATAAATCTTTAGATGAATCGATTGTGGAGACATGCGGCACGTACCGCAAGAGAAGTCATCGGTTGACAGTGTCTTATAAACAACGCGAGAGCCTGGGCTGCCAGCGAAAGGATTGTCGCGCGTGCTCCGCAACAGGGCATGACTGCAGACGAGAATGGTAGCTTGCCGAGCTAGCTAGCCGGCAGGTGAACGCAGAAGTTTGGAACGTCTTAATTTCAAGAAGGCTGCAAAACTTGAGCAGCCGGACCAACAGAGTCGAGTACGGCATCTTTTCTGCTTTCTAACTTGGTTACTTTGAAATGTTGCTCCTGGAGTGTTGAAAACGCTATGCTCAGTCTGAAATGTTGCACGCTCACTGTTGTTATGACATTTTGAGTATGGGACTGTTTACTTTCCCAAACTAACACAGCATTTTCATTGCACCCATGTGACAAATACTTCTGTATACTTATCTGTGCATGGAAGTGATGTGTCATTATTTAAGGGGCTTTGCACAATGTATTTATTTTGAAGGCTAAGACTTATATTTCCTATAGATAGATGGATCGATGCTTATTCTTATTACACACAGTATATAACCAAACTTAGTTTAGTGGCTCCACTTCCAGTTTTTAAAACTTAAATGTTTTAAAATTTAAGAGATATAAAATATTGGTACAATCAAGATGTTCATTCAGTAAGTCATTTTTTTGTTCTGTGTCTAAACAATATAGACATCTGACATGTTATTCTGTTGACTTTATTTTTGCCAATGCCTTGCAGCATGCTTGGAGATATGCTCTTTTACAGCATTTTAAAATACTGTAAGAATATGGAATCACAGGAGTGCCAAAATGAAAAGGGAATACGTGTGGAAATACAAAGCGAATCCATCCATCCATTTTCTATACCGCTTCATCCTCATTAGGGTCGCGGGGGCATGCTGGAGCCTATCCCAGCTGACTTCGGGCGACAGGCGGGGTACACCCCGGACTGGTCGCCAGCCAATCACAGGGCACATATAGACAAACATCATTCACAGTCGCCAATGAACCTAACATGTATGTTTTTGGGAATGTGGGAGGAAGCCGGAGTACCCGGAGAAAACCCACACGCACACAGGGAGAACATGCAAACTCCACACAGAAATGCCGAGGGGAGAATCGAACCCAGGTCTTCCCAATCTCCAGACCGTTCCTGTATTGGCCAACGTGCTAAGCACTAGACCACCGTGCGGCCCACAAAGCGAATCAATAATAAAAAAATATACAAATGTAGTCATATTCTTTTACCATTTTGTCATTGTTTTTTTCTGTGTTGTCTTTGTTTTTTCCAGTTTGCCGTCGCTTTTCCTGTTTTGTCTTTGTCTTTTCCATTTGCGTTTTGTCATTTAGTAATGGCAAATGCAAAAGCATGCAAATGCAAAAGAATGACATTCTGCCAGGATGACTAGTCCATACGTGATTACACGATTTCTGCCTGCAGGGGCTATGTAGTCATGGAAACTCGGGAGCCCGGAAAAAATGTCACAGACAGAAAGTAGACGCAAATACACGTTTATCAAAAGTAAACGTGGGAAATTTAAATAAGATAAGGTATTTACCTCCTCAAGATTGCGCCACACAGCATCATCCATATCTGCATTCGTCAACGCACATATCGCCTTTAAAGACTTTAAAGACTTTTTTCTAAAGACTTTCCATGACATCTTCCACCAACCGAGCAATTGCTCATAATTCCCGTTGAACACCTCTTCTCAATTTGTCCACGTCCACCATATTTAAATTTCCCCCGTTTACTTTTGATAAACGTGCATTTGTGTCTACTTCCTGTCCGTGACATTTTTCCGGGCTCCCGAGTTTCCATAACTACATAGCCCCTGCAAGCAGAAATCGTGTAATCACATATGGACTAGTCATCCTCCTGGCAGAATGAGCCGCCCACAGCAAAGCATGCTTTTGCATTTGCCATTACTAAATGACAAAACAGGAAAAGCGACGCCAAAATGGAAAAAACAAAGACAATACAGAAAAAACAATGGAAAAACAATATGACTACATTTGTAGGTTTTTTTTATTATTGATTCTCTTTGTATTTCCACACGTATTCCCTTTTTATTTTGGCACTCATGTGATTCCACATAAGAATGCCACGTTCATATCATTTATAATGTAAGATTAATATCAACAAACATTAACTGTAGAATCCAATGTGTATCGTTTGTACACTGCATGGAATTGTATTGAAACGTTCTGTTTTTAAAATATATCGTTTTTGAATTGTATCGTAACCTGTGTATCGAGGTTCCAATCAAATCATCTATAAAAGAGATCTATCCCGAACAACTAGTTTTTCATAGTTCATAGTTTCATAGTTTTAGATTTATGGGTGGCAGGCCATATTTGCCCCGTTGGCCGTAGTTTGATATATGGAGGTCAAAAATAGCACAAGCAACACAGTAGGGGTGCATGTTTTGACAAACGTTCATCCTTGTGTGCGCAACATTTCAGGAGTTTTATTTCATCCACCCTTTTTCTTGCGCTTATCCGAGGTTGAGTCACGGGGGCAGCAGCCTAAGTAGGGAAGCCCAGACTTCCCTCTCCCCGGCTACTTTGTCCAGCTTCTCCCGGCGGATCCCGAGGCGTTCCCAGGCCAGTAGAGGGACATAGTTTCTTGTACCCTCAGTCCCGTCCTTTCGGTCACTACCCAACGCTCATGACTTTCGATGAGGGTAGGAACGTAGATGAAGGGAGCTCAGGGGAGCTCAGCTCCCTCTTCACCGCCACGGATGCAGAGTCCGCATCACTGCAGACGTCGCACCAATCCACCATCTCGCTTTCCATCATTTCCTCACTCGTGAACAAGACCCCGAGGTACTTTAACTCCATTTGGGGCAGGATCTCATCCCCGACCCGGAGATGGCATTCCACACTTTTCCGGATGAGAACCATGGACTCGGACTTAGAGGTGCTGATTCTCATCCCGGCCGCTTCACACGCGGCTGCAAACGGAATCAGTCACAGTTGAAGGTCACGGCTTGATGAAGCCAGCTGGACCGCATCATCTGCAAAAAGCAGAGACCCAATCCTGCCGCCACCAAACTGGATCCCCTCAACGTCCTGACTATGCCTAGAAATTCTGTCCATAAAAGTAATGAACAGAATCAGTGACAAAGGTCATCCTTGGCGGAGTCCAACCCTCACTGGAAATGCGTCGGGCAGGGAACGAACAGCCTGATTTAGGTGCTCCGGTACCCCATACTCCCAGAGTTCTCCCCACAGAATTCCTTGAGGAACAAGGTCGAATGCCTTCTCCAAATTGACAAAACACATGTAGACTGGTTGGGCAAAGTCCATTGCGCCCTTAAGGACCCTGCCGAGAGTGTGGAACTGGTCCACAGTTCCACACCCAGGACGAAAACCGCACTGCTCCTTCTGAATCCAAGATTCAACTATCCGCAGGATCATTCTCTCCAGAAGCCCTGAATAGACCTTACCAGGAAGGCTGAGAAGTGTGATCCCACACTTCACACAAGGTGGTCCCCTTTTTAAGACCCTGATCTGCCAATCCAAAGGCAACTCCTCCGATGTCCACGCAATGCTGCTGAGACATGCCCACAGAATCCAGGGCCTTGAGTCCCCAGGAACTGCTTCCTCATTTGGAAGACGTGTCGGTGAAGATCTTCTTCTTTTCCTTTCGGCTTTTCTCTTCAGGGGTCGCCACAGCAAATCAATTGCCTCCATCTAACCCTGTCTTCTGCATCCTCTTCTCTCACACCAACTACCTTCATGTCCTTCATGTTCACTACATCCATAAGCCTCCTCTTTGGTCTTCCTCTAGGCCTCCTGCCTGGCAGTTCCAAACTCAGCATCCTTCTACCAACAGTATATATTCCCTATCTCTCCTCTGGACATGTCCAAACCATCTCAGTCTGGCCTCTCTGACTTTACCTCCAAAACCTCTAACATGTGCTGTCCCTCTGATGTACTCTCATTCCTGATCCTATCCTTCCTGGTCACTCCCAGAGAACCTCAGCATCTTCATCTCTGCTACCTCCAGCTCTGTCTCCTGTCTTTTCCTCATTGACACTGTCTCTAGACCAAACAACATCGCTGGTCTCACCACAGTTGTGTACACCTTTCCTTTCATTTTAGCTGAAACTCTTCTATCACACATCACACCTGACACTTTTCTCCACCCGTACCATCCTGCCTGTACACGCTTCTCCACCTCTTTTCCACACTCTCCATTACTCTGGACTGTTGACCCTAAGTACTTAAAATCCTCCACCTTCTTGATCTCTTCTCTCTGTGAGCTCACTCTTCCACTTGGGTCCCTCTCATTCACACACATGTACTCTATCTTACTGCGGCTAACCTTCATTCTGCTCATTCATGCTGAGACGGAAGATGGTGGTCCAGAATCTCGTCGAAGCTGCCCGGAAGACATTCTCCATGGCTTCTCCGAACTCCTCCCATGTCTGAGTTTTTGCCTCAGTGACCGCCAGAGCGGCCGACTGCTTGGCCTGCTGGTACCTGTGTCAGCTGCCTCCAGAGTCCTGTGGTCCAAAAAGGCCCAGTAAAACTCTTTTTTCAGTTTGACAGCATCCCTCAACACTGATGTCCACCAACGGGTTCTGGGATTACCGCCACGACAGGCACCGACCACCTTGCGGCCACTGCTCCGATCAGCGGCCTACACAATGGATGCATGGAACATGGCCAACTCAGACTCAATGTCCGCTGCCTCCCTTGGAACATGGTCGAAGCTTTCCCGGAGGTGGTAGTTGAAACTCTTTCTGGTGGGGGACTCTGCCAGATGTTCCCAGCCGACCCTCACAATACGTTTGGGCTTGCCTGGTCTGACCGGCATCCTCCCCCACCATTGGAGCCAACTCATCATCAGGTGGTGATTGGTTGACGATTCCGCCCCTCTCTTCACCTGAGTGTCCAAAACACTAGTCCGAAGACACAACCACCAAGTCAATCATCGAACTGCAGCAGTTTTACAGTATTACCAATAGAACAGCTAAGTCTATGAGCAGCACAAGGATGACAACACAGTTTCAACATTGCTTTGTTTTCATGAAATATATGAAAAAAAACCTGCCTCATTATGATTTACACATCATTTTATTTCAGAGATTGACACTTTCGAAACATAACTGATAATCCATAATTTAACTGTATAGTCACGCTTCTTCATAATCACTTTGTTGATTTAACAGGGACGTGAACACATTCATCTTTTTAGAAAAAGACATGCATTACACCAGATCTAGCTGCATGCAGCTGCTTTCCGTCTGAAGTCCCTGGGCAGGTGGTAAGACAAAAATACAATCAACATCAACAGAATACAATCAATATATACCACAAAAATCAGTTGAACGCAATCAAAATCACTAAAATGCATCCATATACTGTAATCATCAAGGGTCTCCACCCTTTTGGCCTACATCAACTTTTGTCACATTATCATAGTTTATTTCAACCCAAATAAAGTAAGTTTGTTTTGCCAGAACATGAACAAAATCCACAAGTCACATTTTCTAATAAATCAGTGTTCATCTGTATCGTGTATTTCAGCTGTGAAACATCTCAATTGTATTTTATTTACAGTGTGCTCAAAGGCCTGCTGCTATTTAGGGGTCGTTTGTCATTAAATACAAGCATCGTTGAACACTTCAGCTGCTAAGCTCCCTAGCTAACTGTTGGAGACCCCTGAACATCTCCAACACCTCAGTCAGCCATTGAAAACGAATACATCACTGTTGATTACACATGACCTGAAATGTTGATTTCTCAATTACACTTTTCTGACATTTCAAGAGAGATTATACATGTCAGACTATCAAAAAGGTTTCTGTCAAACAGCCCAATGCCATGGATGTCACTCAGATGATTTCTCCCCTGGAAATAAAGAGGAAGGGAAAACATGGTCATTATTTCCACATTACGTTAAAATGCAGCATGATAACCTCATGAAAAAACACTTACAAGTGATTGGTCCAATGGTTAGTGGCTTTAGTGGAGAAGACTTGAAGACATGGCGTCGGGCTCTGCCGGAGCAGGACTACATGTGGAACAACATAACATTCCAACTAGGTTCTTCAACAACAACACAACTGTAACTAACAGTATGCGACTCACCGGAATGCAAGAAGAAGTCATGCTGTCACACAGGCTGAGGCTGCAGTGGAGGTAAACATCTCCAGATTCTCCAACAAGGATGAACGAGGTAATGAAACGAGCCTTGAGGGATGAGCCGCTCATAACCACAGACACTCGCTGGCGGTCGGTGGGACATCTAAGAAAAACAGCATTTATCAGTGTTTTGCATTTTGTTTCCGTATTCACCCATGCTAAGCAAAGACATACTTGTTTTGGATGAGAAGGTTTCGCTCAAGATGGTCAGGGTCTGATGAGTAAGAAGTGAAGCATTCCTCCAAAACAACCGCCAAGCTGGGATCTTTCTTGTCCACAGAGACCTCCACGTATAATGGTGAACCCACTGGAAGGACCACCGCGCCTGCCGCATAAGGCTCTGCATAGTCTGATTTCTTGAACAGGACCATGGAGGCTTTCAGTTTGGCACCCGAGCCAACAAAGACACCTTCCATCCTGTCAGTAAAAGACACGAGTTCTCCTCTCATTATTATGTGGCTGCATGCGAAGCGCATCTTATTCTGCCTCATACGTGTTATTATGGACCAATGCGCTAACATTCTGTGTAAATGTAAGCCTTATACTTGCCTGCTTGGTGGGTCCTCATTCACAGCTCCGGATTGGCTTGATGGATCATCAGGGACCTGGTTGCGATCAACCTCTTTGCTGGGCCTTCACACAAAAATTCCACAGAACTCCTTTCAGTATCAAAATAGTCAACATATACAAATGCCGTGTTAAATAAACACTTTAGTAGTAAATACACAATACAGCAACCTGTCAGATACAACCCCAGGCCATTCATAAAGTTTCTAGTTTACTAGAATCATTCCAAACCATAGCTAATTGTATCAATGTCCTATTTATTCATGACAACTCACGGCAGGTTCAGTCTGATGGGTGCCTTCAGTCTTGTGGGTGTGTCCAGGGGATACGCGCATGAGAAAGGAAGAACCAGGGGCAGAAAGAAGGAAGTACAGCTGTCTGGATAGATGAATAAGGCGTTGGAGTAGATGACATGTGTGCTGTTGATCTGAAAAACAGATTTCATCCACATGATTCCAAGGTGTAGGTCTTCAAAATAAATGTCTACGTGCGTGTGCTGCTTTTTACCGTCAGTGTGTTTCCACAGGCACCCGTCTGAGCGTCAGCGTCGTACCACACGACACCATGTTTGTCCCTGGTCCAGGAACACTTGCCGTCTGCCAGGTTGCCAGTCAGAGCACTATAACCAGTGGGTCTTGTGCTAGCTAAATCCACACCCACTTGGATTTTGTCAGAGCCACAATTAAGGTTACTGAGTGACGGATCCAACTTGGGACTGCAAGAGGTGGTCTTTCTGTCACACAGGCTGAGGCTGCAGTGGAGGTAAACATCTTGGTGTTTTCCCTGAAGAAAGAAGAGCAGGGCGGAGAAACGAGCCTGGTGGGATGCGCCGCTCTCAACCACAAACACTTGCTGGCGGTTAGTGGGGCTTCTAATAAAAAAGTTGATCATCAGTATTCTGCATCTGGTCTCCATATTCACCCCAATTAAGCAAAGACGTACTTGTTTTGGATGAGGTGATGTTGGCCAGGACTCTTTGTGTCTGATGAGTGAGAAGCGAAGCAGTCCTCCAAAACAACCGCCAAGCGGGGATCTCTCACAGAGACCCCCACATATAACGCTGAGCCCACCGGAAGGACCACCGTACCTGCTGCGTAAGTCTTTGCATCGAAGGAGTTCTTGAAGGAGTTCTTGAACAGGACCATGGAGGTTCCCAGTTTGGCACCCGAGCCAACAAAGACATTGTCCACCCTGTCAGTAAAAGACACACATACTCATAAAGCAAGTTCATTTTATTACGGCTCATACTAATTATTATGGGCCTGCTTGTGGAGCAATGCTCTAACGTTCTGAGGAAATGTAACGCTGTTACTGGCCTGCGTGGTGGCACCCCCTCTGCAGCTCCGGATTGGCTTGGTGGCTCATCGGGGACCCGGGGCTGGACAACCTCTTCATCGGTCCTTCACACAGAAATGCAAAAATGGATGTGGGGGCCACTTTGCTGTGTACATTTATTGGACTGTACGCTATATACAAGCTTCGTGTTAGGAACGGGCTGCCCCTGGGCCACACTTTGGACACGGTGCACAGTAAGAGTGAACAGGGTGATGATTATTTTATTTTTAGTAAAGCTGCTCTGTTACTAATGTGCAGCCTTCTCATCTCTGCTGAACAATGGCAGCACGCTGCTTTCATTGTAGAAATAACATTTCAAAACAAAATGTAAAAAATATACACAAATATCAAAGTGGGCCCTGCATCCCTGCTTTACATAATTCACATTGAGGTCAAGTGTTGGGACATTACCAGGGCTTTTCTCCAGCCCGCACACGCCCCCACGCATGCGCCCACACAGAAAAATATGGTAAAACTGTCGATCCGTAAGGTGGTTTGACTGTACCGTTCCATCCCTAATTACACCATACTGACATAACATGGCTGAAACCTGTATCATTTCATCTCCATTCATTCATGACAACTCACACCACGGTCGGTCTGATGACCACATTCAGTCTGGCGTCTGTCTTCAGGGGATACTCGCATGAGAAAGGAAGACTCGCTGGCAGAACGGAAGAACTGTTTGCTGGGTAGATGAATAAAGTGTTGGAGTAGGTGACATGTGTGCCGTTGGTCTGAAAAACAAAAAATTCATTCAAATATAGCCTTTTTTTTGATTTGCAGCTTGCGGCTCATTCTAAAGACAGAATTTAACAAAAAACAAAAAATTAGCTGCAATTTTACAAGAACCAGCCAAAATATTATGACTAAAAAGTTACAATCTCATGAGAAAAAGCTGTAATTTTACAATGTTATGAAGAAAAATAACATCACTTTAGTAGCATAAACTTGAAAGTTATTTTTATATATTTTACTTTTAATAGGGGTGCAACGATTCATCTACTACATCGATGTATCGATTCATATTCCTATGATCCAACTTCATCGATCTGTGTTCGGCAAACTGCCTTTCTGATTTCACATTGTTTCAAAGGTAATCAATCGATGGCATCAATACAAGGAAATTGGAGTTAAAGGGATAGTTGGAATTTTTTTGACATGAAGTTGTGTGATATCCCCATCAGCAGTGTAGTACATCAACTGACTTTCTCTGACGTTCCAAATGAACCAATATCGTCCTTGAATCGTGTCGGCAACCACGAATCATGACACCGATCGAGTCGTTATTAAAACGAATCCTGACACCCCTACCTTTTAACATTATGAGAAGCGAATGAAACAAACAAAGTCGTCATTTTGGGAAAATTAGTTTTTTTAAAATATCTGAACATGAGAAAAAAAAAACAGCTGCAATTTTAAAAGAATAAAGTCAAAATATTAGGAAAAAAAGTCATACTGTATTCTCACGAGCACAAAAAGGTCAGAAGAAGAAAAATAGTGTTGTTGGTTTTTGTGGCTCCACAAAGCCAGGCTTTGTGCTCAAGATGCAACTCGACAAAACCTAACATCCACAATCAGACTTCTTTGGTGCCGCGACGGTGGTGATGGACTTACTTTGTCAAGTCCGGTTTTTGGCTTTGGGAATGCTCTTTTTTTCCCCCATGTCCCTTAAGGAAACTGGTAGGTTCTCAATAAATGGTGACACCATCTCCAAATTAGTTCATAGCTGATTTCAAGCTGATTTCAGATTATGAGTTACTGTGGCGATACAGCTGCTACCTTCGGCTTTCCACTCAACACAGCTGGCTAATCCAAGTAAACTTGCTTCACACTATACCCCGCAAGATGAGGAAAACAAAAACAATCAAGTATTCATTTTTGGAAAATGTGGTTGCGGAAAGAAAAAGTTATGTTACAAGAATAAAGGATAAATATTTTTATGCCATAATTACAAGGAGAATGTTGACAAAAATTGACTTCAAATACTTGGAAAATGTAAAAACAAAAAAAACCCAGCAAAAATGGAAACACCAACTGGAATTTTACAAACTATTGAGAGAAAAATGTCATCCTTCCGAGAAAAACGTTGTGATTTTACAAGAATAAACTCGTAATATATGTCATTTTTGTGAACTAATTATTTTTCATAATGAGAAACAAAAATTCTCATGTTTGGAATGATGAGAAATGAGTCTGGGGAAGCCTTATTATGGCAATAAAGTCATAATTACAAGAAAACGTACGAGAAGTTCAAATATTTGGAACATGTAAAAAAAAAAAAGCAGCACAAAGATACTACTGTATTATTTTCACCTATGTCACAAATCTGAAACGCAGTTTTTTCTTGGAAATTCTTCACTATGTGGCCATCCCTGGAAAACAATTCAACACTGGACATCCTGGTCCAGACGATTCCAAGGTGTAAGTCTTGAAAATGAGTTTGCATGGCATCAACAGCAGAAAGGTTCTCATCAATACTAAATACAAATCTTATTGTTTGCCCTGGACGTGAAATGAAATGTGTACATGTGTACGTGTGTACGTGTGTACGTGTGCACGTGTGTGTCTGCTTTGTACCTTCAGTGTGTTTCTACAGGCACCTTCCTGAGCACCAACTTCGTACCACACCACACCATCTTTCTCCCTGGCCTGGGAACACGTGCTGTCAATCAGGTTGCCAATGAGTGGGTCACGACCAATTAGTCTCATCTTAGCTGAATCCACGCCCACTTGGATTTTGTCAGCGCCACAATCGAGGAGACTGATGAGTGGAGGATCCAATTCTAACTGTTCTGTGTGTAATATGCCAACATATGGAAATACATGACAGTCACCTTCACTAATATGACATTGCTGCATCATGACATTGATCATACTGTAACCTTTACATCTGCTAGCATGGCTGTTCTTATCAGGTGACTAACATTCTGACACCACATGGGTCCACATTCAATATTCTCTATCATTCTGCTGTACAGTTGGTTGTAAAAAATGGAACATACCTGCACAGTAGGCCCGATCGCAAATGCTTGGCTTGACCAGTTTGTACACGTAGTAGGTGGAAACTGTTGTGGAGCACAGCTTGACATGGATGCTGTGTCTGTCGCTAGGGTAGCACTTTCCACCATAGCAACGACACACGTCCCGAATCACAATTTCACCCAGCTGTGTGGGATGAGGTTCTACCATCGTCACTGGTCCACTGGTTCCACACTTATAGCTTTCTACTCCACATGTCTCAGGAATATGTGCACTCTTGTCCTCCAGGAACAGACGACACCAGCCCTTCCACTCAACTCTCTTGTCACATCTCCACTTGCTTGATTGGGTACTAAATTGTGTGGAACGCCAGTCGTCCCTCAGGTCAGTGTAGCTGTCACAAGGGTCGGCACAGGTAGTCTTCCCACCACGTTCGATGCAGTCCATGCCTGCTGGACATGTGGTGCCTCCACACGGGAACTGGACGGCTGGTGAAGAACAGACATGATATGTAACTGCATGCAGCTTGTAGTTTGCATTTCTTTTTTATTCATCAAATTCAAGACTGATGGTTTTGCAGATTACTACACGTTTAGCCAACACCGCTTGCGTTAGTCTGTTTTGCGGTTTACATCAAAATGTTGCCTCGGTGGGCGTACATTTTCCGGTTAGCGCCCACCTGTGATGTCATCGGCGGTTGTCTCTGTAGTTCTTTGCTAACTAACAGCTACGCCACAAGTATTTCTAGTTACAATTATTTGGCCAGTGTGAGTAGCAACATTGGCGCCACCTTGAAAAGGTAGTCAGCGGGTGTAAATAAGAGTGTTGCCAGTTGGTATATAACAGTGTGGATAGTGTTCCATTTCAATAACTGCTGGTGTACGCATCCAGCATGAAAGGACGTATTGATCATGACACCTGAAATCCTTGCGGCGATCAGCACGAGGAGGAGAAAGAACGCCCCTCCAGGCGTCCCCATCGTGGCGCACATGCAGCGTTCTACTGAAATCAGACACAATTTGCAGGAAATGTTGGCGTTACCTTGACCAGGGAGGACTCCAGGAATTGAGAACGTTTCATGTCAAGAGGGAGTGTTGATAGGCTGAGGCTTGATCATAGCACACAATAAGTTATCAAACTCTTCAATGCTCCGTCAATAAAAGAACGCTGCAACACAAATACTCTTTAGAGTGGGGGTGTCCAAAGTGTGGCCTGACACTTTTAACTGTCTTTTTAACTAAAAAAAAAAAAAAAAATCACAATGGAAAAATCAGCAGTAATTTTAGAGAAGTAAGGGAAATATGTGAAGAGAAAATTGTAACCTAATAAGAAAAAGTTGTAATTTTACAACGCCGTAATATTATGAGGAAAAAACACCATTTTGGTAGCATAAACTTGAAATATTCAAGAAAAAATTTGCAATATGTGAAACAAAAACAAATAAAGTTGTCATTTTTGGAAAATGTGGTGATTAAGTTAGAATTAAAGAATTAAGAATTCAAATTAGGTTAAAACGTAATGTTACAAGAATAATGGAATACTAATTCGAAGAAAAGTAGAAGAAAATTTACACAGAGGAAGTTGAAATTGTTGGAAAAAAACACAGCACAAGAAAACAAAAGAAAAAAATAAAAATGGAAAATTTAGCAGTAATTTTATAAGAATAAAGTCAAAATACAAAGAGAAAAAAGTTTCAATTTTACAAGAATAACGTCATAATATTGAAGAAAAATAATGTCACTTAAATACTGAAAACAAAATGTCGTATTATTTCAAAGTTGTAATTTTATGAGGAAAACAACATTTGGAAAATTAGGCTAGAGAAAATAAACTGTTATGAGAATAAAGTCCAAATACGGGAATAAAGTCATGAGAAATGTACAGGAGTTGAAATTGTTGGAATAAAACAAAAAAATAGAAAAAACAGCTGCAATTTTATGAGAATAATCTGAAATAATTTTAAAAAAAGATGTAATCTGATTGGATGAGACTAACATAATATTATAAGGAAATAAAACATTTTAGTTGTATAAAGTTGCAATATTAAAGAAAAAAGTTTAGTATTATGATTTTAGTTGTATTATTGTGAGAAACAAAAAAATAAAGACAAGATTTTTGTTGAACAAAGCCATGAAGTTCGAAGAATAACGTCAAAATTGGATGTGAATAAGGTCACATTCTGGAAAGTGCGTAATCCACACCCTTTACATTTAGAGAAAAGCACAGATGTGTGTGTGTGTGTATACATATATACAGTATAACGTGCCGTAAGGATCAGTCAGCTCTGTATTTGACAGGAGCCAATCATGAGCAGCAAAGAAACTCAAGACAAGCTTGGCAACCCGCAATCACGGGAGGTCATTACTCGATATAACAGTGTCATCTTACAAACAACACTAAACTCATCACACAGCAATTGAACACTCCAAAGGTATCCCAAACAAATATACAATCACAGACCAATACAAGTTTAAAATGCAAAACACAACATTGTGAAGAGCAAAGCGTTTCATTGAAGGAAATGGATGGCGCTGCAATGTTGCTTCAGTCCACCAGAGGGGGCCAGAGGAGCACAGAGGGAGGCTGGCATCATTGCAGCGCCCTGGCATGCTCCAATGGATGCGTTACTCTGACACAATGTATTATGGGAAATCTTGAAAAGAGTTGTTTTTTTCATTTGAAACTCGGCACATGTTTGCATGTTTCTCAGGCATACCTTTAGAGTGTTGTGGTTACTTACTGTGTGATGAGTGTAGTGTTCTCTGGAAGATGACACTGACTCATGGTGACCTCCTGCCATTTCCAATGGGTTGAAAAGCTTGCCTTGACTTTTTTTCCCTCAGCATTTTGTCTTTGTTCTCATAAAATTACAGTAGTGTTTTCCATTTCTGCTCCTTTTAATTTCCCAAATATTTCAGCTTTCTTCTCGTAATATTATGATTTAATTCCTATTTCATGAAGGTAGGCTGGGAAAACGTTTGAATATTATAGGAATGAAATCATCATATTATGAGAAGAAAATGTACAGGAAGAAAGAGGAAGGAGTTGGAAAATGAAAAACAGCAGCTATGGAAGCAACTACTGTAATTGTATGAGCATAAAGTCAAAATAGTGAGAAAAAAGTTGTAATAATGTCATTTTAGGAGGGGAAATAATGTCATTTTCGTCGCAGCAAGCTCAAATATTTAAAAATATGCTTTTAATAAGTTGTAGTATTGTGAGAAACAATGCAAATGAGGTTGCGGAAATAGTAATGTTCGGAGAATAAAGTCAAAATATGATAGGAATGAAGTCATAGTTATGAGAAGAACATTTACAAGAGGGTAAAATAGTTGGAAAAATGGGGTTGGAGAAAAAGTTATCATATTATGGTGACAGAGTTATAATATTACGTGAAGAAAATTTACCAAGATTATTTAAACCGTTGAAATATTTGGAAAACGCCCCAGTAAAAAAAAAAAAAAAGTTGATATTAACATTGGGCTTTTTTGCTGATATCACAAAGCTGAGATGCAGCTTTTTCTCATCCAAAACATCAAAGTGGCCCTTGCATCCTTTCATTCTTTGGGATGTGGCCCTCGGTAGAAAAGCTTTGGACCCCCAGCTTTAGAGGCATTCTATCAAGCTTGCTGCGAGCCAAGAGAGATGATTCCACTTGACGCCTGCAGCTTAAATGTCACACAATATTATCACATACAATCATATTCTCATAACCAACCAACCATTGATTGAAAATGACAAACGGCAGGTGAAAGTGAATAGTCAGGATTTACCACTCTGCTCCTGTACAGCTTCTTCTGGCGTCCACTTGCCTCCCACTCTTACTGCAGCCTGCAGGGAGATGTTGGTTTCATTCAGACGTGACATAAACATCATTTATCGCCACGATAGATACACCTGTCAGTCACCTGCATCACTCCGTTACAATAAAGGCGCCAAAAGTCACTGTCAGCAGTGGCGGTTGGAGCTCGAATGATGCCCTGGGCTGACCGAAGCTGTGCCCTGGGCTGACACAAATTCTCACTACTAGTTTTTAATTAAGTATTATATCTAAAAATATATATATATACACATTTCACTATATATATATATATAGCCACAAAACCCTACAAAATCTACATTAATAAATAAGAAAAAACTATATTAAATACAACACAAATAGAATGGATCTTGTTTTTGTCGTGCACAAATCCCATTATGTTGTTTTCCAACTACAGAAAGGTGCTCCATAATTCATAATTCATAAGCTCCCCTTAAAGTGCATTTGACTTAAACCCACATTTACCCAATTCGAACTCCCAGTCGAGAAAACAAATTAACAGCAGTTAGTCTATCGGCTCATTTGATCGCATTCATTCCATAATGCGCAGTGCGGGCAGCGTTCTCCTTTGCCAATGCTCGTCAAGTCAGCCCATATGTGTGGCAGATAGGCGCCCTCTGCAGGCGAGATACTCATGCTGCTCAACGTGAGCAAACGTCACCACGTGATGTGGATCGAAACCAAATTAGTGGTAAGGGGGCGCGTGCCGCTCGGCCTCAGGTTCGCTGGGCCCTCGGGTTAATTGCGAGATAAAAAATGTAAATTGCAACAGTAATTGCTCAAAAATAAAACATATGTAATTGTTAATATTATATTATATTAATTATGTCGGAGACGAAGACTTTCGGACATGTTATGTCACTACGAAAATGTAAATTAAAAGGAGGAAGTTGTGTGTCGATATGTGTTGACTGCAAGTTGGCTGAAGTGCTTAGCTTGGGTCCGCCCGGGGCGTCATTAAGGCCAGAACCGCTAATGCCTTTTTCTTTGACCCGTTTCTCCGCTTCTTTTCTCGGCTTTGTAAATTGTGCACCTGACGGCTTTGACTGTCTTTCCCATGTTTTGTTGACACAAATTAACAGCACTTCTGTCGTCATCTCTCACCGGCACCCAACTAGCTGTCCAAGCTAAACCAAATCATATCGACACACAATTCCATTTCACATTTTCGTCGTGAAATAACACGTTTGAGACAATTCATATCATATGATATCAACAATTAAATATGTTTTATCTAATATATCTGCCACACCTATGTCGAAGTCGGCGGAATTGACCGCAACACGACGCGGTCTCCAAGGCTGTTAATGGAAGGGTATACCACCTAAATGACTCACGCGAGCGCTTCCCCACCTGCCAACCGAATGTCCCTTTGAACCCTTTATTAACGTCTTTGTCCGACTGGATGGGAAATATACTCGATTCACAGGTTATCATCAGGCCGCGCTTCATATTATCCATACGCAATGGAAATTAGTGTCCTTTCTTTTAAATGCCAACTTATTCTAGTTAAGTGAAGACATCAACATCAACATGATCCACCTGAGGTGAAAGCAACACATAAACTTACGTTTAAAATCCAAAAGAGGTCGCCAGAGCTCTGAGTTGCCCAGAATTATTAATTTGACATGACTAAAACAGGCTGCGGTGTATGGAGGAGAAAAATCACATCATCACATTTACTACATCCAAGCTGTTGGGAGTTGAAGCGAGCCATTCGTGTCACGTGACCACTGACCAGAAAGACGCGGCGCGGACTTGGTGATGCTGGAGTCTACTATACACGACAAGACGTATCCACCGACAAGACAAGTAGTTTTACACCGCCTGTGACAGTTGAAGCATCGTACTTTGTTTGTACACACTTTCTATACATCACATATTTCATTGATTGATTCACAAGTTATCCCTTACCACCAGGATGACTCAAGTAGGCATGAAAAATATGACGGTCCCTTAATGCCAGGAATTCAACTACTGAGCTTTCATTGTGTAAAAATAAAGTATTGTCATTTGTTAGGAAAAAAGTGATGAAAGTGGGACACCTTGCTAAATAGGGGTCTCAAACTCGTGCCATGGAGGGCCGAGACACAGCAGGTTTTCGCTCCAACCAGTTTCTCTAGCAGGTGATTGAACTGATGAGCTCCTTCCCTCAAATTGAAGGTGGTGATCATTAAAATCACCCGCTTTAGTGACGGGCTAGAAAGCAAACCCGCAGTGTCTCGGCCCCCATGGCACGAGTTTGAGACCCCAGATCCTCATTTCATTCTTTTCCTCTATCATTTGACTCAAGTCAACTCAACTATAAGCTCATAACAGAAAAAAAACAAGAAACTTACTGAAGAGTTGGAAGCGTTGATCCGATCCGCAGAGGTGTGTGTGTGTGTGTGTGTGTGTCTGTGTGCGTGTGGCCTTGCTTTTATGGCAAAACCGCTGACATCATAGTCACATGTCTGCACCACACTCAAGTGGGCACACACCTCATCATTTTAATCATAAAATCTCAATATTTCAACACTATGCTACTAAAATGACATTTTTTTATTGGTTATTTTTGTGAAGTCGTTTTTTCCCCATTAGAAGTGACTTTATTCTCATGGAATCACAGCCGTTTTTAACATTCCTGCTGGGTTTTTTTTTGTTGTAGTTTTCCAAATATTTCAACTTTAGTCTTTCAAATTTTGTTCTTATAGGCTTTATTCCTATAATATTTTGACTTTATTCCCATTTTCTGAAACCTAATTGTATTTAAATTACAACTGTATTCATAGTTTTGTTTCTCATAATGTTCTGACTTTCAAAAATAAGTCTTGAATTTTTCCTCATAATGTTATTTTTGGAAAATTGTGGCTTTTCTTCCATAACAATAACACTACATTGTCATATATACTATAATATTTAGACTTTTTCTTTGAATTACAGCTCTTTTTTCCATTTCTGCTGGGTTTTTAAAAATTCTCCCAAATATTTCATTCAGAGTGCTTAACTTCCTGACTGAAGCACTTGAATGCGTTTATTTGAAATGACCAAATGATCAAATACAGGAAATGCGTTTGGACTTTGGAGACGTGAGACCAGGTTCTGCTGTGTGTGTGTCACGTTCAAGTCATTGTGTTATGCAAGTCACTTTAGCGTTTAGCAATTGGGAAAAAGCACGGGTGTCAAACTCAAGGCCCGGGGGACAGATTCAGCCTGCCGTGTCGTTTTATGTCTGGAAATAACTTACATAAAAAAAGACACTTATTTTTAAAATTATTTTACTATTTTTAAAATTTTTTATGTATATTTATTATTATTTATATATTTATTTGACCATATTAAGGAAAAATCCTTTTAGAAAAATCAAAGACACTTCATCTGTCTTTGATCTGGAGATTTTGACAGAAAATGTAAAGTGCAGGCAATTGGAGATCATGTTTTTGTTGTCACAGCCCATTTGAAATGTTGTACAGTATACTGCTGTACAGTGTTCCTTGGTTTATCGCAGGGATTAGGTTCCCAAAACAGCCCGCAATAAGTGAAATCCATGAAGTAGCTGACTTTATTGTTTTACAAGGATGATATGTTTGAAGGCTGTAAAAGCCCTCACCTTACACTTGATACGCTATTCTCCAGACAGGCATGAACATTTGATCACATTTCTCTCTTGTTTAAACACTCAAAAAAAGTTCAAACCTTCCTTTGAATTTTTGGACACCAGAAATGATTCAGGGACTCGTGCGTATTTCACTCATCTGGCCGTGCCTCGTCGTCGTCCTGGCGCCGTTCTGCTGTACTGTAGCGTTTTTGTATCCTTGTCAAACATATTGCTGCTGTCGTCATATTTTCCCCCTTCCTTCCTCCTTCTGCAACGGCGCCCTATAGCTGCGACTGCTCCTTCCTCCTCTGCCTCTCGGGTGCGACTGCAGGTGCCTTTGGCGGTACCGAATGTTTCGTCAACATGTCGGGGATGAAACTTGCAAACATACACTTCAGAGTCACACTGCTCACGATCGAACATTTATGTAATTTTGGCAAGCCGAACGCATTCTGTACGGAACGGGAGGCACGGAGGAGATTGATTGACAATGCTCTACAGTCCCTTAGCCAATCAGGAAGCAGAACACAACACACAGCGAGTACGCGAAAGGTGAACCTCGATGTAACGGGGGAACACTGCCTGTGCGTGGCACCTTGACTTAGTTCAACGTCAATTAGTTTGTAAAACAATACAAAATGAAAATCTTACACGCCACAAAAATAGAAATTTGTTCCATCAGCTGAACTTGTGGTGGGAAATTTCTGTTAGCAGTGGCGGAGAGATACAGTATGACAGATACAGTATGTCTTTCGGGCATCGTCTCGGCTGGCCTGGTCCCTTCCTATAGCTAATGCTATGCTTGACGCTAAGCTGCTTCGCTGCACTATTTAACTATTGTTTCCTGGAAACTACCAAGCCTGTGTTTAACTGCAAACCTTCATATGGGTGCCTGTGTGGAACGTCATATAAATGACTGTCACAAAAATATTGAATGCTACCTAATTTATACTACACTAACAAGTTGGCTGAATAACTGAAGCTCTGAAACATCTAAAAGGATAACTGACTCACTCCTTGAGTAAGTGAACTACTGAAGAATCTACATTTTATTGACAGTGGACCACCCTAACAAAAAAAACCAAAAAAACAAAGCCCGTCCCCAAGTGATTACAAGCTTGAAGCTGGCCTGGCACGCCCCCAGACACCCCTGCGGCGTCGATGTAGACCCTGGGATCGAAGCTCACCGAAGGAAGACTCCTCCTCTCTCTGGAAAGGCCCGAAACGCCAGGTCCCATCTTAGCCACCTGCAGGGCTGCGCCTCCCTGCGGAAAAACATAGGAAGGTTCCATCCGATGCACAAGCACATGCCAAACCATGTGGTCAGTAAATGTGGGTGTCGGCTGTTCTTCCCACCTACGTCCACTTTGGCCACGTCATGGGTCACGAACCAAGTGGAGCCATATTGCCCTGATTTACTCATTACGGGGGTCCCATCATGAATGACACCATCCCAAATGAGTAACAAGTTGGATGGTACCTGGTAAAACAGGAGTACTATCCTGGAGCGGGAATGAAGATGGGAAGTCTAGCAAAAGTAACCGGAGGATACTCAGCACGGATCTGGAAACAATAAGAAGCATCAGGACTGGAATTTGCCCTCATACACACACTATGTGAGGTCCTGCTAGTATGAGCAAATGAAAGGAGAAATATTCAGCATACTCAGGGTTTCAGCTATGAAATACTGTCTTGTTACTAGAATGCCTAATGGAGATGATTACACTAGTATGTAGTGTATGTCACACGGCAAACTAACACCAAGAGCGCTTACTGGGATCAGGTGGTTTCTTCGCTGACATTGAGATGTGTGAACACTTGTGGTGCACACCCCCTTTTGCCAAGTTTACTTCTGATTTACTTGGTGCTTTAACGGGGGTGCAATATGTATTTACGGAACATGACGTGGCGGTCCTCCGTCCAACTCCCATGGTCCTTTCAGCGCAAAGTTGTCAGGCTTGTTGCAGCAGGCCTGCTGCTTCGGTGCCACTGACGCGGCTTATCTGCTCACGAGGAGAGTTTGAAGGACATGCTGGCGCAATAGGACAACACAGCTCATGGTGTTGCAGAAGACAATCCCTGTGATATATTTATCATACAAAGCTACATTTGGTGTTCCGATGCTTTGAAGCTTCTATCAACTTTTTTAGCACACCCGCACACACAAAAGGAGGAGTTTGTTCTCAAACTCATAGATCTCAAGAATGTCCACCCGCCTGCATATGTTGTTTACCTTCTGTTTAGAAAATTCAACCGAAATTAAAATGTCCTTTACTACCATTCATGGCAGTTGAACACATTGGTAACGACATGGTGACGAGAAGCCAACAAAAGAACAAAACTTTTCTACTGCTTTGTCCTGGTGGGGTCATCAAAGATTATTTAGAACCATAAAAAAAATCCCCAAATTCAGAGACATGATAGAACGCCATAGAGTTCTAGTGTAAAAACACAAAGGTCGGTGAAGTCAGTCAGTTTTGCACATTGTTTTACAAAAGAGCCCCATCGTTACATTGTTCACAATTTGGAGTCGCTATGGCAACATGACATCGAGCAATTTGTACTCCTCTTGAGCTGAAGACGCAACCAAGCTCGACAATTTTAGCGTGAAACCAAAGCCATAAATCATTATTCATCTGCAAAAACTTTGGTTTTGTACTTTTCGGCACCTTGGATTATTTATTCTCATTGACACCTTTATGATATAGGACGTCATTTTCAATGTTCACACAAAACTATGAAACCCAATCCAGTATGGCAAGAAACTTCAAGTTAAAGAACCACAAATGATTGCATGAATGATTTTTACAGTGCTCTGCAGCCACTAAAACATCCGCCATATGTAATGTGTGGTACATAAAATAGATACTATTTAGTAATAAGTCACATAGTGTAACTCTTCCTGACAAAACACACCCACTTAACTGGGATCGCTAAAAAAATCCCCAAATGTGAAACCCAGCATCAACAACACATAGCAGGCTTATTTTAGGCACTTTTGTGAATCAATGGAATATTTTGTATATGCCAATTGAGATTCATATTGAGCTTCCAAATGATGTGTACAGCAGTGTTCAAAATAACAGCAGTCCAATGTGAGGGACCACATGAATCCAGGGTTTTAGGATATTTTTAAATTGCTACACGGCCAACAAGTTAGCAGTAAAAACCAACAAGACCCAGCATTCACGATACGCACGCTCTTAAGGCTGTGCAATTGGGCAATTGGTTGAAAGGGGTGTGTTAAAAAAAATAGCAGTGGCTGTCGTTGACTTTACAAACTCCAAACTATTTTGTACAAACGTTTGTTTCTAGGATTTAGCAATCCTTTGAATGACTAAACTAATATTTAGTTGTATGAGCACAGTTTTCTAGAAGTGCTTGACATCTGTGTGGCATGGAGTCAACCAACTTGTGGCACCTTTCAGCCGTTATTCCACTCCAAGATTCTTTAACCACGTTCCGCAATTCATTGACATGTTTTGGTTTTGCTGCAGAAACAGCATTTTTGATGTCACCCCACAAGTTCTCCATTGGATTAAGGTCCGGGGATTGGGCTGGACACTCCATGACATGAATTTTGTTGGTTTTGGTAACTTGCAGCACTGTCTAGTACAGCGGTGTCCAAAGTGCGGCCCGGGGGCCATTTGCGGCCCGCAACTGTGATTTTAACAGCCCGCAGCACAGTCTAAAAATGTAATTTAACAAGGAAACTTCAAAGAAAAACAACAGCAGCAGCAAAAATGGGAAAATCAATCAAAAGTCAAAATTTTAGGAAAAGACTTGTAATCTAGCAAGGAAAAAAAGCCATAATTTCACAAGTAATAGTATAAGGAAAAATGTCATATTAGTAGCATGAAGTTGAAATATTAAAGACTTTGAGTTTTTGAGTGGATGAGTTTTCTCCGTAGGGTGGCTGGACTCACCCTAAGAGATAAGGTGAGGAGCTCGGCCACCCAGGACGGGCTCAGAGTGGAGCCGCTGCTCCTTCACATGGAGAGGGGCCAGTTGAGGTGGCTCGGGCATCTACTGTAGTCCGGATGTCTCCTGGACGCCTCCCTGGTGAGATGCTCCGGACATGTTCAGCCAGGAGGGGACCCCGGGGCACACCTAGGACATGCTCGAGGGATTATGTCTCACAGCTGGCCTGAGGACACCTTGGTGGGCGGAGACCGAGAAGTCTGGGCTGGAAAAGTGGAAGAAAATGGAATGGATATGTTTACAATGGAGATGATCTACCTTATAGACATACACACCAATATAATGTAGATGCCAGATAGGCCCCATAAATCCGCAAGGCGACCTTCTACTAAGTGATTTCAGTGATTGCCTTTTATTCCCCCATTCACACACACACACACACACACACGCACACACACACACACTCATATAATTAGGAAACAAATACATATCAAAAACAACATATGTACCTTTTAATATGATGATTCTAAATGTTTAACACATACACAAGCACCAAACCAAAGTACTGTGTATTTTTCCAACGTTTTTATTAAGGATGTCCCAGTCCAAAATTGTGTACCGGATATCGGGCCAATATAAGCAAAAAAACAAAAAAACAAAAAAAAAACAGTATGGGATCATATCTAAAATGTCCGATATTGCCACTACAATACAAGCAGTCAATTCCAGACTCCACGCCAGCAGCAGCCGGATAAAGCCCACGTGACCACAACAACCGCGTGTGCTAACAGTCGTGTATTTTTCCAAAAAGACGCTGCAGCTGAATGCGACACTTGCCATGCACAAGTTTCCCGTGGTGGCCCAGAAGCGGGGAAGTTAGGACCAAACTTATGGTGCATTTGAAGCAGCATTACAGGCTAAACTCCCACAGCCAGCAAGAAGTCATTAGCTAGAACAGAGAAGACGTGTCGGTAGTGAGTCAAGTCGGGTTTAAACGCTAAATTGAGCACCTCCAACCTCGCTGTATGATGCCTAGCTGTCACTACATTGTGGATAAAACTATACCCCACATCAGGGGTGGGCAAACCTTTTGACTCACGGGCCACATTGGGTTCAAAAATATGGCGGAGGTGGCATCAAACAGAACGACATACTTGCTCACGATGCAACGAAGCAAAAATCCACAGCAAGTTAACGCCTCACATGAACCAACAACTAAGCGCTAAACACAACACGTAACTCAAAACTATTATTTCCAAATGGCCGCAAGGTATGCCCTGTAGCCCAGCTGCAACAACAACATGAACTATGAACAGCAAAACATTGGATACCAGGAGTATGTTAACTCCTCCTTCGTTACTTCTCTGATGACCTCATCAACATATTTTGCAATCAAGCAAAAATGCAACAAACACGGAAAATTATTGGGAGAAAGAGTCCCACGAGATACCCAGCATGCCTTGTGGCGGGAATATATGGGTGTTTTTTTTGGGCATGGGTATCATATATAGGTATTTGTTTGCAGGCCCACACGGTGCAGTAGGTAGGCTACTTTGTGCGTCGTGCGTGTTGACGCGTTGTGTTGTTTGGACGGCTTTTTTGTCCAAGCTACAGATTGCAACTGACCATTTTGGCGACTGAAGCGCACCACAATAGCACTGTGAGTTATGTTGCCAACTACAGTTTCCATGTTGAAGTTTTAAATCAAGGAATTTGGAATTCAGATGCTTGGCGGGATGGACGTGGCCCACGGGCCGCAGTTTGCCCACCCTTACTCCACATGCTTAAAGATGCGCATGGCTCCATTTTTCCCCTCATACCTACTGTTCATGATGATTGCTCCGTTTGAGTAAAATCCCTTGACCAAGCCTTTTCTAACATCCCACACTAGAAAAGAAGTCATGCTGATATCAGACTGATATCGGTATCGGCCGCTATTCAAGGCTGCAATATTGGTATTGGATGGGAAGTGAAAAAGTTGTATCGGGACACGCCAAGATTTTCCGAGGTATCAGTGCTTGAAACGCCTGTTACTGTGATGATAAATACATACTGTAGATACATTCCTATGAAACATCTGTGTTTATAATAGCCACATACAGAAATGTAGACGTGACGGATGCTTTTCTGAATAAACAGCATTGAATATCATGTTGATATTCAGCAAGCGATGAACATTCACTCATCCCTCATTTATGGCGGTTAGTTGGTTCCAGACCCGACCGTGATAAGTCCATTTCCGCCAAGTAGGATTCCTTCTTTATAAATAACGATAATAATAATGGACTGGATTTTATTGAACGCATTATTCATTCACTCCTCGGTCACACACTGGTGGTGCTAACCACAGCTGCCCTGGGTAGTCTGACGGAAACGTGGCCGCCAATTTGCACCTACTGCCGCTCCAACCTCCACCGAACACTCATTCACATTTATACACCAGTTTGGGCAGCACTCCTTTATAAATGACTTTATTTCCATAGTTAGAGCATAGAAGACCTTCTAAATACGCCTTTTAGCATTATTAGAGCCCTCTAGACATGAAATAACACCCCTATAGTCACCTTTACACTCCCGGTAGATGAAGAAATGTCAGTAGACATTGCTTGTAAAGGCTGAAGAGCTGAAGTATGAAAGCTGAAATGTACTGTCCTGAAATGCTGTTAAAATCTACAAATGTTGAAACGTAGAATGTATATAAAGTCTTTAGGAGACAAAAAAATCAGCGAAATGTTAACTGTAATAACATTGGATTAAATGTAAATGTGTACCGGTGCAGGATAGGACGTGACGTCGGGGGCTCAGAGTTGAGTTTTAGCTTGGCGTGGCTTACGGTCGCAACAGCAGCCCTTCTTATTATTACGATTATGATGTTCTTATTGTGCCTGTTGTGAGATCTCTCAAGGCTGCAATCACGTCTGGTGCTTGTGTCTCACCCTAAATTACAGTAACATTGTGTTGAATACTACATATTGCATCTTTCAATGCGTCTTCAGAATGCCCTATATTTGTATTTTACGTCATTTCGCCGTTGTTATGTTGAAAATGATTCATTTGGCCAAGAAAATACATAATATTTGCTTGAATATGCAGATTTTTGACTAGTAATAGGCCATATTCAAGTACAAAATAGCATGATTTATTCATTAATATATTTTTGAAAAACCATGGTAAAGTTAAACTGTGAAATTCAAAGTGCAAGGTGGCCAGGGACGACTGGAATTTCATTTCTACTTCCTTCAATTCCGATTTGAAGTGCAATTCTACTTCCTGTCTGCAGCCTCGGTTGCAATTTGGAAGACATTCTCAATTCCACTGGGAATTTTGCACAAGCCTTGTAGAGCAAGCGGAAAATGAGGAGGGAAGGTCGGCAGGAAGTATTTACAACAAAACGTCTCACATTTGGACTCGAGTACAAAAGTCAGAAGGTGCTGGGGTTAACATGGGAACAAAAGCCTTCAACACTGTAACCAATGAAAGGTGATGAGAGGGCGTATGTTGGACGTAAAAAACAAAGTTATTACTGCTGGCGAGCGTAGCACATGAGCAACCTTCCAACAACGGTTTCATGCTAACAATCATGTGAAGTGGAAACATTATCACCACGAGGAAAAACCTTGATATACTCCTCCTGCGTGTTTCTTGATAAGAGCCTGCAAACCAAGTAGCAATGAGCAACTGGGAGTGGTCTAACAATACAACACGCACATTGAAACTTTAAACCCACGTAACCCACGAGTCTGAATGGACCTCCCGTGGATCAGCTGCTGTTTGGGAAACATATACAGTACGAATCAAATTAGCGCTATGCTGTTCCTTTAGGAGCAAAATAAAACGGAAACCGAGGTACGGGTGTCACCATCCAAAACATATGAGCGGGGGTGGTTGTGGGGGGCGTTGGCCTCGGACATTCAACACACAACGCGCAGATTTGAGTGAATGAATCAGAGGGTGAGACACTATGTTGCCACCGCCTGCTGATAGATGAGCAGCCATATTTTGGACAATTGCACACTTCTGCTCGTGTGGGAACACACACATCCTAAAGCTAAGAGTAGCTACACTCCTGATCAAAATCCTAAAACCAGTTGAAAAACTGCTAGAATTTGCATTTTGCACATTTGGATCTTCGTGAGGTTTTAAGTAGAGCTGCAATATGCAAAAACAAGGAGGAGGAGTGAGACAAAAAACCTTTGGAACTTGTAATTACCACCTGATCAAAAGTTTAAGACCACAGGCTATAAAAGCCCAAAACTGCTCAAAATGTCAATTTTCTGTCAGGCAAGCACACTGTCATGCCCTCCTGATGGCTAAAGCTCAGAAGATTTTGATCAGGTCTGTATTAGTGGCGTCATTCTAAGAAAAACCTTACAATTCCTTAAACTCTAAGCTTTTTGTTAGGATAAAAGTTATTCACAAAGCATCTTAGACCTTAAGAGAGCTTCTCAGGTGAAAAACCGTTCGGAGGAAGGAGGAGGAGCGCTGGTGGAAAGGCAGAGAGGAAGGGGAGATATTCTCGGCATAACGAGCGACCATGATTGGCTTGACCGTACGGGGATATGTGGCTGTCGTTGCTCCGTCATTCTGCCACATCAAAGCTCTTTTTATAAGGACGCCAGCAATCACAGGAATTGCTGACAGCAATAATATCAAATGTTTGAACGGGTAAACGGACAGTAAACCAATAAATACAGTATAATGGCCATGTGAATGAGGTACAGTGGATTCTCGGTTAGCTTTTTGTGCTTTTTGGTTCACATAAAAATGTACGGCTAAATTTTTCCCCGGTTTGTGTACATCAGGCCTGTCACAATAATCAATGAATCAATTACTTGCACGATAAATAAATACCAAGTCCATCATTTTGCCAGCCTGGATAAACTGACTGTAAATTTATGTCATCCGACACGATGTAAAGCGCAGCATGTTTTATTGCGAAGGCCGGAAGTGTGCTATTGTGGCTTGACGGCTGCACGGGGTGATGGTGAGACCATGCTGCGTGCTCATGAAAAAGTGCCAGCCCGGCTTCATGGCTGCTGTCCCTCACTTACACATGCAGTCACACCTTGCTTTTCGTTGAAAATTTTGCAAATACTTCACCTAGGTTTTGGTACTACGATATTGCACGTGACAAAGTAGTCCCTACGTGGAACAAAGCACCCTACATGTTGCTGGCTCATCGACCGTGCACTTTTTATTGCGTGCGACTGCAACATAACCCGCTGTGGGGCCAAAGGAAGTTGTGAGTGGCAGCAATTTGATGCAGAAGATGAGAAACACTATTCGATTCCATCTGACCAGGATGTACCGGAATACCTTCCATCCATCATTTAGAATGATTTCACATTGTTTTCCGCATGTATAATTACAATTATATTCTATTAAATGCATTTTTGTTCACATTTTTGGGTGTCTGGAACGGAATAATTGACATTGGCTGTTTTTGTTTTTTTTTTGTACCTTTTGGTTTTCGTCTGAACTTTAGGAACACATTAAAAACGAAAACTGAGGTTCGACTGTTCATATATTGTAAGAACAGCCTGCAAGTCAGCCATGTGTTATCGGTGACAAAGCCTGTTATTTGTATTATTAGTATTAAGATCTCAAGTTTTTCTCCTTACATGATGCTGTTTGTTCCTTTTTTCAACTTTTGCTGTTGTTGATTCATTGATTAGATGTATTTCTGTGCGGCAGGCCAATTAAAAAAAAACTGCTGTGGACCGCAAACGAACCCGGGCCGCACTTTGGACACCGCATCTTAATTCTTCAACTTCACATCTCAATAACATCTCAATGCGGTGATTGGGTGAACCAAAAAAATACATAATTTTATGGTTTGCATTTTGCTGCACTCAGCTGGGATAGGCTCCATCTTACCCACGACCCTAATGAAGACAAGCGATGAAAAATGAGTGGAATTTTTGCAGCATATTCGAACCAGAATACTGGCAGCAATGGTGCAAAAAGAATGGTACTGTTTTAGCGAACCGTAAATGGCCCGCGGGCCGCGTGTTTGAGACCACTGGGTTAGGGCACGTTTCGGTCAGATTCAGACCATCTTTTACCCACAGGCCATCAGGCTTCTCAATGAAGCACTCAGACACGCCACACGCAACACACACTCATAGTACTTTATTTATTTATTTATTTATTTATTTGTGTTATTTACTTGTATTAATGTCTCTTCTGTTGTTGTTGCTTAAATTCTTGGTATTTATGTATATGTGTTTATGTTTCTTATGTTCTTATTCTTTCTTGTGTTTTTCTTCTTTTCTTGGGAGAATGAACAGAATAAGATTTTCATTGCATGGTATAACTGCTGTTTTACCATGCACATGATAATAAAACTCTCTTGAATCTTGAATCTTGAACGGTTTAATGATGCTAACCAAGCGCAAACACACAGACACCGGAAGGAAGTGTCTCTTATTTGTTGAGTATGGTTTAGTGGTGAAAAAGCAAATGAGTGTAACATCTAATAATATATATCTATACCTTATATTTTCCTAACTAGGGTCGTGGCGTTATGCTGGATAAGTGGCATAGAAAATGAATGGATGGATGTTATATTTTCATAACATGCCAAGTGACGTGCGCGCGCACACACACTCAATGAGGTTATTACTGTGGTTAACAACATGTGTTATACTTACACATTCTGGTTTGAATATGGCGTCGTCCTTCGGCACATCTGACAGTTGGTAAATCGATACGTCCGCAGACAGTGATGCCTGCAGGTGGAGGGTTGGCAGGACACGTTCAAGCAAGTGATGTTAGAATTAGGGGCGTCCCAATGTGATATCAGTCTCATAGCAGCCAAAAATACAAAATAAAATGAGTACAGTTGTCTCGCGCCAGCCACACTGCAATTCGAATTTCGCCGCTTCATTTTTGCAGTGGTTGACTGCCGCCTATTATTTGTAATAACATATGCATATTTAAGTAAATGTTAAGTATTTTTGGCCTAAATTAAGCATTTCCTAGCATAAAAACTGCTAAATAAATGAACCAAAATACAAATATAAGCATTGTGATGATATGTAGTATTGTACACTGGTCACTAGGTGTCAGTAATGTCACTGTATGGATGGGTAAGACCAGACTTGATGAGCGAAACAAGAGGCTTTCATGGCAGGTTTGAATGATCTCACAACAGGCACAGTAAAGCCCGAATAAAAACAAAACATGGGCTAAGGTTGCAGCTGTAACCCACGGCAAGCTGAAACTCAACTCTAAACCCCCCACGTCACTTCCTGTCCGCTCCCAATATGGTAGAAAAAAAATCAGAAAAAATAGGACATATTGGGCATAAATAAGATAACATACACACGGGTTAGCAGTTTTTTTCCTGAAAAGCGTACTTTCTGCGGTGGCTATTGTATCATCAGTGTACTGTAATGGCGGCTAAACACTCTTATTACTCAATACAATAGTCAAAATAAAACTACAGTAAATAAGCCGTAAGACGTAAATAAAACTCCTGCTTGTGTGTGTCACAGTTAATGTGTTCCCTCGGGGCCCTAGGGGCGGGCGGACAGATGCAGGACAGGAAGTGTTAACAGACGTTCATAGTTGCATTTGAGCTGGTCGTAGATTAAGGCCCCAACAGTTTTGGTTTGGTTTGGTTTAGTTTATTTGAACATGAAGGTTACAATGGAATACATCTCATGAATCATTCTTTAACAGTTCCACATGTCCAAAAGGAGTAGGAAGAAGCAAAGCTTATTTAATCCTACCCCCCATCCAATCTACCTCTTGTACAGTACATGTTGTTCACTTCCTGCTTTCCATGTCATGTTTTCAGTGATAGGATAACACATAATAGATAACGGTGAGATAGCCCTCCCCCCGAAAAAGAAAGAACATTCATAATAATGATAATAATGATGACCATACTAAATAAATAAATAAGAACAAGGCTTTTTTTTTTTTTTTTTAACACGACAAAGAAAATAAAAATAAATAAATAAATAAATAAAAATTAAAATTTCATTAATAAAAAAAAATAAATAAATAAATAAATAAAATAAAATAACAAACCTGACAGAACAATCAGGACTCTTCTGCCTTGTATTTGGCAAACATCAACTGCTTGTATTGTTTTTTGAATGTGCTCATCTCTGTACATTGTTTGAGTTCTTTACTCAATCCGTTCCATAATTTAATTCCACACACGGAAATGCTGTGGGTTTTCAGCGTCGTTCTCGCATATAAATGTTTTAGGTTTAATTTTCCTCTAAGATCATATTTCTCCTCTCTGATTGAGAAATACTTAATTAGGTTTTTGAGTAACAAATTATTATTAACTTTATGCATTATTTTAGTGGTTTGAAAGTGTACTAAATCAGCAAATGTTTATATCTGTGATTTTAAAAATGAAGGGTTTGTATGTTCTCTATACTTGGCATTATGAATGATCCTCACCATCTTTTTTGCAGTACAGTGAGTGAGTGAAGATTGCTTTTGTAATTATTTCCCATATCTCCACACAATACGTTAGATATGCTAATACTAAGGAACAGTACAGCGTGTGGAGTGATTTTTGGTCAAGAACATATTTTGCTTTATTCAATATAGAGATATTTCTCGCCACCTTTTGCTGTATATATTTAATATGAGATTTCCAACTCATTTTTTCATCTATTATAACCCCCAGGAATTTATATTCTTCCACTTTTTCAATATCCGTTCCATTAATTTGTATTTGGTCGTACGTGTCCTTTCTACTATTACCAAATAGCATTATTTTAGTTTTACTTAAATTCAGAGATAATCTGTTCTTGTCAAACCATGACTTTAATATGACCATTTCATCCTTGACCTTTTTAATGAGTTCTTGTGTGCTTTCACCAGAACAGAAAGCGGTGGTATCGTCGGCGAATAAGACCAATTTTAATTTGTTTGTTACTTTGCAGATGTCGTTAATGTACAAGTTAAACAGTTTTGGTCCCAGTATGGACCCCTGTGGTACTCCGCACGTATTGTGTAGACTCCCAGATGTATATTCTCCTAGCTTTACAAATTGTTTCCTCTTTGCTAGGTAGCTTTTAACCCAATTTAAGACCAAACCTCTAATTCCGTACCTTTCTAATTTTGAAATTAAAATAGTGTGATTAATTGTATCGAACGCTTTTGTCAGATCCATGAATACTGCAGCTGCGCATCTTCTGTTGTCTATGGCAGTAGTGATTTCCTCTGTTATTTCCATCAGTGCCATAGAAGTTGAAATGTTGGCTCTGTAACCATATTGACTACTTGCCAATAATTCATTCTTATTAATAAATTTGTCCAACCTATTATTAAATAGCTTCTCCACAATTTTCGAGAATTGTGGTAACAAGGAAACTGGTCGATAATTTGTAAATTGGTGTTTGTCTCCTTTTTTGAAAATTGGAACCACCTTGGCTGTTTTCCTTTTTGCTTGGAAATATTCCAGTCTGAAATGATAAGTTACTAATATATGTTAACGGGTCTGCGATCTCATTGATGACCCTTTTAATTGTTTCCATTTCGATTCCATGACAATCAGTTGATGTTTTTGCCTTAAAATGGTTAACAATGTCAGTGATCTCCTTTTTGGTTACAGCAGTGAGAAACATAGAATTAAGATTCCTATCAATAATATCAATCCCTTCATCAATTGTGTCTTGTTTTGGAATTTCCTCTTCCAGTTTTTGTCCAATATTTACAAAATATTCATTAAACATTTCAGCTACCGCATTCATGTCATTCCTGTAAGTGTTTCCAACCATGAAATAGGGAGGATAGTAACGTTCTTTATAATACTATTTAAGATGCCCCAAGTTGCTCTCATGTTATTTTTGTTCTTATTTAGTACATGACTATAATATTCCCTCTTTCACACTCTCAAGATAGTTGTCAACTTGTTTTTGTAAGTCTTATACTTTTGTTCTGCTTCTTTAGTCTGTTGAATGATGAATGTCCTGTATAATGTGTTCTTCTTCTTACAGGCGTTTTTTAGTCCTTTTGTCATCCATGGCTGCTGGTTTTTCTTTTGCTTCTTGGGCTTTTCTTGCCAGGGACAGTTCTTATCGTAGAGCTCCATATAAGTACCAAGGAAGCTGTCATATGCCTCGTCCACGTCTATTGCACTGTAGACACTCTCCCAACTTTGTTCTTCTAGTCCTATCTTGAAGGCACGGATGTTGTCCTCTGTACGCAATCTTTGAAAAGTCTTTTTTGCCTCCACCTGTTTTTTCTTATAATGTTCATTGTAGATTGTAAACACTGGAAGATGATCACTGATGTCACTAATTAGCAGGCCACTGATGGTGTTGTTATCAAAGTCATTGGTGAATATATTATCGATGAGGGTGGCACAGTGCTCTGTTATTCTGCTTGGTCTGATGATTTTAGGATATAAACTCAAGCTATACATTGTATCTATAAAGTCATCTATTTCCTTGCACTTGTGTGAGTTCAAGAGGTCAATATTGAAGTCTCCACATATAAAAATAGTTTTTTGACCTATGTCTGTAAACGTTGTCTTAATCCAATCCTCAAACATTCCAATCTTTGACTTTGGAGTTCTGTACACACAACTTATTAACACATTTTTGCTTTTTTCTTTACAGATTTCAATTGTTATACATTCTAAAATGTTATCAATGACAAATGACATATTCTTTACCATTTTGTAGTTCAAATGTTTGTCCACGTATACGGCCACACCTCCTCCATTTGCGTTGTTCCTGTTTGCACACGTCATTTCATATCCTTCCAGCTCGAAGTCCATTCCTTTGTTAGCATTAATCCAAGTTTCTGAGATTGCTATAACTTTGAAAGGTTCTTTGAATTGATTCAAATATTGTTTAATATTAGTAAAGTTTGCGTTCAAGCTTCTGCTGTTTATGTGTATGATGGATAACTTGTCGTCGTTGCTGAAACTGTTGTTGTATTGCTCCTCCGTATAATAACGGCAGTCGTTTGTAATGTGAGAGAAAAAATTTGAGTCTGGGTCAATGTCTTTTTCCATATCCAAATGTTTGTGATCTGTAAAGTGAAAAGTGTCCAATTGTAAATCTTCTTGTAGCATATTAAAGCTGTTTTCCTCCGTAGCCTGTGTTATTGTCATGACTATTGTTATGATTAGGATTTTTATGTTGTTATTACTGTGCCTACTGTGAGATAATTTCGGCCTGCAACAACAAATGCCTGTTCTGGCAATCACGTCTGGTGCTTGTCTTACCGAACAATTACTGACATCTAGTGGCCAATAGAGACTACTACAATCACAATTAGAATGCTTCTTCTGCATTGTACTTGTATTTTAGCTCATTAGTTTGTTCATTTAGCCATTTTTATGCCTGAAAATGCTTAACCTCGGCTAAGAACACGTACAAATTGCTTAAATATGTTGGGGTTTTTTTACTAATAATCGGGCGCATTCAACCACAAAAACAGCAATCAGCAATCAATTAATGAATTTTTTAAAACAGCGATAGAGTGAGGCCATGATGTTCAAACGGCAATGTAGCGAGGGACGACTGTATTGTCCTCTGTGAGAGTAATATCACTTGATCATGTTTTTTCTAACATTCCACATTACAAAATAACTGATATTGGATTGTTATTGGTCAATACTCAAAGTTATATTAGTCAATGTCATATTGTGAAAAAGTTGTATTGTATTGTATATCATAATAACACTTTGTATATGTCATGGTCTAATAGGATAGCGTGTAAAATGTATATTAAATAAGAAAATACACTTGTGTAACCTTATTCGGTCGAAAGTTTGTACTCACGTGAAGAATTCCTTCATTTACAACAGGTTTCCTTGTTGTTTGCATGCACAGTAGTTGGTAGGCCAACCTGATGAAGGTGCACAGTGCGCCTGGAGCCCACCTTGGCCCCCCCCATTTTGAGGTCAGGATGCCCCTCTTGGCGGTCAGAACTCCAAACTTGGACGTGCCCTCTCGTCTCGTGCAGCAGTAGGTTTGTTTATTTTCTGAACAAAGAATAAGATGAAGCGCACCTTTACGATGGGAAAATGATTCTTCATTGCTTTGTGGAAGGGAGTGATATGTCTTTCAAAAAAACAGCAAACGTTCTGTGATTATACTGAGACTAAACGGTCACATTTTACGACTAAAACGAGGAAGCTAGGAAGGGTGTCACGTTCATGGGGTACATGCTAACTTTATTTTAAGTGTCGCGATGAGTATATTTGCGCCAACTCTCAGTATTTATTATCAGAGTTCAATTCAGACACGATGCGAGTATTTAATGACAAATGAGCATAAAATTGCATCAAGACAATGCGTACACTGTTTGAGTGGAGATGTGCTTTGTAAATAAAGTACATTTGAAATGTTGGCAGTCACATAAAACACAAATTGCTCACCTCTCCTTCCTTTTTGTCAAAGTCGCTTTAATAGTGCTGGAAGTTGGATACACCTGCACTATCATAAACCTGCACACTCTATTTATACTCTTTTTTTCCTGTCCTTTTTAAGCAGGACAGCTTTCTGTGAGGATATTTCAATTGTTTTTATTTGTGAATTGTGTTATTTTTAACAAAACAATATCTTATTGAAGACTTATATTCCCATTTATGAGTATTACTCTAAAACTGGCAACAAATTAAATTCAGGATCGTGTCAAGTAGTACAAAAATTGCCGAGTTCATTTTATTATTGTTATTTAATATTTTTTGTTGCTGACAAACTTGTGCTCCACACTTCAGCCCAGAAGTTGACAGTAACGCATGAATGAGCTATTTTGCCAACCCACGCTACCTCCTAAAGAGGAAGGAAGGACACAAACGTGTGTAAGAAAAGTATTGGACTTCATCGTATTGATCAGCCATGCAGTGAAAATGAGAGGAAATGTGAATATTTACTTTGCTTACATTACATTTAAGCAACAACAATTCCGTGTGTACAAGTGGACGTACAGTATACCCCGCTACATTAGCACGCAGTCTAGCTGCTATGCTGGAACTAACGATAGCGGCAATCTCGTCATTCAAAGTTGACGCCAAAGGACACAACATGTATTAGTGTTAGACGCAACAGCTTGTGTCAAAGTATTCATGACTTACTCCTTTGGTCACCTCATCACTAACAAGGTGAGGGAAGTATATTTCAGAATTATTCACAAATACTATCCTGCTAATCATTACAGGACCAAATTTAGGAGTGATATTATTACCGACTGTTCTTTTTGTGGGGACTACCCGGAGACTGTCTTACATCTTTCTGGCACTCCAAAAAGCTGTGGAAGGACTTCAGCAGATACGCAATTGATCACACCTTCAAAGGACTTTGTTTTGTCGTGGGAAAATGTTGTTTATTGCTTTCATACGACTTCTAAGAAAGAAGAAAAAGCCTTTTTTTCTGATAAATCTATTGATTATTTTGGCTAATTTTTTCACCCACAATGCAAATATAGCAGTAAGAAATAAACAAATGTATTTTTTTCCTCAAAGATGTTCAACAATACAACTTATAAACAAATCTGACGACAAAAAGGCTTTCAAAACTTTAACAATATGTTCTGATTTCAATGTTTTTATTTGATGTAACCCCTGTCAATGTTTTTTAGTTTTTTGTATACTTACTTGTTATTAATCAGGTTTTTTTTCAATTAAAAAAGAAAAAACTACTCATTTGGTGTTGTCACTGCAGTACGTACCAGGAACGCAATCGTTCCCGCACATGCGCAAGTAATACCTCACTTCCTCCTTTCATTTTTACGACAGCGCTTCGGCGACGTCACGTGCTGTGGTACTTATTTTTTAAATGTATGAACATAAATGGTCATAACCATATTTCATATTTGTAATATGTTGGGAGGTGATTTTATAAGTGATTCTTGTTAAAATACATGGTTAGCATGGAGATGTTTCTGTTGTCTTATGACATCCACCATGACTGAGCTACGTAAAACTTACGCAATGCACGTAGCGCAGACGTAAACGTCATATCTGGTGTAACATATAGTACACAAATGAATAGGAAAAAAAACACATAAAATGCAGTTATATTTCAATGTAAACAACCATAAATAGAGTGCGATGATGGATTACTTTAGAACAGGGGTCACCAACATGGTGCCCGCGGGCACCAGCTAGCCCCCCACGACCACATGAGGTGCCCGCAAGCCTGCTTTTCATTCAGGTTTTCAGTTCAAAATGAAAGAACAGTACAAAGAAATGCATTCTGAAATACAAAATGTGAGTTGTGGACAACAGCATTTTGTTCATGTTCTGGTAAAACAAGCATATTCGCTTTGTTTGGGTTTAAAATAAGCTCTGAAAATAAATGTTACAAAAATGAGTAGCTCTTGGCCATTTTCATTTTGTAAAAGTAGCTCTCACAAGGAAAAACGTTGGTGACCCCTGCTTTAGAGGATTCAGCTTTTTCAGTTTTTTTTCTAAATGGGGAAATATCATCCATCATCCACGTATTTTCTTAGCAAATGCTTGTGTGTGTGTTTTTTTAAGTGGCGAAAAAAACGTAAAATAATTTATGGAACAGAGAAAAGAGGGCTTCTAAATTGTCCACTTGCATCATGGATATAATAAAATGATTGAATATGTTTTTATTTCACAAATTTCTACCTCTCTTCATGAGACGTATGATTCTATGACCGATGGATGGCGTAGATAACACATGCCTCGGTTTGTTTACGCCGCCATCTTAAATAGATAAGCTCCTCACACTTGGCCTGTCTCGCTCCCTCTGTAACTGGGTGTTTAACTTTCTCACAGGCAGACCCCAGTCAGTCAGAGTCCACAATCACACATCCAGCTCAAGAATTGTGAGCACTGGGACCCCACAGGGGTGTGTGCTGAGTCCGCTCCTCTACACGCTCTTCACCTACGATTGCGTGGCCTCACAGAACAACACCAGCATCATTAAATTTGCGGATGACACTACAGTCATCGGACTGATCACTGGTGGTGTTGAAACATCATACAGAAGAGAGGTGGTGGACCTCATAGCTTGGTGTCGTGATAACAATCTCCTTCTCAATACAGATAAGACTAAAGAGATGATCATCGACCCAAGAACAAGGGAAAAGGAGCCGCATAGACCCCTGTTTATTGATGAGACTGAGGTGGAGAGGGTGAAAACCTTCAAGTTCCTTGGCACACACGTCAGCGAGGACCTCACCTGGTCTCACAACACCCAACAAATTATGAAGAAGTCCCAAAGGAGACTGTACTTCCTGAGAAGACTGAGGAAATTTGGCATGTCCACCACAATCCTGAGTTGCTTCTACAGATGCACTATGGAAAGTGTCCTTTCCGCCTCCATCACTGTTTGGTACGGTAACTGTACAACACGTGATAGGAAGGCACTCCAGCGGGTGATCAAGACCTCACAGAACATTGTTGGGGCACCTCCCCTCACTGCAAGACATTTATAAAACTAGAGTCCTACGAAGAACACACAACCTCATCAAGGACAGCACACATCCACAACACTCATTATTCACACTCCTACCGTCAGGCAGACGCTACAGGAGTTTGAAGTCCAGGACCACAAGGTTGGCAAACAGCTTTTACCCACAGGCCATCAGGCTTCTCAACGAAGCACTCACACACGCCGCACGCAACACACGCACACACTCAAAGCACTTTATTTATTTTCTTTATTTATTTATTTGTATTAATGTCTCTTCTGTTGTTGTTGCTTAATTTATTGGTATTTATGTTTCTTCTGTTCTCATTCATTTTCTTGTGTTGTCTTTCTTTCTTTTTTGGGAGAATGAACAGAAAAATAATTTTATTGCATAGCAGAACCACCAGTTTTACAGTGCATATGACAATAAAACTCTTGAATCTTAAATCACGCGACGAAAACGAAATCTCGCGATAGCTAGGAATGCTCGAGGCGCCAAAATTGAAGCGTGAAAAGTGCGAGATAAGGAATACAATAAGTATTGAATATACAGTTGAGATATTTGATATCTGGACTGGAGGTGGGTTGTGGGAAGTGGACTGCATAGGTCTCGGCCGACGGCCTATATGGGCCCGGTACGACGAGACCGGTGCGCCACGACCTGCAACAAACCAAAAGAGATACGAAGAGCTGGTGGCGGTGGAGCGGAGGGAGCTGAAGTGCGAGTGCAACCAAACTGTACCGTGAGTGTAACAATGGGCTGTAGCTCAGATGATGTTAGCGACGAAGGGGCAGAGGAGATGGAGTACACACAGGTTAAAATAGCAAGGAAACAGTCATGGTCAGAAGCAAGCAGCGGGAAAGATCATGATGGAAGACAAACAAAGAAAAAAATACGAGCTAAAACAAATGGCAAAGAAGAGTCAGATGAAGAATACAAAGTTATTATTACAATGAGCAAAGATAAAGGACATTTTCACCCAGTTCATCTGACTAAAGCAATTGAAAAAGAAATAGGGAAAGTTAAATACGCCAAAATGCTCAATAACAGAAGAATACTAATTTCGACAGCAAATAAAAGACAGCAAGAAAACATTATGAGATTGAAGTACCTTGATGGAGGAGAAATAAAAGTACACATACCAGGAGAGGCAGCAGCAATAAGAGGAGTTATATCAAACGTACCGATGGAAATGTCCATGGATGAGGTGAAGAGAGAAATAAGATGTGGCAAAATAACAGAAGCTAGACGACTCCAAACCAGCAGAGGAGGAGTAAAAAGTGACAGTTTGTCTGTATTACTTGTATTTGAAAAGACAATACCGACAGACATACGTATAGGATGTATGAATTTTAGGGTGAGGGAGTACATTCCTCAACCACTAAGATGTTACAAATGTCAGAGAATGGGACACACGGCACAGCAATGTCAGTGGAGGCAAAGGTGTGCAAAGTGTGGTGGAGAACATGACTATGGGAAGTGTGCTAGCGATGCTAAACTAAGATGTTGCAATTGTGGAGGAGAACATAGTGCCGCATATGGCGGCTGTGAAGTGCAAAGACATGCCAAAGAAGTGCAAAAATACAAAAGAGAAAATAAGGTATCATATGCTGAAGCAGTAAAGAATATAGGTATGTGTGTAATTAAGCAAAATAAACCAGTAGAGAATCAGGAAACTCATATAGACCAGACAGGACAAGCAGTAGGACTTCCTCAGAGAACAGACCATAGAAGATCTCAATCAGAATGGAATGCTCCCCAACAGAAATGTAATCATAAGTGTGCAATTGAAGAAGACACATTAGTAGTAAATAAAAAGAACTTTGTAGCTTTTCTATGTAAAGTCATCAATGTGGCCACGAGGCAGGAAAGGAAAAGTGACAGGATCAAAACGGTTGTGGAAGCGGCAGAACAATATTTAAACATCAAGGACCTGAAAGCAGAAGAAATACATAGTATGTTGACTATACATAATGATGCAGGACCTCAGAACGGTAATTAAATTCACAATGGTACTCCACATCCTACAATGGAATGCAAGAAGTTTAATAGCAAATGGACAAGAACTTAAGAAATATATAACAGAAAGTAGCAAAAGACCTGATATTATATGTGTGCAAGAAACGTGGCTTAGACCACAGCTGGATTATGTGTTGAATGGCTATGAATCAGTGCGATTCGATCGAAAAGAAAACCAAGGGGGAGGGTGTGCAACATTTGTGAGGGATGGAATAATATATAATAGAATAACAACAGCAAATGAAATAGAATGTGTGATTGTTGAAATACATCAAGCAAATACAAATATAATCATTATTAATATATATAACCCCTGTAAACTACTAGATGTTGAAACAATGGAGAAGATAATAAGGAGGCATGGTGGTAGAGAGATCTGGTGTGGGGACTTGAATGCACATCATAGTTTATGGGGAAGTAAGCAAACCAATCACAATGGAGCAGTAGTAGAAGAACTCATGGATATCAGACAGTTAGTATGCTTAAACAAGGGAAATGGAACAAGAATAGATATACGGTCAAATACAATGTCATGCATTGACTTAACTCTGGTCTCACATAGCTTGGCAAGTTCCTGTGAATGGTATGTAAATGAAACCACAAGTATAGGAAGTGATCATTTCCCGATAAGTTGTACAATAAACGCAGAAGTAGATATCAAAGAAAGACACAGACATAAAAAGTGGTGCTTTTCAAAAGCGGATTGGGGAAAATTCAGGGAGGAATGTAGCAAAGCAGCAAATTCAATATCAATGGAAGGTGGCATAGAGGAATGCACAGTTAAGATCACAAATAAGATCATAGATGCAGCAATGAAAAGTATACCGTGTAAGTCAATTGGAGGGGAAAGGAAAATGGTTCCATGGTGGAATGAAAAGTGCACAACAGCTGTAAAAGAAAGAAATTGCGCATTAAGAAGGTTAAGGAAGAACCTCAGCCAAGAAAACGTAATAAATTATCAGAGGAAAAAAGCTATAGCCCGAAAAGTAATTAAAAACAGTAAACAAAACGCATGGAGGGATTATTGCTCTGCCATAGGAAGGGAAATTAAGATAGGAGATGTATGGTCAATGTTGAAGAAGATGAGTGGGAAAAACGTGTTTACTAAAATACCTATATTAGAAGACAAGGGAACAATGTATGTGACTGATAAAGAAAAAGCAAATGTGCTGGGGAAAAAGTTTGCAGGGGTGCACAGTGGAGACCATCTGGATGAAAATCATAGACGAGGGAAGGAGAGGATGATAAAAAAGAATAGGGATGTGTTACTAAAACAGGATAGTGAGGAGAGTGTGATGGATGTTGAAATTAATATCAATGAATTGCTAATAGTATTAAATAAAAGTAAAGATACTGCAACAGGAGAAGACCAGTTGAGTTATATTATGTTCCAGAACCTACCAGAAAATATGTTGGGAAAAATATATTTATTTAACAAAATATGGGAAGAAGGGAAAATACCAAAGCAATGGAAAAGTGCATTCATTTTACCATTTAATAAACCCGGTAAGGATCCAAAACACCCTGTGAATTATCGACCTATTGCTCTTACATCACATCTATGCAAATGGATGGAGAAAGTTCTAGTCAGAAGACTTAACTATTTCCTTGAAAGTCGAGAGTTACTTACAACTTATCAGTGTGGGTTTAGAAAAGGACGATCAACAATGGATGCTGTAGTTAGAGTAAGTAATGAAATAGAGAAAACCTTTAAAATGAAAGAGTTGATGAATATTGTATTCTTTGATATTGAAAAGGCTTATGATTCCATGTGGCGGGAGGGTTTATTGATTAAGATGAATAGGATGGGAATTAGAGGTAGGTTCTATAACTGGGTCCTTGATTTCATATCGGACAGAAAATTCAAAGTTAAAATAGGATCAGAGATGTCAGTAGAATACAGTATAGCAAATGGTATACCACAGGGGAGTGTAATTAGCCCAGTTTTGTTTAACATAATGATAAATGATATATTCATGAATCTGGATAGAAGGATTGGGTCGGCCCTATATGCAGATGGAGTGATTTGGGCAAGGGGACGAGATTCTATAAATGTGACAAGTAAAATGAAGGAAGCAATAAAGAAGATAGAACAATGGTCATATGACTGGGGATTTAAGCTATCACCCAGTAAAACATGTTACATGACGATTACCAGGAAAAAAGGCATAAAAAATCAGAACCTGATGCTATATGGACAAAACATGATAAAAGTAGATCATTTGAAATATCTTGGTATGTGGCTAGATCAGAAAGGCACATGGAAGACCCATGTGGAAAAGGTAGAAGAGAAATGTAAGAGGATAATAAACTTAATGAGAGCTGTTACAGGTAAGGAGTGGGGAGCAGATAAACAGTCACTAATATATATATATAGAGCTTTGATGAGAGCAAATATAGATTATGGAAGTTTTGTACATGGAGCTGCAGCTAAAACACATTTAATGAAAATAGAAAGAAATATTCACAAAGCATTTAGGATATGTACAGGTGCAATCACATCAACACCAATGAAAGCAATGCAGGTGGAGTTAGGAGAAGTAGCGTATGACCTGAGAAGAGATCAACTTATGTTGACATACTGGAGTAGACTTAAAGGATGTAGGCATGGACATCTGGCCAAGAATGTGATAGAGGAATGTTGGGAGTATAATACAACTAAAAGTAATAGCTTTGGGTGGGTAATTAAAGATAAAATAGATAAATATAACATAAAAAATATACATATTAATAATTCTACACCCATAAGCAATATTCCTATCTGGCTATTTCCTAAACCTGAAGTAGATATACATATAACAGAGTTAAAAAATAAGTGGAAAGATAGTGAAAAAGGACATAAGGCAAGTCAATATATTAAAAAGAAATATTATGGTTACTTAGATATGTATACAGATGGATCAAAAAGCGAAGAAGGGAAGGTGGGGATTGGAATCTATGTACCAACAATGAATTATAGCATCATTAAAAGATTACCTGACCAGCTCTCGGTTTATACAGCAGAAATGATGGCAATTATTATAGGCTTGCAATGGATAGAGGAAATAAAAGCAGATAGAGTGGTATGTTGTGTGGACTCTCTGGCAGCATTATATAGTATTAAAAATATGGAATCAAGTCGAGAGGATTTATTATTAGAAATACATCAAAACTTATTCCAACTACACATGTTAAAAATAGACATAAGATTTTGCTGGGTGCCTGCACATGTAGGGGTGGAGGGGAATGAGGTGGCAGATAAAATGGCTAAAATGGGAATTAGAAGGAATGAAATTATAGATATACCTGCTGGTAAAGGCGAAGTAAAGGCAATAATCAAAAAACAAATGATGGAGAAATGGCAAAATAGGTGGGATGAGGGTAGTAGCGAGAGAAAGTATTATAAAGTACAAAAATCTATCAGCGCACAAGGGGTGAAGAGAAAAAACAGAAAAGAGGAAATAGTGTTAACTAGGATGAGGCTCAATCACACCGGGTTAAATGACAAGATGTTTTTGATAGGGAAATGTAAATCAAAAGTATGTACGGAGTGCAAAAGAATAGAGAACGTAGAACACATATTACTACACTGCAAGAGATATAGGGAAGAACGTGTAACGTTAAGGAAAAGAATTAAGAAGATAGGAAGGGAATGGAGCATTGAGGGTATCTTAGGAACAGGTGGGGAGGGGGTAAGAGATATACAGAGGGCAGTGATAGAATATTTGAAGGACACAGGATTATATAATAGAATATAGATAAGTATTAGAATATTTTAGTATAAGTATTATTATTAGGATTATTATTAGTAGTAGTATAAGTAGTCTCCTCACTATCTAAGATAGCATAAAGATACTGTATATGGCCCATGTTACATACTCCGGTACAGTAGGTGGCGGTATGCACCTTTTCAAGTCATGGTTGCAACCCGCCATTAAACTAAAAGAAGAAGAAGAAGAAGAAATCTCGCGATACCTGCACGTGATCGCGCGATGCATTAGAACAACAGGTGTTTGTTGATCAGCGTTGTAGAGGAATACAAAGCGAAAAAACACGTGGACAGCATACAAGAGAAAGGCGATGGACCGTACCGAGACAAGGGTGCAAGACCTCCGAATTTTACGGCTCAAAGAGAAGACCGTCGTCATTTCAGAGGTATGTAAATGTCACGGGAGTGGCTCCGTCATCCATGCACACACATCTCTTCCCAGTAACTGCCTATCAACCCAGCAGCATAGCGAGGGTGCCACTCGATGTTTCTGTGTGTCTCATTTTACATCCGTAACACTCATTTCTGCTTCCTACATCAAGACATAAGCATTCAAACTTACTATGGTGTGTTCGCGGCAGCCCGAGTCAAACATAAGACACGTCACCAGGGTATCTTGCCGGCGCACTTCCGCGACGTCACTGCCGCTAGCTTTTTTTTCCGCTCTATTAAATGGCAAGGTACATGTTTATTGCTTATAGAACGTCGATATTAAGTTTGATCTGTTTTTTTTACGTTTTTGCAAGTTTGTGGTTACAGCAGAATGTTTTTATTTTGTGTTTTTTTCCCCCCAACGAAACGGAGGAGAGGAGGAATCTGTTGGCGATACATATGTGGTGTTGAAATTGCACTGCTGTTGATGTGTTCAGGTCAGAATAAAGTTCTAAAAGAGCGACAAACTCCGTGTGACTGTGTGGGGACGCTCTTGTGGCTCCGTCAGCCTGCCTGAATTACTTCACGTGTTATTTGTAGGCGCAGCCTTTTGTGCTATAGTTTGTCACCTCCTCTGCGCGTTCGGAGATCATAACTACACAGATTTGGCGCGCAACTAACGAACTCTGCATCATATATGGTACCACGCTCTACTTATTGCAGTCGGAAATAGATAGAGCTGTAGGTATTGCAGTTTATATTTAGCTTTTACCCTTTCCCCCATGAATCAACTCCCGGACTAAGAGTTGCTGCAGCACAGATCAACAAACCCACACACACAAAGCCGTCAGGAGCCTTTTGCTCTTTTTCTTTTTTCTACTTCATACTTCTAATGTCGGCCAATCATACTGTAATCACAGCAAGGCTCGAGTCACTTCTAGTAAAACACACAAAAAATGTTCTCACATTCTACTTTGGGACCCTGCCCCAAGGAGAGAAACACATTTTATGTGAGTGTACTCTTCCCCCAATAACCTGCATCCTTGCTAATATTTAGTCCATTGAAGTAGTTCACCTGCTGCCTTAAAATTGAAATTCCGCTCAATTTAAGTGATGTATTTGTTTTGACTAGCAAAAGTAACTTTATGCAGTAAAATACCGCAGCAGGACTCGAACGTCTGTCTCAACGTGCCTCAATATGCGGCGTTATTTACACACAAATAGTTGGTAACTAACATTTTCAACATTCGGGTCCTATGGACCATTCGGTTATTATGGTTGGTTATTATGTGTAATATTATGGTTATTACACATTATGGTTATCACATATTATTCCTGTGGTTTTTGTTCAAATATATTTCGATATCAGAAAAGAGGTTATTTCTATTTCATAACACAAACAAAAAAAATCTGAAAAATGTTAAATGATTTTAAAACTTGTCCAAAGTCACTCTCTTTTATGATTCATATTTTGTACAGACGAGAGCATAGTGAATTGTATGAAAGTAAGAATAAAAAGTAAAGGATCATGACCATGGATTTTGGTGGAAAAAGGGATGGGACATGCAGTTAAAATTAAAATCTCTTTCTAGAGGAGTAAAACTATGCATTGCTATAGGGGAGTGCTGAGCCAGGGTGTAGAGTAGAAGTTTGTACCAAAGGCAATGAGAATTGGAAGGGGAAAAAGTACATTTAATATAGCCAAAAGATAGAAAATAACGTATCAAATCGTTTTTAAGGGACGAAGGTTGCGTTACTTGAAGGAATGGGAGAATCTCCCCGCTTTTTAATGTAAAATCTAGATGTTCTGCGAGCCTCTTCATCTGCATTGTACACTATGTACGCTGTGTGAATGTCGTCGGGATGTGAGTAGTAAGATGGCGTCTCTGTGGCTTCAGTGGCTTGCACGGGCGAGTGCGATGTATGAGCTATCTAGATATATTATACAGATCAGTGGTCTTTTGCCAATATATCCAACATTTGGCCAATGAGACCGCTCCCTGGTGTTTCCAGCTTGTTATCCTATTCCAACAATAACCAATCACGGACATGATCACGGAGATGACCAGGCCCCTAACCAGGGGGGGTTCGACCGAGCCCCCCCGCGGGCGACCAAAGGTCCGCTTGGTTAAAAAAAAAAAAAAAGCTGCTATCAAGGTGTGCAATTGTAACGAGTGTAGATGTGCTGTGATAAATGATGGCAGAAGTGGTGCAACAGCGCCTGTTGCTGGTGAATAGTTGCATGTACAACTTGCTGCATGAAGTGCTCAGAACTGTTAGGAATGAGACATGGTCAGTCACCTGTCATTCCTCTGTAAAGCTGTTGTTACAGGTAATATTCTATGTCATTGTGACTATGTTGTTTTCAATATGCTGTTTCTACTTGTTGTCATTTTGCTAATGCTAATTGCTGGGCCTCATTTAGTATTGCACGCTGCGCAGCAGCAGCAGCCATGTTGGCCACGTGAGATGTGTTCAGGGACATCATGCAAAATAAGTTTGAATGTGTTAACTTGTCCTGTATTGTAAATTGGATTACAAAACATTTCATTGTATTAATATCAGCGCACCTGTCAGACAAATGATAAAATGTGAGGATAATAATTTTACTATACGATCACAACCAATTGAAACACTTTGTTTTGTAAAATGGAATCCAAATTGCTGTAGAAAGTGCTCAGAACTGTTAGGAATGAGACATGATTATCCCGTGACCAAAGTCGACGCTCACCTGTCATTCCTCTGTAAAACTGTTGTTACAGGACACGCTGCCATTAAAAGAAGTCCATAATCCACCTGACTGGATGTGATGCATTCAAGCGACAGCATTGTGGAGCTGTATTCCCCCACATCAAGTTGTGGACCGTCACACAATCCCGTTCACTTCCCCAACATCAGGGTCCTCCTTCAGTTGGCCTGTACCATCCCAGTAACATGGTGTCAATGTGAGCCAAGTGCCAGTACCTTGAAGCGTGTGAACACCTACATGAGGGCCAGCATGACGCAACAGCGGCTGACCTCGCTGGCACTTCTCCACATTCACTACAAAAAGGTTATCAACCTGGAGGAAGTGGTGGACATATTTTCCACGACACATCCAAGAAAGATGATGCTGAATTTGTGATAGGTAAGGCTGAAACACTTTGTAGTGATTCATATAGTGTAGGCCTGTGGAAATAGCATCCACCACTGAAGCCATGGCATGCTCAGTCGCCCAGTAAACTCATTAACTTATCTAAATAGGGCAAGCTTGATGTGGTCATTTTGCCCTTAAACTTGTAATTTGGAGGAAATAACGTTATGTCTGTCCAAAATATGCTGAATAAGCTGAATAAGCAGGAAACGGCAGCACTCCTTTCTTGGTGACTACTTTTTTTTTTACTACTGTTTTTAAAAGAAGGACTTTGTGTTTGCTTCTTGTTGACCTGCCTTGTTTGCAGCCTTCTTATGTTTTATTTGCGTGATGTGCGTACGGCTTTCTCTTTTAGCGGCTTGACATCTTGCAAACACGTGAAAAACACTTTGAAATGCTGGTTTTGGGAGCGCTTACGAGTCATTTTGCTTTGTTTGCAGACCTGACCTCAGCCTGTAGTGCTGCTACTACCCCCCATCCACTCATCCTATATTCTTGCTACAACAGAATGTGGCCCCCGGCCCCCCCAAAATGAGGATACCTGCAGAGCACGGTACAATCAAGCACCTGTAAAAAGTGTGGCGAGTTGTGTACTGCTGCAACTGGCCAGAGTACAGTCAGTGACAAAAGATGAATGCGTTGTTCAAATGAGAAAACAAAAATATTTCACTCACTTTGCTTATTTTACATGATTTTTTTTCTTTGTTGCTGTTGTGTACTTCTTTTACCTTTGAATATGTTTTTTAATTTCTCATTTTATATCGTCTGTTATTTAGTTGTATTTGTTGTGTACATGTTATTGTATTTGTATGTGTATCGTCATATTCATTGCTTAAACCATTTGTGTGTTCATTTTAACTGCACTACTAAATATGTTTATATCCAAAATGGTCACATTTACAGTATCTCTTTAAGATGATGAGTTTCTTATTTCTGTCTCAATGCTGAAGCGTGTGGTTCTATCTGAGGATATGGGAGTCTAAATAACCAAACCAAAGAGTATAAACCAGTGAGATTTATTCCTGACAGAAATACCTAATACAGACGTCCGGGCCTTAATACAGTCCCTGTATGCCTACGATTAACTGTAATCGTTAATTAACTGATAACTGATTAACTGTAGACACAGTAGCAGTGTAGGGTGGGGAAAGCCCCCCGCCCCCCAGCATGTCCGTCCGTCCATCCATCCATCCATCCATCCATTTTCTATACAGCTTCTCATTAGGGTCGCGGGGGTTTGCTGGAGCCTGTCCGAGCTGAGAGGCGGGGTACAGCCTGGACTGATCGCCAGCCAATTGCAGAGCACATATAGACAAACAACCATTCACACTCACATTCATACCTATGGACAATTTAGAGTCACCAATTAACCTAACATGCATGTTTTTGGAATGTGGGAGGAAGCCGGAGTACCCGGAGAAAACCCCCACACACACGCACGGGGAGAACATGCAAACTCCACACAGAAATGCCCAACGTAGAATCGAACCCAGGTCTTCCTGATCTCCACACTGTAACTGTGTGGCCAACATGCTAACCACTAGCCACCATGCGGCCCTGTCTCAGCATGTGAGTGTCTCAAAAATGTACTTTAACTATCCCATTTAAACAATACAAATCAGCAAGGCTCTAAAACAGTCAATTGCAAACTTATTTTTGCCGCTTTTATGTATTTTAGTCCACGCAATTTCTGATGATACTTTTTACAACTATAATGTATATTTATTGTTTTTAGAAGACCTTATTTGTTATGAGCTTTTACAAAAAAACATTCCATCCTTAGCTACCACCTTTCAACTACAGCTATTTTGTTAAAAATTCATGCAATATCATGATTCCCTGTTAGCTGTCGATCCACCAGCCTTGCTTCTCCGAGAGCAAAGTAGGAATGCCCATCTAGGCCACACCCCACCCCCACCCCACACTGTAAGTGTTGAAAAAACAGAGGCATCAGATTGGGTTTCCCACCGAGTGGGATGAAACAGACGTTATGCATGAAAGCCAATAAAGCCACAGAGCCAGGAAACCATAAGACATCACGGTTGGGCCAACTGTCTGATCTTCTTACCATGACAAAGTCATATAACTTATCAATTGCTGGTCAAGATGATAGCCTAGCCTGACACAGCGGGTGATCGCTTTTAAGATATCTATTTTTGTTTTATAATTTTTGATTTCATTTTTTAGTTTAGTACACAATATGCATGCCAGCCGTGCATTCTGTTGCATGAAATCCTACAAAGGTACTGACATCATTCATTCATTCATTGTGCAGTATGGTGTCCACAGAGTGATTCTGGTGCCACGGCCTTATCACCCCCGTGACTAAGTCATAAAACCTATCAATTGTGGATCAATACAATAGTCTAGCCTAACCCAGCGGGCTGCAGACTGTTTGAGCTTATGTTTTTTAAAACAACCAGATGAAAATATTATAAATTGACAAGACAATAGTCCAGCCTGCAGACTGTTTGAACATATGACAGACAGGCCCGTGTCATAAAACTTATCAATTACCCTGTGTGTGATAAAGTGATACTTACAAAACTATCATATGTTTTTATGTATTATGCCTTTTAATTCTTGAAAGGCAATGAAAGCATCCATTTTTTAAATGTAATTTTGGCATGACAAGGAGATCCCACCTGAGATGTTTTCTACCTGGCACAGTGGAGGGGGGTCCATCATGATCCGGGGTGCTTTTTCATTCAGTGGAACACCGGAGCTTCAGGTGGTGCGGGGTCGTCAAACGGCGACCGCTTACGTGGAGATGTTGCAGCGGGCATCCCTCATGACTGAGGGCCCTCGTCTGTGTGGTAACAGCTGGGTTCTTCAACAGGACAACGCTGCAGTTCACAATGCTGGCTTGACCAAGGTCTTCTTCAGGGAGAATAACATCACTCTTTTGGACCATCCTGCATGTTCCCCTCATTTAAATCCCATCCATCCATCCATCCATCTTCTACCGCTTATCCGAGATCGGGTCGCGGGGGCAACAGCCTAAGCAGGGAGGCCCAGATTTTCCTCTCCCCGGCCACTTTGTCCAGCTCCTCCCGGCGGATCCCGAGGCGTTCCCAGGCCAGTTGGGAAACATAGTCTCTCCAACGTGTCCTGGGTCTTCCCCGAGGCCTTTTACCGGTCGGACTTGCCCTGAACACCTCCCCAGGGAGGCGTCCGGGAGGCATCCTGACCAGATGCCCAAGCCACCTCATCTGGCTCCTCTCAATGCGGAGGAGCAGCGGTTCTACTCCGAGTCTCTCCCGGATGACAGTGCTTCTCACCCTATCTCTAAGGGAGAGCCCAGCCACCCTACGGAGAAAACTCATTTCGGCCGCTTGTACCCGCGATCTTGTCCTTTCGGTCATTACCCAAAGCTCATGACCATAGGTGAGGGTAGGAACGTAGATCGACCAGTAAATTGAGAGCTTCGCCTTTTGGCTTAGCTCTCTCTTCACCACAACAGACCGATGTAGAGTCTGCATCACTGCAGACGCCGCACCAATTCGCTTATCGATCTCGCGTTCCATCCTTCCCTCACTCGTGAATAAAACCCCAAGGTACCTAAACTCCTCCACTTGGGGCAGGATCTCATCCCCGACCTGGAGATGGCATTCCACCCTTTTCCGGGCGAGAACCATGGACTCGGACTTGGAGGTGCTGATTCTCATCCCGGCCGCGTCGCTCTCGGCTGCAAACCGATCCAGTGAAAGTTGAAGTTCACGGCTTGATGAAGCCAGCAGGACCACATCATCTGCAAAAAGCAGAGACTCAATCCTGCAGCCATGCAAACTAGCTTAAGGGCGACTACGATGAGGAAGGGAGCTCACATACAAACATGGACGCGCTGGATAAGTCAGCCAATGAGATAAAGTGTAGGCGGTGTCCCGATAATCAGCCAATGAGATGAGAGCGTAGGCGGTGCCCCGATAATCAGCCAATGAGATGAGAGCGTAGGCGGTGCCCTGATAATCAGCCAATGAGAGCGTGAAGCCAGAAGGCGTCACCAAGTGTACTCTTGTTAGTCTCTCTGTCGCTTGCACGGACTTGACGCTTTACGTTATATGGAATTCCTTACGTAATACCATGCGAATAATTTCCATAAATTCTTTACATTCAGTGGAATTTATGTAAAAGGAGGTTTACGTTATGCGAGGTACTACTGTATATATATGTCAAAGCCATACTACATATAATGCTATCACTCCCATTAGCATGCTAATATACAGTATGACCAATATATCCTTTCACCACCCATTTCTTTGGTGCGAGTATCCCCCACGGTGCCTCCTCCTCTTCCAGCCTATCTGGACGTATCTCAGCGTGTGTGAGGGGGAGTGTCTCTGATTTCATGTATTCCATGTCTATCTAATTTCATACGTACGTAAAATGACCTTCCATGTTTGTTTTTAGAGGACCAGATTTGTTATGTGCTTTTATTGTCCAAATGCTGTGTTTTTGCATTGTCCAAAATTGTGAGACCCAGCCATAGGCCGAATAATTGGATCCCAAATGCAGAGAAGTATAGTCCATGAAACAAGGGTTTATTACAAAAAGTACCACAAGGGTGGAAACATACAAAATGGCACAAACAAAAAGGCAAAGTTCAACCCAAACCACTCGGATGCAATTACGGGAAAAATAAGTCGAACGCTGAAGACGCTGCTATGCACGGACATACTGTACACAGCAGGAGAAAAACACACAAAAACGCTGAACTGAAGTTGCTTCTGACAAAAACTAGCAGAGCAGGTAACAGAAAATCACTGCAAAAGCCTTAGCAGGAATACGAGAATACTAACCGCTGCTGGAAGAAGCCAAGCAGGGAACAGGGTACTTGCAACGAGGACCAAAAAATGACCAGAAAGCAGAAATACGCCGGTAGCAAGAGGCGCTGGGAGGAGCAGGTCTCAGGCTGACTGTGGGTAACAATCTGGCAACGAGTGGCTGTCAGGCAGCAGCTTAAGACAGCCAGTAGATTGCTTGCAGGTGTGACCAATTAGCTCCTCCAGGTAGTCAGGGAGGTGTGCTGCAACACATGGCCAGCACAGGGCAGCAGAGCAGCACACAGAACATGACAAAAATGTCGTTTTTCACAGCTAAACTGTTCCCGTCATGTCTTTCAATGCACCCGGAGAGATTGGTTAGAGGTTGTTATTATTCATTGTCTAGTTGTCCAGAGCTGTCCAAATATGATGTTTTGTATTATTTCTATTTATTATTTTCATTGTGTCCTTTTTAATTTGCAGCCCACGGCTGTGATTTTATCGGCACGCAGCACAGTCTAAAAATGTAATTTAACAAGGACACTTAAAAAAACAACAGCAGTAAAAATGGGAAAATCTATCAAAAGCCAAAATATTAAGAGAAGACTTGTAATCTAGCAAGGAAAAAAAAGACATCATTTCACAAGAATAAAGTCATAGTGTGAAGAAATATTCAAGAAACAAGTTTTATTCTCAAAAACAACGAATAAAGTTGTAATTTTTGGAAACTTAGGTTGGGGGAACATTTATAACATGGGAATAAAGTCAAAATATTAAGAAAGGAAAATATACGAAAAGAAATCAGCAGCAGAAATTTTACCAGAGTAAAGTCAAAATATTAAGAGAAAAAAGTACTTTTTTAATGAGAAAAAGTTTGAATAAACTTGTAAAATGAGGAAAAATATCATTTTAGTAACAATGTTGAAATAAAGAAAAATAGATTGTTTTAAAATATAAAAATATTATGGGAATAAAGTTATAATTATAAAAAGACAATTTACAAGAGGAAAGCCGAAATGAAATAGTTGGAAAATGAAAATAACACTAGAAATGGAAAAAAACAACTAATTTTACAGGAATAAAGTCAAAATATTAAGAAAAAAAAGTCATCATAGAATGAAGAACAAAAGTCGCAGTTTTAAGAATAAATTAGTATTATGGAGAAAAAATCATGTTTAGTAGCATTTCACCTACATTACAAAGGTGAAATGCAGTTTTTAACATATACTGTAGCCTCCCAGCATATCTCTATGTGTTGCTTTACTAAATATCAAAGTGGTCCTTGCCTCTGATCTAAAAAAAAGACTGGATCGAGCAACCTATTGTTTTCACGCGCCAAAATTTGAAGCCAGATTTTTTCGATCGCCGCCATCTTGGTGAGACCACCTTACGCGCCACAGCTTTGTGATTGTGCTGGTATACGAACGCAGAATTAGTGAAAAATCATCAAAAACATCAGGAGTGCCAGTGAAGGAAGCGAGGATGAGGAAACAACTTAAAAAGCACTTCCCAAGAACCTTCCACTCGTAAGTACTTTTACTTGGCACCTTTTTTTGACCTGATATATGTGCCACTACTTGAACGGCTTTGCTTTGAAAAGTTCTCGAAATGTAACCAAAAGTTACAGTATGAACTTTGATGGGTGGTTTTGCAAGAATTTTCTAGTTACACCTTCCTGTAACAGCTCGGCCTTTTTTTGGTGCCTAGCCTAGCAATCAATGATAAAATTATTTCTATGCAGTTTTTTACAGTAGGCTTTGACTATTTGCACTTATCTAATGTCTTTTTGTACCAAAAAACAGCTTTTTTAAAAGCTACCACAACTACCAAGTTACATTAATTCTGATACCACACATGATTCACACAAAGGTAGAAGACATGACAAAATTTCTGCTTTCTTCCTGCCTTAACCTTATCCTGAGATAAAAAAAATAATGGTTTACCGTAGGAAAATAATTAGACAAAGATAGGCTTTAAATTCCGTACGTAAACAATGTTTGCAGGCTGCCACACAGCCAATTTTTCGTCCGTCTCGAAGCTAAAATACATCTTACTAGCTTGATAAATGACACAAAAGCGTATAAATCTGAGTAGTTATAACCTTTAGCAGTTGATTTTGGTGGCTATACGATCAATCGAAGTTTTACCAGTGCGTTGCCATACTGTTGTCTCACAGCAAAGTGGTCTCACCAAGATGGCCGCCGCAAATTTCCATTGGCTTCAAAAATAAAACAATAGAAGCTCGATCCAGTCTTTTTTTTAGATCAGTGGTCCTTGCATGCTTTCATTTTTCAGTACGTGGCCCTTGCTGGAAAAAGTTTGGACACCCCTGCTGTAAGTGTTCAAATACAAAAGCAGAGACATTATTTGATTTTAAAAAAAAGATGCTCTGACTTGTCTCCAGGACATGGCGGTCCTCAGGGGGCAGGCTACGCTTCCTCAATCTCCACCACATTTTCACAGATACTCGAAAAACCATCCGCTGTATTCACTACATTCTACCGTCATCTGGAACTTGATTTAGAGAAGGAGACTCCCCCCCCCCATTTAATTCAACATGGCGCAGCAGAAGTCCTCAGACCCTTCAGACACAGGTGTTTTACAACGCAATCACTTGAAACACACCCACACCACTCAGGTGATCTTCATTTCACTAATTGTGAGACTATTGGCAACAATTTGATGGACCTCTATTGAATTAGACCATTCAATTAAAAAGGGGGTGAATAATTATGCAAACAATTATTTTCATTCATATAATTTTCTTTCATTAACATTACTTTATAGAAATCTGTTTCCACTTTGACATTAAAGAGTTTTTTTTCCAATTGTTTTTGTTCAAAAAGCAACATTTTATTGACCATGATTGATTTATGAAAGCAACAAAAGGGTAAACCATCAAAGGGGGTGAATACTTATGATAGGCACTTGTATATCGCCTTTATTGACTTTCAGGTATAACATCTGTTCTATCCCACTCCATGGGAACCCCAAGCTGATTGCTTTTATGAGGGTGCCATAAATCAGAGAGAGAGTGGTCAGACTTGGGCACTACCAAGCATGGTGAAGTCCATGGCTGACAGCAAAACCGTTACCAAGTGACTGACCTCCTGTCGCATGACCTCCCTCTTCGCATCAGTCTGTTCAGGCTAACAATATATCAATATCAACATATCCTTCATCCGGACTCAGCACACTTTCCCCCGGCTGGAGCCATCATCTGGTGGAAGGGGAGTGATGTCGTCCGCTGATTCATCCTCAAGGAAGCACATCCACACATAGTTGTCACTTGCAATCCTGTGGTTCTGCCATTTCTGGTTAACATGAACAATTTTATTCTGTGATCGCTTTCCTTGCGGAGACTCTGCCTTGTTCAAGACAGTAGCTACACCTAGCAGGGTTGTGAAGGATAAACCGATGCGACTGGATATATCCGGTTTGAGGAGCGAAGGATTCTGCTATTTGGTAGAGGCGTCCTGTATCGATAAGAATCAGGCATAAATCTTTAGATGAATCGATTGTGGAGACATGCGGCACGTACCGCAAGAGAAGTCATCGGTTGACAGTGTCTTATAAACAACGCGAGAGCCTGGGCTGCCAGCGAAAGGATTGTCGCGCGTGCTCCGCAACAGGGCATGACTGCAGACGAGAATGGTAGCTTGCCGAGCTAGCTAGCCGGCAGGTGAACGCAGAAGTTTGGAACGTCTTAATTTCAAGAAGGCTGCAAAACTTGAGCAGCCGGACCAACAGAGTCGAGTACGGCATCTTTTCTGCTTTCTAACTTGGTTACTTTGAAATGTTGCTCCTGGAGTGTTGAAAACGCTATGCTCAGTCTGAAATGTTGCACGCTCACTGTTGTTATGACATTTTGAGTATGGGACTGTTTACTTTCCCAAACTAACACAGCATTTTCATTGCACCCATGTGACAAATACTTCTGTATACTTATCTGTGCATGGAAGTGATGTGTCATTATTTAAGGGGCTTTGCACAATGTATTTATTTTGAAGGCTAAGACTTATATTTCCTATAGATAGATGGATCGATGCTTATTCTTATTACACACAGTATATAACCAAACTTAGTTTAGTGGCTCCACTTTCAGTTTTTAAAACTTAAATGTTTTAAAATTTAAGAGATATAAAATATTGGTACAATCAAGATGTTCATTCAGTAAGCCATTTTTTTGTTCTGTGTCTAAACAATATAGACATCTGACATGTTATTCTGTTGACTTTATTTTTGCCAATGCCTTGCAGCATGCTTGGAGATATGCTCTTTTACAGCATTTTAAAATACTGTAAGAATATGGAATCACAGGAGTGCCAAAATGAAAAGGGAATACGTGTGGAAATACAAAGCGAATCCATCCATCCATTTTCTATACCGCTTCATCCTCATTAGGGTCACGGGGGCATGCTGGAGCCTATCCCAGCTGACTTCGGGCGACAGGCGGGGTACACCCCGGACTGGTCGCCAGCCAATCACAGGGCACATATAGACAAACAATCATTCACACTATGGACAATTTAGAGTCGCCAATGAACCTAACATGTATGTTTTTGGGAATGTGGGAGGAAGCCGGAGTACCCGGAGAAAACCCACACGCACACAGAAATGCCGAGGGGAGAATCGAACCCAGGTCTTCCCGATCTCCAGACCGTTCCTGTATTGGCCAACGTGCTAACCACTAGACCACCGTGCGGCCCACAAAGCGACTCAATAATAAAAAAATATACAAATGTAGTCATATTCTTTTACCATTTTGTCATTGTTTTTTTCTGTGTTGTCTTTGTTTTTTCCATTTTGCCGTCGCTTTTCCTGTTTTGTCTTTGTCTTTTCCATTTGCGTTTTGTCATTTAGTAATGGCAAATGCAAAAGCATGCAAATGCAAAAGAATGACATTCTGCCAGGATGACTAGTCCATACGTGATTACACGATTTCTGCCTGCAGGGGCTATGTAGTCATGGAAACTCGGGAGCCCGGAAAAAATGACACAGACAGAAAGTAGACGCAAATACACGTTTATCAAAAGTAAACGTGGGAAATTTAAATAAGATAAGGTATTTACCTCCTCAAGATTGCGCCACACAGCATCATCCATATCTGCATTCGTCAACGCACATATCGCCTTTAAAGACTTTAAAGACTTTTTTCTAAAGACTTTCCATGACATCTTCCACCAACCGAGCAATTGCTCATAATTCCCATTGAACACCTCTTCTCAATTTGTCCACGTCCACCATATTTAAATTTCCCCCGTTTACTTTTGATAAACGTGCATTTGCGTCTACTTCCTGTCCGTGACATTTTTCCGGGCTCCCGAGTTTCCATAACTACATAGCCCCTGCAAGCAGAAATCGTGTAATCACATATGGACTAGTCATCCTCCTGGCAGAATGAGCCGCCCACAGCAAAGCATGCTTTTGCATTTGCCATTACTAAATGACAAAACAGGAAAAGCGACGCCAAAATGGAAAAAACAAAGACAATACAGAAAAAACAATGGAAAAACAATATGACTACATTTGTAGGTTTTTTTTTATTATTGATTCTCTTTGTATTTCCACACGTATTCCCTTTTTATTTTGGCACTCATGTGATTCCACATAAGAATGCCACGTTCATATCATTTATAATGTAAGATTAATATCAACAAACATTAACTGTAGAATCCAATGTGTATCGTTTGTACACTGCATGGAATTGTATTGAAACGTTCTGTTTTTAAAATATATCGTTTTTGAATTGTATCGTAACCTGTGTATCGAGGTTCCAATCAAATCATCTATAAAAGAGATCTATCCCGAACAACTAGTTTTTCATAGTTCATAGTTTCATAGTTTTAGATTTATGGGTGGCAGGCCATATTTGCCCCGTTGGCCGTAGTTTGATATATGGAGGTCAAAAATAGCACAAGCAACACAGTAGGGGTGCATGTTTTGACAAACGTTCATCCTTGTGTGCGCAACATTTCAGGAGTTTTATTTCATCCACACATTTTCTTGCGCTTATCCGAGGTTGAGTCACGGGGGCAGCAGCCTAAGTAGGGAAGCCCAGACTTCCCTCTCCCCGGCTACTTTGTCCAGCTTTTCCCGGCGGATCCCGAGGCGTTCCCAGGCCAGTAGAGGGACATAGTTTCTTGTACCCTCAGTCCCGTCCTTTCGGTCACTACCCAACGCTCATGACTTTCGGTGAGGGTAGGAACGTAGATGAAGGGAGCTCAGGGGAGCTCAGCTCCCTCTTCACCGCCACGGATGCAGAGTCCGCATCACTGCAGACGTCGCACCAATCCACCATCTCGCTTTCCATCATTTCCTCACTCGTGAACAAGACCCCGAGGTACTTTAACTCCATTTGGGGCAGGATCTCATCCCCGACCCGGAGATGGCATTCCACACTTTTCCGGATGAGAACCATGGACTCGGACTTAGAGGTGCTGATTCTCATCCCGGCCGCTTCACACGCGGCTGCAAACGGAATCAGTCACAGTTGAAGGTCACGGCTTGATGAAGCCAGCTGGACCGCATCATCTGCAAAAAGCAGAGACCCAATCCTGCCGCCACCAAACTGGATCCCCTCAACGTCCTGACTGTGCCTAGAAATTCTGTCCATAAAAGTAATGAACAGAATCAGTGACAAAGGTCATCCTTGGCGGAGTCCAACCCTCACTGGAAATGCGTCGGGCATGGAACGAACAGCCTGATTTAGGTGCTCCGGTACCCCATACTCCCAGAGTTCTCCCCACAGAATTCCTTGAGGAACAAGGTCGAATGCCTTCTCCAAATTGACAAAACACATGTAGACTGGTTGGGCAAAGTCCATTGCGCCCTTAAGGACCCTGCCGAGAGTGTGGAACTGGTCCACAGTTCCACACCCAGGACGAAAACCGCACTGCTCCTTCTGAATCCAAGATTCAACTATCCGCAGGATCATTCTCTCCAGAAGCCCTGAATAGACCTTACCAGGAAGGCTGAGAAGTGTGATCCCACACTTCACACAAGGTGGTCCCCTTTTTAAGACCCTGATCTGCCAATCCAAAGGCAACTCCTCCGATGTCCACGCAATGCTGCTGAGACATGCCCACAGAATCCAGGGCCTTGAGTCCCCAGGAACTGCTTCCTCATTTGGAAGACGTGTCGGTGAAGATCTTCTTCTTTTCCTTTCGGCTTTTCTCTTCAAGGGTCGCCACAGCAAATCAATTGCCTCCATCTAACCCTGTCTTCTGCATCCTCTTCTCTCACACCAACTACCTTCATGTCCTTCATGTTCACTACATCCATAAGCCTCCTCTTTGGTCTTCCTCTAGGCCTCCTGCCTGGCAGTTCCAAACTCAGCATCCTTCTACCAACAGTATATATTCCCTATCTCTCCTCTGGACATGTCCAAACCATCTCAGTCTGGCCTCTCTGACTTTACCTCCAAAACCTCTAACATGTGCTGTCCCTCTGATGTACTCATTCCTGATCCTATCCTTCCTGGTCACTCCCAGAGAGAACCTCAGCATCTTCATCTCTGCTACCTCCAGCTCTGTCTCCTGTCTTTTCCTCATTGACACTGTCTCTAGACCAAACAACATCGCTGGTCTCACCACAGTTGTGTACACCTTTCCTTTCATTTTAGCTGAAACTCTTCTATCACACATCACACCTGACACTTTTCTCCACCCGTACCATCCTGCCTGTACACGCTTCTCCACCTCTTTTCCACACTCTCCATTACTCTGGACTGTTGACCCTAAGTACTTAAAATCCTCCACCTTCTTGATCTCTTCTCCCTGTAAGCTCACTCTTCCACTTGGGTCCCTCTCATTCACACACATGTACTCTATCTTACTGCGGCTAACCTTCATTCTGCTCATTCATGCTGAGACGGAAGATGGTGGTCCAGAATCTCTTCGAAGCTGCCCGGAAGACATTCTCCATGGCTTCTCCGAACTCCTCCCATGTCTGAGTTTTTGCCTCAGTGACCGCCAGAGCGGCCGACTGCTTGGCCTGCTGGTACCTGTGTCAGCTGCCTCCAGAGTCCTGTGGTCCAAAAAGGCCCAGTAAAACTCTTTTTTCAGTTTGACAGCATCCCTCAACACTGATGTCCACCAACGGGTTCTGGGATTACCGCCACGACAGGCACCGACCACCTTGCGGCCACTGCTCCGATTAGCGGCCTACACAATGGATGCATGGAACATGGCCAACTCAGACTCAATGTCCGCTGCCTCCCTTGGAACATGGTCGAAGCTTTCCCGGAGGTGGTAGTTGAAACTCTTTCTGGTGGGGGACTCTGCCAGATGTTCCCAGCCGACCCTCACAATACGTTTGGGCTTGCCTGGTCTGACCGGCATCCTCCCCCACCATTGGAGCCAACTCATCATCAGGTGGTGATTGGTTGACGATTCCGCCCCTCTCTTCACCTGAGTGTCCAAAACACTAGTCCGAAGACACAACCACCAAGTCAATCATCGAACTGCAGCAGTATTACAGTATTACCAATAGAACAGCTAAGTCTATGAGCAGCACAAGGATGACAACACAGTTTCAACATTGCTTTGTTTTCATGAAATATATGGAAAAAAAACCTGCCTCATTATGATTTACACATCATTTTATTTCAGAGATTGACACTTTCGAAACATAACTGATAATCCATAATTTAACTGTATAGTCACGCTTCTTCATAATCACTTTGTTGATTTAACAGGGACGTGAACACATTCATCTTTTTAGAAAAAGACATGCATTACACCAGATCTAGCTGCATGCAGCTGCTTTCCGTCTGAAGTCCCTGGGCAGGTGGTAAGACAAAAATACAATCAACATCAACAGAATACAATCAATATATACCACAAAAATCAGTTGAATACAATCAAAATCACTAAAATGCATCCATATACTGTAATCATCAAGGGTCTCCACCCTTTTGGCCTACATCAACTTTTGTCACATTATCATAGTTCATTTCAACCCAAACAAAGTAATTTTGTTTTGCCAGAACATGAACAAAATCCACAAGTCACATTTTCTAATAAATCAGTGTTCATCTGTATCATGTATTTCAGCTGTGAAACATCTCAATTGTATTTTATTTACAGTGTGCTCAAAGGCCTGCTGCTATTTAGGGGTCGTTTGTCATTAAATACAAGCATCGTTGAACACTTCAGCTGCTAAGCTCCCTAGCTAACTGTTGGAGACCCCTGAACATCTCCAACACCTCAGTCAGCCATTGAAAACGAATACATCACTGTTGATTACACATGACCTGAAATGTTGATTTCTCAATTACACTTTTCTGACATTTCAAGAGAGATTATACATGTCAGACTATCAAAAAGGTTTCTGTCAAACAGCCCAATGCCATGGATGTCACTCAGATGATTTCTCCCCTGGAAATAAAGAGGAAGGGAAAACATGGTCATTATTTCCACATTACGTTAAAATGCAGCATGATAACCTCATGAAAAAACACTTACAAGTGATTGGTCCAATGGTTAGTGGCTTTAGTGGAGAAGACTTGAAGACATGGCGTCGGGCTCTGCCGGAGCAGGACTACATGTGGAACAACATAACATTCCAACTAGGTTCTTCAACAACAACACAACTGTAACTAACTGTATGCGACTCACTGGAATGCAAGAAGAAGTCATGCTGTCACACAGGCTGAGGCTGCAGTGGAGGTAAACATCTCCAGATTCTCCAACAAGGATGAACGAGGTAATGAAACGAGCCTTGAGGGATGAGCCGCTCATAACCACAGACACTCGCTGGCGGTCGGTGGGACATCTAAGAAAAACAGCATTTATCAGTGTTTTGCATTTTGTTTCCGTATTCACCCATGCTAAGCAAAGACATACTTGTTTTGGATGAGAAGGTTTCGCTCAAGATGGTCAGGGTCTGATGAGTAAGAAGTGAAGCATTCCTCCAAAACAACCGCCAAGCTGGGATCTTTCTTGTCCACAGAGACCTCCACGTATAATGGTGAACCCACTGGAAGGACCACCGCGCCTGCCGCATAGGGCTCTGCATAGTCTGATTTCTTGAACAGGACCATGGAGGCTTTCAGTTTGGCACCCGAGCCAACAAAGACACCTTCCATCCTGTCAGTAAAAGACACGAGTTCTCCTCTCATTATTATGTGGCTGCATGCGAAGCGCATCTTATTCTGCCTCATACGTGTTATTATGGACCAATGCACTAACATTCTGTGTAAATGTAAGCCTTATACTTGCCTGCTTGGTGGGTCCTCATTCACAGCTCCGGATTGGCTTGATGGATCATCAGGGACCTGGTTGTGATCAACCTCTTTGCTGGGCCTTCACACAAAAATTCCACAGAACTCCTTTCAGTATCAAAACAGTCAACATATACAAATGCCGTGTTAAATAAACACTTTAGTAGTAAATACACAATACAGCAACCTGTCAGATACAACCCCAGGCCATTCATAAAGTTTCTAGTTTACTAGAATCATTCCAAACCATAGCTAATTGTATCAATGTCCTATTTATTCATGACAACTCACGGCAGGTTCAGTCTGATGGGTGCCTTCAGTCTTGTGGGTGTGTCCAGGGGATACGCGCATGAGAAAGGAAGAACCAGGGGCAGAAAGAAGGAAGTACTGCTGTCTGGATAGATGAATAAGGCGTTGGAGTAGATGACATGTGTGCTGTTGATCTGAAAAACAGATTTCATCCACATGATTCTAAGGTGTAGGTCTTCAAAATAAATGTCTACGTGCGTGTGCTGCTTTTTACCGTCAGTGTGTTTCCACAGGCACCCGTCTGAGCGTCAGCGTCGTACCACACGACACCATGTTTCTCCGAGGTCCAGGAACACTTGCCGTCTGCCAGGTTGCCAGTCAGAGCACTATAACCAGTGGGTCTTATGCTAGCTAAATCCACACCCACTTGGATTTTGTCAGAGCCACAATTAAGGTTACTGAGTGACGGATCCAACTTGGGACTGCAAGAGGTGGTCTTTCTGTCACACAGGCTGAGGCTGCAGTGGAGGTAAACATCTTGGTGTTTTCCCTGAAGAAAGAAGAGCAGGGCGGAGAAACGAGCCTGGTGGGATGCGCCGCTCTCAACCACAAACACTTGCTGGCGGTTAGTGGGGCTTCTAATAAAAAAGTTGATCATCAGTATTCTGCATCCGGTCTCCATATTCACCCCAACTAAGCAAAGACGTACTTGTTTTGGATGAGGTGATGTTGGCCAGGACTCTTTGTGTCTGATGAGTGAGAAGCGAAGCAGTCCTCCAAAACAACCGCCAAGCGGGGATCTCTCACAGAGACCCCCACATATAACGCTGAGCCCACCGGAAGGACCACCGTACCTGCTGCGTAAGTCTTTGCATCGAAGGAGTTCTTGAAGGAGTTCTTGAACAGGACCATGGAGGTTCCCAGTTTGGCACCCGAGCCAACAAAGACATTGTCCACCCTGTCAGTAAAAGACACACATACTCATAAAGCAAGTTCATTTTATTACGGCTCATACTAATTATTATGGGCCTGCTTGTGGAGCAATGCTCTAACGTTCTGTGGAAATGTAACGCTGTTACTAGCCTGCGTGGTGGCACCCCCTCTGCAGCTCCGGATTGGCTTGGTGGCTCATCGGGGACCCGGGGCTGGAAAACCTCTTCATTGGTCCTTCACACAGAAATGCAAAAATGGATGTGGGGGCCACTTTGCTGTGTACATTTATTGGACTGTACGCTATATACAAGCTTCGTGTTAGGAACGGGCTGCCCCTGGGCCACACTTTGGACACGGTGCACAGTAAGAGTGAACAGGGTGATTATTTTATTTTTAGTAAAGCTGCTCTGTTACTAATGTGCAGCCTTCTCATCTCTGCTGAACAATGGCAGCACGCTGCTTTCATTGTAGAAATAACATTTCAAAACAAAATGTAAAAAATATACACAAATATCAAAGTGGGCCCTGCATCCCTGCTTTACATAATTCACATTGAGGTCAAGTGTTGGGACATTACCAGGGCTTTTCTCCGGCCCGCACACGCCCCCACGCATGCGCCCACACAGAAAAATATGGTAAAACTGTCGATCCGTAAGGTGGTTTGACTGTACCGTTCCATCCCTAATTACACCATACTGACATAACATGGCTGAAACCTGTATCATTTCATCTCCATTCATTCATGACAACTCACACCACGGTCGGTCTGATGACCACATTCAGTCTGGCGTCTGTCTTCAGGGGATACTCGCATGAGAAAGGAAGACTCGCTGGCAGAACGGAAGAACTGTTTGCTGGGTAGATGAATAAAGTGTTGGAGTAGGTGACATGTGTGCCGTTGGTCTGAAAAACAAAAAATTCATTCAAATATAGCCTTTTTTTTATTTGCAGCTTGCGGCTCATTCTAAAAACAGAATTTAACAAAAAACCAAAAATTAGCTGCAATTTTACAAGAACCAGCCAAAATATTATGACTAAAAAGTTACAATCTCATGAGAAAAAGCTGTAATTTTACAATGTTATGAAAATAACATCACTTTTGTCACGGTGCGGTTAGGTGCCGGTCTGGGAACCCCAAATGCAAAGGCTGGAGGCAGGTAGGTGAGTACAGAATTTATTCTGTTCCAAAACTCACAACGAAAAGCGATGGTGACAAAACTGATACACCATGAAAAAACAAAACACAAATAATGCCGGTTGGAGGCAGAGTCTGCTGAGCGCTAGCAAGAGACTGGAAACAGTACGAGGCTGAGAGACACACACGGCTGGAACGTGGTGTAGCGAAGGAATAATCCGGCGTTCTCCAGCTGTCCGTAGTCAGCTTAAGTAGTGGCGTAGGCACTCAATAACAGGTGCGTTCAGCAGCTCCGCCTCCAGCCAGGAACTAAGGATCTGGACAGAAAACACAGAAAAGGCACGGGAGACGGGGGCAACGAGAGAGAGCCCGTGAAACGTGACAGTATTCCCCCCCCTTAACAAAGGGCGCCACCTGGCGGCCTACCTGGCTTCTCCGGGAAGCGACTGTAAAACTCGGATAGTAATTGGGGATCCAGAATGAGGGCACGAGAGATCCACGAGCGGTCCTCGGGGCCGTAACCCTCCCAGTCGACCAAGTACTGAAAACCCCTGCCCCTTCTTCTCACATCCAGAATGGCCTTGACCGTGAATGCGGGATGGCCGTCGATGAGCCTGGGAGGAGGAGGAGGCACCTCCGGAGGGCTTAGGTCGCTGACACTGACTGGTTTGATGAGGGACACATGGAAAGTAGGATGAATTCTGAGAGAGTCCGGGAGCCTCAGCATGACGGCCGAGGGACTGATGACCCGTTCCACAGGGTAAGGACCGATGTACTTGGGTTGTAGTTTCTTGGAGTCCGTGTGCAGGGGTAGATCGCGAGTAGATAGCCACACCCTCTGTCCAGTCTTGTACTCAGGGGCCACCGACCGATGTTGATTGGCCAAACGCTGGTTCCGCTCGGCCGTACGTGCCAGTGCTGTCCGGGTATTCCGCCAGGCTAGGCGGGCGCGGCGCAGGTTGGCTGACACGGAAGGGACCGCCGACTCCGCCTCCAGCGAAGGGAAAGCTGGAGGTTGGTACCCGTAGGCCCCGTGGAAAGGTGAGAGGCCTGTGGCTGAGCTGACCAGGGTGTTGCGCGCATACTCAATCCACGGCAGATTGAAGGACCATGAGGCTGGCTGCTGGTGGCAGACGCAGCGGATGGCGGATTCCAAATCCTGGTTAGCTCTTTCTGACTGGCCGTTAGTTTGCGGGTGGTAGCCGGAGGACAAGCTTGCTGACGCCCCCAAGGCCCTGCAGAAGGCCTTCCAAACTGCCGAAGAGAATTGTGGTCCCCGGTCTGAGACCACATCGCAGGGAATACCGTGAAGCCGGAAGACGTTTTTGACCAAAAGTTGAGCTGTCTCCAGTGCCGAGGGGAGCTTGGGGAGGGCGACAAAATGGGCCATTTTGGAAAACCGATCCACGATGGTAAGAATGACCGTGTTGCCATTGGATGGTGGGAGACCCGTCACAAAGTCCAGTGCCACATGGGACCACGGTCGGGAGGGGATGGGCAGGGGGCGCAGCAGCCCCGCTGGGGCTTGATGGGACGGCTTATTCCGGGCACAACTAGCACAGGCGGCCACAAACTCCTTGACGTCCGAGCGGAGGGAAGGCCACCAGAACCGCTGAGACAGGAGGAAGATTGTGCGTGATACTCCCGGGTGGCAAGCCAGCTTGGATTCGTGAGCCCAACGTAGAACCTCCGGGCGCAGCTCTGGGACCACAAATAGGCGACCAGCGGGGCAGTCCCCCGGAGGAGAGGAGTCCTTGGTTGCCTCCGCCACTCGCTTCTCCACGTCCCACTGAAGACCTCCCAGGATGCGGGACTGAGGAAGGATGGTCTCTAGTTGAGGTAAGTCCATAGGTGGGGAATGCATCCTGGAGAGTGCATCCGGCTTGCCGTTCTGGGATCCAGGGCGAAACGTTAGCGTGAAGTCAAACCTGGCCAGATAAAGTGCCCAGCGCGCCTGCCTGGGATTAAGTCTCCGGGCAGATCGGAGGTAGGCCAAGTTCTTATGATCTGTGTGTACAACAAATGGGACCTCCGAGCCCTCCAGCCAGTGCCTCCACTCCTGCAGCGCCAAGACGACCGCCAACAGCTCCCTGTTGCCAATATCGTAATTACGTTCTGCTTGGGTCAGGCGGCGTGAGAAGAAGGCGCAGGGGTGCAGCTCGTGATCGATGGTGGAGCGCTGGGAGAGGACGGCCCCGACGCCGGTATCGGAAGCGTCGACCTCGACAACAAAAGGAGAGTGAGGGTTAGGGTGAGCAAGAACCGGAGCAGAGGTGAAATAGGACTTAAGCTTCTCAAAGGCGGAGTTAGCGTCTGGGGTCCACATAAACTGAACTTTAGTAGATGTGAGCCTGGTCAAAGGTTCTGCAACCCGACTGAAATTCCGAATGAAACGACGGTAAAAATTTGCGAAGCCCAGAAACCTTTGAAGGTGCTTACGTGATGTAGGAGTGGGCCAGTCAACCACTGCCTGGATCTTGGCAGGATCGGCTCGGAGTTGCCCCTTCTCCACAATGAACCCCAGAAAAGAAACGGATGACGAGTGAAAAGTGCACTTCTCTGCCTTAACAAAAAGCTTGTTCTCGAGAAGTCTTTGGAGGACTAACCGGACCTGCTGAATGTGTTCTTCGAGAGAAGTGGAAAAAATTAAAATGTCATCTAAATACGCAAAAACAAAACGTCCAAGCATATCACGGAGGACATGGTTTATGAGACCCTGGAAAACTGCCGGAGCATTCGTGAGGCCAAAAGGCATAACCAAATATTCAAAATGACCCAATGGTGTGTTAAAGGCAGTCTTCCACTCATCCCCCTCGCGGATGCGGACGAGGTGGTAAGCATTGCGGAGGTCAAGCTTGGTGAAAAAATTTGCAGAATGCAGAGAGTTAAATGCGGAATCTAATAAAGGAAGTGGATATTTGTTCTTAACTGTGATATTATTAAGGGCGCGATAATCAATGCAGGGGCGGAGTGACTTGTCCTTCTTTTCAACGAAAAAAAACCCAGCGGCAAGTGGTGAGGAGGAGGGGCGGATAAGACCGGAGGCAAGTGAGGAGGAGATGTAATCTTCAAGTGCCTCTCTCTCGGGTTTAGAAACATTGTACAGGCGTGAGGATGGGAGAACCGCACCCGGGTGGAGATTAATACAGCAATCATAAGGGCGGTGGGGGGGGAGTGATGTGGCTTTATCTTTACTGAAAACCTCTCTGAGATCATGATACATGTTAGGAACCAAGGTGAGGTCGATACTTTCCTGCGAGGAGGCGCGAGCGGCCGCGGACCGAGGCCACACCCCCTTGCAACAGTGCGTGTGGCAAAACACGCTCCAACTAACAATGGCAGGTCTGGCCCAATCTATGTGCGGATTGTGTCTGCCTAACCATGTAAGCCCCAGCACCACGGGAGCAGAGCGCGAGGGAATGACAAAAAATGTCATAATTTCACGGTGATTACCAGCCAGACGGAGCGAGAGGGGGCGTGTCTTGTGAGTGACATTAGCCAGGTGACGCCCATCCAGGGAACGAACCACTTTAGCTGTTGCTAGCGGAACTACAGGTATAGCGGAATTAGCAACGAAAAGCTCATCAATAAAACAATCGTCCGAGCCCGAGTCGATAAAAGCATTGATATCGACATTGATATCAGACCATGCGAGTGTACCTGGCAGCTGCAACCGGGTGGCCGCTGGAGCAGCAGGAGGCGGCTGCGTAGTCCGTGAGTCCATCGGCGAACTAGGATGAAACGAGGGGGCGGTCTGGAAGCGTTGGTGGCCAGGACGAATGGGGCAGAGGGAGATGGTGTGGTCCGCTTGTCCGCAGTAGATGCAGAGGTGAAGCCGCATGCGCCGCCTCCTCTCTGCTGGGGTGAGACGGTGCCCACCGAGCTGCATGGGCTCCTCCGGCGCCAGCAACGGCGTGGTTCCCGTGGTGGATGGCGGCCGGTTGTCGAGAGGGCGCTCTTCGAAAAGGCTCCGGTCGTAACCTGGTGCTGCTCGACGGGACAGGCGGTCCTGCTCCCGGTGGTCCAAACGCTTCTCTATTCGCACGGCCAGAGCGATCAGTTCGTCGAGATTCCCCGGAGTCTCCAGAGGGATCATGTGGTCCCTTATCCGCTCAGCGAGTCCGTCAGCGAACACATCCAAGAGCGCGGAGGGATTCCAGTCGCTCTCCGCCGCGAGCGCCCGGAACTCGATTGCATAATCCGATACGCTGCGGCGACCCTGGCGCAGCCTCAGGAGGGTCCGGGCCGCCTCGCGGCCTGGTTGATTCCGCTGGAATATCTGCTCCAGGGATTTGGCAAACGCGGAGAAGGACGAACAGATGGCCGATCGCCGGCTCCATTCTGCCGTCGCCCAGGCCGCCGCCTTGCCGGTGAGATGCGACGTGGCGAAGGCTACGCGAGCGCGCTCCGAGTGGAAAGCGGCCGCTTGCAGCTCGAAATGCAACTCGCATTGGGTCAGGAAGGTGCGCACGTCACCAGAGTCCCCGGAGAATCGCTCTGGCCTGGAAAGCTGGGGGCACACGACCGTCGAGCTGGACTCGGGGGCAGGAAGGAGCGCATGATCCGGAGCGGCGTCAGCGGCTTGTGGTGGAGTGAGAGCCGGATGACCCTGGAGGGCGGACAGCACAGCGTTGAGCTGCGACTCAAGTGCGGCCATACGAGCGTCTTGTCGCTCGGCCAACCCCTGCACACTGGCTCCAAGTGCACCGAACTGCTCCTCTTGCTGGGTGAGGCGCATCGCTTGGAGACGAAGTGATTTCTTAAGGGGGTCCATGTCACCAGGTTCCATAATCTGGCCGGATTATTCTGTCACGGTGCGGTTAGGTGCCGGTCTGGGAACCCCAAATGCAAAGGCTGGAGGCAGGTAGGTGAGTACAGAATTTATTCTGTTCCAAAACTCACAACGAAAAGCGATGGTGACAAAACTGATACACCATGAAAAAACAAAACACAAATAATGCCGGTTGGAGGCAGAGTCTGCTGAGCGCTAGCAAGAGACTGGAAACAGTACGAGGCTGAGAGACACACACGGCTGGAACGTGGTGTAGCGAAGGAATAATCCGGCGTTCTCCAGCTGTCCGTAGTCAGTTTAAGTAGTGGCGTAGGCACTCAATAACAGGTGCGTTCAGCAGCTCCGCCTCCAGCCAGGAACTAAGGATCTGGACAGAAAACACAGAAAAGGCACGGGAGACGGGGGCAACGAGAGAGAGCCCGTGAAACGTGACAACTTTAGTAGCATAAACTTGAAAGTTATTTTTATATATTTTACTTTTAATAGGAGTGCAACGATTCATCTACTACATCGATGTATCGATTCATATTCCTATGATCCAACTTCATCGATCTGTGTTCGGCAAACTGCCTTTCTGATTTCACATTGTTTCAAAGGTAATCAATCGATTGCATCAATACAAGGAAATTGGAGTTAAAGGGATAGTTGGAATTTTTTTGACATGAAGTTGTGTGATATCCCCATCAGCAGTGTAGTACATCAACTGACTTTCTCTGACGTTCCAAATGAACCAATATCGTCCTTGAATCGTGTCGGCAACCACGAATCATGACACCGATCGAGTCGTTATTAAAACGAATCCTGACACCCCTACCTTTTAACAGTATGAGAAGCGAATGAAACAAACAAAGTCGTCATTTTGGGAAAATTAGTTTTTTAAAAATATCTGAACATGAGAAAAAAAAAACAGCTGCAATTTTAAAAGAATAAAGTCAAAATATTAGGAAAAAAAGTCATAATGTATTCTCACGAGCACAAAAAGGTCAGAAGAAGAAAAATAGTGTTGTTGGTTTTTGTGGCTCCACAAAGCCAGGCTTTGTGCTCAAGATGCAACTCGACAAAACCTAACATCCACAATCAGACTTCTTTGGTGCCGCGACGGTGGTGATGGACTTACTTTGTCAAGTCCGGTTTTCGGCTTTGGGAATGCTCTTTTTTTCCCCCATGTCCCTTAAGGAAACTGGTAGGTTCTCAATAAATGGTGACACCATCTCCAAATTAGTTCATAGCTGATTTCAAGCTGATTTCAGATTATGAGTTACTGTGGCGATACAGCTGCTACCTTCGGCTTTCCACTCAACACAGCTGGCTAATCCAAGTAAACTTGCTTCGCACTATACCCCGCAAGATGACGAAAACAAAAACAATCAAGTATTCATTTTTGGAAAATGTGGTTGCGGAAAGAAAAAGTTATGTTACAAGAATAAAGGATAAATATTTTTATGCCATAATTACAAGGAGAATGTTGACAAAAATTGGCTTCGAATACTTGGAAAATGTTTCAAAAAAAACCCCAGCAAAAATGGAAACACCAACTGGAATTTTACAAACTATTGAGAGAAAAATGTCATCCTTCCGAGAAAAACGTTGTGATTTTACAAGAATAAACTCGTAATATATGTCATTTTTGTGAACTAATTATTTTTCATAATGAGAAACAAAAATTCTCATGTTTGGAATGATGAGAAATGAGTCTGGGGAAGCCTTATTATGGCAATAAAGTCATAATTACAAGAAAATGTACGAGAAGTTCAAATATTTGGAACATGTAAAAAAAAAAAGCAGCACAAAGATACTACTGTATTATTTTCACCTATGTCACAAATCTGAAACGCAGTTTTTTCTTGGAAATTCTTCACTATGTGGCCATCCCTGGAAAACAATTCAACACTGGACATCCTGGTCCAGACGATTCCAAGGTGTAAGTCTTGAAAATGAGTTTGCATGGCATCAACAGCAGAAAGGTTCTCATCAATACTAAATACAAATCTTATTGTTTGCCCTGGACGTGAAATGAAATGTGTACATGTGTACGTGTGTACGTGTGCACGTGTGCGCGTGTGTGTCTGCTTTGTACCTTCAGTGTGTTTCTACAGGCACCTTCCTGAGCGCCAACTTCGTACCACACCACACCATCTTTCTCCCTGGCCTGGGAACACGTGCTGTCAATCAGGTTGCCAATGAGTGGGTCACGACCAATTAGTCTCATCTTAGCTGAATCCACGCCCACTTGGATTTTGTCAGCGCCACAATCGAGGAGACTGATGAGTGGAGGATCCAATTCTAACTGTTCTGTGTGTAATATGCCAACATATGGAAATACATGACAGTCACCTTCACTAATATGACATTGCTGCATCATGACATTGATCATACTGTAACCTTTACATCTGCTAGCATGGCTGTTCTTATCAGGTGACTAACATTCTGACACCACATGGGTCCACATTCAATATTCTCTAACATTCTGCTGTACAGTTGGTTGTAAAAAATGGAACATACCTGCACAGTAGGCCCGATAGCAAAAGCTTGTCTTGACCAGTTTGTACACGTAGTAGGTGGAAACTGTTGTGGAGCACAGCTTGACATGGATACTGTGTCTGTCGCTAGGGTAGCACTTTCCACCAGAGCAACGACACACGTCCCGAATCACAATTTCACCCAGCTGTGTGGGATGAGGTTCTACCATCGTCACTGGTCCACTGGTTCCACACTTATAGCTTTCTACTCCACATGTCTCAGGAATATGTGCACTCTTGTCCTCCAGGAACAGACGACACCAGCCCTTCCACTCAACTCTCTTGTCACATCTCCACTTGCTTGATTGGGTACTAAATTGTGTGGAACGCCAGTCGTCCCTCAGGTCAGTGTAGCTGTCACAAGGGTCGGCACAGGTCGTCTTCCCACCACGTTCGATGCAGTCCATGCGTGCTGGACATGTGGTGCCTCCACACGGGAACTGGACGGCTGGTGAAGAACAGACATGATATGTAACTGCATGCAGCTTGTAGTTTGCATTTCTTTTTTATTCATCAAATTCAAGACTGATGGTTTTGCAGATTACTACACGTTTAGCCAACACCGCTTGCGTTAGTCTGTTTTGCGGTTTACATCAAAATGTTGCCTCGGTGGGCGTACATTTTCCGGTTAGCGCCCACCTGTGATGTCATCGGCGGTTGTCTCTGTAGTTCTTTGCTAACTAACAGCTACGCCACAAGTATTTCTAGTTACAATTATTTGGCCAGTGTGAGTAGCAACATTGGCGCCACCTTGAAAAGGTAGTCAGCGGGTGTAAATAAGAGTGTTGCCAGTTGGTATATAACAGTGTGGATAGTGTTCCATTTCAATAACTGCTGGTGTACGCATCCAGCATGAAAGGACGTATTGATCATGACACCTGAAATCCTTGCGGCGATCAGCACGAGGAGGAGAAAGAACGCCCCTCCAGGCGTCCCCATCGTGGCGCACATGCAGCGTTCTACTGAAATCAGACACAATTTGCAGGAAATGTTGGCGTTACCTTGACCAGGGAGGACTCCAGGAATTGAGAACGTTTCATGTCAAGAGGGAGTGTTGATAGGCTGAGGCTTGATCATAGCACACAATAAGTTATCAAACTCTTCAATGCTCCGTCAATAAAAGAACGCTGCAACACAAATACTCTTTAGAGTGGGGGTGTCCAAAGTGTGGCCTGACACTTTTAACTGTCTTTTTAACTAAAAAAAAAAAAAAAAATCACAATGGAAAAATCAGCAGTAATTTTAGAGAAGTAAGGGAAATATGTGAAGAGAAAATTGTAACCTAATAAGAAAAAGTTGTAATTTTACAACGCCGTAATATTATGAGGAAAAAACACCATTTTGGTAGCATAAACTTGAAATATTCAAGAAAAAATTTGCAATATGTGAAACAAAAACAAATAAAGTTGTCATTTTTGGAAAATGTGGTGATTAAGTTAGAATTAAAGAATTAAGAATTCAAATTAGGTTAAAACGTAATGTTACAAGAATAATGGAATACTAATTCGAAGAAAAGTAGAAGAAAATTTACACAGAGGAAGTTGAAATTGTTGGAAAAAAACAGCACAAGAAAACAAAAGAAAAAAATAAAAATGGAAAATTTAGCAGTAATTTTATAAGAATAAAGTCAAAATACAAAGAGAAAAAAGTTTCAATTTTACAAGAATAACGTCATAATATTGAAGAAAAATAATGTCACTTAAATACTGAAAACAAAATGTCGTATTATTTCAAAGTTGTAATTTTATGAGGAAAACAACATTTGGAAAATTAGGCTAGAGAAAATAAACTGTTATGAGAATAAAGTCCAAATACGGGAATAAAGTCATGAGAAATTTACTGGGAGTTGAAATTGTTGGAATAAAACAAAAAATAGAAATGGAAAAAAAACAGCTGCAATTTTATGAGAATAATCTGAAATAATTTAAAAAAAAGATGTAATCTGATTGGACGAGACTAACATAATATTATAAGGAAATAAAACATTTTAGTTGTATAAAGTTGCAATATTAAAGAAAAAAGTTTAGTATTATGATTTTAGTTGTATTATTGTGAGAAACAAAAAAATAAAGACAAGATTTTTGTTGAACAAAGCCATGAAGTTCGAAGAATAACGTCAAAATTGGATGTGAATAAGGTCACATTCTGGAAAGTGCGTAATCCACACCCTTTACATTTAGAGAAAAGCACAGATGTGTGTGTGTGTGTATACATATATACAGTATAACGTGCCGTAAGGATCAGTCAGCTCTGTATTTGACAGGAGCCAATCATGAGCAGCAAAGAAACTCAAGACAAGCTTGGCAACCCGCAATCACAGGAGGTCATTACTCGATATAACAGTGTCATCTTACAAACAACACTAAACTCATCACACAGCAATTGAACACTCCAAAGGTATCCCAAACAAATATACAAACACGGACCAATACAAGTTTAAAATGCAAAACACAACATTGTGAAGAGCAAAGCGTTTCATTGGAGGAAATGGATGGCGCTGCAATGTTGCTTCAGTCCACCAGAGGGGGCCAGAGGAGCACAGAGGGAGGCTGGCATCATTGCAGCGCACTGGCATGCTCCAATGGATGCGTTACTCTGACACAATGTATTATGGGAAATCTTGAAAAGAGTTGTTTTTTTCATTTGAAACTCGGCACATGTTTGCATGTTTCTCAGGCATACCTTTAGAGTGTTGTGGTTATTTACTGTGTGATGAGTGTAGTGTTCTCTGGAAGATGACACTGACTCATGGTGACCTCCTGCCATTTCCAATGGGTTGAAAAGCTTGCCTTGACTTTTTTTCCCTCAGCATTTTGTCTTTGTTCTCATAAAATTACAGTAGTGTTTTCCATTTCTGCTCCTTTTAATTTCCCAAATATTTCAGCTTTCTTCTCGTAATATTATGATTTAATTCCTATTTCATGAAGGTAGGCTGGGAAAACGTTTGAATATTATAGGAATGAAATCATCATATTATGAGAAGAAAATGTACAGGAAGAAAGAGGAAGGAGTTGGAAAATGAAAAACAGCAGCTATGGAAGCAACTACTGTAATTGTATGAGCATAAAGTCAAAATAGTGAGAAAAAAGTTGTAATAATGTCATTTTAGGAGGGGAAATAATGTCATTTTCGTCGCAGCAAGCTCAAATATTTAAAAATATGCTTTTAATAAGTTGTAGTATTGTGAGAAACAATGCAAATGAGGTTGCGGAAATAGTAATGTTCGGAGAATAAAGTCAAAATATGATAGGAATGAAGTCATAGTTATGAGAAGAACATTTACAAGAGGGTAAAATAGTTGGAAAAATGGGGTTGGAGAAAAAGTTATCATATTATGGTGACAGAGTTATAATATTACGTGAAGAAAATTTACCAAGATTATTTAAACCGTTGAAATATTTGGAAAACGCCCCAGTAAAAAAAAAAAAAGTTGATATTAACATTGGGCTTTTTTGCTGATATCACAAAGGTGAGATGCAGCTTTTTCTCATCCAAAACATCAAAGTGGCCCTTGCATCCTTTCATTCTTTGGGATGTGGCCCTCGGTAGAAAAGCTTTGGACCCCCAGCTTTAGAGGCATTCTATCAAGCTTGCTGCGAGCCAAGAGAGATGATTCCACTTGACGCCTGCAGCTTAAATGTCACACAATATTATCACATACAATCATATTCTCATAACCAACCAACCATTGATTGAAAATGACAAACGGCAGGTGAAAGTGAATAGTCAGGATTTACCACTCTGCTCCTGTACAGCTTCTTCTGGCGTCCACTTGCCTCCCACTCTTACTGCAGCCTGCAGGGAGATGTTGGTTTCATTCAGACGTGACATAAACATCATTTATCGCCACGATAGATACACCTGTCAGTCACCTGCATCACTCCGTTACAATAAAGGCGCCAAAAGTCACTGTCAGCAGTGGCGGTTGGAGCTTGAATGATGCCCTGGGCTGACACAAATTCTCACTACTAGTTTTTAATTAAGTATTATATCTAAAATATATATATACACATTTCACTATATATATATATATAGCCACAAAACCCTACAAAATCTACATTAATAAATAAGAAAAAACTATATTAAATACAACACAAATAGAATGGATCTTGTTTTTGTCGTGCACAAATCCCATTATGTTGTTTTCCAACTACAGAAAGGTGCGCCATAATTCATAATTCATAAGCTCCCCTTAAAGTGCATTTGACTTAAACCCACATTTACCCAATTCGAACTCCCAGTCGAGAAAACAAATTAACAGCAGTTAGTCTATCGGCTCATTTGATCGCATTCATTCCATAATGCGCAGTGCGGGCAGCGTTCTCCTTTGCCAATGCTCGTCAAGTCAGCCCATATGTGTGGCAGATAGGCGCCCTCTGCAGGCGAGATACTCATGCTGCTCAACGTGAGCAAACGTCACCACGTGATGTGGATCGAAACCAAATTAGTGGTAAGGGGGCGCGTGCCGCTCGGCCTCAGGTTCGATAAAAAATGTAAATTGCAACAGTAATTGCCCAAAAATAAAACATATGTAATTGTTAATATTATATTATATTAATTATGTCGGAGACGAAGACTTTCGGACATGTTATGTCACTACGAAAATGTAAATTAAAAGGAGGAAGTTGTGTGTCGATATGTGTTGACTGCAAGTTGGCTGAAGTGCTTAGCTTGGGTCCGCCCGGGGCGTCATTAAGGCCAGAACCGCTAATGCCTTTTTCTTTGACCCGTTTCTCCGCTTCTTTTCTCGGCTTTGTAAATTGTGCACCTGACGGCTTTGACTGTCTTTCCCATGTTTTGTTGACACAAATTAACGGCACTTCTGTCGTCATCTCTCACCGGCACCCAACTAGCTGTCGCAGCTAAACCAAATCATATCGACACACAATTCCATTTCACATTTTCGTCGTGAAATAACACGTTTGAGACAATTCATATCATATGATATCAACAATTAAATATGTTTTATCTAATATATCTGCCACACCTATGTCGAAGTCGGCGGAATTGACCGCAACACGACGCGGTCTCCAAGGCTGTTAATGGAAGGGTATACCACCTAAATGACTCACGCGAGCGCTTCCCCACCTGCCAACCGAATGTCCCTTTGAACCCTTTATTAACGTCTTTGTCCGACTGGATGGGAAATATACTCGATTCACAGGTTATCATCAGGCCGCGCTTCATACTATCCATACGCAATGGAAATTAGTGTCCTTTTCTTTTAAATGCCAACTTATTCTAGTTAAGTGAAGACATCAACATGATCCACCTGAGGTGAAAGCAACACATAAACTTACGTTTAAAATCCAAAAGAGGTCGCCAGAGCTCTGAGTTGCCCAGAATTATTAATTTGACATGACTAAAACAGGCTGCGGTGTATGGAGGAGAAAAATCACATCATCACATTTACTACATCCAAGCTGTTGGGAGTTGAAGCGAGCCATTCGTGTCACGTGACCACTGACCAGAAAGACGCGGCGCGGACTTGGTGATGCTGGAGTCTACTATACACGACAAGACGTATCCACCGACAAGACAAGTAGTTTTACACCGCCTGTGACAGTTGAAGCATCGTACTTTGTTTGTACACACTTTCTATACATCACATATTTCATTGATTGATTCACAAGTTATCCCTTACCACCAGGATGACTCAAGTAGGCATGAAAAATATGACGGTCCCTTAATGCCAGGAATTCAACTACTGAGCTTTCATTGTGTAAAAATAAAGTATTGTCATTTGTTAGGAAAAAAGTGATGAAAGTGGGACACCTTGCTAAATAGGGGTCTCAAACTCGTGCCATGGAGGGCCGAGACACTGCAGGTTTTCGCGCCAACCAGTTTCTCTAGCAGGTGATTGAACTGATGAGCTCCTTCCCTCAAATTGAAGGTGGTGATCATTAAAATCACCCGCTTTAGTGACGGGCTAGAAAGCAAACCCGAAGTGTTTCGGCCCCCATGGCACGAGTTTGAGACCCCAGATCCTCATTTCATTCTTTTCCTCTATCATTTGACTCAAGTCAACTCAACTATAAGCTCATAACAGAAAAAAAACAAGAAACTTACTGAAGAGTTGGAAGCGTTGATCCGATCCGCAGAGGTGTGTGTGTGTGTGTGTGTGTGTCTGTGTGCGTGTGGCCTTGCTTTTATGGCAAAACCGCTGACATCATAGTCACATGTCTGCACCACACTCAAGTGGGCACACACCTCATCATTTTAATCATAAAATCTCAATATTTCAACACTATGCTACTAAAATGACATTTTTTTATTGGTTATTTTTGTGAAGTCGTTTTTTCCCCATTAGAAGTGACTTTATTCTCATGGAATCACAGCCGTTTTTGACATTCCTGCTGGGTTTTTTTGTTGTAGTTTTCCAAATATTTCAACTTTAGTCTTTCAAATTTTGTTCTTATAGGCTTTATTCCTATAATATTTTGACTTTATTCCCATTTTCTGAAACCTAATTGTATTTAAATTACAACTGTATTCATAGTTTTGTTTCTCATAATGTTCTGACTTTCAAAAATAAGTCTTGAATTTTTCCTCATAATGTTATTTTTGGAAAATTGCGGCTTTTCTTCCATAACAACAACACTATATTGTCATATATACTATAATATTTAGACTTTTTCTTTGAATTACAGCTCTTTTTTCCATTTCTGCTGGGTTTTTAAAAATTGTCCCAAATATTTCATTCAGAGTGCTTAACTTCCTGACTGAAGCACTTGAATGCGTTTATTTGAAATGACCAAATGATCAAATACAGGAAATGCGTTTGGACTTTGGAGACGTGAGACCAGGTTCTGCTGTGTGTGTGTCACGTTCAAGTCATTGTGTTATGCAAGTCACTTTAGCGTTTAGCAATTGGGAAAAAAAAATCCTATTCCCGTAGAAAATAATGTCAGTCCAGTGACTGTGTTCCGAGGCTGCACCGCCGTATTGTTAGATATGATTGTTATTACACTTTTGATCCAGACTAATAGCCCAGTGCTCTGTCCGTCTGATAGCTTCTCAGAGAGCACGGGTGTCAAACTCAAGGCCCGGGGGACAGATTCAGCTTGCCGTGTCGTTTTATGCCTGGAAATAACTTACGTCAAAAGAGACACTTACTTTTTATATTATTTTACCATTTTCAAATGTTTTTTTAATGTATATTTATTATTATTTATATATTTGACCATATTGAGGAAAAATCATTTTAGAAAAATCAAAGACACTTCATCTGTCTTTGATCTGGAGATTTTGACAGAAAATGTAAAGTGCAGGCAATTGGAGATCATGTTTTTGTTGTCACAGCCCATTTGAAATGTTGTACAGTATACTGCTGTACAGTGTTCCTTGGTTTATCGCAGGGATTAGGTTCCCAAAACAGCCCGCAATAAGTGAAATCCATGAAGTAGCTGACTTTATTGTTGTACAAGGATGGTATGTTTGAAGGCTGTAAAAGCCCTCACCTTACACTTGATACGCTATTCTCCAGACAGGCATGAACATTTGATCACATTTCTCTCTTGTTTAAACACTCAAAAAAAGTTCAAACCTTCCTTTGAATTTTAATGATTGACCTACGAGGTTGGACACCAGAAATGATTCAGGGACATATGTGCATATTTCACTCCTCTGCCTCGTCGTCGTCCTGGCGCCGTTCTGCTATACTGTAGCGTTTTTGTATCCTTGTCAAACATATTGCTGCTGTCGTCATATTTTCCCCCTTCCTTCCTCCTTCTGCAACGGCGCCCTATAGCTGCGACTGCTCCTTCCTCCTCTGCCTCTCGGGTGCGACTGCAGGTGCCTTTGGCGGTACCGAATGTTTCGTCAACATGTCGGGGATGAAACTTGCAAACATACACTTCAGAGTCACGCTGCTCACGATCGAACATTTATGTAATTTTGGCAAGCCGAACGCATTCTGTACGGAACGGGAGGCACGGAGGAGATTGATTGACAATGCTCTACAGTCCCTTAGCCAATCAGGAAGCAGAACACAATGCGTGGGTGCTCCCTCAGCCAACCAGGACGCAGAACACAACACACAGCGAGTACGCGAAAGGTGAACCTCGATGTAGCGGGGGAACACTGCCTGTGCGTGGCACCTTGACTTAGTTCAACGTCAATTAGTTTGTAAAACAATACAAAATGAAAATCTTACACGCCACAAAAATAGAAATTTGTTCCATCAGCTGAACTTGTGGTGGGAAATTTCTGTTAGCAGTGGCGGAGAGATACAGTATGACAGATACAGTATGTCTTTCGGGCATCGTCTCGGCTGGCCTGGTCCCTTCCTATAGCTAATGCTATGCTTGACGCTAAGCTGCTTCGCTGCACTATTTAACTATTGTTTCCTGGAAACTACCAAGCCTGTGTTTAACTGCAAACCTTCATATGGGTGCCTGGGTGGAACGTCATATAAATGACGGTCACGAAAATATTGAATGCTACCTAATTTATACTACACTAACAAGTTGGCTGAATAACTGAAGCTCAGAAACATCTAAAAGGATAACTGACTCACTCCTTGAGTAAGTGAACTACTGAAGAATCTACATTTTATTGACAGTGGACCACCCTAACAAAAAAAACAAAGCCCGTCCCCAAGTGATTACAAGCTTGAAGCTGGCCTGGCACGCCCCCAGACACCCCTGCGGCGTGGATGTAGACCCTGGGATCGAAGCTCACCGAAGGAAGACTCCTCCTCTCTCTGGAAAGGCCCGAAACGCCAGGTCCCATCTTAGCCACCTGCAGGGCTGCGCCTCCCTGGGGAAAAACATAGGAAGGTTCCATCCGATGCACAAGCACATGCCAAACCATGTGGTCAGTAAATGTGGGTGTCGGCTGTTCTTCCCACCTACGTCCACTTTGGCCACGTCATGGGTCACGAACCAAGTGGAGCCATATTGCCCTGATTTACTCATTACGGGGGTCCCATCATGAATGACACCATCCCAAATGAGTAACAAGTTGGATGGTACCTGGTAAAACAGGAGTACTATCCTGGAGCGGGAATGAAGATGGGAAGTCTAGCAAAAGTAACCGGAGGATACTCAGCACGGATCTGGAAACAATAAGAAGCATCAGGACTGGAATTTGCCCTCATACACACACTATGTGAGGTCCTGCTAGTATGAGCAAATGAAAGGAGAAATATTCAGCATACTCAGGGTTTCAGCTATGAAATACTGTCTTGTTACTAGAATGCCTAATGGAGATGATTACACTAGTATGTAGTGTATGTCACACGCCAAACTAACACCAAGAGCGCTTACTGGGATCAGGTGGTTTCTTCACTGACATTGAGATGTGTGAACACTTGTGCTGCACACCCCCTTTTGCCAAGTTTACTTCTGATTTACTTGGTGCTTTAACGGGGGTGCAATATGTATTTACGGAACATGACGTGGCGGTCCTCCGTCCAACTCCCATGGTCCTTTCAGCGCAAAGTTGTCAGGCTTGTTGCAGCAGGCCTGCTGCTTCGGTGCCACTGACGCGGCTTATCTGCTCACGAGGAGAGTTTGAAGGACATGCTGGCGCAATAGGACAACACAGCTCATGGTGTTGCAGAAGACAATCCCTGTGATATATTTATCATACAAAGCTACATTTGGTGTTCCGATGCTTTGAAGCTTCTATCAACTTTTTTAGCACACCCGCACACACAAAAGGAGGAGTTTGTTCTCAAACTCATAGATCTCAAGAATGTCCACCCGCCTGCATATGTTTTTTACCTTCTGTTTAGAAAATTCAACCGAAATTAAAATGTCCTTTACTACCATTCATGGCAGTTGAACACATTGGTAACGACATGGTGACGAGAAGCCAACAAAAGAACAAAACTTTTCTACTGCTTTGTCCTGGTGGGGTCATCAAAGATTATTTAGAACCATAAAAAAAATCCCCAAATTCAGAGACATGATAGAACGCCATAGAGTTCTAGTGTGAAAACACAAAGGTCAGTGGAGTCAGTCAGTTTTGCACATTGTTTTACAAAAGAGCCCTGTCGTTACATTGTTCACAATTTGGAGTCGCTATGGCAACATGACATTGAGCAATTTGTACTCCTCTTTAGCTGAAGACAGATTTATTCAAAATGCAACCAAGCTCGACAATTCTAGCATGAAACCAAAGCCATAAATCATTATTCATCTGCAAAAACTTTGGTTTTGTACTTTTCGGCACCTTGGATTATTTATTCTCATTGACACCTTTATGATATAGGACGTCATTTTCAATGTTCACACAAAACTATGAAACCCAATCCAGTATGGCAAGAAACTTCAAGGTAAAGAACCACAAATGATTGCATGAATGATTTTTACAGTGCTCTGCGGCCACTAAAACATCAACCATATGTAATATGTAAATAATAATAAATAATAAATTGTTAAAAAAAATAGTAATAAATAGATACTATTTAGTAATAAGTCACATACTGTAACTCTTCCTGACAAAACACACCCACTTAACTGGGATCGCTAAAAAAATCTCCGAATGTGAAACCCAGCATCAACAACACATAGCAGGCTTATTTTAGGCACTTTTGTGAATCAATGGAATATTTTGTATATGCCAATTGAGATTCATATTGAGCTTCCAAATGATGTGTACAGCAGTGTTCAAAATAACAGCAGTCCAATGTGAGGGACCACATGAATCCAGGGTTTTAGGATATTTTTAAATTGCTACACGGCCAACAAGTTACCAGTAAAAACCAACAAGACCCAGCATTCACGATACGCACGCTCTTAAGGCTGTGCAATTGGGCAATTGGTTGAAAGGGGTGTGTTAAAAAAAATAGCAGTGGCTGTCGTTGACTTTACAAACTCCAAACTATTTTGTACAAACGTTTGTTTCTAAAAAGTAAAATATAAAAAACAAGCGTAAGACATTACTAGCACAGCTTTGTTCTGTGGGTCGTGGATATATTCTATCAGTTATTATTAAGCCTCTAGCTTCCTTTTAGTCAGTAAAAACCTTGGCTATGATTGCACTACATTGTCATGTAGACCTACAAAGTACACTTGGAAGAACAAGAGGTGAATAAATGGATTGCAACTGATGGTGGTGGGGTGGGCGAGCTGGACATGCAGGCTCGTCTGGTCTCAGTGCTTGAACTGGTCACGAATCAGCTCGCTCTGGATTGAGCCCGGCATCCCTGCATATGCGCGCCGACCCAGAGCTTCGATGTCATGGGCGAGGCAACGAAGCTGCTCACCTGGCTGACGCTCACAGTGCTTGAATTCACAGCATGTGGTGTCTTTAACATCACACACCCCGAAATGCCTGTGCAGTGCGCCAACTAGCGTGCGGTAATTAAGCCTCTCTTCCGGGCCCAGCAACAGTAAGCAGGACGCAGCGTCATCCGTCAACGATAATGCCAGCAGCAGCGCCTTCAACCTCTCAGTCCAGCCCGCTGCATCAGCCACAAGCTCAAACTGTGCCTTATAGGCTTCCCAGCTCCCTTTTGCCGGAGAATTTCAGTGCTTTCATAAGGTCCCACATGTGCTGATGGGCGCTGCCATGTTTGTTCCTCTCCGCGTCGTGACGCAGCTCCATCATGGCCGCCGCGCACTCATTTTGGCGCGAAACGCCGGAGTCATGGTGTCCGTGCTCTGCGAACTTTGTCTCATGCATGCCTATTACACACTCGCCGGCTTCCTCCTTCACCGTCGGTCGAGCGCCGAACTCAGTAGGCATACTCCCCCCACAACAGCGGTCGTGCAGCGGTGTTGAAACCGAAACCTCTGACACCAATGTTAATGCCCCTGGTTGTGGGGAAGGAGAGACTCACGTCGCCGATGCACTTCAATCGCTTTATTCACAGCGGAGAACTTTGCAACAGATCAAATTCACACAAGGGCTGCTGTAGGCCACAACCCACGCCAACATCCTGAACACTCTCCTATCACCCAGACCTCGCTCTCTTGCTTGCTGCTTTGGAACAGTTCACATTCACAGCAGCAGGCCACAACCCACGCCAACATCCACAACACTTCCAACTTTTCTCAACACTTCCTTAACACACCGACCTCCCACTCTCTCGCCCGTGACGTCGCACCGCCACTTCCCAAGTCCCGCCCCTTAAAGGCCCAGGCACACAAGTCCAGATATTACAATACGTACAGTATTCTGCCCGGTAGCGGACGGCGAAGTTGTACTCATTCAACTTGATCATAAACGACTTTAGTAAATTATATTAAGTGGACGTTCAGTTTATATCAGGTGGTTTCCTTTTATTGTCACGACACAGAAATGATTTCTGTCATTTCCTGTCACAGATGACCTGCGGTGCTGAAACGTGGCCTGTGCCGCCCCCTTATGGTCTTGTTGTTGAATATAACATGATGAATGCATGCAGGGGATTAGAACCATAATAAGGAAAAAAACTACAAATTAAAAAGTTTGCCACAAAGTGTCAACACTGCTATCTTGTAGTCACAACGAAATACAGCATTTGCAAACAATCCTGACTTTATATAAAAAATGAAAAGACAGTTGCTCCAATGTATTTATTTATTTGAAGAAGAAGAAGCGGAAGAATGCATAGATGAAAAAAGCTGCACGCTTTTATTATTAGTCGAAAGGTGACAGCGATTGGAGGAGTTCCATCTGTAATATTATTATACACAACGTGGTGTCCCTGCTGTAGACACAGCAGAATGATTCAGTCATAGAAAATGTAAAATGATTTTCATCAACAGAGGAAGCCCTTTAAATTGCCCATTCATTTTCAATGGGAACATTTTCACAGAAAATATGAATTTACACTAAATGTGGGAATATTTTGAAAAGTCTGAATCGGTAACACACTTTTCCCGAGTGAGCTGAACATTTTGATGTTGGATTTGTTTGAATTGGTTAAGAAGTGGAGGAGTAGGAAGCAGTAGAAAAAAGAAGCGGAAGAATAAAGAAATGATAAATGGTATATATGTGTGAATGCTTTCATGGTTCACACAATCAACAAAGACAAAAAGGGCCGCACGGTAAACAAGTGGTTAGCATGTTGGCCACACAGTCAGGAGATCGGGAAGATCTGGCTTTCAATCTCCGTTGGGCATCTCTGTGTGGAGTTTGCATGTTCTCCCCGTGCGTGCGTGGGTTCTCCGGGTACTCCGGTTTCCTTCCACATTCCAAAAACATGCATGCTGACTTATTACTCAAGAGAACAGCATTATTTAAGCACACAGGAGGAGCGACTATGACTAATGTCCAAATGGTAGTCCCGACTCCAGCCGGAGAGAGAGCGTCTGAAAGGACAAGACTGCAGCCATAGGTGTAGCTTCCAAGAGCCAGCTTTGAGTCAATTCTTATGTGTAAGTTGATTATGTTAAGTTAGTGTGTGTTAAATTGATAAATGTTGAGATTTACAATAATAATGTATTTGTAGTACCGTTTACATTGATACGTAGATCGATTCTAAAGAGGAACCATTGTTCGCCAGTGTTTATGTTTCAGTAAGACGTTAATGATTGGTGCACACCAAGACATCACCAAGCCGAAGAACAAGAAGTCGCCTTCATAAGCTGCTGTTGTAACTCTCAGAAGACCCTATTGTCCTCCTCCCTAGTGCATATGGCCAATGAGGTAATATAAATGCCATAACCTTTTGCACTTTTTTCAATACGATGCCGTTCTAAATGAATGTGCTATTGTTAGCCGCTAACGTTAGCCCGCTAGCAGGTCTATGTAATACTTGTACATGCAAAGCCATATTTTGTGTTGTGAATACTCTTTCTCGTATTTCTGCTGGTCTTTCTTACTTGGTCCACTCTTTTTTGAAAATTATACAAATGCCTACCTTTCGGTTATCTGTCCCATTCTTCCTGCCACTTCTTTATAAGTTTTCTTTCACAATTGACTTAATTTAAGCTTTACTCTACTTAATATTTACCCCTACTTGTGCTGTCCTTGTTGCTGTCTTCGCATATGCCAACTCATTCCCCCCAGTTACTGCTGCTTTCTTTATCCTACTAATAGTCTGTAGGATCTAAAAAAATGGCATCTTTGTCTGGCAAGCTAGCAAAATGGCCACAAACTCTCCAGTGCAAACAGACAAATTATCAGTCATTCTACAGTTGACTCCAATAAATGCCACACCTTTGTAGTGTTCTTTGCTTTGCTGGTGCTGGAGCTCTGGCTAGCTTGCACACTGCACATGTTGCATCGAACGTAACGCCTGTGTGAAGTGGCTCTACGCCTCTACGCTCTATCATCCGTGAATAATATCAACTTTAAGTCTTTTGTCACTTGACACTTGTCATTGATATACAAGTTGAACAGTTTTGGTCCCAGTATTGGGGTACTCCACATGTGATTTAAACTTAACCTTGCAGATATGTATTTTTCTAGCTTTACATGCTGCTTCTTGTAAGCTATGTAGCTTTTAACCCAATTCAAAACTAATCTTCTGATTAGTTTTGATTTTTGATTTCTAATTTTGTAGTTAGGATGTTGTGATTAATTGTATCAAAGGCTGCTGTGAGATCCATAAATACTGCAGCTGCACAGTTTCTGTGGTTGTTGGCGCCCGCTGCTGTACAAAAAGGGGCACTGACTTATTAAACTTGGACTTTTTAATGCAAAGATCTCATGAGATTTCTAGAGCTCAGAAGCTTTTTAAGTTCATCTTAAGAGGTCACAGTTATAGCACAGATATGTATAAAGAAATGAGGGCTGTCAAAAATAGTGCATTAACAGCAATAACTAATTTAATTTAATTTAATTCATTATGTTCCATATTTTTTTGCGTAATTAACACATATACACATCATGGCATGCTACACCTCTGTGGTATGAAGATAGACGGAGGCAATTGTAGTGTCCCCACAGAGTCACATGTAGTCTGACGCTCTTTTATAACTTGATTTTGACCTGAACACATCAACATCAGTACAATTCCAACACCATATATTTATCTCCTACCCACAAACACGTCTCTAGTCCTCCTCAGAACCACGCTTCCTTATTGTCACTCGATGCACTCAGCGACACACTGCACTTACTATCAACATCTTTATTATGCATGTATGTGCGGTCTAAATAAACACAAATGCAAAGAAAAACAATAAGTGGATTTTTTTAACACTCACATTGTCTTCATGCGAAAGTACAATTTGCTGCATTTAAATTTGCTGGTAAATCCCAGAAAATACACTGAAAATGTGAGAAGAGGTGACCGGACCCTGAGGAATATTGTGGAGAAGGGCCGATTCCAGACCTTGGGGGACCTGCGGAAGCAGTGGACTGAGTCTGAGTCTGGAGTGTGGCCGTGGACCTGTCCACTGGCCGTCGTGGCGCGGTGGATTGCCCGGGGTGGCCTGGCTTGTGGGATGCTTTTGTCTGGTTCGCCTGCCCTTTCCTGGGGTGGCCTGTTCTGGCCTGTTGATGCCGGGGGGGGGGGCGGCTTGCGGTGCTTCCCTTGGACTAACACGTGCCGCGGGCGGCTCTATGCTCTCGGGGCGGATTCGGCGGTCCCAGGACGGTGGTGCCGGTTCTGCGGGTGGCCCGCATGCCGCCGCGGGGGCCTGTGGTGGCTGCTGGGGCGCCGGAGTCTCTGGTGGATTGGGGCTTGGTCCTGCTCACGGGTACTGTGGGCCTGGGTGACGGGTGGGGGGCGGGAGTGCGTGTGCCCTGGGGCCGCGCCTGCTGGCGGGGTGGTGCTCGGCCGGGCGCTTGGGCATTCGTCACCGCTGGTCTTTGTGCTTTGCTGGGCCGTTGTCTGTGTCTTTGCGTCCCCCGGTTTATCTGCGGACTTGTCGGGGGCGGGGCTCCGGTGCGTGGGTGGTACGCCGTCTAATCTGGTGGCATGTGGCCGGTTTGGCTCCCGGTGGCTGGTGGGGTCCGGTCGCTGGTCTCGCCTTCTTGGCTCTGGTGCTTGGCCTCCCTGCGGCTTGGGGAGCGACACTCCCACTCCCTCTCCGGGGTTTGCTGCCCCGCGGGTGTCGGCTGGCGTGGTGTGGTGGTTCGCCCGGCTGCTCGACCGTGTGCCCGCCTGCTTGCTCATTTGCGCGCTTTCCTCCTCCCCGGCTCCTCTGTCTGCCTTGCTGGCGGCGTCCTGCCGTTGGGATGGGGTGGCTTGGGGTCTTCCTGCTCCCCGGTGGTCCGCGTTCTCTGCGCCACCGGTTTTGGGTTGTATGTCTGTCACTATCATAGTTCATCATTTCATTACCACTATTATGTGTGACTGTTTCAATGCAGGGTTGTCATTATGATCACTATCATAGATAATCATTGCATTACTAAAATTATGTGTGACTGTTTCAATGCAGTATTGTCATTGTGGTTGTTGATATTATCTTGTCCTTCCCATCATGGTCTTTATAGTCATCACAGACATTTGCTGATGTAGTCCTGTATGTTTCTGTTGTTGTTGTCACAATTTTTGTTGCTGCTGTTGTCCTTGTCTCTGTCTTTTTTTTTTCTCTCTCTCTTTGTCTCCCTCTTATCCCCGCACACCCCCCTCTGTTTTCTTTTCTCTTCTTTGTCCCCTCCTGCTCTGGTCCGGCTGCTCCAAAGTCAAATTCTGTATAACAGGGGAAGTGGGGGGAGGCCAGCGCTGCACACATTGTTGTTATTGATATTACTAGTTTCCTCACCGGAGCTGTTACCTACATTTACCTACCTGTTTATGTGTCAACAGAGCGTTTTCCCCTATGTCTCTGTGAATACATGTTAATATGTGTGTGCACAAATTCAAAATGGCCGCCAACCTGTCTATAGTGGCCACCTGTCAATAGCGGCCACTTTTGCCGTTTCCCTTCAGTGGCCGGTATAGACAGGTTTGACTGTGTGTGTGTGTGTGTGTGTGTGTGTGTGTGTGTGTGTGTTTGTGTGTGTGTATATGTATATGTATATAAGCGACAGTAACATTAGCATACTTCAGACATAGTTGCAACTGGCGAATTTTGCTTGTTTTTTTGTTTTTTACGGTGCACAATAAGCTTCCACAATAATTCCTTTTTGTGTCCTGCAGACCACCAGCAGCTGATTGGTTGTCAAAAACAATATCCCTCTCAGCCACAGGGGAGGAAGAGGAAGACCTTTCGATCACTCAGGAGGGCGAGCATCTGCTCGACCCAGAGGAGGCTGATCTCACCAGGTTGGCACTGACTGGTGTCTCTGCGGTGACCGAAGTCCCTGGAGACAAACCAACTGAGTCCTCACAGCTTCATTATAGGCCAATTGAGGAGATGAGAGATAAGGAGCCACAATCTCGCTATGTTAAAGAAGAAGAGGAGGATCCACAGCCCACCAACATTAAAGAGGAAACGGCAGAGCCACAGCCCCTCTATGTTAAAGAGGAAGATGAGGAGCCACAGCCCACCTACGTTAAAGAGGAAGAGGCGGAGCCACAGACCCACTATTTTAAAGAGGAAGAGGCGGAGCCACAGCACACCTATGTTCAAGAGGAAGATGAGGAGCCACAGCCCACCCACATTAAAGAGGAAGAGGCGGAGCCACAGACCCACTATTTTAAAGAGGAAGATGAGGAGCCACAACTCACCTACATTAAAGAGGAAAAGGCGGAGTCACAGTCCCCCTATGTTAAAGAGGAAGAAGAAGAACTCTTGATCACTCTTGGTCACCCAGAGGAGGCTGATGCCACCAGGTTGCCACTGACGGGTGTCTCTGCGATGACCGAAGACCATGAAGACAAACCGCCTGATTCCTCACAGCTTCATCATCGTCCAAGTGAGGAGATGAGAGAGGCGGTGCCTTCATGCAGCAGCTCACTGCAACACATGACAACAGAAGCTGATGGAGACCACTGTGGAGGATCACAAGCAGACAACCTCTTAGCTCCACTGTCAGATAGTGACGACACAACGTCACACTCTCCTGAAGATGAAGACAGCGATTACAACCAAGAATCTCTGAGCAGCGATATAGACTTTGAAGGTGATACGATGACTCACACTGGCAACAAACACTCTGAAAGCTCTAAAAAGAAGACAGGTAAACGTTTTAACTGCTCAGTTTATGATAAAAAAATGTCTTATAAGAGTCATCTGGCTCAACACATGAGAACGCACACAGGAGAAAAACCTTTTCGTTGCTCAGACTGTGGGAAACACTTCACTTTAAAGTCAAACATGAGAAGACACATGAGATCGCACACAGGAGAAAAACCTTTTAGCTGTGCAGACTGTGGTAAACGCTTCACTTTAAAGTCAAATATGCAAGTACACATGAGAACACACACAGGAGAAAAACCTTTTAGTTGCTCAGACTGTGGTAAACGCTTCACTTTAAAGACAACCATGAAAAGACACATGAGAACACACACAGGAGAAAAACCTTTTAGTTGCGTAGACTGTGGTAAACGCTTCACTTTAAAGACAAACATGGAAGTACACATAAGAACGCACACAGGAGAAAAACCTTTTAGTTGCTCAGACTGTGGTAAACGCTTCACTTTAAAGACCAACATGCAATTACACATGAGAACGCACACAGGAGACAAACCTTTTAGTTGCTCAGACTGCGGTAAATGCTACACTCTAAAGACAACTATGCAAAGACACATGAGAACACACACAAGACAAAAACCTTTTAGTTGCTCAGACTGTGGTAAAAGCTACACTTTAAAGGCAACCATGCAAAGACACATGAAAACACACACAGGAAAAAAACCTTTTAATTGCTCAGACTGTGGTAAACCATTCTCTAACAAGACTAACATGCAAAGGCATGAGAACACACACCGGAGAAAATCTTTTTAGTTGCTCAGATTTTGGTGACACATTTTTTTGGAAGTCCTCTTTGAAAAGACACATACAGAGTCACTGATGCTCTACTGTTTGACACCCTTGACTTCCATGCAGCCACTGTGTTGCCAATGTGTTGGAATATTCTTTGCTGTGTCTTTGTTCAATAAACACATCTGATATATATATATATTTTGTGTGTTTTAATTCATTTAAATGAGGTCACATTATAGTTAAGAATATGCTAATATTGTGTGGTTGATGGCATATTATGTTGATTTATTGCATCTTATTTTAGAAGTGACATATTTGGACCAGACGTGTTGCTAATTCAGAAGGCTGTACAGAGCGTAGAAGTAGTTCAGTAAGTTTTCTCGAAAAGGAAATAGCATCGCATGTGTTGAATATGTTTTGACACTGCGCAATACGTACCTGGAACGCAATCAGTCGTGCGCATGCGCATAGACTACATCACTTCCTCCTTTTAGCTAATTTTTACGACAGTGCTTCTGCGATGTCACGTGCTGTGGTAGTTTTTATATATATATATATTTTATTTATTTAGGGTTTTTTTCATGTGTGAACATACTCCTTCCTGAGCTACCCCCTTAAAGTGTCAGGGGCTTTTACGCCCCTGGTAGGATCACCATGACAAACAGGTCCTAGGAAAGGGAACCAGACAAAGAGTGGCTCAACAGACACCAATGAAGAGACACAACTTTGGACCAAGACTTCCCTTGCCCAGACGCGGGTCACCGGGTCCCCCCTCTGGAGGTGAGGTACGATGGTGAGCGTCTGGTGGCCGGTCCTGCACCGATAGGGTCTGGCCGGGCACCACTCGTGGGCGGGGCCAAAGGGGTCTGGTGCAGCGTGAGCTAGGTGGGGGCCTTGGTAGGCCGATCCTCGGTTGCGGAAGCTAGCTCTTGGTACAATGTCACCTCTCTGGTGGGGAAAGAGCCTGAGCTGGTGTGTGAGGTGGAGAAGTTCCGGTTAAATATAGTCAGACTCACCTCAACGCACAGCAAGGGCTGTGGAACCAGTCCTCTTGAGAGGGGTTGGTCTTTATTTCACTCTGTCGTTGCCAGCAGTGAGAGGCAAGGGTCAGGGGTGGAAATTCTTGTTGCCTCAGGGCCTGTACGTTGGAGTTTAACCCGGTGAACGAGAGGGTAGTTTCCCCTCGCCTTCGGGTGGAGGGAAGGATCGTGACTGTTTGTGCTTATGCACCAAACAGCAGTTCAGAATACCCACCCTTTTTGGAGTCCTTAGAGAGAGTGCTGGAGTCCCTTGTTCTGCCGGGGACTTAAACACTCATGTTGTCAGCGACAGTGAGACCTGGAGAGGTGTGATTGGGAGGAACTGATCTGAACACTAGTGGTGTTTTGTTATTGGACTTCTGTGCTCGTCACACATTGTCCATAATGAACACCACGTTCAAGCATAATGTGTTCATATGTGGACCAGGACACCTTGGAATAGTGTGGTTTTCGTCCTGGTCGTGGAACTGTGGACCAGCTCTACACTCTTGGCAGGGTCCTTCAGGGTGCATGGGAGTTTGCTGAACCAAGCTACATGTGTTTTGTGCACATTGATAAGGCATTCAACCGTGTTCCTCGAGGAATACTGTGGGGAGTACTCCGGGAGTATGGGGTACTGTTCCCCGTATGACCGGTGTCAGAGTTTGCTTCTCATTGCTGGCAATAAGTCGGACCCGTTTCCAGTGAGGGTTGGACTCCGCTAGGGCTGCCCTTTTGTCACAAATTCTGCTCATTAATTTTATGGACAGAATTTATAGTCGCAGCCAGGGCGTTGAGGTCCCGGTTTGGTGGCTGCAGCATCGGGTCTCTGCTTTTTGCAGAGGATGTGGTCCTGCTGGCTTCATCAATCCCTGACCATCAACTCTCACTGGATCGGTTCACAGCTGAGTGTGAAGCAACTGGGATGAGAATCAGCCCCTCCAATCCGAGCCCATGGTTCTCGCTCGGAAAAGGGTAGAGTGCCATCTCCGGGTCAGGGATGAGATTCTGCCCCAAGTGGAGGAGTTTAGGTACCTCGGGGTCTTGTTCACGAGTGAGGGAAGGATGGAATGCGAGATCGACAGGCAGATTGGTGCGGTTTCTGCAGTGGTACGGACTCTGCATCGGTGCGTTGTGGTGAAGAGGGAGCTGAGCCAAAAGGCAAAGCTCTCAATTTATTGGCCGATCTACGTTCCTATCCTCACTTATGGTCATGAGCTTTGGGTCGTGACTGAAAGAACAAGATTGCAGGTTTATTACTGCAATCTTGCGGCCGAAATGAGTTTTCGCCGTAGGGTGGCTGGGCTCTCCCTTAGAGATAAAGTGAAAAGCACTGTTATCCGGGAGAAGCTCGGAGTAGAACCGCTGCTCCTCTGAATTGAGAGGAGCCAGATGAGGTGGCTTGGGCACAGGGGAGGTGTTCAGGTAACATCCAATTGGTAGGAGGCCTCGGAGAAGACCCAGGACATGTTGGAGAGATTATGTCTCTCAACTGGTCTGGGAACGCCTCGGAATCCGCCAGGAGAAGCTGGACGAAGTAGCAGGGGAGAGGGCTTCCCTGCTTAGGCTGCTGCCCCCGCGACCCGACCTCGGATAAGCGGAAGAAGATGGATAGATCTATGAACATAAATGGTCAATAACCATACTTCATATATGTAATATGTTAGAAGGTTATTTTATAAGTGACTCTTGTTAAAATACTTTGTTAGGATGGGGATGTTTCTATTGTCTTATGACATCTACCAAAACTGAGCTACGTAAAAAGTTACGCAATGCAAGTAGCGCAGACATAACCGTCATATCCGGTACATATAACATACATAAATAAATAGAATAAAACACATAAAATGCAGTTATATTTCAATGAAAACAACCATAAGTACAGTGCAATAATGGCTTAATCAAGAGGATTCAGCATTTTCAGTTATTTTTTTCTAAATGGGTAAATACCATCCATCCAAAATGCTTTTGTGTATTTTTTTCAGTGGCAAAAAAAAAAACGTCAAATTTATGGAACAAAGAAAATTGTTCACTTGCACCATGGATAGCCATGAAGAGCTCCAAATCTTGAGGCTTGAAGTTGTCAACGCTGTTGCATCACTGAAGAATAGCAAAGCCCCAGGAACAGATAACATAACCGCAGAGCTGCTGAAAGAAGAAGAAGCTGTGGATATGCTGTATAAACTGTGCAACCTGATCTGGAGAACTGGATAATGGCCTGGCAGGCCGGATGAAACCTCAGAAAGAAGCTGTACTCGCAGAAGAGCAGGCCGGCTTTCGGGCTGGAAGGAGCACTGTGGAACAGATCTGCAGCTGTCGCATTCTGTGCGAAACGTTCAGAGACCATCAGCGAGAAATACACCATAACTTTGTCGACTTCAAGAAAGCCTTCGACAGGGTATGGAGGAAGGCACTATGGACGGTCCTGGACGGTCCTCTGGACTCCGTGGAGGAAGTGGGGGAGAGAAGGATGTTGGCTAAGCTGACATCCATCATGGACAACACCTCTCACCCGCTGCATGACACTGTGGGTTCCCTTAGCAGCTCCTTCAGCAGCAGACTGTTACACCCACGGTGTAAGAAGGAGAGGTTCCGCAGGTCCTTCATACCGACCGCTGTCAGGCTCTACAACACCTGCACCACCTGAACCATGTTGTAGTGCTTTACTTTACTGTTCTCTTTACTTGTCTTGCTTGCTTGCTGCTGTAACAAGTAAATTTCCCCGCTGTGGGATCAATAAAGTACATACAATACAATACAATACAATATACAATGCAGAAACATAACATTAGTCCAAAACTGATCCAACTCTGTGAGTCGCTATATGATAATGCCACAAATGCAGTGATGTATGTCAGCAGGACTCTCGAATGGTTCCAAACCAATGTTGGTGTCAGGCATTGATGCATTCTCTTGCCAAGCCTCTTCAACCTCTTTCTGGAGCAGATCATGATGGAAGCACTCGAAGATTTTGATGGCACAGTCGCAGTCGCAGGAAGGCCAATCAGCAATCTGAGATTTGCTGACCATATTGACCTTGTTGCTGGAAATAGAGAAGAGCTAGCAGAGCTGACTTTGCGGTTAGACATTGCCGCACGCCGATATGGCATGGCAATTAGTCATGAGAAAAGTAAGATAATGACAACTTCAAGACAGAAAAAACAAGATGACGAAGCACAGGAGATACGGGTGGACGGGCACGCGCTGGAGCAAGTCCACCAATTCAAATATCTGGGCGCCATGATGAATGAAGAGGCCACCTAAGCAACAGAAATAAAAACTCCAATGGCCATAGCTACTGCTCAGTTGGCCAAGTTGAACCACATCTGGAGAAGCAGAGAGGTGAGAGAGAATTGGGTGGATGATGTGAGGATATGGGTGGAGAAGGCAGTGGAAATCTGCTTGAGAATGGCGCAGGATAAGGAAACCTGGAGAAGGCCATCTCAGTGCCCCAACGGCAGAAATGCTACGGGTGTGACCTGACCTGACCTGACCATGGATATAAGAAAAAACAATCATGTTTTTTCTCAAATTTCTGTCTATCTTAAAAACGTTTGTGAGAGTGGAGGGGGGGACTATATTGCTTGCTACCGTAAAATAGCGTAGAGTACAGATGCCTAACATATGACTGCCGAAAAATAGGCTGACCGGATGTAGATGTGTTGTGCACATGCGTAGAACCCAGATGAACCGATTGCGTTCCGGGTACATATTGCACAGTGACATATATACTGTGCAAGTAAACCCAAAAAACAACACTTTGACGTCTCGTTCAGGTGTTTAAAACACAACTACCTTCCGGCTAAAAGTTCCCACATCTTTTGGGTGCCTAAACCTGGGAGGGAAAGAAGATATACCTTTTTAAAGACAACCGAAAGTGGACTTACCTATAGTCGTAACTGACAAGCAAGGAAAGACCGTAGAAATGGTGGAGCATCTACGGCGACTGAAGCAGAAGCGCAGAGTTTTACGAGCCTCCACAACAAAGTTGATGCATGCTATTCGAGAGGAGAGGTGCAAGGATGAGGTGAGTTGTGATCAGCTCGGAGAGCTGCTCGGCATGCTGGCGGAAAAGGAAACGAATCTCTTGGAATTTAAATGGGACATCGAAGTGGACATATCAATTGATGAGCTGGAGGCGGACATGATCAAAACACCATTAACCTCTGGAAGGCTCGCACGAAGAGGATAATTGAAAGAGAGAGAGGTGCTAAGTGATGTTCACATAACTCATATCTACAGCCCACGCTGCCGTTCAGTTGATTCGTTCATGACTCATATGTGCACCCGTGGAATGAATCCGTAAAACTCACGTCATGTGAGACTCGATTCTTCGTTCGCTATCCGTGATGCATCTCCAACAGGAAGAGGGAGGAGTGTGTTGGTTAATGTTGTATGCAGTGACGGTCCTGGCATGATTGACACCCTGGATGAAAGGATGCTATGAATTAAGATAAAAAGGTTATGTTTTTAAGTGTGCAGAAGTATGGGGATTCATGGCTTCAGGTCAAATGTCTGAAGGGGTATGCCACTGTAAAAAGATGATATAGCTGAAATATAAGGTGGAACAATTGTTCGCTAGCGTATGTGTTTTGGGTAAGGCGTGAAGATTGGTGCACATCAAGCGAGACAGCAAGAAGTCTCCTTCACAAGTTGCTGTTGTAACTCTCAGAAGACGCTATTGTACTCCTCTCTAGTGCATGTGGCCATTGAGGTAATATAAATGCAATAACCTTTTGCACTCTAAGACTTAGACTTAAAGGTATGACCAAATAATGTCCCCACATAAATGTGTATAATAAAATATTTTTTGAATGTATTGAGTTTGTGTACATTTTCCCCAAATGGTACTATCATATGACATGGCCGGTTGTGTAATAATGTTTCTCTGTCACTTTAGAAAGATGGCAGGCAGAGGACAGTGAAAGAGCTTGTGGAACTACAGTATGAAGAAGGCACTGAATATGCACATGTAACTAGGACAATGATGTATGGGACGGGAGATTTAATTCATTTTTATTAACGAATAACACTTTCTCAGCAGATTTTGGTTGGTTTTAAACGATTTCCTTTTTTTTTTACACAACTTCTCCAGCCTTTGAAGCAGGCAGACAGCAGGTTCAGTGTGTGGGCAATGCAAATATGGTGTCGAACATCCAGCTCTCTCACACAGGCAACCATATTGGGAGCACCGTCAGTGACCATACATGTCACCTTCTTAGTGATAGCTTGGATCCAATTTGGACACAAATGTCCTGAATCCAACATCATCCACAATACTGAAGGGCAGACAAGGGCTCTTGTTTTTTGCGGGCTGGTTAAAAGAGAATAAATGAAGTTTATGTGAAGTATCTTTATTTACACAATAAACAACAGTCAATATGGAAAAATGGTGACGCTTAGTTGCTGAGGCCATTTAAGTAAAGAGTTTGGCTTCTCAAAACAATATGCGTTCAAAAGAGTAAAACATTTGCATTTACAAAAATACCTCCTTGGAAAAATCTGACCTCACAAGGAGGCATTTTTGTGACGTAACTGTATTACTCTTTGGAACGAATATTGTTTCAAGCCAAACTCTTTACTCAAATAGCCCCCGCAACTAAGCGGAATTATGTTCGTAGTCATGGAAATCCGAACGACGCTGATGTTGACTTCCGATTCGCACTTAAGGGGAAATTTAAGGTGGAACAGACGTATTGAGCAATGGTGTGTGTCCTGATTGTCTGTTTTTTTTGTCACACTTCTATTGTGAAAACATTTTAGGGCTAATGTGAAAACATTTTCCATAAGGCATTGCCACCCACGCCACCCAGTCCATATTAGATCTGGTCCACTTTGAAAAGTACTTGACCTACACATCTCAAGTCTAGCTTCACAAAATGGAACTGCTTTAATATGGAGTACAGCTGGAAAACAGAGAAATGCACCTCTATTGGGTTTTCACAAATAGAATAAAGGTTTCACAATTCACCAGCTGTGTTTTATGAACCCCCAAGGTCTGTAGATTATTCCAGTCCAGGTTTGAGAAGTCTGAGCCTTGTGGTTTTCAAAGTCGACCAGGTCCAATTTTCCGTTGTTTTTCCTCTTTTATATTTGTCTTTTTCATTTGCATTTTGTCATTGCCCAGCCTTGTGGTCCTGGACTTCAAACTCCTGTAGCGTCTGCCTGACGGTAGGAGTGTGAATAATGAGTGTTGTGGATGTGTGCTGTCCTTGATGAGGTTGTGTGTTCTTCGTAGGACTCTAGTTTTATAAATGTCTTGCAGTGAGGGGAGGGCTGCCCCAACAATGTTCTGTGAGATCTTGATCACCCGCTGGAGTGCCTTCCTATCACGTGTTGTACAGTTACCGTACCAAACAGTGATGGAGGCGGTAAGGACACTTTCCATAGTGCATCTGGAGAAGCAACTCAGGATTGTGGTGGACATGCCAAATTTCCTCAGTCTTCTCAGGAAGTACAGTCTCCTTTGGGACTTCTTCAGAATTTGTTGGGTGTTGTGAGACCAGGTGAGGTCCTCGCTGATGTGTGTGCCAAGGAACTTGAAGGTTTTCACCCTCTCCACCTCAGTCTCATCAATAAACAGGGGTCTATGCGGCTCCTTTTCCCTTGTTCTTGGGTCGATGATCATCTCTTTAGTCTTATCTGTATTGAGAAGGAGATTGTTATCACGACACCAAGCTATGAGGTCCGCCACCTCTCTTCTGTATGATGTTTCAACACCACCAGTGATCAGTCCGATGACTGTAGTGTCATCCGCAAATTTAATGATGCTGGTGTTGTTCTGGGAGGCCACGCAATCGTAGGTAAAGAGCGTGTAGAGGAGTGGACTCAGCACACACCCCTGTGGGGTCCCAGTGCTCACAATTCTTGAGCTGGATGTGCGGTTGTGGACTCTGACTGACTGGGGTCTGCCTGTGAGAAAGTTAAACACCCAGTTACAGAGGGAGGGAGACAGGCCAAGTGTGAGGAGCTTATTTGTGAGTTTGTGGGGGCTGACTGTATTAAAAGCAGAGCTATAGTCTATAAATAGCATTCTGACGTATGTGTCCTGGCCCTGTAGGTGAGAAAGGGCTGTGTGGATGGCAGTGTTGACTGCATCATCCGTGGACCGGTTCTGGCGATATGCAAACTGTAGAGGGTCCACAGTTGCCGCCGGGATGCTCTTTTTGATGTGGGTCATGACTATTCTTTCAAAGCACTTCATAACAATAGGAGTGAGTGCTATAGGGCGATAGTCATTCAAGCAGGTCACGTTGCTCTTCTTGGGTACGGGCACTATGGTGGTGGACTTAAAGCAGGTCGGTACAGATGCTTGTGCAAGCGACAGGTTAAATATGTCAGCAAGCACATCAGCTAGCTCTGATGAGCAAACCCGAAGTGCACGTCCTGAGATGTTGTCTGGGCCTGCTGCTTTTCGTGAGTTTGTTTTGTTTAGAACCCTGCGCACATCAGCTGATGTCACCATGAGAGGTGAGTCCTGTGTGCTCCCCAGGTTCAGCCACCCTCTCTGCTCATCAGGAGTTTGGGTGTCAAAGCGGGCGTAGAACTCATTCAGATCATCTGGAAGTGTGGTTTGGCTGGACGTGGCTACGCTACTCCGCTGTCGATAGTCTGTGATGTGCTGGAGCCCCGCCCACAAGCGCCGAGGGTCTGAGGTGGAATAGTAGCCCTCCAGCTTCTGTCTGTACTGTCTTTTGGCCTCCCGTATGGACCTCCTCAGGTCATATCTGGCCTTTTTGTAGTCATCAGCGGTGCCCATGACAAATGCAGTCGAACGAGCACGTAGCTTAGCCCTTACATCACAGTTCATCCACTGTTTTTGGTTAGGGTATTTTCTGTAATACTTGGTGGTGGTAACAGTCTCTATACATGTGTTAATGTAGCCAGTAACAGCAGAAGCATATTCATCCAAATCAACAGTACAATCTTCCCTCCCCGCTGCAGTTTTAAACACATCCCAGTTTGTGCAGCCAAAGCAGTCCTGAAAGACCCTCTATTTGGCAGGAGCACTCAAAAATGCTAGTCAAAGATCCTCTATATGACAGGACCACTCTGCTGTTATAAGGACCTACTACAACAAAACACTCTAGCCAAAGATCCTTTATATAACAGTGTCACTCTGCTGTGTAGGGACCCACTGCAAAAAATACACTCACAGCATTTTGAAAAAGTACGTTATTGAAAATAACAATTAAACTAAAATAGGCTGTTTATCAGCTGATCAAAAGTTTAAGACCATTGCTGAAAAACTAACAAAAAACTCCATGCATCCTTTTTCTATACCGCTTCTCCTCATTAGGGTCGCGGGGGCATGCTGGAGCCTATCTCAGCTGACTGCGGGCAAAAGGCGGGGTACACCCTGGACTGGTCGCCAGCCAACGGCAGGGCACATTTAGACAAACAACCATTCACACTCACATTCATACCTATGGACAATTTAGAGCAGGGGTCTCAGACTCGTGGCCACCGGGACAATAGTTTGCGGCCCCCGTCTTAATATGAAAGATTAATATTCGTGTGGCCCGCAAGTTTGATATAAATGACACTTGTCATGTGCGGAGCTGTACCAATCACGGTGAGGTATGGGGCTCTCGAGGGCGGGACCTTGGCTGAACAAACCAATCACGGTGAGGTATATCGCTCTCATGGCGGGACCTCAGTCGGGCAGTATGTCCAACGCCTCACCGCCTTGACTTGTTTGCTCGCTCATTCATTCATTCCTCCACTCAGCTGGGCGGAGGAGAAGCCGTGAAGCCGCTGACTCCGCTCGGCGCCGCCGCTTCTCCGCCGATCTCAGGCCCGTAACCATGAGGGGTTCGGGGGGTTCGAACGAACCCCCCCGTGGGCGACCGCTTGGTCCGCTTGGTTTAAAAAAAAAAAAAAATATCAAGGTGTGCAGTCCCGTTCACTTCCCCAACATCAGGGTCCTCCTTCAGTTGGCCTGTACCATCCCAGTAACATGGTGTCAATGTGAGCCAAGTGCCAGTACCTTGAAGCGTGTGAACACCGACATGAGGGCCAGTATGACGCAACAGCGGCTGACCTCGCTGGCACTTCTCCACATTCACTACAAAAAGGTTATCAACCTGGAGGAAGTGGTGGACATATTTTCCACGACACATCCAAGAAAGATGATGCTGAATTTGTGATAGGTAAGGCTGAAACACTTTGTAGTGATTCATATAGTGTAGGCCTGTGTAAATAGCATCCACCACTGAAGCCATGGCATGCTCAGTCGCCCAGTAAACTCATTAACTTATCTAAATAGGGCAAGCTTGATGTTGTCATTTTGCCCTTAAACTTGTAATTTGGAGGAAATAACATTGTTGTTATGTCTGTCCAAAATATGCATCAAAAAAATGTTTTTTTCGGGCTCCAAATGCAAAATTTTCCCTGCTCCTCCCCCCGCTCGGTCGTTTCGCTCCCTTGCAAAAGGTCCGTTCAAAAAAAAAAAAAAACATTTTTGAACCCCCCCGAAAAATATCTGGTTACGGGCCTGGATCTTTGCTCAGAAATGAAGGAGCTGCTGTGATCTGTGATCCAGCCGATGTCTGTCTGTCGCGATCTCGATCAAGCGCCGATCGCGCTCAGAGAGCTGCTGTGTGTTTGTTCTTCTCCGCTGCAAGCAGCACTCCGAAACGCCGACCTATACAGTGCACTTTGAATTTCTACTTTTATGTATAAATACACAAAGATGGGTTTTATTTTGACACACCTTTACAGTACATCACTTCATGGATGTCTATGGAGCTTCCTGCCCCCCTCTAGTGTTTCCGGGTTTCTACATTCATTTGCATATATTCATATTCCTTCTTCCCTCTTTCTGTAACCCTGGTGAAGAAGGTATGCTTTCTCCATATTCTACTTTTCATAATCTATCATTAATCTCTTTTACATACTGTCATCCATCCCTTTTATCACTAACTTTGTACATGATTTTATTTTGAACCGTTTTTATCACTGTGTTGTGTTATTATGATGTATTTTCACGTACTTTGATTGATTAGCACCCCCACGCGGTGTAACATAAGATTGTGGCATGGTGCATGAGTATTTAGTATTTTCCTTATGGTTTTCAGGAGTGAAAGGAGGACATATCTGCGTGCGTCGGTGAAACACTGAAACAGGAATTTTAATCTGGAATCTGACTCCAAGCGGAATTATATATATATTACACAGCCCCAAACATGTCTTTTTCAAAGCCCACAGGAAAGAGAAAGGTTGGTGATGAGCACAGACAATTTCAGGAAAGGTGGGGAGTGCAATATTTCTTTGTTGAGCACAGGGGCACCCCGACTTGTCTTATTTGCACTGAGAAAGTTGCAGTGCGCAAGGAATACAATTTGAAACGTCATTACAAAACTAGACATGCTGAGGAGTATGAAAAATATCAGGGAGATGAGAGAGCCAACTGGGTTGCCACTCTTAAAACAGGTCTACTGAGGCAACAAGATTTCTTTAAGAAAGCAACCAAAGAGAATGATGCAGCAGTCAAAGCTAGCTGCATGGTTAGTGAAATGATTGCTAAAGCAGGAAAGCCATTCACAGAAGGTGAATTTGTAAAAAAAGTGTATGTTACAGGCCGCACATATTGTCTGTCCAGAAAAGAAAGGTCAGTTTAGCAACATCGGCCTTTCTGCCAACACTGTGGCAGAGTGCATTTCTGATCTGTCAAGTGACATTTATGATCAATGTGTGAGAAAGCAAAATGTTTCAGTTTATATTCAGTTGCCCTTGATGAGACCACAGACCTCACAGACACTGCCCAGCTCGCGATATATGTCCGTGGTGTTGATGATAATTTTGAAGTGATGGAGGAGTTGCTCACAGTAATTCCAATGCATGGCCAGACCACCGCTCAGGAGACATTTCACCAGCTGTTTACCATGGAAAAAGTTTGTTGGAATAACAACCGATGGAGCCCCATCAATGACAGGGAGGAAAAATGGACTGGTGGCACAAAACTGGAAGAGGAGGGTGTGGAGGAGGCCATAGCTCTGCACTGCATTATCCATCAGCAGGCCCTTTGCAGCAGATGCCTGAAGTTTGACAATGTGATGTCTGTCGTTGTGAAATGCATCAACCAAATCAGATCCACAAACAGAAGGTTTCGTGCTTTTTTAGAGGAAATGGAGTCAGAATATGGGGATGTGCTCTACTTCACTGAGGTACGTTGGCTCAGCAGGGTAAAAGTATTGAAGAGATTTTTTTAGTTGAGAGCAGAAGTGAAAGCCTTCATGGAGAATGATGGGGTGGCTGTTCCTGTGCTAAGTGATCCGAAATGGCTCATGGACTTAGCTTTTCTTGTTGACATCACACATGAGCTTAATGTGCTGAACAAGAAGTTACAAGGCCAGGGGCAACTTGTCAGTGCTGGCTTTGACAATGTGAGAGCATTCTGCACAAAACTTGTGTTATGGAAAGCCCAGCTCTCTCAGACAAACCTTTACCATTTCCCAGCATGCAAGGCACTGGTGGATGCAGGCACACCATTCAGTGGTGAGAAGTATGTTGAAGCTACAGGAGGAATTTGATCACAGATTTGTAGACTTCAAGACGCACAGAGCCACATTTCAAATTTTTGCGGACCCCTTCTCCTTTGATGTGCAAGATGCCCCTCCTGTGCTTCAAATGGGCTCATTGACCTGCAGTGCAACTCCGTACTCAAAGCCAAGTTCAGAGAGGTGAGTGGAGAAGCAGACAAGCTTGGGCAATTTTTGAGAGAATTGAGCCCCATCTTCCCTGAACTTTCCCAAATGTTCAAGCGGACCATGTGCCTTTTTGGGAGCACATACTTCTCCAACTTGAACTTCAATCAGTCCAAATACAGGTCCAGACTTACTGATGAGCATCTTCAAGCCCTACTGAGGGTCTCAACTGCTTCCTCCCTCAAGCCAAATGTGGCTCGGCTATGTGAGAAGAAGCGCTGCCAGGTCTGCAGCAAGAAGTAGGCAAGAGAAGCCATGTTCAGAACAGTTCATGTTCAATGTTCCATTCATGTTCAGAAAGTTAAAGGTTAAAGAACTGTTAATGCAGACATTTGAATGTGAATAAAAATAATTAGTTTTCTCTGGTCAGCAACTATATGTGGTTTCTTCAGTCGTCTCTACAGATATATGATTATTATTATTTTCATTGTATTTATTTATTACTGATTGGTTGATTTATTTTCTTATTCTTAATTTATTTTGTTTAATCTTATTTTGTGTTAAAAAAGAAAGATATTTGAGAAAATTGGAATGTTTTTATCAGAGCTTTTCTTGTGGAAATCCTGATGCGGCCCAGCCTCACCCAGACTCTGCCTCCAGCGGCCCCCAGGTAAATTGAGTTTGAGACCCCTGATGGTCAAAAATGAAGAAGGCCCTTTCTGTAACACAAAGATCCCTGACCATATGCATGCCTCTACTTCCTCAATCCATTCGTCTATGGGTGGGCCTGACCTGCCATTAAAGAGAGGACATTTGGGGTCCCTTGTCATGACCAGCACTCGCTCTGCAGCAAGAGTGGGACACTGCCAACGGAGCTGCTCAGATCCTGAAGGGCTTCACCAAGGCTGGCCTGGGAGGAGCCCCATCCCAAAGAAGCCACTCGGTGTCCGCATTGAGATGTAACACTTGCTCTCTAGGTTGCTGCAGCTCCTCCTCCGTGCTGACCACCAGAACAATGCAATACCACCTTGAGGTAAGAAATATAAACAAATTTTAAAAATAAAATTTAAAAAATTTAAAAAATAAAAATAACCTATTTGACTTGACTTAGACCAATACTAAAGAAAATTGGATCAAAAATCTGTCAGACAGAAGCCTCTCGGAGACAGAGAAGGCAGTATTAACCAAGGGTCTCAACTTCTCAGTGACTCCTAAAACGATACCCACAGTAGACTATATCACATCAGCTGAATCGGCCATCAGGAACAATAACCTTTCTAGAACAGAGGCAGGGGACCTTCGTCTGAGAATATCGGCCCTTCTCAGTAGTGCCAAACCACCACCGTCCAATATCACGTTAGGTGAGAGGAAAGCATTAGCGGCTCTGCAGAAAGATGAGAGCATCACCATCTTACCAGCTGATAAGGGCAGATGCACAGTGGTTCTCAACACATTGGACTATGAAGAAAAAATAACAAGTCTAATTAGTGATGCCAACACATATGAGCAACTTAAAAGGGACCCATGCAGTAGGTATAAGAAAGAAATCATAGACTGTCTCCAAAAGTTAGAGAAGGAAGAACTAATTGACAGACAGATGTATCATAGGTTATACCCTGGGGAGGCTACACCATGTATCTATGGCCTTCCAAAAATCCACAAGGAAGGGTTTCCCCTCAGACCCATTGTCTGTAGCATTGACTCTACCACGTACAATGTAGCTAAATATGTAAAAACAGTCTTATCCCCATTGGTAGGCAACACTGATCATCATATAGAGAACACAAAAGGGTTTGTGGCGAGCATCAAAGACCTCAGATTGGAGCCAGAGGAAACTTTGGTGTCTTATGATGTGACTTCACTTTTCACATCTGTCCCCACCTCAGCAGCAGTCTCGGTGGTGAGGAAGAGACTGCTCGAGGACTCAACTCTGCATCGGAGAACAAAACTTAGTGCTGACCACATCTGCCAATTACTGGAAATTTGCCTTAACACCACATATTTTCAGTTTAGAGGGAAATTCTACAGACAAATTCATGGTTGTGCTATGGGCTCACCAGTCTCACCCATAGTGGCGAATCTGTACATGGAAGAGATGGAGAAACAGGCTCTCACATCCTTCTCAGGGACAAAACCAAGGCACTGGTTTAGATACGTGGATGACACCTTTGTCATAATCAAAAAACAAGAAATTCAGTCTTTCACAGATCACATCAATGCGGTGGACACCAATATCAAATTTACTCGCGAGGACACTAAAGAGAACCAACTAGCCTTCTTAGACTGCAAGGTAATTATAGGAGAGGACAGACAGCTACTTACAGAGGTCTTTAGAAAGGCCACACACACTGACCAATACCTGCTTTTTGAATCAAACCATCCACTACGACATAAACTAGGGGTTATTAGGACCCTCCAACATAGAGCGGAACAAATACCAACTAGTGCTGAGGGAAAGAAAAAGGAGACACAACATGTTCAGAGAGCGCTCTCAACCTGTGGGTACCCACGGTGGGCTTTTAACAAATGTCAAAAGAAGAGAGTAGGGAAAGAAACCCAAAAGCCCACAGAAGCAAAAAGGAGAGGAATGGTAGTCCCTTATGTAGCGGGGGTCTCCGAAAAACTCCAGAGGATCTTATGGCAACACAAAATTCCTACCTATTTCAAACCAGTAAATACCCTGAGACAAAAATTAGTGCATCCTAAAGACAAGGCTCCAAACCAAAAACAAAGCAATGTGGTCTATTCCATCCACTGTAAAGATGAGGAATGCAAAGAGCACTACATTGGGGAAACTAAACAAATGCTCCAAAAAAGGCTTTATCAACATCGCAGGGACAATGCTAGTGGTCCTCAATCAGCAGTACATCTACACCTGAAAGCTACCAATCACTCTTTTCAGGACAGCGAGGTAAAGATTTTGGCCAAAGAAAACAGATGGTTTGAAAGAGGAGTAAAGGAAGCTATTTTTGTCAAACAACAGAACCCATCATTGAATCGGAATGGTGGTTTGAGGTTTAATTTGGACCCTGTGTTCAGCAGGTTACTGAGACCAAAACCCACAGCTCTTAGTCTTGCAAATGAGGTGAAGGCAGGGCCGAGCCAGAACAATAGATGCTAACAAGCCAGTATCAGAGTCGTTCATACCCAATTCAGGGAGCGACACTTCCCTTTTATCGGAGGTGTTAATAACAGGATAGGATTATACCACTACTCCGCCCAGGCTTAGTGTAACGAACCAATAGGAGGAGGGTGTTGGCACACCAATTCCGCCCACTCTTACTGTACTTAAGGCCTAAGCTACCAGCACTTATTAGTTCGCTGACGAAGCTCTTCGGATGAGGAGCGAAACGTCCTACACCTTCTTCACAGAAGTACAGATGACGTCTCAAGAAGCCTTTTCCTCGATGGACAACTCCTGTTCGACTGAGAGCCTACACAGACCTATTTGACTTGAGTTCCTGAAAAGATACTGCTGCTTTTTCTGCCACACAAACCTAATTAACAGTACTTAGTAAGTGTAAGTAGTACAGTACAGTAGTACAGTAGTAAGTAATTGTATGCTTACAATAACAGCACACGTCTCTATCGTGGTGTCATCCTGGTGACGGGGCTAATATGGCCAGAGGGGGGCAGTTTATGAATTTCAGTTAAAGAGAGTTCACACCGACAACGCCACTGGGGGGGGGGGAGGGTACTCAGAACCCTGACAAACTTAAGTGAAGGCTACGTCAGGTCCAGACACCACATAGAGGCTGAGGCTGTAACAAATACATTGACTTTATTTTATAATGTAATGAATAATGCCCCAGTAGAACAAAATAAATCACACGAAACACAGCAACCAATATAAACAAAAGACATGCAAAGTAATATAAAACAAAACGAAAACTAACCATACTGATCAACTGTATTAAAAAGAAGCTACAATTAAAAGAGTGCTTTGGTTATTCCCACCAATAGAGGGACACCCTGCTCGGTTAGGAGCACCCTTGGATGAGAAATCCAAGATTACAAATCCCGACAAAACAACGGCACCCTTGAATAGCAGTCATTACAACGGCTGCAATGTTGCGCCTGCCAGTGACAGCATGTGCTCATACACAGCGAGGGGTAGGGCCGGAAGGAAACCCACGCCACGCTGCAGTGAAACTCCCAGACACACAACGTGCTGGCACGAAGGCAATATGGTTGGCTTAGTTTTGCTATTTGCCTAGTGCCACACCACTGCACCACGCAGTGATGAACAGGCCCGTAAAGCCCCGGTCACACCGCCCGAACTTTGCTGTAGCGTTCCTGGAGCGGTGAAAAAAATTAATCACCGCTCGTAAACCGTTCACCACCGTTTAACAGACGTTGACCCCGTTAAGGCAACGCCGTATACGCTTGTCCACCGCTAATAGTCCCTCCTACCGCTCCGAAAGTTTTGAGCTGCACAAAATATTGCGAGCGGTGAGGAGCGGGCAATTTTCCGCCACGGCAAAGTTCATCACCGCTCCAACAGCGCCCAGTCAAAGTTTGGCGCCGCTAGACGCAAGTTCATGGACGCTTGGGTCCGCTAGGCCAACGCAGAAATCTTTAACGCTGGACCACTGCTGCTTCGCCAGCTTTGCCCGGGTGGTGATTAAACTTTGCATAAACTTTGGTGGAGCGGTTTTAAGCGTTTTACGAGCGGACACGGGATTGCTGGAACGGTGTCAGGCGTTGAAGCAGCGATGAAGCAGCGATCCATTGCGGTGATGAACTTTGTTTTGGCGTTGGTATGGAGGTGTCGGAGGGGGACCAGAATTTGGCTATAAATACGGGGAGAAATGGACCAGGAGCACATTTGGAATATCCCTTGAGTGTATATTGAATTTGCTTCAAAGTTACAGTAAAACTGTACTACCATGGATGCTGAGAGACTTGCTATGATTGGTGCACTAGTCCAGCAGCAGAATCAGAACCTCCTCAGACTGCAAGAAGCTGTTGACAGAAGGAGAAGAGAGAGAAGAAGGAGAGACAGAGTTGTGTGGCTCAGACAGTGGATACCTAGAAGGCCTGAACATTGACTGTATGACAAGCTGATGGTGGAGCTGAGGAATGACGATCCACGAGCCTTCCAGCACTTCATGAGGATGCCACCAGCCATGTTAGATGAAGTTGTACAGAGGCTGACCCCCAGATTGACCAAGCAAGACACCAATTACCGTGTAAGCCTGGAACCTGGTCTCAAAATGGCAATCACCCTACGGCACCTGGCCTCTGGTAACACCTACAGAAAGATGCAATAGGCCTGGAGGGTTCCCCACAACACTATCAGTGTGGTAGTCAGAGAAGTTGTAAAGGCCATCATTGAGGACTACACAGATGAACTCTTGTTTTGCCCAACAACTGAACAAGGATGGAGAGACCTGGCTGAACTTCTCCAGAGATGGAACTTCCTCCACACAGTTGGTGCCATTGAAAGGCAAGCACGTGGCCTGTAAAGCTCCTCCTAACTCTTGCTTAGAATTCTACAACTACAAAGGGTTTTACAGCGTGATCCTATTTGCCATGGTCGATGCGGACTACAAGTTCACCTACATTGACATCTCAGGCAATGGCTCATCCTCAGACGCTCAGATCTACAACGAAAGTGATCTCCATCGTGGGCTCAACCAGAACAGGATTCATGGCTTTCCTCAGCCAGACCCCCTACCCAATGACAGTCAGGATGTGCCTTATTTCATCATCGGGGATGACGCCTTCTCACTGCGGACCTACCTCATGACGCCGTACAGCACCAGAAACCTCACCCAGGAAGAGCGCATCTTCAACTATTGGCTCTCGAGGGCAAGACGGGTCGTGGAGAACTCTTTCGGCATCTTGGCCAATAGGTTCCAGATTCTGCTCAACACCATGCAACATCACCATGAAACTGTCAGAACCATCGTGGAATCTTGCTGCATCCTCCACAACCTGATGCGCACCCGCTACCCAGTGCTCCAGAACAGACTTGTGGACCGTGTACAACCAGATGGGAACATGCAGCCTGGGGCATGGAGGAACTTGGAGGACACTATCATTGTGCAAGGCCCCAACACAGCCTCACGTGATGGGAAGAGGCAGCGAAACCTACTCAAGCGTTGGTGCAACTCCCCAGCAGGATCAGTGTGGACTGGCAGGAGAGAATGGTGGCTATCAACTGAACACTGTGCAGAACACTGAGGAGACACTTGTGCATTGTACATGTTATTTGACATTGTTAAAGGAACTTGAACATTAATGGGGCCCCAGTATTGGAAATGCAATGAACAAATTGTGCTTGTGTTTGTTTGAAATGTTATGAGAGATTATTAAAGAAACTTGTGATACGATTCATTCTTAAAGTCATATTACATTAATAAAAGCACTTCATATTTAAAACATGTCTTGTTTAATACTTGAAGGTTTCTATCTCCAAAGTTTTATTTTCATTATTAAGTAAATAAAGTAGTCAAGAATAGTTTAATAAAAATGCAGTTTACTACAGACCACCCAAACACACAAGTGCACATGCAAACAAACAGGAAACATCAAAACAGCTGACCAGCTCATCCCTTAAACAAAAATCACATGAAATGTCTGAGCAGTCCCTTCAACACATCACAAGCAGTCTCAATTCTCCTCGGTGGTGGCCCTCATCTCTGCAAGTAGTGGTGGTGAGGTGGTGATTGGTATGGGTGGAGCGTTCATCTCCTGCCTCTGGAGGTCCTGGAGAATCCCCCCCTCGCTGACAGCGCTCATGTTGGTGTGGTTAATGGAGGAAAAGTTCGGCATGTCTGACAACATGAGTCCTTCGTTGGAGCTCCTTGGGGTGGAGGATGGCTGGCTGACTCTGGGTGTCAATTGCTGGACGTGCTGAGGCTGATGCTGAGGCTGAGACTGTTGCTGGAAGTCGAGAGGCTCCTGCTGGAAGCCGTGATGCTGAGGCTGGGGCTGGAAGTAATGCGGCTGCTGGTAGAATGCGAGTGTGGGTGAAAGTACTGATGCTGGACGTGGTGGAGCTGGAGGAAGGGGGTGGGGGATGGGTTGCTGCATCTCGTGGAGGATGGCCGTCATTCTCTCCACTGTGAGCTGGTACTGGGCCTCAGGTAGTCGTTGGAGAGACTGGGACATGTACGTGATGAAGGGCTGCCTTGCATGGCTGATCTCTTGGGCTTGGACCAGTCTCTCCATGAGGGCGTTGGTGGCCTTCATACAATCCCTTATCTCCAGCATCGCAGGGGAGTCTTCAGGCTCAGCTCTGGTGGCGGCACGGCGTGGTCTGGTGGTGGTGGAGGAGGGAGCTGGTGAGGGGGTGCCCATGGACCTCGTGACTGCCGCTTGAGTTTCAATGAGCGAGAGTGAGCCCTCGTCCTCTTCCTGTTCCTCGACGTCGCGGGAAGGCTGGCGAGAGGTGCTGGCCGACGCCGAGGGCTGAGCTGCTGGAGGCTGGCTGGCTACAGGTTCCTGTGTGAGGGGTATGCTTCTAAGTGGCTGACCTTTCCTGGGCTTCACCTCCTTGTGTAGAAAGGCGCAGTTCCTCTGGACGAACAGTTCTCTGTCTGTCAAGTTCGGTGCAGCCTGGCCAGACTTCTTGGAGAGAAGCTTAGTGTAGAGGTCCCGGACTGACTTCCACCATGTCCTGAGAGCTTTAGCTCCCTCCTCAATGTCCAGCTCTCTTGCCTTCCTGGTCCAAAGCTCCGTCTTCTTCTTTGTATTCTTGTAGTCGGTGGCCCCCTTCCTCCACAAAAGTTCGTGCTCCCGGACCCACTCGAAGAGTTGCTCCTGAGTGTCATTGTCGAGCAGGAGGGCCTTGCGGCGAGACTTCTTCTGAGGCTGACGCTGTTCATCGTCCCTCTCCAAGTGTGGGTGCTGAGAGACAGAGTCTGAAAAATATAACAATTGAATAAAAATAATAAATGTATAAATGAAACATATATTATTTAGATCAATTTGTATTGATTTTTCATTGCATTCATCACATTACAATTACCTTCAGCACCAGCAGCACGGCCCTTCTCAGGTTGGTCATCACCTGGGGGTTGCTCCTCATTGTCAGGCTGGTCCTGTGTCAAGACCTCCTCGGGCTCATCATCAAAGTCTGCAAAATATAACAAATGAATAATAAATGAGCAATGTCAACGTGAAAGAAAGATTATGGTTATTATTATTATTAAATTTCAAACATTTTCATTGGTGATTACCTTCATCAGCAGCTGCCCCTGCCTGGGCTGTGGTAGCAGTGGCGTCTGGTATGGCCTGACTGGTCTCTGCAAAATATAGCAATGGAATAATAAATTAAAAATGTTGAAGTAAAATACATAAGGTAAATTTTGCATATTGGTTCATCTTCTTGGAGGCTGCTGCCTTTCCTTCTCCAGCCTTCCTCTTCTTTTGTCCATGTGTCATGATGAACTTCAACTATCGACTTCTATCAAAAATCTATCAGAACTTCTATCAAAGCGATCCGTTCAGCTCCGTAGTCAAAAGCGGTACGCCGTTAAACCAACTTCAAACTCCCGCCGAGCCAACGCCCACATGCGCACAACGCCGCTCTATCAACGCCCGCGTCACCGCTAAACCAACATTCGCTACCGTTAAACCAACCCTAAAGCAACGCCGGCTTCAGCGGTGCACTGCTAGGACAACGCCCGCGTTTTCGATTTTTTTTCCCCATTTTGTGCGCGGTGACAAGCATTGTCGAAATTCGGCCTCCGTTCAAGGAACACTAAAGCAAAGTTCGGAGGGTGTGATCGGGCTTTAACCGGGGGGGGTTCGAACGAACCCACCCGCGGGCGACCAAAGGTCCGCTTGGTTAAAAAAAAAAAAGTTGTTATCAAGGTGTGCAGTCCCGTTCACTTCCCCAACATCAGGGTCCTCCTTCAGTTGGCCTGTACCATCCCAGTAACATGGTGTCAATGTGAGCCAAGTGCCAGTACCTTGAAGCGTGTGAACACCGACATGAGGGCCAGTATGACGCAACAGCGGCTGACCTCGCTGGCACATTCACGACAAAAAGGTTATCAACCTGGAGGAAGTGGTGGACATATTTTCCACGACACATCCAAGAAAGATGATGCTGAATTTGTGATAGGTAAGGCTGAAACACTTTGTAGTGATTCATATAGTGTAGGCCTGTGTAAATAGCATCCACCACTGAAGCCATGGCATGCTCAGTCGCACAGTAAACTCATTAACTTATCTAAATAGGGCAAGCCTGATGTTGTCATTTTGCCCTTAAACTTGTAATTTGGAGGAAATAACATTGTTGTTATGTCTGTCCAAAATATGCATCAGAAAACTGTTTTTTCAGGCTCCAAATGCAAAATTTCCCCTGCTCTGCACACCCTCCTCGCAAAAGGTCCGTTCACTCAGATTTTGGAAAAAATAAAATAAAAAAAAAAAAAAGATTTTTTTAACCCACCCCGAAAAATATCTGGTTACAGGCCTGTGATATTGATCCAGATAAAGTACTTTTTAGTTAAAATTTTCAATAAAATGTAATTTGCCAGTTTGCTTGTAATTTCGTTATCCTGATTCTAATCAGAATAAAATACCTGACAACATTTTTTGGAAAATAAAATTGTGTCAATACACTTGTTTATGAACATTTCATCAATATGTAATACAACAATATCAACAAAATAATATGAATCCCTTTTATTACATACAATTCTTTGAGCAAAATTAAATCAACACTGCAAAATAAGAAAATAAGAGCAAAAAAATACTGTTTTGCTCTCACCAAAATCCTTCAAAAAGTGGTCGGTGCACCAATGAGTGAATCATAAGAACTCAAGTCAGTAAAGGGAATCAAATCACTACTTTACAGACCGAATCTGGAAGTAATTGAACAGGAAGCGACTTCATCAGGTACAGCATTTAGTGATGACAACATAAAGTCAAATAAAACACCGTTAACTACAAATGAAACCACTGCAGTCACCATGTCTTTCTTTTGCACATTAATAAAAACAAGATGTGTTTATTGAACAGCAGTATACTATCAGTGACTCTGCATGTGTCTTTTCAAAGAGGACTTCCAAGAAAATGTGTCACCACAATCTAAGCAAAAAAATGTTTTTTCTCCTGTGTGTGTTCTCATGTGTAATTGCATGTTTGTCTTTTGAGTGAAGCGTTTACCACAGTCTGAGCAACTAAAAGGTTGTTCTCCTGTGTGTAATTTCATGTGTCTTTGCATGTGTGTCTTTAAAGTGAAGCGTCTACTACAATCTGAGCAACTAAAAGGTTTTTCTCCTGTGTGCGTTCTCATGTGTAATTGCATGTGTGACTTTCGAGTGAAGCGTTTACTACAGTCTAAGCAAGTAAAAGGTTTTTCTCCTGTGTGCGTTCTCATATGTGATTGCACGTTTATCTTTAGTGTGAAACATTTACCACATTCCGAGCAACTAAAAGGTTTTTCTCCTGTGTGTGTTCTCATGTGCCCAGCCAAATGACTCTTATAAGAAAATCTTTTATCACAAACTAAGCAGTTAAAACGTTTACCTGTCTTCTTTTTAGAGCTTTCAGAGTGTTTGTTGCCAGTGTGAGTCGTCAAATCACCTTCACAGTCTGTATCGCTGCTCAGAGATTCTTGGTTGTAGTTGCTGTCTTCATCTTCAGGAGAGTGTGACGTTGTGTCGTCACTATCTGACAGTGGAGCGAAGAGGTGGTCTCCATCAGCTTCTGTTGTCATGTGTTGCAGTGAGCTGCCGCATGAAGGCACCGCCTCTCTCATCTCCTCACTTGGACTATGATGAAGCTGTGAGGACTCAGGTGGTTTGTCTTCATGGTCTTCGGTCTTCACAGAGACACCAGTCAGTGGCAACCTGGTGAGATCATCCTCGTCTGGTCTTAGAAGATGCTCTTTGTCCTGAGTGATCGAGAGTTCTTCCTCCTCCTCTTTAATATAGGGGGGCTGTGGCTCCTCCTCTTCCTCTTTAACAGAGGGGGACTGTGGCTCCTCCTCTTCCTCTTTAACAGAGGGGGGCTGTGGCTCCTCCTCTTCCTCTTTAACAGAGGGGGGCTGTGGCTCCTCCTCTTCCTCTTTAACAGAGGGGGGCTGTGGCTCTGCCTTTCTCATCTCCTCACTTGGACTATGAAGCTGTGAGGACTCAGGACTCCAGCACCAGCAAAGCAAAGAACACAACAAACTTGTGGCAACACCTAAAAGTAAATGACAAAGAGGCATGTTCTTATGTTGACAGTGCTACGAATTAAACTTCCTTATTTTCATTTACTGGTGTTCTGCTTCTTTGTGTTAAATCCATTCCATTCCATTTTCCTCCGCTTATCCGGGTCCGGGTCACGAGGGCAGCAGTCTTAGTAGGGAAGCCTAGACTTCCCGTTCCCCGACTACCTCCTCCAGCTCCGCCGGGAGGACACCAAGGCGTTCCCAGGCCAGATGTGAGACATAATCCCTCCAGCGTGTCCGAGGTCTTCCCCGGGGCATTCTCCCGGTTGGGCATGCCCGAAACACCTCACTAGGGAGGCGTCCGGGAGGCATCCGGACTAGATGCCCGAGCCACCTCAGCTGGCTCCTCTCGATGTGAAGGAGCAGCGGCTCTAGTCTGAGCTCCTCCCGGATGACCGAGCTCCTCACCCTATCTCTTAGGGTGAGTCCCGCCACCCTACGAAGAAAACTAATTTCAGCCGCTTGTATCCGCGATCTCGTTCTTTCGGTCATGACCCAAATCTCATGACCATAGGTGAGGGTAGGAACATAGATCGAACGGTAAACTGAGAGCTTTGCCTTCCGGCTCAGCTCTCTCTTTACCACGACAGTCTGGTACAGCGACCGCATTACGGCAGACGCTGCGCCAATCCGCCTATCGACCTCACGCTCCAACCTTCCCTCACTCAAGAACAAGACCCCGAGATACTTGAACTCCTCCACCTGGGGCAGGACCTCATTCCCAACCCGGAGAGAGCAATCCACCCTTTTCCGACTGAGAAACATGGCCTCAGATTTGGAGGTGCTGAGTCTCATCCCAGAAGCTTCACACTCAGATGCAAACCGTCCCAGTAAACGCTGCAGCCCGATGAGGCCATCAGGACCACGTCATCCGCAAATAGCAGAGACGAGATCCTAAGGCCCCCGAACTGGACTCCCTCGACACCTTGGCTGCGCCTAGAAATTCTGTCCATGAAAATTATGAAAATTATGAACAGAATCGGTGACAAAGGGCAGCCTTGGTGGAGGCCAACGTTCACCGGAAACGGGCTTGACTTACTGCTGGCAATGCGAACCAGGCACCTGCTCCGATTGTACAAGGACCGAATGGCACGTAGTAGCGCGCCAACAATCCCATACTCCCGGAGCACCCCCCACAGGACACCGCAAGGGACACGGTCGAATGCCTTTTCCAGGTCCACAAAGCACATGTAGACCGGTTGGGCAAACTCCCAAGTACCCTCCAGTACCCTTGCAAGGGTGTAGAGCTGGTCCAGTGTTCCGCGACCAGGACGAAAACCACATTGCAATTCCTGTAGCCGAGGTTCGACTAACTGTCCTACCCTTCTCTCCAGCACCCTGGAATAGACTTTCCCAGGGAGGCTGAGGAGTGTGATGCCCCTGTAGTTGGAACACACCCTCCGGTCACCCTTCTTGAAAAGGGGGACCACCACCCTAGTCTGCCAATCCAGAGGTACTGTTCCCGACTTCCACGCAATGTTGAAGAGACGTGTCAGCCAAGACAGTCCCTCAACATCCAGAGCCTTGAGGAATTCAGGGCGAAACTCGTCCACCCCCAGAGCTTTGCCACTGGGGAGCGTTTTGACTACCCCAGATACCCCAGCCACGGTGATGGAACTGTCCACGTTCGTGTCCTCAGCCTCTGCTTCCTCTATGGAAGGTATGTCAGTGGGATTGAGAAGGGCCTCAAAGTATTCCTTCCACCGCCCAACTATATCCTCAGTCGAGGTCAGGTCTTATTTCGGGCTTATGAACATAATGAAGATGTACTGAAAACAAGTGTGCAAAAAAATGTTAAGGTTATAAACAGTGTAAACAGTGTGGACCGGGCACTGCTTCCCCTTTCTGAGGTGCCGGACGGTTTGCCAGAACCTCTTCGAGGCCAACCGAAAGTCGTGTTCCATAGCCTCACCGAACTCCCCCCACACCCGTGTTTTTGCCTCAACCACCGCCGAAGTCGCGTGCCGCTTGGCCTGCCGGTACCTATCAGCTGCTTCAGGAGTCCCACAAGCCATCCATGCTCGATAAGACTCCTTCTTCAGCTTGATGGCAGCCCTGACCTCTGGTGTCCACCATCGGGTTCGGGGCTTACCGCCATGACAGGCACCTACCACCTTACGGCCGCAGCTCCGATCGGCTGCCTCAGCAATGGAGGCACGGAATAGAGCCCATTCTGACTCAATATCCTTGTCCTCCACCGGGATGCAGGCGAAGCTCTGCCGGAGGTGAGAGCTGAAGACTCGACGAACAGGAGACTCTGCCAAACGTTCCCAGCACACTCTTACTACATGTTTGGGTCTCCCGGGTCTGTCCGGCATCCTCCCCCGCCATATAATCCAGCTCATCACCAGGTGGTGATCAGTTGACAGCTCAGCCCCTCTCTTTACCCCCGTGTCCAGAACATGCTACTAAGACTGTCCAGACTACTAAGTCGATCATAGACCTGCGGCCTAGGGTGTCCTGGTGCCATGTGCACTTATGGACATCCTTATGTTCGAACATGGTGTTTGTGATGGACAAACTGTGGTTCGCACAGATGTTCAACAACAACACACCGCACAGGTTCAGATCGGGGAGGCCGTTCCTCCCAATCACGCCCCTCCAGGTCACACTGTCATTGCCCACATGGGCGTTGAAGTCTCAAAGCAAAACGACGGAGTCACCAGTTGTGTTAAATCCAATTTTGGATATTTTAAGAATTTATGTTCATGTACAGTATATATCCTGTGTATATCTATGCTCTTATTTCATATATCAGCCGGTATGGATGGATAGATAAATGGATAGAGTGGCTTCTTTCAGCCTCCAATCGCCATAGGCCCAAAAAAATCCTGTATTGGTCGGGGTCTAGTTGGAACAGTGACATCCAGTCAGGGAGGCAAGCTGAAAATATTAACTTCAAATATCAACATTAGCGACTGAACTGTGTGTATGTACTTTCTGTATGATTTTTATGATGATTTGAGTAAAAAAAAAAAAAGAAAAAAAAAACACTGAATCCTGACAGTGTGGTTCGCCTGACATTTTCTCAAACTAATTGCTGTAGTATAACCTGGAGCAGGTCACTGATGTGTGAGGTGAGTTTGGTGGCACTACTCTTCACTGAAGTGAATTTATTGAATTCTATTCCCAATAAAATTGCTAAAAACTAAGTGAAAGCGCCTTTTCCCCAAACTAAGTCTTGTAGTATAACCAGGAGGATGCAGTTAATATGTGAGGTGATTTCGGTGGCACTACACAACACAGTGAAATAACTGAATGGTCGTTTATTGTTTCTTCTCAATATAGACATTTGTAGATGGTCCCTGCGCTCCTGCCTAGCTGCCAGATGCTCATAGAGATCAATGAAAGTCAGTGGTTCCCCTTCAGACATTTGACTTGAAGCCTACTCCTGCACACTTAATAAACATAAACCTTTTTTTAAAATCTTCATTAACTTGAAATATTTAACATGATTAACTAATTTTATGCCGCATGGTGGTCTAGTGGTTAGCATGTTGGCCACACAGTCACAGTCTGGAGATCGGGAAGAACTGGGTTCGTTTCTCCCTTGGGCATTTCTGTGGGGAGTTTGCATGTACTCCCCATGCGTGCGCAGGTTTTCTCCGGGTACTAAGGTTTCCTCCCACATTCCAAAAACATGCATGTGAGGTTAATTGTCGACTCTAAATTGTCTAACTTGTGCATAGGTCAATTCAATTCAATGTGTGAATGGTTGTTTGTCTATATGAGCCCTGTGATTGGCTGGCGACCAGTCCAGGGTGTACCCCGCCTGTCGCCCGAAGTCAGCTGGCATAGACGCCAGCATGCCCCCGCAACCCTAATGAGGAGAAGCGGCATAGCAAATTAAGTAATTCTGGTTCAAAAATGTATATTCTGCATGGTAAAATTTTGATAAAAGTTTTACATGAACATTGATAAATTGATAACATATCTTTTATTTTAGCCGGGTGTTTGGATCCTCCCGTTTGAATGGGTTGAACTTTGAATCTTTACTTTTGTCCACTTGCAATTGCTATGATTTAAGTCTGCATATTAATTTGATAGCAAAGTGAAAGGGAAGGTTTAGCAAACATGATAAAGTACAAAGTCCAAAGTACAAGAACACATACAAGCAGCGATAAAGCCTCATTTTCGGGGGAATCTCCACTCTCTCATGTTGACATGCACATACATTGACAGGTTTTCACAATGCAGGGATTGGAACGCCTAAATAAATGAAGTCTTCAAGATTAAACACTCTTAATGCACAATATAATCATCCAACTTACGTATTAGTTCATATAACTCTCACAGAGCAATCAACAACTTCATGCTGTCTCCTTCCTTCTTTTCAGTCTGACTGTGTGCTTTGCACTGTGGTGCATTCACGCACACTCGTAATTGTGAGTGTTGGGCGCTAATTGTTTTTCATAGTTATTTACGTACCCTCTATGACAATTGGCGTACCCCGCTTTGGCAACCTTTGATGTAAGTCATACTGCACAGAGGACGATTAGTTTTGAAAAGTTAAAAAAAAAATGCTGTAGCTTTTTGTCTGTTACCACGGTTAGAAAAGGGTATTGTTTCCTGTGTAACAACAATTCACTTGGGCATTATTGATCCCGGTGTCGTGCCAAAGTAGGTATCCTCGATATAAAGAGTATCCCCTGCCGTGAGACAGCGCACAACTGCAGGAGCGTGGAGCTGAGTTTCCTTGCTTAGACGTTGTCCTAGCTTATTAAAAAAGAAAATGTGGATTGCCACGATCATGCTTCGATTGTTAAAGATGTTTGGCATTGTAATATGTGACATTTCTACCTAAATAAAGTGTAGATTGGAGATCAGCTTGCTAATTAAACATAGGCTAAATACACTGCACTAGATTCAAACACGCTGTAATTTAACCTTTAGGTACTGTAATCTACAGTATGTGAGCATTTGAGCACACTGCCAGACTCAGTTTCCCCTTTTCCACTCCAATTATAGTCTGATACAGATATAGATGATACAGTACTGCCAACAACAGTTGGCACTGTACTGTAACTCACATTCCTTTCCACAGGGTATTATGTTTATATTTCGTGTTTTTTTAAAATCTGCCTTCTGTTGGTCATCTTGAGCAACATCATAGTATTTTTTCAGAAATTGTCAACAGGCTATCGACCAGAACATGTTATGAGGTGTGCACACATTATTTCAACCTGCCTGACTGTGTCTGCTGCATAAATGTCACCCCCACCCCACCCCCATCCCCATTCTCAGGTGATGTACTAACATCATATGTGCTTTATTCTGCACATGTTTGTGATCATACAGGACAAAACTTGTGAATCAGGGTTAGTTTCATAAATCACAGATCAAGTTAGAGGGGATAAATAGTATTTCACCCCGTTAACTACACTTGAAAATGTATGCCCCCCAGTGCTGCTGAAAGGTCCGCGCCACCCCAAAGCAGTCACAAGCCATCAGTGCACAGTCGGCTTCCGCGGCATAGTGGAGCTCTACGTATCCATGAATCACTCATATGTGTGGTGCGATTCCGCGGGGGTGGATCTCGCCCTGTTTTTACAGAGCAGGATCTAAAAAGTACATGTTTTTAAATCTTCATTAAATTACTACTCATTACAACTGCAAGATAAAAGGTGGAGGCTGGAGGCGAGTCCGGATGTAATTATTGACTTTGAGATGAAAAAAAGAGATAAAATATTAAAATTGTTTGATTTTGATGAAGTGATGGCCAATTTTATATTAACAAACAAGAATCAAGTTTATTTGTAGTTCTAAATGTAATTACTGTTTTTTGTCTCTCCTATGAGGTTATGCTTTTTTACTACAGCATCTGTTACAGCGTCATATGGAAATTATATGTAAATTAGCCCATGATGTCATCTTTGTAAGTCAGCCAATAGCTATTTTTCTTGGCAACAGAGGTTTATGAGGAAGGGAGTCTGACTTCTGTGATCAGGGCAGGGACGGACTGGTAATCTGTGAGTTCTGGCCGTCCAGTCTACGGCCGATAATTGGTCTTTTTTTTTTTTTTTTTTTTTCGGTCGACCGGCCCTGTCTAACAGTCTAACAACTAGGCCTACCAGCAGATGGCGCTGTAACGATCATTTGTCAATCAAACATACAGTAGGCCTACATTCTGTCATTATCATTATCAGCTTCTACTTATTTGATTTGCGCTGTTATGATAAATAATGGCTTATTGCCCTCAAAAGAAACACGCAGTTAATTTGACAAATAGGCTACATTAAAAATAAGGAGACACGGTAAATGACCGCAAAATTTCTTTATGCGCCGCAGTTAATTAATGCATTGGCCTGGAACCTATTTCAAAACCATATAGAACCCCTTCGACCCCGGCGGGCCCCGGTTGGTGGGTGGGCCTATTTGGGGGAAAAAGTCCAGGGCTTTTTTTGGTCCCAGTCCTCCCTGGATCGGGGTGCAACAACTCTGCAATAAGATAAAATCCATTGAAGCACAATTCTTCCATTTAATCCAGTACGAAATGGAGACATGGAGAAAAAAACATTTCCGCCGTGTGAGACCATTTAGATCTTTTATCGGCAAATAAGCCATTATAAGTAAGCCAAAAAAGCCATGCTTTTATTTCCTTTAATTCTGTGTGTCATATTTTCCCCTGAAACAATTCATCTCCTCTTGCTAACAAATTGCTTCTGCATTTCAGTGACTCTTAGGTTAAATTGTTTTTATTTTCTGCAGGTTAAATGTCCATCCATCCATCCATCCATTTTCTATACCGCTTCATCCTCATTAGGGTCGCGGGGGCATGCTGGAGCCTATCCCAGCTGACTTCGGGCGACAGGCGGGGTACACCCTGGACTGGTCGCCAGCCAATCGCAGGGCACATATAGACAAACAATCATTCACACTCACATTCATACCTATGGGCAATTTAGAGTCTCCAATTAACCTCACCTGCATGTTTTTGGGAATGTGGGAGGAAGCCGGAGTGCCCGGAGAAAACCCACGCGCACACGGGGAGAACATGCAAACTCCACACAGAAATGCCCAGGGGAGAATCGAATCCAGGTCTTCCCGATCTCCAGGCTGTTCCTGTATTGGCCAACGTGCTAACCACTAGACCACCGTGTGGCCCAGGTTAAATGTCCGATACGTTAAAAAAAAGCACCCCATCCATTATGAACCTCCAGAGAAATTGATGTGTCCGATGTGCCAAGGCATCGATGCGCACCCTTTATTATTATTATTGAGCGACACAGCGGCACAGTGTCGATGGTTTGGGTAGTGTGCCGGTAATCTACCCATCACTAGTACCAACTAAATCATGAACATTAACTTTATTCTTACCTTAAAGTCCAGTCTCCAACTTTGTCTAAGTTTCCTTCGGCAGGCAGTTTGAATTGGTAGGTGGTAATTACCCAGAATTCTTCTTCTTCTTTTACTGTGGTATTCTCAAGAAGCAGTCGTTAGAATTCCTTTCACTCGCTATTATGTAGCTAGCACACAGTGGCAACCACGTTCAATACAACACACTCTAGTTCTTCTTCTACGCTCATCTCTTCTTCGTCACTGCAGTGCGTGTACATATTGCCACCTCGTGTCCAAATTAAGACACCACATATCCTCCTGAATAAACGAAACACATCCACCAGAACAATTGCTTCTGTATACCCAATGAAAATATAACAATAATAACAATAATGATAATGCGTCTTTATAATAATAATAATAATAACTATTAATATTATTATATTATTTCTTTTTTTATTATTTCTGGCACCAGGAATCTATAGAGTCGTACCACTTGGCTGTCTTGCAGTGAGAGCGCAAGTTGCTCAAGTCTTAACAATGGCTGTAAACTTGGCAACAGCCTCTTTGCTGATCTCGGCCATCCAGAGGTAAGCAGTTCACGTCGTTTTGTCTGTACAGGACATGAAGCACATGCAGCTTTAAAGTCATGGTCAGTGATGGCGGTAAGGGCTGAAGTAAGCGCCACCTCGCTGTCATCTTTCAAGCTTGGTTCTGAGCAAACTGTGTACTTTTAAAACTTGTGATTGCAGTAGATACAACTGAATTATGACCTCAAGTGGTCTTTGTGATTGGAGTGTTGACCTTAATATAACCCCTCAGCAGAGGCCGCCATTGTGCATAGATGAGAAAGTATGAGAAAGACAGGGAGAATATCATCTTACAATTGTGGGAGTGGGTGGCTCTGGGCCACTCACAAGTGTGTATGTGTCTTCGCACAGAGAGGTTTAGGATGACAGCAGTACAGTACTTTGCACGCTCCTCTTAATCAGGAGGAGCTTAAACCACACTTTGCAACGTTTGATGGCAACATTCAGAAGGCCACGCCTAACCTTTTATAATATGAAAAACGTATATGAATAAAATATATTTAAAGTGACATCAGATCATTTTGATTCCTCCTTAGTGCGCAACTTTTTTCTTAGTGAAAGAGTGTAAAAGGTGATGTTTCGCTGGAGGAGTTCAGTTGTCTGGCTGTACAACTCGGCTTCGGAATACATTTTTTTGTATTCTACCTGGAACCTGCCTTCAGTGCCTCATTTTGGCCTTTGAATTTGATTCAACCTGCAACAGTTAGAAACGTTTTCATCTGCCAAAAACAGCTCAGCCGTCAGGACTTTGCTCTTGGACTTGATTCCTCTTCTTAAACAAAACTTCTAGTTTCTTCCAGAGGAAACTTTAATTTGGACTTCTGTCAATCATGAAGAAAATTACGGCTATTTCTACAAAAAGGAATAACTCAAAAAGAGACATAGGAGACGGTGCGAGAGCAGGCCGAGACGCTGTCAGCTGGGTCCTCGTGCCGAGTCTTGGCAGCCTGGCTATGACGCCCCATCAACTGGCGAGTTCCAGCCAGGAGGGGAAAAAGCCAAAATCCCAGCCGGAACCAGTGGACACTTTTGACCAGACACAATGGCCTCCAAAATTTATGGAACCTCTTTATCTGCAGATTCTTGGTGTCTGGGCACAGTGATTCCTTCCAAGTGGTGATTTAAGGGCCAACGTTTAAATTACGTAAAATTAATGATCAGTAATTCACTATAACATGAATGGAGTAAAAATAAAATTACACTGGGGTCGGTTTCACATAGAATTCAATCTGCATGCTGCTTGCTTCTTTTCCTTCTTTCACTTTTTTCTGATTTTCACTTGCATGTGAATGTCTTCTGCTTTTATTTATTTGCTTTCTGCATGACCTTATCCTATTCAGAAACTGCTTTAGAACAGAGAAGTGGGTCTGCGTAGGGGGAGTAAGGAGTTGTGTTGAAGGTTATATTGATGGACAACTAGCTGTGTGTTTACGAGTGGACTATTTAGTTCAGGGGTCTGAAACTCACGGCCCGCGGGCCATTTGCGGCCCACCAAATTGTATCTTACGGCCCGCGACTGGACATCAAAGAGTAGTGTAACTGCAGCCCACAACATCCGGGCAAGCTCAGTGTTACTTACATACTTACAGGGGCAAGTAAACGCCTACACTGAACTAACAGTGGTGTTATCACATGGCTGTGAATTGTATCGTATCGTGAGGTACCCTGAGATTCCCAGCCCTACTCCCAATACTTGATGCGGCCCAGCCTCACCCAGACTCTACTTGGCCCCCAGTGAAATTGAGTTTGAGACCCCTGATTTAGTGGTATTGGTATTGTAAAGTTGAACAGTTGGAATAAAGTAAGTTGACAAGACCCTTTTGACATGAAGTTGTATGACATCCCCATCAGCAGTGTAGTGCATCCGTAGTGACTTACCCCCCACTTGGTTCTAGTAACCCAGTTCTGGTCAGATATCGGTGATGAGGAACATATTGTAGTTCCAGATCCCACTTAAGTAAAGAGTTTGGCTTCTCAAAACAACATGCATTCACAAGAGTCATACATTTGCATTACTTTCTCTCCGTTCGTATCAATGCGCGCTATCGCCTGTCCGTTGTTGTGTGTGTGATGAAGATGGCTCTGTGGAACACATACGTAAACATTGGGCCTCATTCACGAACATCTTCTTAAAAGTCTTTTTAAGAAATGTACTTAAGAAGGCGCGGGTTGGAAACTGCGCCACATTCACAACACGTTCTTAAGTAGGGATAATCGTTCGCACCGGTGTTCTTAGGTTGATGAACGCCAACGGGGATGCACGTGCACGTGAGGCCTAATTTGCATAGGTCGCCGCCTATTATTTTCTATATAAGGTCAAAAATGTGCCGTGCACAACAGGCAGCTGGAGGCGGAGATGGCAACGCGCAAGGGCAAGACTGAGGAGCAGCTGGACAACAAACGAAAGAAAAACTTCAATTCTACTGAAATAGAGGTGCTTTTACAAGGAGTGAGCGAACACAAGACCACCTTATTTTCACGTGTATCCACCGGTCATCAGGCCATCCAAAAAGAGTCGGCATGGAGCACCATTGCAGGAAACATAAATGCCGTTTCCACGGAGAAACGCACCACCGCAGACGTAAAAAAGAAGTGGTTTGACTAAAATCAGAGTAAAAAAAAGAAGATTGCACTGCACCAGAGGGATCTGGAGGAAACGGGAGGTGGGCCATCAATCAGTGCAGGCCCCTCACAGGTGGATGAGAGAATCATCGCCATCATCGGGGAGACATCCGTCAGTGGGGTTCCAAACACCCAGGCCCTGGATACGGATGGGTCGGACTCAGGCCCGAACCCCGACACGAGCCAGGACTCCGACACAAGTGTCTGCTTCCTCCCGTCACCCCAGAATCATCTCTGATGCTGTACTGGACAATCTAGAACAAATAGCACACTCACTTTCTCAAATTGCCACGACACTCCAAACCATTTCGGAAACTCTACAAAATATTTACACAATCATGATGGAAAAATAAAGTCAAAATACATAGTTTGTGTGTGACAATTTATTTTTTTCTGTGGTTACATTTGATTGATTAGACGCTGCCTAATTAATACAGCAGCCCCGTGCTCTGGCTCAAGACGTGGCTGGGGGCGCATGTCGTTATCTGGGGGTGCTCGTGCGCAATAGGAACACCACGTGGCTTGCACGCACTTTCCCAGCATGCATGTACAAGTCAAAATGATCTACCTCTTTCTATAAAACATATAAATATGTTATATATCCAAAATGTAACCAGTAAACTCTGAAATTCTATTGTAAATATGAATGATTAGTATTTCACATTTCAAAGTTTACAGGTATTAAAAGTAGTTGCTGTCATAATTCACTTCAATATGGAAATAAAGATAATAATAATAATAATAATAATAATAATAATGATAATAAACATAACTCCTAAATAGTTGTGTACCTGAGTACTGGTAATATGTCAAATTGGCTTTGTAACGTTCATTAGGGCACACTGTTCATGTATTACATCCAGTTAGCATTTGCTATCAAACATTAGCCGTATACAAGAATTTAAAATGATGATGCAAAAGACAATGCAGCCAAAGTCAAGGCAACATATTGAAAAGGTTTCACCAATGGGCACATTTTTTATTTCATCATGAAATAATAGTTTAAGAAGCCAACGTGTAGAAAACACTGATTTCTGTAGGAGAGTTCATGACGCCAAGCAAAGCCAGTAAACAATACACTTTTTTTCTACGTAACTAGCCGCTACAAGTGAACAGATAACTTTAGTTACAGATATAGACATCTTACTGCAGAGTTCGTTCATCCATAATCACAATAATGAAGATGAAAGTTGCATCTTCCTGTGTAGCTTGAAACGCTGCAGGGGAGCAAGCGCGAATCAGGAGGGGAGCTTAATGTCATCTGACTGATGTCATATGACAACTACAAAGTGACTTTTACGCCAACGACCCAAATTACCTTGGCGATCTACCGGTAGCTCGTGCCTGCTTTATTGTTTCTGACAGTCTATGCAGAAAGTCTTTGGCCATGCCAACCCATTGTTGCAGTGGCTGTCCGAGTGGCTGGTCTCAGACCATTTTGGATGTGAAGATGCTGGATTGGCGTGGTCACGAAGTGGGAGCGAAGGGAGAAGGAAGTTGGAGCTGTACGATGCAACCCGGCAGAGCTTGTGATTAAAGTTATAAGGAGTTACTAGGCCTGCTTATTCTACACCACCCACAGAACAAATTGGCGACAAGGATGAGCGCTTCAGTACCGTGCCCACCGGCTTCTCTTCCACATGTGGGTGAGCCGCCTATTCCTTTTGAAACATGGAAGAAGATGTTTAGCAATTACATGCTAGTCATCAATGCTACGGGAGACGCATGGCCAGATGCTAGAAGGCGTGCTGTATTGCTACACTGCCGAGGCACGGAAGGACGACGCCTTTTCTACACCTTACCGGATCAAGGAGATACTACCGAAGCAGCAATGGCCGCATTAGAAAAACATTTTGTGCCGAAAGTCAACGTCGTGGCCTGCAGACACACTTTTAGACAACGTGTTCAGCGCATAGATGAGACAGCGACACAGTACGTGGCTGCACTAAGGACACTGGCAGCACCATGTGGATTTGGAACGATGGAAGGAGAGATGATAAGAGATCAGCTCATCTCAGTCCTGTAAGGGACAAATTGCTGCTAGAAGATGATCTGACTTTGGACACGGCGCTGGCTATTGCAACTCAAGTCGAGGCTGCAGTCAAGAATGCTACACTGCTCACAGCTAACAGACACATCCCCTTAGCGCCAGTACAGGCAGTCGGACCGTCCCGCTTCGCTTTTCAAAGGAAAAGAGGCACATTCCCTACCAAGCCTACTGCATATGACCGTCAAGAGCATGCTACAAATTCTAACAAACAGCTACGCAAGTGCTTCAGATGCGGATCCAACAAACACTTGGCTAATGACAGAAACTGCCCAGCTGCTACAGTACAGTGCAATAAATGTGGGAAAAAAAATGTTGCCAAGGTATGCAAATTAAGCGCAAGATCTGTAAATCAAATACAAGAAGTAGTGGTGCCCAAGTTAGCAGTACTCTGTGTTGATGATGGTAAACATTTGATAAACTCACCTGTACAGTAAATGTGGAGGCACCTAAAGGAAATGCACATTCACTTGAGCTACGAGTATACACTGGAGCTTCTGTGTCCATTTTGCCCGAGTCCATATATGAGAAGTACTTTGACAACTGCACACTTGATGAACCTACAGTCAAGTTGGTCACTTATGCCATGGATCACATACCTGTCCTTGGTTGCCTACAAGCAGAAACTACCATTCCTGAACAAGGCAAAATCGTACCAACAACTTTCTACATAGTAAAGGCTGGATCACCTTGACTAGGCTTGGATCTGATTAAAACCCTCCAGATCAGCATTATAGGAGGCAAAGTAATCTACAGTAAAGGAGGTGATACTATGAAACCTGCTTGTGAAGCACATGGGGCAGTGCACAATGTCGACTCTGTTCCAAGAGGTTTCGGCAGAACTAAACCGTCTACTCCAAGCAGGCATCATTGAAAGGATTGATGCTTCTGAATGGGTGAGTCCTCTTGTCATGGGAAGGAAACGCAAAGGAGGACTGCACCTATGTGTTGACCTCTGTGAACCAAAAAATGTGTCACTACAGACTGCTACCCACTTCCTCATATGGAGGACCTGTTTGCAGAACTGGCTGGTGCTACACATTACAGTCAAATAGACTTGAGCTCAGCTTACCACCAGTTACCGTTGCATCCAGAAAGTCGTAAGCTAACTGCTTTCATAACACACGATGGCTTGTTCCAGTTCACACGAGTTCCCTTTGGCCTTGCATCTGCACCATCTGCTTTCCAAAAAATGATGCAGACCACCCTGAAAGACTTGGAGTCCAGAATTACCTGGATGACATCATAGTCTATGGAGCTTCAAAGGAGGAACACGATCAGCGTCTACAAGCCGTCCTTAAGTGCTTAAGTGATGCGGGACTACAAATCAACTTCAGCAAAAGCTCATTTGGCCAGAGCCACATGACCTTCCTGGGACATGTCATTTCCAAAGAGGGCTTACGCCCTACCACAGAGCACCTTACTGCCATCGCTGAAGCACCTGCACCGAAAGACATGCCAGCACTTCGTTCATTCTTGGGCTTTAACTTCCTGGTTCAGCAAGTTTATTCCTAACTTTGCTACAGTAATTGAACCCCTGTGACAATTACTCAGAACTAGCCCACAAGCTGAACTTCACTGGAATGATTCTACAAATGAAAGCTTCACCAAACTGAAACGAATGCTACTGGACAGTCCTGCACTTGTTGTGTATGATCCTAGGCTGCCTACAGTCATTACAACAGACGCTTCTGATTACGGCTTAGGTCGTGTCCTAACACAGATTCACTCTGACAATGCTGAGCGCATTGTGGCTTATTAGCACCTTAGCACATTAGCACCTGCTGAAAGGAAATACTCCACCACAGAAAAAGAGGCCCTTGCATGTCTGTGGGCTGTCGAGAGATGGAGAACTTACGTCTGGGGACGTAGATTCTGAACTGATCATCAGGCCCTGACTACGCTTCCTAACACAAAAGGTATGAACAGAGCAGGAATCAGGATTGCAAGCTGGTCAGCTAGGTTGATGTGTTTCCAATATGATACAGAGTACCGTCCCAGGAATCAAAATGTCCTGGCAGATTGCCTCTCACGTGTTCCCCTACAGAACATTCCAGTGACTGAACCTGAGCAGGACTTGCTTGTTGAGATAGCCGAAATATCCTCAACTGTCTTTGCACTACCGCTTGCTGACTTTAAAGCTGAGTCGGAGGACTGCTCCGAACTCAAACTACTGCGACAGGTTATTCAGTCTAAATGGCCAAAACCAAAAAAGTCTCGTCCCATTGAGTTACAGCCCTACTTCTTAATGAGACATGAACTTGGAGTTGATTCCCCTCTGATTTTCCGTGGCACACGGGTGGTTGTCACCAAGTCAGTCCGTGAGCGTATAGTACAACTGGCACATGAGGGTCACCAAGGCATAGTGCGCACCAAGCAACGCCTTAGAGAGCTTTACTGGTGGCCAAACATGGACAACCTAGTTCACACTGTCATTTCTCATCTCATGCCTAGTATGCCAGTCATGTGATAAAACTGCCAAAGCCTCACCAACGTGGTGCCCGCGGGCACCAGGTCGCCCGCAAGGACCACTTAAGTCGCCCGCAGGCCTGTTCTAAAATTAGCTCAAATAACCACAAGTATGTATCACTATCATGTATCCATTTATTTTATTTTGATTTTATTTTTGCTAATCTTGATTAAATCACACTTACATGTGAACTGGAAATGACAATATATTAATTAATTTATTTTTTTAAAGTAATTAATATAAATGAACTCTGACCTACTGTAGTTCAAGTGTCAGTATTGTGCGCAGGCCCAAAACGTAGCATTTGTGGAGCAGCAAAAAAAACGATGATTGAGCCCAAAAAAGATGGCAGAAAAAAGAAAGAAAACCTATCATTTTCACGATGAATGGGTACCACTGAGAAAGGAGCCTGCGTGTGTCTCATTTGCAGGGCGACTGTAGCGATTGCGACGCGACACAATGTGGAGAGACATTTCACAACTTGCCACACAAGCTACCATGCTAACTACCCGCCGGGCGCCGCACTACGACCACAAAAAGCTTGCGATTAAAGGCAGCTCTGAGTAAACAGCAATCTTTTTTTTAAGAGAAAAGCTCCCGGAAAGCAACCGAAGCCTCATTAAGAGCTACGCAATTCTTGATGAAGAAAAAGAAGGCATTTTCAGATGGGGCTGTTGTCAAAGAAGCAATGATGATAATTGCTAAAACTGTGCTTGAAGACGAGAAGTACGGAACCGATGTAATCTCCACTCTCTCTGATGTTCAACTGGGTGCATCGACAATGGTAAGAAGAGTGTCGGCGATGTCCGCGAACTTGATCTGGTGATCTGGCGAGGTGCAGGTGGTTCAGCATCCAGTGTGACGAGTCGGTGGACAGCAGCAGTACAGCACAGCTGATGATCTTCATCGGGATGTCGTCTGATGATTTCTCTACCAAAGGAGAACTTCTGACACTACTACCCTTAAAGACAACTACCAGGGGAGTTGACATCTATAACGCGGTGAAGGAGTTTTTAGTGGAGAAAAATGTGCCGCTGGAAAAGCTGGTGTCTGTGACTGCGGATGGAGCTCCTGCTATGATCGGCCGACACGCAGGATTCATTGCTCACTGTAAAGGTGACACAGATTTCCCAAACTTTCTGCATTACCACTGCATCATCCACCAGCAGTCGTTATGTGCAAAAGTGATCGGATTTGAACACGTGATGACTCCCGTTGTAAAGATCATAAACAGCATCCGTTCCAAAGCTAAACAGCACAGAATATTCAAGGTACTATTGGAGGAGCTGTCAGCTGAATATGGTGACCTGCTGCTACACACAGAAATCCGATGGCTCAGCAGGGGACGGATTCTGCATCGTTTTTGGTCACTTTTGGGTGAAATCAAAGAGTTCATGCAGTCCAGAGGGGAAGACACCTCGCTGCTGGAGGACACTGACTGGACCCTTGACCTTGCATTTTTAACGGACATTACTGAGAAACTGAACAGCTTGAACCGTGAGTTGCAAGGCAAAGGTAAGACTGTTGCTGATATGATAAGTGCTTAAAATGCATTTAAAGCCAAGATGAGCATTTTCTCTGTGCATTTAAAGAGAAAAAAGGTCCTGCACTTTCCCTCTGTGCAGGTGGTGCTGAAAGACAATACTTCTGCATCTGAGGCTTTTGACAAAGTTGCAGAAAAATACTCTGAGGTCATAGAAAAACTTGAAGAGTTTGAGAACAGGTTTTGTGACCTGGGTCAGCTTGAGCCATGCGTGTCATTCATTTCCAATCCTTTCATGAATGTGGACATGTCAAGCATTGCTGAGAAGTTAAGTGCAACGTTCAGGCTTGATGCTGGACAGATGGAGCTTGAAATTGCAACATTGCAAAACGACCTCCATCTCAAAGCCTATCAGGGTGCACCAAACTTTTGGGGCCTTGTTGACACTGAAAAGTACAGTGGTGTATGCACAGCAGCTTTGAAGCAAGCCTGTTTGGTTCAACCTGTCTTTGTGAATCAGCCTTTTCTGACATGCACTTCATCAAGAACAAACACAGAACACGCCTCACTGATGCACATCTGCAGGACTCACTCAGAGTTGCAATGTCAAGTTACACACCAGAGTACAACACACTGGTGGAGAGCATGCAATGCCAGGCTTCCCACTAACTGACAAAGAAACCAGATTTGGTGTCCAGTTCAAAATGTGTCATTCATGATTTGTTAAATGTGTTGTTTAATGTGTTTAAATGTGTAAAATGTAACATTTGATAGCACAACTGTTAAGTGGTTTTTTTTAGGCTGGTGCAGGGTGTTTGTTAAAAATGTTAAAAATTCTGCAGAGGTACATAGTGATTTTTGTAGAAGTGATGATTTGAAAATGTTCAATTTGAAAAACACTGAAACTTCAAAATATAGAAATAAAGTGCTGCATATTGATATGAATTTATTCCTATCTTGTTACCATTGTTGATATTTTTGTGAGAAATCATTAACATAATCAGTGTCTTCACATCGCTAAATACCATTAATTATTAATAATAACATAATTAAAGCTAAATTGAGCAAAATGGCTCTTTCAGAAATGTGTATCAAACTGGTAGCCCTTTGCCTTAATCAGCACCCAGGAAGTAGCCCTCGGTTTCAAAAAGGTTGGTGAACCCTGCTGTAGAGTTTCCAGAAGGCCCCTTTCAACATGTGGCTGTGGACATCGTCCGTCCTTTTGAGCGTGGACCATGTGACTGCAGATTTGCCATTACTCTGGTCGATTACTTCAGCAAATGGCCAGAAGTAGCCTTCACTTCAAATGCAACTACGACTACAGTCCTGACCTTTCTTTCATCAGTTTTTGCTCGTGAAGGTAATCCCTGTGCTATTACAACTGATAACGGTCCACAACAGTTCACTTCTTCTGACTTTACAGACTTCCTGAAAGAAAGAGGAATCAAGCACATCAGAACGAGCGGGTACCATCCACAAGCAAACAGATGTGTTGAAAGATTCAACAGAGTGCTCAAGGACTGTATTCAAGGAGCACAAGCAGCTCAGAAATCTCGGAAGCCAACAGTAACCGTCATGCTCCAAAGCTATAGAGCTACGCCCCATGCCACAACCAACGAGTCTCCTTTCCAGCTTCTCAGAGGAAGACCTATGCGAACCAAGCTTCACATACTGCCAGACCGTGACCACTCAGGGAATACAAGAAACTGAGATCCAGAGTAGCTCGACCACAAATTGAAAGTAAGAGTTATACGGACAAGAAGAGAGGTGCTACACCCCAAGCTTACAGTTGGTGATAAGGTGCGTATCTGCAAGCCTTTTCATGTGGGAAAAGGAGAGAGACAGTACACCGATCCTGTGTCCGTTCAACAACAAACTGGATTCAGCACCTTCATCTTGAGTGACGGGAAAAGATGGAATGCCTCACACCTTTCTCGCTGCCCGGAGAGAGCAGAGGAACCCCCACAAGCTGGTACTGCTAAGGAAAATGCTGGCTTGACAGACACCTTAGTAAGCCGCACCGCTCCCTGACAACAGTTACTTAAGTTACTTAAAGTTGAATACTCATTAAAGTAATGCGCTTGTTTTATTTACAGGATTTATTGCAGCTAGTCAAGTAATATTGTGAAAGAACTGGAAGCTCTGTTACAGTGGTTGAGATGTGAATTACTTACAGTTGCACTATTGCTAAGTGTTGTTCTAAATGTGAATAGAGGATGCAATGGTTGACTAATGGGGGAGATGTGTTTGCATATACAGTATACATATAATTATACTGTTACATGTTGACCAGTAGGGGGCACTGTGGGACTGCGAATGGGACCAACAGAGAGTGAGTGAGTGGGAGCGAAGGGAGAAGGAAGTTGGAGCTGTACGATGCAACCGGCAGAGCTTGTGATTAAAGTTATAAAGAGTTATTAGGCCTGCTTATTCTACACCACTGTGGCTGCTGGATAAAACCGCACATTTTGTAGAGGCCTTTTATTGCGGCCAGCCTAATAACCATGATCTCTAATCAGCATCTTGATATGCCACAGATGTGAGTTGGATCTTGGCAAAGGAGAAGTGCTCATTAACACGGATTTTTGAACAATATTAGAAGGGATTGGGCCTTTTGTGAACATAGCAAACGTTTGAGATCTTTTGAGTTCAGCTCATGAAAGATGGAGCAAAACCAAAAGTGCCGAATTTATATTTTTGTTGTGTTTTACTAGTGTGAGCAAGCTAGCAATATCAGAATAAAATAAAGATAAAAGAAAGAACCTGTCTCTTCAGTGCTAATGAAATGTTTTGGCACATGAAGTGCGTGCTAACAACCTGTCAAAGGATCTCTGAAATAGTCTGCCTTCCTACGTCACCTCGGACCCGAGAATAAGTGCAAATATAATTGCTAGCAATATTTAAATATAAAAATGGTCCCAGCATCCTTTGATCTTTTCAGTATGTGACCCTCTGTGGAAAAAGTCTGGACACCTTTTTGAAACTAAAATGGAACTAGCATAAATAATTTACCCTAACAAATTCGATATGAAATGATTTGAACCATATAAGCCCTGAATATCTTATCTCCTTGGACAACAGCCCACGTGTATTTAGTTTTGGTAACTGTACACAAACTACACTCTTGAGGACTGGATGTCCACTTGTGATAAGGTTTGTAAGCCTTTTAAGACGTTCTCTGCACAAGATAGACCCATAACGGGTGTGATGCTTGGTCATCACCGCAAGAGGGCGCTGTGAGCCCACTGTAGCATCAAGCAGAAAAGACAACACACTGGGGAAATAGTTACCAGTGCCAAAAAAAGGACAATAGTGGCCTCTCCATGGAAACAGACACACAAACACACACACACATTATGGCCAAGTCAAAGATCCTCTATCACAGGAATGCTGCTGCTGTGAAGGACTGACTGAAAAAATGCTAGTCAAAGATCTCTATATGACGGTACCACCAGTGACGTGTGGTAAGGGAGGACACCCGTCTTCATGGAAAATAAAATTGTACATTTTTCCACTGATGTGTTGTAAATTTTATATCCCCTCTAAAAAGTGCAATCCCACCAACTGGGTTGTGTGGAGCATGCCTGTTGCAGTTCATCATGTGGCAAATACGTTGGCAGGAAAATGGACTATACGCCATACCTTTCTACAGCCTGTGTCACGTCTTTAATGCAAGTGTGTGACCACATTCTTTTTGATCAGACAATAAGCTGCAGAGAAGAGGGAATAGGTGTGAATTTGTGCCTCACCGCACGTCACCGAGTAACACTGCTGTTCTGAAAGACCTACTGCAAACACGCCCATCGTGTGTTTATAAATTATCTTTATTATTAAAACATCCATGAAAACAAAACAGTCAGAGGCTACTGCAGTGTGGTACAGAGTGGCAGCGGCTTCTCTCGGACACATACTCCATCAGTCTCTGTGGTATTGTAAGAGGCGAAGACTTACCAATAGCAATAATTATTTTAAAAATAAAAAAAGACAAGATGGTACCAACCGACAGCTTTTCCACCTGGCACCACGCCACATCATCCAGCAAGTCCAAGTTGATTTTATCCTTGTTCTCCTCAGAAAAGCAGACCGCCTAGCATCAAATAGACAAACATACGTCAATCTCTAACAAGGAGAATGAGGTCTTATGGCCATTTAATAAGCACCTGTCCTAGTGCTGTGGTTACAGTGATGTGTGCCGCAGATCCAGCCACTGAACAGTGCAAATCCCCCATGGAGACAGACCTGGACAGTCATTAAAAACAAACAAACATTCTAAAATGTTGATTCTCAAGCTGTGGTATCACACGTGGTGCAATCGCTCCATCTAGTGATATCAGGAACACCATACATACTTAAAAACAATCAAATTAAAACGACAATTAAATTAGACATACCTAAGTTTACGTTTGGCGGTCAGGACCTCATCACTGGGCTTGGTCACACTGCCTTGGGTTCTTTCAAGGCAGGTAGAGGAATACATGCGAACGTGTGAAGCAACAATTACCATAAACACATCACCTCTCGACGCAAGGCTTACCCAAGAGTTCCTGTGCTGCTGCTGCCAACCAACGGCTTGGGTCTCTTGGATCCTTTGCCCCGCTGCAACAACAAAGACCATAATGCACATATCCAAATGTCACGAGGATAATTTAGATGCATTTAATTCCCTAATGTTTCAAATAAGTCACATAGGGATGCTACAGCGCTGGATTTTACATATTTTCCTCCTTGCCACCATCAAAAAAAGCTTAGGGGATACTTGGCAGGAAAGAAACATATTCCAAAAGGTGGTACTCGAACCTCTGCTGTGTGGGACTGTATGACTAATCTGCTGCAAAAAAATATTACTCTCAAGTTGGGAACTGAACTCGCGGGCTGGTCTGATGTCATTTCGAACCCGGATTGTGCCTGTGCACCATCAGTAGAATAGCCCTGCTCTGTCCGCTTGACACACCGACTTTACCTTGGATGTCTTGCCTGACTTCTTCTGAGACAAACGGGACTGAACAGACACAGGATCAGTTAATTTTCCTGCCACCAAAGCAAAAACCACAGCTGATTACATATTTGCCTCAGTGAAGTGTTTGTGGATGAAAATTAAGTCAGAGTCAGTGTAAAAATGGAACCTCTTTTGCTGGACGCCTTCCTGAGAGGCTGGTGCATCTCAGGAGTTTCATGCTGGAACTCAAGATGAGGATTAAGCTGCTATTACTTACACATGCCACAAGATGGCGACACACTTTAAAACTCAACTCACCCGGAAGTCGCTAGAGACCACCTTACCGGCTGAGAGTTCTTCCTCTAAAAATGAGCAAAACAGCTTAAAAACCACCTTTAACTAGCACCAATAAGAACACGTATTAGTGGTTACCGCGTATTAAGTCCCCCATAAGCGTATTTTGCAACGAGGGTGGCATCTTCAGCAGCTCTATTTCGAAGACTTTATCGATTGTTGCCAACATGTTCTCTAGTCGACTGTCCAGTTCATTGAGACGCCTTTGTGCTGCATGGAAAACAAACAAAACTCCAAACAGTATGTATACATAAAAACGGCAGAAATAATATTCAATATCATGATTTTCCCGACCTTCTTCCTCAAATTGCTGAATAAAGAGAGCAAGTTTTCTGTTTCGTAGCTCCTTGTTGAGCCGCTCCTGATTTTGTGCATTTCCGGTGTTTCTTGTGCGCTTAGGAGGCATTTTGCCTTCTGTCTTCTCCACAAAGTTTAACCTCAAATGCTCCAGAAATACGTTTTAAATACACACCTGTATACACACCTGTATAATACCCAAGGACACTAGAGTTAAATGGAACTGCCATTCACCACAAATGAAGGCAACAGAGTGTAGTACGCTATGGCGCAGAAAGTCCGCCATGACGGTAAAAAAGAGAGGTGGGCAGGGCTGGACGGAAAATAGCGTACAATGTATTTACTAGCTCTGAGCTGAGTATAAAATAAAGTTACACACTGTGCGTACACTTTGATCAAATGGATGAATGTTATTTACTGAACACAATGCATTTACGTGTATATATAAATGTGTAAGAATCCATTATACTGCAGAAATATGACCTACATTTAGATGTCAATAAAAACCTGAGCAACAGTATGAAAGAAACTTCTTCCTTCTTTATTTGACTTTTTTCCTTTCTGACAATGTTACCAACTTAACAATCAACATACAAAACAATAATACGTATATTATATGGACAATTAACTGGAAGTACGTACGCAACATTTATTTCAGTAATGGTATTGTTAATACATGTGAAATACTATCAACTAAATCATCGTCATCACTGACTTGTCATGAATTCAACTAATCACTCAGAGAAACAAATTAGCTTAAAGCTATATTGTGTGGGAGTCCCACACAATATTCACTTTAAGTATTGGCCAATGTCCTGTTTATTTACGACAACCAGTGTTATAAATCTACAACATTTTTATCACACACACCTGTCTTTGGTTTGGGAGAGCTTGAAAAATGACAAATATGGTCTTTTGGAGAGCCTATTAGAGCAATTAATGGCTGAGCAGTGTGCCGAGAACACGTTTACAATGCACAGTTTCTGGACGCTGCTCACCATCATGGCGGCCAAACCCGCGCAGGCATACTACGGAAATAATCAATAATCCAATTGTAACTCTAGTGTCCTTGGACGCAACTACAATATCTGGCGGAAGAACACAGAGTACGACGCCTGCTCAAAAATAACAATGGTTTTCATGTTGCTAGAAAGCTCGGTGCCTTCTATAAACACTTTTAAAATACAGACCAATTGGTTTGAAAAAATATACTGACTCCAAGCTGTCTTCTTTTTACATTGTCTGTACACTCAATGTTCCTATTTTCATACAGTATTGTGCAGTGTATTTAAAAAATATTTAAATGTTATTCAGACACTATTCTGCATTATTAAACTAGCTTTTAGATGTATTTTGTTGATATGTTTATACACAGGCACTTCTCAATACATTTAAATGTAATGGAATAGTACATTTATTTCAGTAGTTCAGTTGAAAAAGTGAAACTTATTTAGAATGTATTTCTAAATAATGTTGATGATTAAAGCTTACAGCTAATAAAACCCCCAAATTCAGTATCTCATCAAATTTGACAAATTGTTATCAAGTTTAATATATATAAAACTACTGGTTTTCGGTAATGAAAATATGGTCACCCTACATGACCTTAATGAGGACAAGCAGTATAGAAAATAGATGGATTTTTAATACAGTATAGCACAGAATATAACAATCACAGGTCATCGTTCATGATCGTCTAGTACCAGGGGTGTCAAACTCGTGCCATGGAGGGCCGAGACACTGCAGGTTTTCTTTCCAGCCTGTCACTAAAGCAGGTGATTTTTAACGATCAACACCTCCTTCAATCTGAGGTGAGGAGCTCATAAATGAAGTCACCTGCTGGAGAAACTGGCTGGAAAGAAAACCTGCAGTGTCTCGGCCCTCCATGGCACGAGTTTGACGCCCCTGAAAATTGTTTCCACCGTTGATTTCCCTCCTAGTGTGCGCCACACCTCTAATGTAGCCACACCTCCTCTTCCAGCCTCTTCCTGCTTATTTTGCAGCTCCGCCTGGCTTCCTTCTATTCAGAGGCAACTTCCTGTTTGACTTGTGAACTGGGCTTTTATTTGAGTCGTCAATTAGCCCAAAGCAGCATCATGCAGCTTGTGAGGAGTAAATGCAGTCATTCGTGTACGTTTACACGTTTACATGCACGCATCAGTCGGATTCCTGCTATGATTCCTTCTCTTTGTGTTTTCATGCGAATTCCCAGTTGACATGCACAAGGGGGAAAATTTGGTCATATCAGCTGGTTTAGCTGTGTGGGTTTGTCAATGAGGATGAGAATGCTGCACGCTAGTAACTAACAGTTACTGGTAGAAAAAGGCTGCTGAAACATAGCTTTATTTTACTCTTTTAGTTAATGATTAAAATGTATTTTAACTAGTTTTCATTCTTTATTTTTTCTGTTACTTAAGAATGATATATTTTTATTTAAAAACATGTAATTATTGAAGAAGCTATCTACAAGCTACACTTGATCCTTTTCTTTAACAACAAAAATGTCAGGAGTGGCGGATGCCACAGCAGGAAAATAGGATCCCAACGCAAGACTAGGGCAACTTCGAAATACAAAAATAAAGTTTAATAACAAAAAGTGTCCAAACAGGCAAAGTACAAACAAAGGAAAATCCACTACGGGTAAGAAACAAAAAACACTGACAGCAGAAGGCTGTCAGGAAAAAACTAGAAGTAGTAACAAAAAACACTGAAGGCAAACCAACAGGAAACGCTAAGGTAGTACAGAGCAGGTAAGTATAAGCACAGGTAACAGGCCAGAAAGCAGGGTAAGGGTAATGGAGCCGGACTGAGCGGGAGCAAGGAACAGGAGGTCAGGAAGTACAATCTGGCACTGAACAGATGCTGCTGCCTTGCTTAAGAGGAGTCCAGATTGCTGATTGCCCGCAGGTGCGCTCCGGCGTCTCCGCCCACGCCGGCTGAGGTGCACTGCGGACAAATGGCAGACAGGCGGCAGCAGAGCGACAAGCAAAGCGTGACAAAAAAAAAGGTAAACAGGTACATGTGGAACACAGGTAGGTAGTGAAAAATTCAGTAATTGCTGAGGTGTGGATTACATAAGTTGTGCTTCTTCATGCTCCTTTTCAGACACACTGAATTCCGGTAGTGTAAACATGTGATGTTCCTTAATTAAACTTTTTAAAGTATGTTGCAAATTAAAATATGTATAGAATATTTGATACATAATGCGTTTATGTTTATGTGACGATGACACTCGCATCTTCTTCACACACGCAAACAAGATGGCCGCTCCATCGCAAAAGTAGATGCGAGCGTCTTCGTCACATACACATGAACGCACAGGCGACAGGTGGGAGACAAATATATAACGCCAAGCGTTTTGTGAGGTCTGATTTTTTTGAGAAGGCATTTTTGTGATGCAAATGTGTTCATCTTTTGAACGCATATTGTTTTGAGAAGCCAAAGTCTTTACTTAATTGTCCCCAGAAACTAAGCGGAACTATCTTCTTCATCACGGAAATCTGAGCAGAACTGGACTTAGGAGACAAAGTGGGGGTAAGTCGCTGTTATTGGACTACAATGCTGATGGGGATGTCATACAACTTCATGTCAAAAAATCCGACCTACCCGTTTAAGAGTTCCAATAAACAATAGTTAAATAGTGCAGCAAATCAGCATAACATCAGGCATACTATTACCTATGGGAGGGGACCAGTCCAGCTGAGGTGATGCCAGTGCGGGGGCTGCATTCGGAAGGAGCCGGTTCCAGTGCATCCAGGTGACCATAAGGCGGGGAAGAGATTGGGCGACCATCTACTTCCTGCATGTGATGTGCCAGGTCACCAACTCTGTCAAGTCATCAACTAATCTCCATGTGAAAAGCCTTCATCAAAAAGAGTCCCTCCAGATGACAGCGTGCTGATCATCGGCGAATGGTCAAAGAAAGGGACTGAAGATGGCCAACACTGTTCTACAGAGGCACAATAATCCTCTGGGTGGTGATAATTCACACACATCCTTCCCCCATCCACTATTCCACGTTGGACAATGTGTGGTGGCACCAAACCACAATAACATTCGTGTTTTAAGATGTCTCTTTGTATCTTTGTTAGGCCTATGGGAGTGGACCAGTGTTGGACTGTGGTCCAAAGGGGGAATTGTATGATAATATTTTTTGATTAAATTGTTAGCTGAGTGAGTAAATATTTATTACAAGTAGATTTTAGAATAACTGTTTGCATTGATGGTTGATTGAATTATTAACTGAGTGCCTTAATATTAGTACAGTATAAATACAGTCAAACCTGTTTATAGCGGCCACTAGAGGGAGACTGCAAAAGTAGCCGCTATAGACAGGTGGCCTGTATAGACAGGTTGGCGTCCAGTTTGAATGTTGACCAGTAGAGAAAAGAAAAAAAAAAAGGGGGGGGGGGGGAATAATAATGTTGACCAGTAGAGGGCACTGTGGGACTGCGAATAAAAGTTGTACAGCACTACTAGGCTTTTTATTATCCACGACCCACAGAACAAAGCTGTGCTAGTAATGTCTTACGCTTGTTTTTAATATTTTACTTTTTATACGGCAGAGTGTCATTACAGCTTTTGTTCATCGGGAAGTGACGGTGGGCGTCCCAAGCAGGAGAGCTAGGCTCAGTGCTAGCTGTGAGTTTTGAGAGAGTTGGGAAGTGTGTTTATGTTGGCGTGGATGGGAAGTCCTGCAGTGTTCTCCGTTGTTAATAAAGCCATTAAAGTGCATCGGCGACGTGAGTCTCTCCTTCCCCACAACAAGCGTCATTACAGTATTGACACACATTGTGCACATTGTCTCACACCAGGAAATAAACGGTGTCACTTGTTACAGGCATTGCCTGGACAGCTACATAGTGGGGCTTGTTTAACCTTTGGTGTGTGGGCAAGCAGGTAAGACAGACGAGACGTGTGTGTGTTGTGTGTGCTCTCTGGTGGCCGCGTTCAATAAATAGTTGGCAAAAGCAACAGGAGAAGTTTCCTTCTTTGCTTTGGAGCTGAATAACACTGACAAGTTAACAGACTAGTAGTGAACGGAAAAGAAGACGGCTTTTTTTGTGTCGAATACAGAAGATGAGGACTTTGATGGATTTGTGGATGAGGATTGATCAAAAATAATGTGAGTACATTCTAAAATACTTCAATTAAGTACAACCAAACTCAGTTTTGCTCCCGCTGCCGCATGCATGCTAGCGTATGTTTTTTTTATTGTAGCGTCGCTGGGAGCACGTCCTGTTCCCAGCCTACTTTGCGGTAATGTTTTGGTGCAAATGCTCTTAAAGTTACATGTTTGACCAGGAAATAGCAAGCAAAAAGAAGACGTTTTTTGATGTGGAACAACTGACAGTTTGTGTGGATCTTGTGAATGATTGTGACTGAGCTAGGACTCAGTAATTAAAGTCTACACACGACGACTTCATTGATTGAAAAACTAAACTTTTTCGTGCATGAAGCTTCTACTTGAGTCGGTAATTTGGCCGCTATATGCAGTCAGATATTGACCAAGGGAGACAAAATGGGTGGCCGCTGGCCGCGTTAGACAGGTGACTGCTATACACAGGGTCTATCACATGTAAATTTGCATGTAAAAGTGTCAACAACTCAGCAAAGGGCCTGACTATCACCTGCTGGCGTCACACAACTTCGTCAAAGAATCCAGGAGAAAGTTATCTTTGGAGAGACTGCTGCCAATGGTCTGAGGAAAACAGTTATAAAAAGGCAGAGGGGACTATCGCTCAGGATCTGTTTCTCTTCCTTCGGAGAGGAGGCGGAAGGTGTCCATGGGAAGAGAAATAGTCTAGAAATGTTCACAAATAAGTGTATTGATGCAAATATTACTAATATTCTAATAAAGTGTTGTTTTCCAATGTATCTGTTCCAGCCTAATTGTATCATGTCTGCTTTGTCTCCTCTTCACCCTCTACACCTCGGACTTCACACACAACTCCACACAGTGTCACATCCAGAAGTTCTCCGACGACACAGCCATCGTTGGTTGTGTTTCAGAGGGGAATGATCTGGAATACAGGACGGTCATCAGGGACTTTGTCAGCTGGAGTGAGCTTAACCAGCTACAACTCAACACCAGCAAGACAAAGGAGATGATCATTAACTTCCAGAGGAAAACATCCCACTTCACACCGGTGAACATCCAAGGAGCGGACATAGAGTTGGTAGACGGCTACAAATTCCTGGGTGTTCACCTTAACAACAAACTGGACTGGTCCGTCAACACCCACGCCCTCTACAAGAAGGGCCAGAGTCGCCTCCACCTGCTGAGGAGACTGAGGTCCTTTGGTGTGTGCAGGACTCTTTTACGGACCTTTTATGACTCTGTGGTGGCCTCAGCCATCTTCTATACTGTGGGCTGCTGGAGAGGGGGCAGCACGGACAGGGACAGGAGCAGGATCAATAGACTGATCAGGGGAGCGAGCTCTGTCCTGGACGGTCCTCTGGACTCCGTGGAGGAAGTGGGGGAGAGAAGGATGTTGGCTAAGCTGACATCCATCATGGACAACACCTCTCACCCGCTACATGACACTGTGTGTTCCCTTAGCAGCTCCTTCAGCAGCACCCCCGGTGTAAGAAGGAGAGGTTCCGCAGGTCCTTCATACCGACCGCCGTCAGGCTCTACAACACCTGCACCACCTGAACCATGTTGTAGTCACTATGTATTCTTTACTTGCGTATCTTGCTTGCTGCTGTAGCAAGTGAATTTCCCTGCTGTGGGATAAATAAAGTACAATACAATACAATACAATACAATACAATACAATACAATACAATTGTTTTAGTGTTCACTACTTGGTTTGGTCAGTAGAGAGCACTATGTGTACACTGCTTGATTGTTTGGGGGCGTTACCGGAAAGAAGCAACAGTCTTGACCCAATGTGTCCGGAAATGTTTTGTTTGCTGGATTCTATGGATTTTAACAAGTCTGAGCACTGGAATAGTAATTAATGATAGTTTAATGCTTTGTCAATAAAGCTGTAAGCGTGATTTTAACTCAAGCATACGTCTGGTGGTCTGTGACTGACTTTACGGCGTCCAAATTAGCAGTGACTTGACGTGACGTGCGGTGAGGTTCTTGGTATCAATCTTGGTGGGGCACTGACTCTTCTGGAGACAACGTCAAATAAACGTAATAGAATTTTACAGGTTTTTATTGAATAAGGCACCCAGAATGTACAGGAATAAAGGATGTGGCATTTACAATATAAACTAAAGATGCACGATATCTTTATTTTTCAAACAATAACTTTTTCATATTTCCTTTTTTTAAAATTTTGATTGAACTGTAGTTTGTGTACACCTAGAGGTAAGAAGGACTGGAACAAATTTGGATTGACGAACTGTACGAACTGTCGATTTGTCCTCATGAAATATCACATGACTACTACCACGTCACTACTATCAGGAGAACCAGAGTATAGAGCGGAGGGAGCCACCTGCTGTGGCCCAGCAAAGTGCACTGTATTTGGACACATGCTCCAAGCAGCTGGTGTGCCACTACGGAGGTCTCTGGCAAACCTTATGCACTTTTCAAATACCGCTGGCATTTCACTTGGCTGATTAGGTTTTTTGGGTTCTCAATCGAGGAAAAGGCTTCTTGAGACGTCATCTGTACTTCTGTGAAGAAGGTGTCGGACGTTTCGCTCCTCATCCGAAGAGCTTCGTCAGCGAACTAATAAGTGCTGGTAGCTTAGGCCTTAAATACAGTAAGAGTGGGCGGAATTGGTGTGCCAACACCCTCCTCCTATAGGTTCCTTACACTAAGCCTGGGCGGAGTAGTGGTATAATCCTATCCTGCTATTAACACCTCTGATAAAAGGGAAGTGTCGCTCCCTGAATTGAGCATGAACGACTCTGATACTGGCTCGTTAGCATCTATTGTTCTGGCTCGGCCCTGGCTTCACCTCATTTGCAAGACTAAGAGCTGTGGGTTTTGGTCTCAGTAACCTGCTGAACACAGGGTCCAAATTGAACCTCAAACCACCATTCCGATTCAATGATGGCTTCTGTTGTTTGACAAAAATAGCTTCCTTTACTCCTCTTTCAAACCATCTGTTTTCTTTGGCTAAAATCTTTACCTCGCTGTCCTCAAAAGAGTGATTGGTTGCTTTAAGGTGTAGATGTACTGCTGATTGAGGACCACTAGAATTGTCCCTGCGATGTTGATAAAGCCTTTTTTGGAGCATTTGCTTAGTTTCCCCAATGTAGTGCTCTTTGCATTCCTCATCTTTACAGTGGATGGAATAGACCACATTGCTCTGTTTTTGGTTTGGAGCCTTGTCTTTAGGATGCACTAATTTTTGTCTCAGGGTATTTACTGGTTTGAAATAGGTAGGAATTTTGTGTTGCCATAAGATCCTCTGGAGTTTTTCGGAGACCCCCGCTACATAAGGGACTACCACTCCTCTCGTCTCCAGACGCATTGGGTTCTCAATGTTTTTTTCTCCTCATTGTGGAGCATTTTGTATAACCAGCACGCAAAATGTCTTCCTTGGAAAATTAATGTTTGTTGACATGTGAGCTCAAGGGAAGCAATGACAGGCAGGAGAAAAAAGGAGTGCTTCATTTGCTCACACTCTACACCCTTGCAAGGGTACTGGAGGGTACTTGGGAATTTGCCCATCCGGTCTACGTGTGCTTTGTGGACCTGGAAAATAATGCGGTTGCTGTACCGAACGGTCGTGGTGAAGAGAGAGCTGAGCCGGAAGGCAAAGCTCTCAATTTACCGTTAGATCCATGTTCCCACCCTATGGTCATGAGCTTTGGGTCGTGACCGAAAGAACGAGATCGCAGACACAAGCAGCTGAAACAAGTTTTCTTCATAGGATGGCGGGACTCACCCTAAGAGATAGGGTGAGGAGCTCGGTCTTCCGGGAGGAGCTCAAGAGTAGAGCCGCTGCTACTTCACATCGAGAGGAGCCAACTGAGGTGGCTCGGGCATCTAGTCCGGATGCCTCCCGGACGCCTCCCTGGTGAGGTTTTTTTTCGGGCATGCCCAGCCGGGAGAAGGCCCGGGGAAGACCTAGGACACGCTGGAGGGATTATGTCTCACAGCTGGCCTGGGAACGCCTTGGTGTCCTCCCGGTGGAGCTGGAGGAGGTGGTTGGGGACCGGGAAGTCTGGGCTTCCCTACTAAGACTGCGACCCGGATAAGCAGAGGAAAATGGAATGGAATGATTTGCTCACTCCAACTTACAGGTAAGGTAGAAGCAACAAAGCAGCATCACTCAGCTTCAAGCAAGGTGAGTGGTTTGTGGATAGGTCTCTTCAGGTAAACTCGCTTGGCGAGACTCCTCCCTTGATCATTGTTTTTCTGAATTAGAATTTCTTCAAAAAATGCTTCTCCTTGAACAAGTCCTATGACAGTACTTTCTGCCTCCATTCTTCTTTGCAGAGTTGTGGCCTCTTTGCTTCATGGTGCCAAACCCTTAAACTCTCAAAAGGGTCGTCGTGAGTTACTAGTCGATCTTTGGGACTTTGCCGGTGGATTGCGAGAATATTTACAACACATTTTGATCACATCAGTGCCCTCACCTCCCAGACAGTGACCAACAGGCAGTCATTTTGTCCACTGACCATGACCATATGCCTCGCCACTATCCAGGCAGAAATCCGCAACCCCCAGCAGGGAGCCCAGCCCCCAAAACCCGGCCGGAGGTACACTTGCACACCGGCTTGCCTCGTACACCGATTCGCCCTCCGAGCTTCTTATGCACATGACAATAAAACTCTCTTGAATCTTGAGCTAGCAAAACGGTTGAGTGAGAGAGGGAGGGAGTAACAGAGCGCTGCAGCGATGTGCCTGCGCACACAACAGTAATTATTGCATTATTAAATTCATTATTAAATTCTGCCTTTGCTACTTCAAAGTTAAGACACAAATATAACCTCATACACAATGCACCTCCCAAAAAAAATCTTTGAGCTGCAACGATGGCACTTGTTAAGGGCTGGCTAGTGCATTGACCAACTTCTCTCTCCTCAATCTGCATCGCTCATCCACTATACTGAGCCAACATGCCAAATAGTTGTGGTTTGCTCATGAATCCGACAACAAAAGCCCGACACGGACCAAAAGCCAGGGTGTAGATATAGGGGTATAGGTGTGCCCAAGGTGCGGCTCAGGGGCCCGTGACTCATTTGTAATTGCATCACTGCAGAAACAAAACAAAGTTTAAAAAACAGCAAAAATGATTTAAGAAAATACAGCAAAAGGCACAATGAGAAAAAGCTGAAATGTTGAAACCAACAACCAATAATAACAAAAAGCATACATTGTGTGTATATACACTCAACAAAAATATAAATGCAACACTTTTGTTTTTGCTCCCATTTTTTATGAGCTGAACTCAAAGATCTAAAACATTTTCCACATACACAATATCACCATTTCTCTCAAATATTTTTGACAAATATTGTTGTCTAGATCTGTGATAGTGAGCACTTTTCCTTTGCTGAGGTAATCCATCCCACCTCACAGGTGTGCCATATGCAGATGCTCATTAGACACCACGATTAGTGCACAGGGGTGCCTTAGACTGCCCACAATAAAAGACCACTCTGAAATGTGCAGTTTTATCACACAGCACAATGCCACAGATGTTGCAAGATTTGAGGGAGCGTGCAATTGGCATGCTGACAGCAGGAATGTCAACCAGAGCTGTTGCTTGTGTATTGAATGTTCATTTCTCGACCATAAGTCGTTTCCAAAGGCGTTTCAGAGAATTTGGCAGTACATCCGTCACCTCATGTTGCAACAGGATAATGTACGGCCCCATGTTGCAAGGATCTTTACACAATTCTTGGACGCTGAAAACGTCCCAGTTCTTGCATCGCCAGCATACTCACCGGACATGTCACCCATTGAGCATGTTTGGGATGCTCTGGATCGTATAAGACAGCATGTACCAGTTCCCGCCAATATCCAGCACAGCCATTGAAGAGGAGTGGACCAACATTCCACAGGCCACAATCCACAACCTGATCAACTCTATGCCAAGGAGATGTGTTGCACTGCACAAGTCAAATGGTGGTCACAGCAGATACTGGCTGGTTTTCTGAGTCCCCAGACCCCCCACCACCCCCAATAAAACAAAACTGCACATTTCAGAGTGGCCTTTTATTGTGGGCAGTCTAAGGAACACCTGTGCACTAATCGTGGTGTCTAATCAGCATCTTGATATGGCACACCTGTGAGGTGGGATGGATTAGCTCAGCAAAGGAGAAGTGATCACTATCACAGATTTAGACAAATTTGTGAGCAATATTTGAGAGAAATGGTGATATTGTGTATGTGGGAAAAGCTTCTTTGACTTCATCTCATAAAAAATGGGAGCAAAAACAAAAGTGTTGGTTATATATTTGTTGAGTGTATATATGTGTGTATATATATACACTGCTCAAAAAAATTAAAGGAACACTTCGAAAACACATCAGATCTAAACTGGGGGGGAAATTATCTTGAATATCTTTCCTGATAATAAGTGGGTGATGTATTAGTAACATAATGATGCCACATAATTTGATAGAAATGGAAATGATCACCCTATAGAGGGGGAAATCAAAGACACCCCAAAAATGAAAGTGAAAAAATGATGCAGCACACTGGTCCATTTTGCCAAAATGTCATTGCAGCAACTCAAAATGATTCTCAGTAGTTTGTGTGGCCTCCACGTACTTGTACGCATGCCTGACAACATCGGGGCATGCTCCTAATGAGACTACGTACGAGCACGTGGGGGCCACACAAACTACTGAGAATCATTTTGAGTTGCTCCAATGACATTTTAGCAAAATGGACCAGTGTGCTGCGTCATTGTTGCGATGTGCAACAATGACGTGGAATCTTCTGGTAACTTCGTGAGCTATTATTTGTCTCATGAACTCTGGGTGATCCTTATGATATCTCCTCCTGTGTCTTGTAAAACACATGTGCTGTCACTTGGATTTTCCAAGAGAGCATACTGTATGCAAGGGATTCCTTTTCTGGAAGATTTACAATGAATTGACAACCATACTGGCATAATTGTATACGTATATGTATTGTTCTTGTCTCTTACTACTTGGTTGCTTCATTTGATGCTTCACTGGAAATTGGTATTTGTGTCACATTCTGTGTTTGTTGATTAGTCTGACGGGGTTTACTCGCCCCCACCTTGTTGTGGTTTTGACGCAAGCATGTAGGATTCTGGCCCTTGCACACACCCAGGTGTGCAAAAATTACAGTTCAATCTAAATGTAAAAATGTAGATATAAAAAAGGTACCGGTTTGAAAAAAAGGTATGGTGCGCCTCTATTTTATATTGTAAATATGGTCTCCAAAGCAGTCAGTGCCTCACAAACCATGAACCTCATTGCATGTCACTGCTTATTGGGATGCTGTAAAGTCAATCAGACGTATACTTGAGTTAAAATCAGGCTTACAGCTTTACTGACATTGCATTAAAAACCTCATTGATCACAATTCCAGTGCTCAGACTTGATAAAAACCAAAGAATCCAGGGGCGGACAAAAAAAAAAAAACGAGAGACAAGGACAACAGCAACAACAACAATTGTGACAACAATAACAGAACAACAGAAACATACAGGACTACATCAGCAAATAAATGTCTGTGACGACTATGAAGACCCTAACGGAAAGGACAAAATAATATCAACAACCACAATGACAATGCTGCGTTAAAACAGTCACACATAATTGTAGTAATGAAATGATTATCTATTATAGTGAACAGAATGACAATAACTGTAATGCACATCATTGTAAAAAAAACTATAATCATACTGGTGAAATCACCGTCGCTGTAATAAAACCAACAACATAATAACAACCTGGTTAACTCAGTGAGTAATGTGGGGAAGTACGTATGGACTGCGATTGTGCATATGTACGTGTGTACAGGTATCTCTGTATGTGGGGAAGTCTTCATATATATATAAAGGTGCAGGAATGTGTGGGCGTGTAATTGTCACTGAGAATGTATGAAAGGAAAGGGGCTGCCCTCCACCTCCCAGAGAGCCCCGCCCCAAATAGCCAGACCGAGCCCCTGCCGCCAGAAGGCCACCAGGCCCACAGGGGCAGGCAGCACAAAGATCAGCTCCCCAAGAGCCAGCCCAGAGAGCCCACCCCCCCGGGAAGACCAGCAAGGGGCCGCAGAGAGGTAATCCCAGCCAAAGACAGGGCGCCGGCGGGCCGAAGGACAGCCAACCCCTGAGACCAGCGATAGATCACACCCCACAAAGAGTACCGGGGGCCACACACAAGCAGGCCCAGAGACGCCCCCACAACCAGAAAGAAGCCCGCCCACGCCGGAGGCGCCAGTCCCCCCCCGCCACCGTCACCCCCACCCCCAGGGAACGGAGCCCGGCCCGCCCGGGGCCAACCCCCGCCCGACCCCCGACACAGGACTGCCCCGCCCAGGAATGCAGGAGGCACACCCCCCACCCACCCGGCGGAGGCACGGGCGGCAGAGATGTATCACCCAGCACCCGACTCAACGGAGCAAACCCCTGTATGCCCCCCCCAAAAAATAAATAACTAAAATAAATTAATAAATAAAAGCACACACACATACGCACGCACATACACACTCCTACGCACCCACACACACGCACACACACAGACCCGGGCGCACACACACACACACACACACGGGCGCGCACACGCACACACACACACGTGCACACACAGTGGTCGACTGCCCGACACCCGGAAGCCTTGCTCTATCCCCCGTTGGTAACCCAAGGAGCAGCGGAGCCGGGGACTCCGGGGTCCCAGACATACAACCCAGAACCCGGAGCGCGCGGACCGCCGGGGAGCAGGAAGACACCAGGCCACCCCATCCCAACGGTAGGACGCCACCAGCAAGGCAGACAGAGGGGCCGGCAAGGAGGAAAGCGGGCAAATGAACAAGCGGGCGAGCAAATGGGCGAGCAACCAGGTGAACCACCACACAACGCCAGCCGACACCCGCGGGGCAGCAAACCCCGGAGAGGGAGCGGGAGTGCCGCACCCCAAGCCACAGGGAGGCCAAGCACCAGAGCCGAGAAGACGAGACCAGCAGCGGACCACCCGACGGACCCCACCAGCCACCGGAAGCCAGACCAGCCACATGCCACCAGAGCTGATGGCGCACCACTCGCGCACCAGAGCCCCACCCCCGACAAGCGAAGACAGGCGAAGACACAGACAACAGCCCAGCAGAGCACAAAGAGCAGCGGCGACAAACGCCCAAGCGCCCGGCAGAGCACGACCCCCCCAGCAGGCCCGGACCCAGGGCACACGCCCCCTCCCCCCAACCCCCCAGCCACCCCAGGCCCACAGTACCAGCAAGCATGACCAAGCCCCAACCCACCAGACGGCCCGGCGCCCCAGCAGCCACCGCAGCGCAACAACAACAAGCCCCCCCGGCGGCACGCGGGCCACCCGCAGCACCGGCACCGCCCCCTGCAGACTGCCGAATCCGCCCCTAGGGCGCAGAGGCGCCCGTGGCACGTGTTAGTCCAGAGGAAGCACCGCAAGCCGCCCGCCCCGGCGCAAGCCCCGGCATCAACAGGCCCCAACAGGCCATCCCAGGGGAAGGCAGGCGAACCAGAAAAAGGCATCCCACAAGCCAGGCCACCCCCGGCGAGCCACTGCGCCGCGACGGCCAGCGGACAGGTCCACAGCCACACCCCCGACCCTGGCTGGAACAAGCATGAGGCACCCCAATCCAACCCGCCCCACCCGTGTATGTGATGAGGTGTGATTGTGTCTATTATGCACTTAAAAAATAAACAAAATAAAATAAAGAGGACAGCTATGAAGAGCTGGTCTCTGTGTCCCTGAGGCATCTATCTGTGTGCATGTATATGATAGCGGTGTATGTGGATGATAGCTAGTGGTGCAATTAAAATCGGGGGACAGCTGCCGCTCGGTGGGTCCCTCACCTCACCAGCCCCCTCAAACCCTAAGTGTCTACTGTGCGATTAAAATTGGGGGGCAACAGGTCAGTGGCATGGCAGGGGCAAAGGAGCTCCTGCAAGGCAACTCCCCTCCCCAACCACGCCCGACCGTAGGCCACCCCCCAAAGTCCTATACTGTATGTACAGTATGTGAGGTGGTGCAGTGGAACAGGAAGGACAGGGGCCCCACATGCCCACACCCCAACGCCGCCCAAACTGAGCAGGGGTGACCAAAGACACATGACCGGAGGTAGCGTCCACAGCGCCACCCCCAAACTGCTAAACACCACGGACCAGCCACACGCCCCAAGGCAGACCCGACCGCCACCAGAACAGCGGGAACCGCATCAACGCGGCCCCCGAATACCACCACGGTCGGCAAGGGAGCAACACTACGGCGACCACAAGAGAACCGGACCCCACATAGAGCGGAGCACGGCCACACCCACGAAGCACGAGAGCCAGAGGCGCCAAGGAGGGACAGGGAAGCAAGCACCGCACGACCGGGCCCACGAGAGTAGCGACCCCCCACCCGGCGCCCAAACAAACGCCCCCGCTCGCCACACCCCCCGCCACGCCGCAGACCGGCCACCACCCCACCCCCCGCCCATGCACCAACACGCCAAGGGAGAAACCCTGGAGGGAGGGAGACAACCGCCAGCCAGGAAGCAGAGACTAGCCAGACACCAGCAAGTAGCAGCGACCGCCCGCCAGCCCCACCCCGAAGCCCCCCACCAAAGCCACCACTGACCGCCCCACCCCAGAGCGAGCATCCCCCCGCCGATACCGGCCAACGCCACGCAGAAGAACACCACGCCGCCCGCCCGCACGCACACCCACACGCCCACCAAACCACAGCGGCCCCGTCCCTGAAGGGAGAAAGCAAGGGATCCCCCCACCCCAGTACCACGCACCCCCCACCCCAAGCCCAAACCGCATATCCGCGACCCACACCTCCGCGCCCCCAGTCACCCGGGGGGACAGCCACAGGTGCTGGAGGACAACAAGCAGCTCCCACCTGTCACACATACAGTACAACACACACATACATCAGTAAAATAAAATAAAATAAGTATATTAATTAAAAATAAAAAGCACCCCAACCCAGCCTCCCACCCAGGGGAGAAAGCTCCGCAGGAGCAGCTGGGCTCGAGCACCCGTGCCCCCACCAGGGGGAAAGGCGGGCCCCCACATCCCACACCGGACGACCCCACGCGGCAGCCGAGCAGGGCAGACCCCGCCCCACCCCCTGACGCAAAGGAGGCCGAGGGAGAGCCAGCGCCACCAGCCGCACATGGGCCCCCCCCCAGCAGCAGTAGGCGCCCAGCAACCGCAGGATGCAGCACCCCGCCCACCCACCACCCCGGAGGCCGACCAACACCGCCCCCTGGACAGCCAGGACCATGCCCCAAGCGAGATGAGTGAGACCCTCAAGGGCAGAGCCAGACGCCCTCAGCCCCTCGAGAGTCAGGTATCTTCCTTGATTTCCAATTGATGAGAATGGTTTTCTTAGCGATGCTTAATGCGGTGATTAGAAGCTGTGTTTGGTTTGTTTCTACATCAATTGTGGAGAGATCGCCCAGCAGGCACAGTAAAGGGGAGGTAGGAATGGAGAACCCAAGTGCCAAAGATAGGTACTCACACACTCCGTGCCAAAAATTTTTAATGGGAGCACAGGTCCACATGGAGTGTAAGTAGTCATCTATTCTATGGTCTGAGCAGTGTGTACAGATGTTAGAGTCAGTTAAGCCCATTCTAAACATTCTATGTCCTGTGTAGTGTACTTTATGAAGGATTTTAAACTGAATCAGCTGTAGGTTGGGATTATTGATTAACCGAGAAGCATTGAGACATATTTGTTTCCAGAATTCAGGGTCACAGCTTGTAGATAAATCTGAGCTCCATTTGGAGATTGGAACGCCGATTGTGTTGTCATTTTTTTAAAGTAGAACATATAATTTAGACAATGTTTCAGGGGCAGATATTTTAAAAATTTGGTCAATGGTGGCATTGCATTCCCATGATATAGTCCTGAAACTTGCTTTAATTATAGATTTAATTTGTATGTATTCAAGAAATTTGTTATAATTTATTCCATACTGTGTTAAATGGGTCGTTAAATGAGATAAAGTTGTTTCCTTTAATAATATTTTTCATACAACTTATTCCTTTTTCGTGCCATGTCGGGAAATTTAATGGTTTCTTTTTAAGCAAGATGTCAGGATTATTCCAGACGGGAGTGTATTGGCAAGGAGTGAGCGAGAATTGTGTTATTTTTAGAAATTCCCACCAAGCTGTCAGAGTGGTGCTTATATTTATACTTTTAAAACAATTATTTTTCCGAAGAATTTGGCAGATTACAAATTGGGATTTCATGGCTAAGTGATTGTTCTATGTCTAGCCATAAATAATCCAATGGGTTAGGGTTGATCCATTTTAAGATATACTGCAACCTGTTTGCAAGGAAGTAGTTGGAGAAGTTTGGGAGTTGTAAGCACCCATACTTTTTTTTGTAACGTTTTGAGACTTATTCGTGCTGGCTTATTTTTCCAAAGAAATTTATTTATATATGAATCTAATCGAGGAAAAGGCTTCTTGAGACGTCATCTGTACTTCTGTGTAGAAGGTGTCGGACGTTTCGCTCCTCATCCGAAGAGCTTCGTCAGCAAACTAATAAGTGCTGGTAGCATAGGCCTTAAATACAGTAAGAGTGGGCGGAATTGGTGTGCCAACACCCTCCTCCTATTGGTTCGTTACACTAAGCCTGGGCGGAGCAGTGGTATAATCCTATCCTGTTATTCACACCTACGATAAAAGGGAAGTGTCGCTCCCTGAATTGGGTATGAACGACTCTGATACTGGCTTGTTAGCATCTATTGTTCTGGCTCGGCCCTGCCTTCACCTCATTTGCAAGACTAAGAGCTGTGGGTTTTGGTCTCAGTAACCTGCTGAACACAGGGTCCAAATTAAACCTCAAACCACCATTCCGATTCAATGATGGGTTCTGTTGTTTGACAAAAATAGCTTCCTTTACTCCTCTTTCAAACCATCTGTTTTCTTTGGCCAAAATCTTAACCTCGCTGTCCTGAAAAGAGTGATTGGTAGCTTTCAGGTGTAGATGTACTGCTGATTGAGGACCACTAGCATTGTCCCTGCGATGTTGATAAAGCCTTTTTTGGAGCATTTGCTTAGTTTCCCCAATGTAGTGCTCTTTGCATTCCTCATCTTTACAGTGGATGGAATAGACCACATTGCTCTGTTTCTGGTTTGGAGCCTTGTCTTTAGGATGCACCAATTTTTGTCTCAGGGTATTTACTGGTTTGAAATAGGTAGGAATTTTGTGTTGCCATAAGATCCTCTGGAGTTTTTCGGAGACCCCCGCTACATAAGGGACTACCACTCCTCTCCTTTTTGCTTCTGTGGGCTTTTGGGTTTCTTTCCCTACTCTCTTCTTTTGACATTTGTTAAAAGCCCACCGTGGGTACCCACAGGTTGAGAGCGCTCTCTGGACATGTTGTGTCTCCTTTTTCTTTCCCTCAGCACTAGTTGGTATTTGTTCCGCTCTATGTTGGAGGGTCCTAATAACCCCTAGTTTATGTTGTAGTGGATGGTTTGATTCAAAAAGCAGGTATTGGTCAGTGTGTGTGGCCTTTCTAAAGACCTCTGTAAGTAGCTGTCTGTCCTTACCTATAATTACCTTGCAGTCTAAGAAGGCTAGTTGGTTTTCTTTAGTGTCCTCGCGAGTAAATTTGATATTGGTGTCCACCGCATTGATGTGATCTGTGAAAGACTGAATTTCTTGTTTTTTGATTATGACAAAGGTGTCATCCACGTATCTAAACCAGTGCCTTGGTTTTGTCCCTGAGAAGGATGTGAGAGCCTGTTTCTCCATCTCTTCCATGTACAGATTCGCCACTATGGGTGAGACTGGTGAGCCCATAGCACAACCATGAATTTGTCTGTAGAATTTCCCTCTAAACTGAAAATATGTGGTGTTAAGGCAAATTTCCAGTAATTGGCAGATGTGGTCAGCACTAAGTTTTGTTCTCCGATGCAGAGTTGAGTCCTCGAGCAGTCTCTTCCTCACCACCGAGACTGCTGCTGAGGTGGGGACAGATGTGAAAAGTGAAGTCACATCATAAGACACCAAAGTTTCCTCTGGCTCCAATCTGAGGTCTTTGATGCTCGCCACAAACCCTTTTGTGTTCTCTATATGATGATCTAAAGGACAGACAGCTACTTACAGAGGTCTTTAGAAAGGCCACACACACTGACCAATACCTGCTTTTTGAATCAAACCATCCACTACAACATAAACTAGGGGTTATTAGGACCCTCCAACATAGAGCGGAACAAATACCAACTAGTGCTGAGGGAAAGAAAAAGGAGACACAACATGTCCAGAGAGCGCTCTCAACCTGTGGGTACCCACGGTGGGCTTTTAACAAATGTCAAAAGAAGAGAGTAGGGAAAGAAACCCAAAAGCCCACAGAAGCAAAAAGGAGAGGAGTGGTAGTCCCTTATGTAGCGGGGGTCTCCGAAAAACTCCAGAGGATCTTATGGCAACACAAAATTCCTACCTATTTCAAACCAGTAAATACCCTGAGACAAAAATTGGTGCATCCTAAAGACAAGGCTCCAAACCAGAAACAGAGCAATGTGGTCTATTCCATCCACTGTAAAGATGAGGAATGCAAAGAGCACTACATTGGGGAAACTAAGCAAATGCTCCAAAAAAGGCTTTATCAACATCGCAGGGACAATGCTAGTGGTCCTCAATCAGCAGTACATCTACACCTGAAAGCTACCAATCACTCTTTTCAGGACAGCGAGGTTAAGATTTTGGCCAAAGAAAACAGATGGTTTGAAAGAGGAGTAAAGGAAGCTATTTTTGTCAAACAACAGAACCCATCATTGAATCGGAATGGTGGTTTGAGGTTTAATTTGGACCCTGTGTTCAGCAGGTTACTGAGACCAAAACCCACAGCTCTTAGTCTTGCAAATGAGGTGAAGGCAGGGCCGAGCCAGAACAATAGATGCTAACAAGCCAGTATCAGAGTCGTTCATACCCAATTCAGGGAGCGACACTTCCCTTTTATCGTAGGTGTGAATAACAGGATAGGATTATACCACTGCTCCGCCCAGGCTTAGTGTAACGAACCAATAGGAGGAGGGTGTTGGCACACCAATTCCGCCCACTCTTACTGTATTTAAGGCCTATGCTACCAGCACTTATTAGTTTGCTGACGAAGCTCTTCGGATGAGGAGCGAAACGTCCGACACCTTCTACACAGAAGTACAGATGACGTCTCAAGAAGCCTTTTCCTCGATGGACAACTCCTGTACGACTGAGAGCCTACACAGACACATATGAATCTAATGATTTGAACCAAATTATAGATGGTTTGGTGGGGATCATGGAAACAGATAATTAACCTTTGGTAAGATCATCATTTTCACGGTGGATACTCTACCTGTAAGTGAGATGGGCAAGGTTCTCCAACGTGCAAGATCATCCTCTATTGACTTCAATAGTGGAGTATAATTCAAGCGGATCAGGTCTGACAGGTTGGAGGAAATGTTAATACCCAAATACTTAATGTTCCCTGAACACAGTGGTATAGAGGGGGTGCTCTGGAAACCAAAGTTAATGGGCAGTACTGTGGATTTAGACCAGTTAATGGAGTAATCTGAGAAGGTGCTATAATTGTTAATGAGTAAGATAGATTCGTGAAGTGAAGAATGTGAATTATCTAGGAAGAGTAATACATCATCAGCATAAAGGCTTATTTTATGATGAACATTTGTGGTGTGGATCCCTTTAATATTTATATGTTGTCGAATTGCAGCTGCAAGAGGTTCGATAAAGATAGCAAATAGTGAGGGAGAGAGTGGACACCCTTGCCTAGTGCCTCTTTGTAAAGTAAATTCTGGAGAGATGTGATTGTTGGTCCGAACAGAGGCCTTCGGGGTGTTGTATAGTATTTTAATCCATGTTCTAAATGAATCTCCAAAGCCAAATTTTTGTAGTGTTGCAAAAAGAAATTTCCAGTTTACTCTGTCAAATGCTTTTTCAGCATCTAATGAGACAATTGTGGTTTCTAAATTATGGATGATAGAGTAATCAATCAGATTGATTAGACGGCGTACATTGCTAGTTGAGTTTCTCCCCTTGATAAATCCTGATTGATCAGGGTGTATTATATGAGGGGTAACTTTTTCCAGCCTTATAGCTAACGCTTTGCATATTATTTTAAGATCTGCATTAATCAGTGAAATTGGACGATAACTGGAAGGTAGTGTTGGGTCCTTATCCGGTTTCAGCAGGAGACTGATTGTAGCTGAGTTCATGTTTGGAGGCAAGCATGAACTGTCTTTAATTTTCAAAATCATTCTAAGAAATATTGGAGATAGTAATGACCAGAATGTTTTATAAAACTCGGCAGGGAAACCGTCAGGTCCTGGTGATTTGTTATTCGGCAACCGGTGTAGAGCGTTATGGAGTTCTTTTAATGAAATGGGTACATCTAAGTTTGTCACCTGTTCGTCATTTAATTTTGGTAATTCTATGTTGTTGAGAAATGTTTCGATATCTGGGAGAGATGGTTTAATCTGAGGTGTATATAGATTTTATAAGAGCTCCTAAAGACGGAATTAATTTCCTCCGGGAGGTGAGTGATGTGACCTCCTGAGTTTCTAATGGAGGAGATCGATCTGTTTTCTTTATTATTTTTCTTTATCTTTTTTATTTTTTATTGACTTTTAGTTGGTTAGCTAAGTATTTTCCGTGTTTATTGCCGTGCTCAAACTTTTCCAAACGTAGTCTCTGCAGTTGGAACTGAATTTTCTTGTCAGTAATTTCTTTTAAGTCTAGTTTCAGTTTTCTTAGTTTACTTAGAATATGCTCATCTTGTGAGTCAGCATGAGCTGCTTCGAGGATTTGGATTTTGGATTTGGATTTGGATTTTTTTCTCCAACTCTGATTCTGATATGATGAATATGAAATGGTTTTTCCGCGCATTACTGCTTTTGCTGCCTCCCACAGAATACTAGCCGAGACACCGGGTTGGTCATTGAAGTCTAAAAACATTGTCCACTCTCTTTCAAAGTATTTTCGGAAGTCTGAGTCTTTTAGTAATGATGTATTTAATCTCCAGCATCTAGTAGGAGCGCTCATTGTTTGGTTAGTGAGAAAAAGAGAGACTGGGGCGTGATCACTAATGGTGATAGGGTGTATGTGAATGTTTGAAATGTCTGATATGATTGAGTTGCTTGTCAAAAAGTAGTCAATACAAGAGTAGGTGTGGTGCACTGGTGAGAAATAAGTATATTCCCTGTGGGTAGGGTGATAAGAGCGCCAAGCATCACAAAGACCAAAATCATTCATGTATTTCTTCAGTATCGATGTTGATTGAGACTCACGATGTCTCCCAGCTGGGCTAGACCTGTCCACTTCTGGATTAAATACTAAGTTGAGGTCCCCTCCAAAGATCATACTTGAATCCAAATGTGCAGAGAGAGAAGAAAAGAAGGCATGAAAGAAGGAGGGGTCGTCAACATTAGGACCATAAATGTTGGCAATGCAGAAATGTACATTATCAACAGATATGTTCATTTATATATATATCTCCCTTCTGTGTCTGTAATAGTGCTGTGGAGTGTAAAATTCACCCTCCTGTTAATTAAAATAGCTACCCCTCTCTGTTTGGAGTTGTAACTTGCTAAATATGTGTGTGGGAACTGTGGTGAGTGAAGTGTATGGACAGCTGACAGCTTGTAATAAGACAATGTCTGCTTGGATGTTCTTCAAATGGCTAAAAAAATGTTTGTCTTTTTTCTATCGACCCAACTCCCCTGACATTCCAAGTGACAAACTGTAGTGAGTTCATCCTAGACTAGCTTTAGTGATGTGTGTGTAAACAAGATCAAATGTGAAGTATGTGTACCTGGAAGTAAAAATCATGTGAGTATATACAGTACATTTAAATGTATGCTTAATTTGTACATAGGCAAAGTGTAACATAGTAATCCTGAATGGACTAAGCCAACTAAAGTGAGGATGTGATGTGGGTTTATGCATAAGTGAGATGAGCGTGCTTGTGAGTGGGGGTGATATCAATATCAATTGTAGAATATGATGTGTATGTGTAAGAAAGTGCGTGGACGTGTGTGTATTTGTGTGAATTGTTTGAATTGTTTTATTCCTAACAAACAAAACTAATACAGATATCTGGGCTCCGTAGTTGCCCCTGCTGCCGACACAAGTACGTGGGTCTTATCACAGTGGAAATGCGAAAAGCACCATTCTCTCCTCTGCCCAGGCGTCTTATACAGTTTGTGGAATGTGAAGGGGGAGGTGATGGGATCCTCTGAAGTCGGCCAGATGATGATAAGCCTTGTCTGTTGGAGAGAAACTGCCATCTGTGTGCACTCAACCGGTGAAGGTTTGCCTGGAACATCCTGTTGGTCAGCGTTGCCCTTCCTGTAGGCTCATGAGAACAACACAGCATGTGACATATAACTGCTTACCTAGCATGTCTGCTCTGGCCAAAGGTTAAACCCAAGTAAAGATGTGTGTGCGTGTATATCTTAACTATGGTTCCACAAGTAACTACTAAGAAATGTAAATATGTTAACTACACTGCTCAAAAAAATTAGAGGAACACTTCGAAAACACATCATATCTAAACTGGGGGAAAATGATCTTGAATATCTTTTCTGATAATAAGTGGGTGATGTATTAGTAACAAATTGGTGCCACATAATTTGATAGAAATGAAAATGATCACCCTATAGAGGGGGAAATCAAAGACACCCCAAAAATGAAAGTGAAAAAATGATGCAGCACACTGGTCCATTTTGCTAAAATGTCATTGTAGCAACTCAAAATGATTCTCAGTAGTTTGTGTGGCCCCCACGTGCTTGTACGCATGCCTGACAACGTCGGGGCATGCTCATAATGACACTACGGATGGTGTCCTGGGGGATCTCCTCCCAGATCTGGACCAGGGCATCAGTGAGCTCCTGGACAGTCTGAGGAGCAACCTGGCGGCGCCGGATGGACCTAAACATAATGTCCCAGAGGTGTTCTATTGGGTTTAGGTCAGGTGAACGTGGGGGCCAGTCAATGGTATCAATTCCTTCATCCTCCAGGAACTACCTGCATACACTAGCCACATGAGGTCGGGCATTGTCGTGGACCAGGAGGAACCCAGGTCCCACTGCACCAGCGTAGGTTCTGACAATGGGTCCAAGAATTTCATCCCGATACCTAATAGCAGTCAGGGTGCCGTTATCTAACCTGTAGAGGTCTGTGTGTCCTTCCAGGGATATGCCTCCCCAGACCATCACTGACCCACCACCAAAGCGGTCATGCTGAATGATGTTGCAGGCAGCATAACGTTCTCCACGGCATCTCCAGACCCTTTCACGTCTGTCGCATGTGCTCAGGTTGAACTTGCTCTCATCAGTGAAGAGCACAGGGCACCAGTGGTGTAGTTGCCAATTCTGGTGGTCTATGGCAAATGCCAATCGAGCTCTACGGTGCTGGGCAGTGAGCACAGGGCCCACTCCAGGACGTCGGGCCCTCAGGCCACCCTCATGGAGCCTGTTTCTGATTGTTTGGTCAGAAACATTCACACCAGTGGCCTGCTGGAGGTCATTTTGTAGGGCTCTGGCAGTGCTCATCCTGTTCCTCCTTGCACAAAGGAGCCGATACCGATCCTGCTGAGGGTTGAAGGGCCTGTCCAGCTCTCCTGGAGTAACTACCTGTCTCCTGGAATTTCCTCCATGCGTCCAGGTACCGCAGTGATGCCCTGGTCCAGATCTAGGAGGAGATCCCCCAGGACACCATCCGTAGTCTCATTAGGAGCATGCCCCGACGTTGTCAGGCATGCGTACAAGCACGTGGGGGCCACACAAACTACTGAGAATCATTTTGAGTTGCTACAATGACATTTTAGCAAAATGGACCAGTGTGCTGCATCATTTTTTCACTTTCATTTTTGGGGTGTCTTTGATTTCCCCCTCTATAGGGTGATCATTTTCATTTCTATCAAATTATGTGGCACCAATTTGTTACTAATACATCACCCACTTATTAACTACCCCCTCTATAGGGTGATCATTTTCATTTCTATCAAATGATGTGGCACCAATTTGTTACTAATACATCACCCACTTATTATCAGCAAAGATATTCAAGATCATTTTTCCCCCAGTCTGATGTGTTTTTGAAATGTTCCTCTAATTTTTTTAGCAGTATATAATGCATAGCAATGTAAATCAACTAAGTAATATAGATATACTGTATGTTAATTATGATGCATAGCAGTGTAAGTCAACTAAATAATGTAAATATATGTGAATTATGCATAATAAAAATAATGTACTTCTTCACCCCCCACAGGTGCTTCCTTCCGCTAACGCCCCCAAACAATCAAGCAGTGTACACAGAGTGCCCACTACTGACCAAACCAAGTAATGAAAACTAAAACAAGACATGAAACAATTACGCTGGAACAGACAGACTGGAATGCAATACTTTATTAGGCGTTGCATTCAATGTCCAGAATAAAATACAGCATCAGTCAATCCATGCAATACCCAGTCAGTATCGCTGATATTGATAGATACTGTACTTTCTATGAGAATTTTTTACATAAAATTGAATAATGTTGTCAATTTACTTATAATTTCGTTATCATGAAAATAACCAGAATAAAATAACAGTCAAAAAATTGGGGAAAATATTGTTATCAATACAGTTACTGAACATTTCATTCATATGGAATACAATAATGTAAAAAAAATATGATTCCCCTTTACTGCATACAATTGTTTGAGCAAAATCAGCTCAATACTACAAAATAAGAAACGAGAAGCAAAAACTACTATTTTACTCTCACTCAAAATCTTCAAAAGCCTCCTGAAAGCGGTCTCTACCCCAATGAGTGAATCCTAAGAACTCAAGTCAGTAAAAGGAATCAAATCACTACTTTCCAGACCGAATCTGGAAGTAATCCAACAGGAAGCGACTTCATCAGTTACAGCATTTAGTGATGACAGCATAAAGTCAAATAAAACACCTATAACTACAAATGAAACCACTGCAGTAGCCATGACTTTATTTTGCACGAAACACAACATGCATTTATTGAACAAATGGTAGATGCAAGGAATATTACAACACAGTGACTGCACGGAAGTCAGGCGAGTCCAAGAGTAAACCATCAGTGACTTTGCATGTGTCTTTTTAAAGAGCACTTCAAAGAAAATGTGTCATCACAATTTGCGCAAGTAAAAGGTTTTTCTCCTGTTTGCCTTCTGATGTGTCTACGCATGTTTTTCTTTTCAGTGAAGTGTTTACCGCATTCTGAGCAACTAAAGGGTTTTTCTCCTGTGTGCGTTCTCATGTGTGATTGCATATTTGTCTTTAGACTGAAGCCTTTACCACAGTTGGAGCAACTAAAAGGTTTTTCTCCTCTGTGTATTCTCATGTGTCTTTGCATGTTTTTCTTTTCAGTGAACAGTTTACCGCACTCTGAGCAACTAAAAGGTTTTTCTCCTGTGTGCGTTCTCATGTGTGATTCCATGTTTGTCTTTAGAGTGAAGCCTTTACCACAGTTTGAGCATCTAAAAGCTTTTTCTCCTCTGTGTGTTCTCATGTGTCTTTGCATGTTTGTTTTTAAAGTGAAGCCTTTACCACAGTTTGAGCAATTAAAAGGTTTTTCTTCGGAGTGCGTTCTCATGTGTAACTGCATATGTGTTTTTTGAGTGAAGCGTTTACCACAGTCTGAGCAACTAAAAGGTTTTTCTCCTATGTGCGTTCTCATGTGCGATTGCAAGTTTGTCTTTTGAGTAAAGCATTTACCACAGTCTGAGCAACTAAAGGGTTTTTCTCCGATGTGTGTTCTCATGTGTAATTGCATGTGAGTCTTCTGAGTGAAGCGTTTACCACAGTTTGAGCAACTAAAAGGTTTTTCTCCTGTGTGCGTTCTCATGTGTTGAGCCAAACTACCCTTACGAGAAAATATTTTTTGACAAACAGAGCAGTTAAAATGTTTACCCGTTTTCTTTTTAGAGCTTTCAGAGTTTTTGTTGCCAGTGTGAGTCGTTATATGACCTTCCCTGTCTGTATCGCTGCTCAGAGATTCTTGGTTGTAGTCGCTGTCTTCATCTTCAGGAGAGTGTGACGTTGTGTCGTCACTATCTGACAGTGGAGCTAAGAGGTTGTCTGCTTGTGATCCTCCACAGTGGTCTCCATCAGCTTCTGTTGTCATGTGTTGCAGTGAGCTGCTGCATGAAGGCTCAACCTCTCTCATCTCCTCACTTGGACGATGATGAAGCTGTGAGGACTCAGGTGGTTTGTCTTCATGGTCTTCGGTCTTCACAGAGACACCAGTCAGTGGCCACATGGTGAGATCAGCCTCCTCTGGCCCTAGAAGATGCTCTCCCTCCTGAGTGATCGAGAGTTCTTCCTCCTCCTCTTTAATGTGGGTGGGCTGTGGCTCTTCTTTTTCTTCCTCTTTAACATAGGGGGGCTGTAACTCCACCTCTTCCTCTTTAATGTAGGTAGGCTGTGGCTCCTTCCCTTCCTCTTTCATGTGGGTATGCTGTGGCTCCTCCTCTTCCTCTTTAACATAGGGAGGCTGTGGCTCCACCTCTTCCTCTTTGACATAGGGTGGCTCTGACTCCACCTCTTCTTTAACGTGGGTGGGCTGTGGCTCCTCATCCTCTTTATCATAGGTAGGCTGTGGCTCCGCCTCTCTCATTTCCTTACTTGGACTATGTGAAGCTGTGAGGACTCAGGTGGCTTGTCTTCAGGGTCTTCGGTCACTGCAGACACACGAGTCAGTGGCAACCTGGTGAGATCAGCCTCCTCTGACCCTAGAAGATGCTCTCCCTCCTGAGTGATCGAGAGCTCCTCCTCTCCTCTTTAACATCTGCGGACTGTGGCTCCACCTCTTCCTCTTGAATAGGCTGTCGCTCCGCCTGCTCCAAAGTGGAGCTCCCACCCTCTGGCTGAGAGGAAATTCTTTTAATCAGCTGCTGGATGTCTGCAGGACACAAACAGAAACATTATTGTGTTAAAAAAAATTAAAAACCATTTGCAACTATGTCTAAAATATGCCAATGTCACTATACACATACAGTCAAACCTGTCTTAGCGGCCACTTTTATAGAACGGCCACCTGCCTATAGCAGCCACTGAAAAATCCCCTGCAGAAAATTTACATGTTATAGACCCTGTGTATAGCAGTCACCTGTCCAACGCGGCCAGCGGCCACCCATTTTGTCTCCCTTGGTCAATATCTGACCGCATATAGCGGCCAAATTACCGACTCAAGTAGAAGCTTCATGCACGACAAGTTTTGTTTTTCAATCAATGAAGCCGTCGTGTGTGGACTTTAATTACTGAGTCCTAGCTCAGTCACAATCATTCACAAGATCCACACAAACTGTCAGTTGTTCCACATAAAAAGCCGTCTTCTTTTGAGCTTGCTATTTCCTGGTCAAACATGTAACTTTAAGAGCATTTGCACCAAAACATTACCGCAAAGTAGGCTGGGAACAGGACGTGCTCCCAGCGACGCTACAATAAAAAAAAAACATACGCCAGCGTGCATGCGGCAGCGGGAGCAAAACTGAGTTCGGTTGTACTTAATTGAAGTATTTTAGAATGTACTCACGTTATTTTTCATCAATCCTCATTCACAAATCCATCAAAATCCTCATCTTCTGTATTCGACACAAACAAAGCTGTCTTCTTTTCCGTTCGCTACTAGTCTGTTAACTTGTCAGTGTTATTCAGCTCCGAAGCAAAGAAGGAAACTTCTGTTGCTTCTGCCAACTTTATTTATTGAACGCGGCCACCAGACAGCAGCTCAGAACACACACACACATCTTTCAGCATCGTCTCTCCTTCCTGCTTGCCCACAAGGCAAAGGTTAAACAAGCCCCACTACATAGCTGTCCCGGCAATGCCTGTAAGAAATGACACTTTTTATTTCCTGGTGTGCACTGGTCAATACTGTAATGCCGCTTGTTGTGGGGAAGGAGAGACTCACGTCGCCGATGCACTTTAATGCCTTTATTAACAGCGGAGAACACTGCAGGACTTTACATCCACGCCAACATAAACACACTTCCCAAATCTCTCGAAACTCACAGCTAGCACTGAGCTTAGCTCTCCTGCTCGGGACGCCCACTGTCACTTCCCGATGAACTAAAGCTGTAATGACACTCTGCCGTATAAAAAGTAAAATATTAAAAACAAGCGTAAGACATTACTAGCACAGCTTTGTTCTGTGAGTCGTGGATATATTCTATCAGTTATTATTAAGCCTCTAGCTTCCTTTTAGTAAGTAAAAACCTTGGCTATGATTGCACTACATTGTCATGTAGACCTACAAAGTTCACTTGGAAGAACAAGAGGTGAATAAATGTATTGAAACTGATGAGGGGTAGGATTAAATAAGCTTTGCTTCTTCCTACTCCTTTTTGGACATGCAAAATTGTGAATTGTACTATGTGATGTGCTACTGTTTGACTCATATGCATGTTCAGGATTGAAACCATGAACCATGATAATAACAAGCCTAGTAGTGCTGTACAACTTTTATCCGCAGTCCGCAGTGCCCTCTACTGGTCAACATTATTAATTTTTTTCCCCTTTTTTTCCTTTTTTTCCCTCTACTGGTCAACATTCAAACTGGACGCCAACCTGTCTATAGAGGCCACCTGTCTATAGCGGCCACTTTTACAGACTCCCTCTAGTGGCCGCTATAGACGAGTTTGACTGTATATGTATGTACTGTATGTATTAGCAGCTCCAAATGAACTGAAAATTGAAATCAAGATAAAAGATAGCACACGTCTGAAAATCTATTTACCTAACACTAGTTTCTTTAATAGTAGCACAACATTTGAATCACACTTTAACCATGTTATTATGCAATGAGAGGATGCGTTCAATGACACCATGTCATTTTAGTTGCATTCACATGTTTTTTGTGTATTTTCTGGAATTTCCGAGTATACTTAAATGCAGCAAATTGTACTTCCACATAAAGAGTTCAAAAGTGAGTGATAAGAATATCCACTTATTGTTTTTCTTTGTATTTCTGTTTATTTAGACCACACATACACGCATGATAAAAGACGATGTTGGGATGTTCAGAGTGTCCCTGAATGCATCGAGTGACAATGAGGAAGAGCGGTTCTGAGGAGTGTTTGTGAGTTGGAGATACACATACGGTGTTGGAAGTGCACTGCTGGTGATGTGTTCAGGTCAGAATAAAGTTATCCAAGAGCATCAGACTAAGTGTGGCTCTGTGTGACACCGACACTCGCCTCCGTCTGTCATCATAGCAAAACCCCTTTGATTATTCAGATAACATAAAACATCCCAAAGTCCAGCAAATATTGCATTTTTGGACTTTATTATGATGTTATTTCATTATGTGTTTGCGTTAATTACGCTAAAGAATGTAACATAGTTAATGAAATACATTAGTTATCACTGTCAAAAAGCTATTTTTGACAGCCCTAATTTCTTTATACTGTACGTAGCTGTGCTATAACCTCCTGCTGTGACCTCTTAAGATAAACTTAAGAAGCTTCTGAGCTGAGAAATCTCATTAAATCAGTGTCCCTTTTTGTACAGCAGAGGGAGCCATTGTATAACGGAACCATTTATGTGAGGGTTGACCATGGAACTTGAGCACCACGGATTTATTGGCGGCCTGATTATAACGTATCACAGATGAATCAATAACGGTGAATATGTAACGGATATATAAACTTTTTTTGCTGCACAGAGATTCTGTCGCTCTGTTCTTGTGTGTCTCTCTGTGCTGCTCCCTGCCTGAGTACCCGGCCCGGCCCTTCACACACAAACACACTCTTCCCACCACACTCACTCGGCTGCAACAGAGGATCAGCGAAACAAACTACATTTTTCCGTCAAGGAGAACATTCTAGTTTTTTTCCATGCAAATGTTTTAGAGAGCATATTACTGTACAGCATTTTAACATCAGCCTGTTTTTATTTTTAAATGCTCAACTATAGTAGCGCATTCCGGGCTAATGACCAAAATGCACTAAATGTATATATTTTCATTTGACAGGCATAGCGGAAGAGTAACGAGTGGAGCCACTTCAGAAAAGCCTCAACAGGCGTTACGTTAGATGAAACATGTGCAGTGTGCAAGTTAGTCAGGGCTCCAGCGCCAGCAAAGCCCAACACCTAAAAGTAAAACACAAAGAGGCGTGTCCTTATGTTGACAGTGTTAATAATTAAACTTCCTTATTTTCATTGAGTAGGCTTCTTTGTGTTGAATCCTATTTTGGGTCTTCGTATACAGTATGTATCCTGTGGATATCAATGCTCTTATTTCATATATCAGCCGATATATCGGGTAATGGCTTTTTTCAGCCCCCAATATCAATATCGGCCCCAAAAATCAGTCGTGCTCTATTCTGAACAAGCTATATGTAAAGTGGCAAATCTATTGTAGACGGCAGTAAAACATTTTTGCTTGTTGAATTTAGTCTCCCCGATCTGAACCCGTGCAGTGTGATGTTGTTGAACTTCTGTGCGAACCACAGTTAGTCCATCACAAACACCATGTTCCAACATAAGGATGTCCACAAGTGCACTTTGCACCAGGACACCCTAGGCCGCAGGTCTATGATCGACTTTGTAGTCGTATATCAGACATGCGTCCGCATGTTCTGGACACGCAGGTGAAGAGAAGGGCTAAATTGTCAACTGATCACCACCTGGTGATGAGTTGGATTAGATGGCGGGGGAGGATGCTCGACAGACCCGGGAGACCCAAACGTGTAGTGAGGGTGTGCTGGGAACGTTTGGCAGAGTTTCTTGTTCATCGAGTCTTCCGCTCTCACCTCCGCCAGAGCTTTGCCTGCATCACGGGGGAGGACGAGGATATTCAGTCCGAATAGGCGCTATTCCGTGCCTCCATTGCTGAGGCAGCCGATCGCCAAGCCCCAAACCCGATGGTAAACACCAGAGGTTAGGGCTGCCGTTAAGCTGAAGAAGGAGTCCTATCGAGCATGGATGGCTTGCGGCATTCCAGAAGCTGATAGGTACCGGCAGGTCAGGCGGCACGTGGCTTCGGCAGTGGTCGAGGCAAAAACTCGGGTGTGGAAGGAGTTCAGTGAAGCCATGGAGCATGACTTTCGGTCAGAGTCGAAGAGGTTCTGGCAAACGGTCCAGCGCCTCAGAAAGAGGAAGCAGTGCCCAGTCCAAACGGTTTACAGTGGGGACGGGGGCCTGCTGACCTCGACTGAGGATATAGTGGGACGGTGGAAGGATTACTTGGAGGCCCTTCTCAATCCCACTGACATACCTTCCATAGAGGAAGCAAACGCAGACAGTTCCATCACCGTGGCTGAGGTATCTGTGGTAGTCAAAACGCTCCCCGGTGGCAAAGCTACGAGAGTGGACGAGTTTCGCCCGGAATTCCTGAAGGCTCTGGATGTTGAGGGACTGTCTTGGCTGGCACGTCTCTTCAACATTGCGTGGAAGTCGGGAACAGTACCTCTGGATTGGCAGACTGGGGTGATGGTCGCCCTTTTCAAGAAGGGTGACCGGTGGGGGTGTGTTCCAACTTTAGGGGGATCACACTCCTCAGCTTCCCTGGGAAAGTCTATTCCAGGGTGCTGGAGAGAAGGGTAGGACAGGTAATCGAGCCTCGGCTACAGGAGGTGCAATGTGGTTTTCATCCTGGTCACGGAACACTGGACCAGCTCTACACCCTTGCAAGGGAGAGGGTACTTGGGAGTTTGCCCAACCGGTCTACATGTGCTTTGTGGACTTGGAAAAGGCATTCGACCGTGTCCCTTGCGGTGTCCTGTGGGGAGTGCTCCGGAAGTATGGGATTGGTGGCGGGCTACAACATGCCATTCAGTCCTTGTGCAACCGAAGCAGGATCCTGGTTGGCATTGCCAGCAGTAAGTCAAGCCTGTTTCCGGTGAACGTTGGCCTCCGCCAAGGCTGCCTTTGTCACAGATTCTGTTTAGAATTTTCATGGACAGAATTTGTAGGCGCAGCCAAGGTGTCGAGGGAGTCCAGTTCGGGGGCTTTAGGATCTCGTTTCTGCTATTTGCAGGCGATGTGGTCCTGACGGCCTCATCGGGCTGTGATCTGCAGCATTGACTGGGACGGTTTGCATCTGAGTGTGAACCTTATAGGATGAGACTCCGCACCTCCAAATCTGAGGCCATTGTTCTCAGTCGGAAAAGGATGGATTGCTCCCTCCGGGTTGGGAATGAGGTCCTGCCCCAGGTGGAGGAGTTCAAGTATCTCGGGGTCTTGTTCACGAGTGAGGGAAGGTTGGAGCGTGAGGTCGATAGGCGGATCGGTGCAGCATCTGCAGTAATGCGGTCGCTGTACCGGACCGTCGTGGTGAAGAGAGAGCTGAGCTGGAAGGCAAAGCTCTCAATTTACTGATCGATCTATGTTCCCACACTCACCTATGGTCATGAGCTTTGGGTCGTGACCAAAAGAACGAGATTGTGGATACAAGTGGCTGAAATGAGTTTCCTCCGCAAGGTAGCTGGACTCACCCTAAGTGATAGGGTGAGGAGCTCGGTCATCCGGGAGGAGCTCAGAGTAGAGCCGCTGCTCCTTCACATCGAGAGGAGCCAGTTGAGGTGGCTCGGGCATCGAGTCCGGATGCCTCCCGGACGCCTCCCTGGTGAGGTGTTCCGGGCATGCCCTGGGGCAGACCTAGGACACGTTGGAGGAAATATGTCTCACAGCTGGCCTGGGAATGCCTTGGTGTCCTCCCGGTGGAGCTGCAGAATTACTGATAATTGAGAGACTGAGAGTTGGTAGCCATTTTGCTTACTTCCCAGACAAGATGTCATTTTTGAGATCCCCCAGATTATTAGTAGGATAAAGAACGCAACGGTAACAATTACTCTGTTATGGGTGCCAGCAAATATAGGAGTGGAGGGGAATGAGTTGGCATATACATATACAAAGACAACAACAACGACATTACATGTAGGGGGTAAATATTGAGTAAAGCTGAAATTAAGACAACAAAGGCTTATTAAGAAGTGGCAGGAAGAATGGGACAGAGAACCAAAGGGTATTTGTATAACATTCAAAAAAGAGTGGACAAAGTAAGAAGGGCCAGCAGAAATAGGAGAAAAAGTATTCACAACACAAAATATGGCTATGCATGCACGACATAGACCTGCTAGCACGCTAGCGGGCTAACGTTAGCGGCTAACAATAGCACATTCATTTAGAACAGCATCGTATTGAAACAACTTAAAGAGTGCAAATGGTTATGGCATTTATATTACCTCATTGGCCACATGCACTAGAGAGGGGTAAAACAGCGTCTTCTGAGAGTTACAAAAGTAACTTACGAAGGCGACTTCTTGCTCTTCGACTTGATGATGTCTTGGTGTGCAGTGATTATTAACGTCTTACTGAAACACACACTGGCGAACATTGGTTCCACTTTAGAATTGCTCAATCGCTCACCAGTATATAAGTCACCAAAAGTAAAGCTCATAAAGAGGTGATCCTGGTGGATCATCGAGCCGTTAAGTATCGTTTTAGGGATCCTTTAATCAATTTTCATTCCACTTTTCCTCTCTCGAGTTAGCTATATATATGAGGTGACGTAACCGTAGGAGTTATATCAAATGTACTGTTGAAAATGTCCCATCTGGAAGGAAGAACAACTGTAAAATCCGTGGTCTTTTCCAAAAGAATATTGCTTCAGTTTCTCCTGTAATAACTTACTGGAACAGTCGTGTTAATAACTTGTGTTGGGAAAAAATCTGGTGTCTTCCTCAAAAATTGAAAGAAGTGTCAAAGTGAAAGAAGTGTCATTTAAAATTATTCACCGATGTTATCCAGTTAAATCCTTCTTTATCAAATTCAAGTATGCTGATTTAGATCTGAATTGTGCTTTTTGTGACTCCCATACTGAGACTGTTGTTCATCTCTTTTGGAAATGTGAATATACCCGTGAACTGTGGCAAGATGTTTGGCTTTGTCAAGAATGGTGTTGACAAAGAATACTTTTTAATTAATCTCATTTTAATTCTTGCAAAATTCTACATCCACAAATGTAAATTTGCCAAAGTGAAACCCCCCTTTTATGTCTTCATGAAAGAACTGAAGCTGTACCTCCAATCAATATCCTGTTAATAACAAGAAAGCTATCAAGACTATAAATCTGTGCTCCCACTTCAATATCCTTAATTCAATTTCATTTTCATTGCTCATGTTCCCTGGTGTATCTCACTTTAATTACTATCTTTTTCTTTTTTTTTCCTAAATGTATTTATTTATCACTTTTCTGTTACTGTATTTCCTTAATCTCTATGTAACTTACGTATGTTGTTGTTATCCAACTGTTGTTTGTTAATGCCCATGGTTTGACACTGTTATTGTAAATTGTAAGGCATTAATAAAGCTGAATGAAAAAAAAAAACCTTGAAAATGTCTATGGATGAGGTGAAGAGAGAAATCAGAGGTGGCAAAATAACAGAGGCTAAACGACTCCAAACCAGTAGAGGAGGAGTAAAAAGTGACAGTTTGTCTGTACTACTTGTTTTTGAAAAGACAGTACCGACAGACATACAGTACAATTGGGTGTATGAATTTTAGGGGGAGTACACCCCACATCCAGTAAGATGCTATAAATGCCAGAGAATGGGACACACAGCACAGCAATGTCAATGGAGGCAAAGGTGTGTAAAATGTGATGGAGAACACATTTTGTCTATGGGAAATGTGCTAGCGATGCTCAGCTAAGATGTTGCAATTATGGAGGAGAACACGGTGCCGCATATGGTGGATGTGAAGTGCAAAGACACGCCAAAGAAGTGCAAAAATATAAAAGAGAGAATAAGGTATCATATGCTGAAGCAGTAAAGAATATAGGTATGTGTGTAATTAAGCAAAATAAACCAATAGAGACTCAGTAAACTTATATTGAACAGACAGGACATGCAGTAGGACTTCCTCAGGGAACAGGCCAAAGACGATCTCAATTAGAATGGACTGCCCCCCAAAAGAAATGGAACCATAAGTGTGTGATAGAAGAAGACACATTAGTTACAAAGAAAAAGAACGAGCTTTTATATATAAAGTCATCAATGTGGCCATCAGGCAAGAAAGGAAAAGTGACGGTTGTGGAAGCTGCAGAACAACATTTAAACATCAAGGACCTGAAAGCAGAAGAAATACATGGTACTGTATGTTGACTATACAGAATGATGCAGGATCTCAGAAGGTCAATTAAACTCAGAATGGTACTCCACATCCTACAATGGAATGCAAGACGTTTAATAGCAAACGGACAAGAACTTAAGAAATATATAACAGAAAGTAGCAAAAGACCTGATATTATATGTGTGCAAGAAACGTGGCTTAGACCACAGCTGGATTATGTGTTGAATGGCTATGAATCAGTGCGATTCGACAGAAAAGAAAACCAAGGGGGAGGGTGTGCAACATGTGTGAGGAATGGAATAATATATAATAGAATAGCAATGTTAACAGAAATAGAATGTGTGGTTATTGAAATACATCAAGCAAATAGAAATGAAATCATGATTAATATACTTGATATAATCCATGTAAACTATTAGATGTTGAAACAATGGAGAAGATAATAAGGAGGCATGGTGGTAGAGAGATCTGGTGTGGGGACTTGAATGCACATGATAGTTTATGGGGAAGTAAGCAAACCAATCACAATGGAGCAGTAAGAATTCATGGATATCAGACAGATAGTACGCTTAAACAGGGGAAATGGTACAAAAATAGATATACGCTCAAATATAATGTCTTGTATTGACTTAACTCTGGTCTCACATAACTTGGCAAGTTCCTGTGAGTGGTATGTAAATGAAAAGACAAGTATAGGAAGTGATCATTACCCGATAATATGTTCAAGTAACACCAAAGTAAATATCCAAGAAAGAACCAGACACAAAAAGTGGTGCTTTTCAAAAGCGGATTGGGGAAAATTCAGGGAGGAATGTAGCAAAGCAGCAAATTCAATATCAATGGAAGGTGGCATAGAGGAATGCACAGTTAAGATCACAAATAAGATCATAGATGCAGCAATGAAAACTATACCTTTTACTGTAAGTCAGTTGGAGGGGAAAGGAAAATGGTTCCATGGTGGAATGAAAAGTGCACAATAGCTGTAAAAGAACGGAATAGCGCATTAAGAAAGTTAAGGAAGAACCTCAGTCAAGAAAATGTAATAAATTACCAGAGGAAAAAAGCTAAAGCCCAAAGAGTAATTAAGAAAAGTAAACAAAAAGCATGGAGGGATTATTGCTCTGCCATAGGAAGGGAAATCAAGATAGGAGATGTATGGTCAATGTTAAAGAAGATGAGTGGGAAAAACGTGTTTGTTAAAATACCTGCTTTAGAAGATAATGGAACAATGTATGTGACTGATAAAGAAGGAGCAAGTGCCCAGTTTTGTTCAGTGTTATGGTTAATGATATATTTATGAATTTGGTGGGGAGGGGGTTAGAGATATACAGAGGGCAGTGATAGAATATTTGAAGGATACAGGATTATATAATAGAATATAGATAATTATTAGAATATTTTATTATAAGTATTATTATTAGTAGTATAAGTAGTCTCCTCATTATCTAAGTTAGCATAAAGTAAGATACTGTATATGGCCCATGTTACATATTCTGGTACAGTAGGTGGCAGTATGCACCTTTTAAAGTCATGGTTGCAACCCGCCATTAAACTAAAAGAAGAAGAAGAAGAAGACCCTTCCGCCATTAAACTAAAAGAAGAAGAAGAAGAAGAAGAAGAAGACCCTTATTGCATTGTGGGCTTGGACGGAAACTGAAAGGGTTGTTGACGTCGGCTGCATACTCGACGCTGTCCATGTGTGTTTGTTGTAACAAGTGGAAAACATGGTGCAAACGTGCTGTGTTATTAACTGCCACAATCGTTCACGCGATCGCTTCGGGAATAAAAAGGATGGGGTGATATTTTTCTCATTTCCAACCTGGAAGCAATGCCAAGGAGGTGTGATCTGTGAGCTAACAAGGAGACGCCGAATGGCCTGGATAGCAGCCGTGGGACGACCAAACATCACTTTCAGCGCCATCAGCCGACACATGCTGGTGTGTTCACGGCATTTTCACACTGGTAAGTTTGAATCAAAACATGTGTTTTGCTCTTTCACGCCTAGCATTTAGTAGGCCGCTAGCGTTAGCCAAGCGAGCTGAGGGCACCAAACAAATAAAGTACTGTGTTTTGGTTAACAAAACACGTTGCCTGTTTACTTTGAGTGATTGCTAAGACCAAGAATGAATCCAAGAACCGTGATCAATGTACACAGTTTTAAAAGTAACAATGGGTGTGTGTGTTTTTCAGGGAGACCGGCTTATGAAATGGATGAAAGCCATCCAGACTGGGCACCCTCATTACATCTCGGACACACGGAGGTGGAAACCGCAGATAACAAGAGACTACACATATCTTTGTACGAGAAGGAACTTTCTCCAACAGGAGAGGAGAACAAGCGACTACAACAACTGGAAGCTGTTTGCAAGACTCAAGTTGTACTAAACATTGAAGGTATGTTTAATGTTCACTAACCTACTACTCAAGCTTTATGTCATCCGACTGTTTCAGCCGCACTGGACTCAACCTTGGACATTTGGAACGGGAGTCGAGAGTGGTAACCGCCAGGCTACAAGCCCGAACAGTCAACCTGCTGTTCAGCACGGTTCTTAAGTCTGAGGGAGTGAGGTTTACTGACGTACACTTACACAGCTGTAGTGGCTGGCATCCGTGACATTTATACACACTTTTTATGTCTTATTTCTACATAATACAAATCAATCAAATTCTACACTGGAAAATCAGTTTGGATGAGGCTCATGGCTGGTGAGTGCACAAACCCCTTTGGATCCGGTGCACTCAAGAGGCTTGTTTTGCTGTGCACTTCAAAAAAGGCTAACGGCACCCTCGTCTCAAGTTTTTTCCCCTCAGGAAATGTGCAGAGTCAGCGATTTTTACTCACTAAATGTTAATCATACAGAAAATACATTTATAACACAGTCCAATAGCTAATATTGATATTTAAAGTTACAATTTTGAGTTTTTTCACCTGCCACCCTGGTCGCACGTCACTGTTCCATATACTGTATAATCAGGCCTACATCAGGGGTGTCCAAACTATGGCCTGCGGACCAAATGCAGCCTGCCATCCATTTTGAAATGTCCCATATCAAAGTTTAAAAATACAGATGACTATGGCCCGCGTACATGTCTTTCATGGTTTTGTACTTCTTAGTTTAAACACCAGGTGGAGCTACTCTCTTTAACAAAGCAGAGTCTCCACAAGGAAAGCAATCACAAAATAAAAATCAGAACCAGAAATGGTGGAACCAAAGAGACGCAAGATTGCAAGCGAGAGCTATGTGTGGAATACGAATCACACACGAACGAATCAGTACCGTGATATAATTAGAGGGGCTTGGCTTTATATATATTTCAGTTTCCATCCAAGCCCACAATGCAATAAAGTTATTTCTTCTTCTTTTAGTTTAATATATATATATATATATATATATATGTGTGTGTGTGTGTGTATATAGACACACATGTTAACATTTACCAATAAAATGTTCACAAACAAAAAAATCTTATTATTTCTTTGCATGTGGCATGTTTGTCGCACTTAAATGTTTCAGATCATCAAACAAATGTAAATATTAGTCAGTGACAACACAACTGAATACAAAATACAGTTTTTAAATGAAAAAAATTAAAGTCTACATGGCCTGCATGGCAGAGTTCCAAGACGCAAACCATAGCTGAACAAAAACAACATTAAGGCTCGTCTCAATTTTGCCAGAAAAAATCTTGATGATCCCCAAGACCTTTGGTAAAATACTCTGTGGTCTGACACATTTCAGAAAAACAATAAAATGTGGTGGTGGTAGTGTGATGGTCTGTCATTGTTCTGCTGCTTCAAGACCTGGAAGACTGGCTGTGGTAAATGGAACCATGAATTCTGCTGTTTACCAAAAAATCCCAAAGGAGAATGTCCGGCCATCTGTTGGTGACTTCCAGCTGAAACCAACTTGAGTTCAGCAGCAGGATGATGATCCAAAACACACCAGCAAGTCCACCTCTGAATGGCTGAAGAAAAACAAAATTAAGTCTTGTGGTTTTGTCAAAGTCCTGACCTGAATCCTATTGAGATGCTGTGGCATGACCTTAAAAAGGCGCTTCATGCTGGAAAACCTTCCAATGAGGCTGAATGACAACAACTCTGCAAAGATGAGTGTGCCAGAATTCCTCCCCAGCGCTGTAAGAGACTCATTGCAAGTTATCACAAACGCTTGATTGCAGTTGTTGCTGCTAAGGGTGGCACAACCAGTTATTAGGTTTAGGGGAAAATCACTTTTTCACACAGGACATCTAGCTTTGGATTTTTTTTCTCCTTTAATAGTAAGTTTCATTTAAACCTGCATTTTTTGCTCAGTTGTGTTGTCACTGACTAATATTTAAATTTCTTTGGTGATCTGAAACATTTAAGTGTGACAAATATGCAAAAAAAAAAAAGAAATCAGGAAGGGTGAAAACACTTCTTCACACCATTGTATGAATCTCCAACTCAGAAACATGTATCTCGTCCTCTGAACTTCTCTGTCACTAGATGCATTCACGGATACTCTGAACATCCCAACAACGTCTTCATCATATGTGTATGTGTCGTCTAAATAAACAAATGCGAAGAAAACAAGTGGATATTCTTATCACACACTTTGTAAGTTCATGTGGAAGTAGAAATTGCTGCATTTAAGTATACATGGAAATACCAAAAAATACACTGAAAACATGAATTCAACTAAAATGATGTGTCTTTGAACGCATCCTCTCATTGCATAATAACACAGTGTGATTCAAATGTTGTGCTACTATTAAAGAAACGAGCGTTAGGTAAATACAGTAGATTTCCAGACGTGTGCTATCTTTTTTCTTGATTGAAATTTTCAGTTCATTTGGAGCTGTTTATACATACAAATATACCCTGTCCTGTCATTCATCTTTCTTTCAACAGAATACAGTAAAAAAAAAAAAAGGAAATATTTCAGACAGTTTCAATTTGTGTTTAAAAAAAAAAAAGTACAGTCCACAATCAGCTTCCAGAATAATTCCAGTTTGTTTCCTGCAGACATCCAGCAGCTGATTGGTCATCAAAAAGAACATCCCCCTCAGCCACAGAATGGGAGCTCCACTTTGGAGCGACAGCCTATTAAAGAGGAAGAGGAGAAGCCACAGCCCACCCACATTAAGGAGGAAGAGGCGGAGCCACAGCCCCCCTATGTTAAAGAGGAAGAGGAAGAACTCTCAATCACTCAGGAGGGAGAGCATCTTCTAGGGCCAGAGGAGGCTAATCTCGCCAGGTTGCCACTGACTGGTGTGAAGACTGAAGACCATGAAGACAAACCTGAGTCCTCACAGCTTCATCATCGTCCAAGTGAGGAGATGGGGGAGGCGGAGCCTTCGTGCAGCAGCTCACTGCAACACTTAACAGAAGCTGATGGAGACCACTGTGGAGGATCACAAGCAGACAACTTCTTAGCTCCACTGTCAGATAGTGACGACACAACGTCACACTCTCCTGAAGATGAAGACAGCGACTACAACCAAGAATCTCTGAGCAGCGATACAGACTGTGAAGGTGATATGACGACTCACACTGGCAACAAACACTCTGAAAGCTCTAAAAAGAAGACAGGTAAACGTTTTAACTGCTCAATTTGTGATAAAAGATTTTCTCGTAAGGGTAATTTGGCTCGGCACATGAGAACACACACAGGAGAAAAACCTTTTAGTTGCTCAGACTGTGGTAAACTCTTCACTCTAAAGGCACACATGCAATCACATATGAGAACACACACAGGAGAAAAACCTTTTAGTTGTTCAGACTGTGGTAAACGCTTCACTCGAAAGTCACCCATGCAATCACACATGAGAACACACACAGGACAAAAACCCTTTAGTTGCTCAGATTGTGGTAAAGGCTTCACTGGAAAGACGACCATGCAATCACATATGAGAACACACACGGGAGAAAAACCTTTTAGTTGCTCGGTGTGTGGTAAACGCTTTACTCGAAAGTCAGAGATGCATATACACATGAGAACACACACGGGAGAAAAACCTTTTCCTTGCTCATACTGTGGTAACCGCTTCACTCAAAAGTCAGCGATGCAGTCACACATGAGAACGCACACAGGAGAAAAACCTTATAGTTGCTCAGAGTGTAGTAAATGCTTCACTCAAAAGACACATATGCATTTACACATGAGAACACACACAGGAGAACAACCTTTCACTTGCTCAGACTGTGGTAAACACTTCACTCGAAAGACAACCATGCAAAGACACATGAGAACACACACACGAGAAAAACCTTTTACTTGCTCAAATTGTGGTGAGGCATTTTCTTGGAAGTCCTCTTTGAAAAGACACATGCAGAGTCACTAATGGTCTACTGTTTGACTCGTCTGACTTCCATGCAGTCACTGTGTTGTAATATTCTTTGCAAATGTCTTTGTTCAATAAATACATCTTGTTTTTATTAATGTGGCAAAGAAAGACATTGTAACTGCAGCGGTTTCATTTGTAGTTAAAGGTGTTTTATTTGACTGTATGTTGTCATCACTAAATGCTGTAACAGATGAAGTCACTTCCTGTTCAATTACTTTACTGACTTAAGTTCTTATGATTCACTCATTGGGGTGTGGACGACTTTCAGGAGGCCTTTGAAGGATTTGAGTGAGCAAAATAATAGTTTTTGCTTTTTTTCTTATTTTGCATTGTTGATTTGATTTTGTTCACGCAATTGTATGTAATAAAAGGTAATCATTATTATTTTGTTGATATTGTTGTATTACATAATGATGAAATGTTCACCGATAAGTGTATTGATACATTGCAACAAGACATTTGTCACCCTCCTGCACCGTACAGCCGCTGTTCCGGGACACACTTCCATGCATACCTGACCCAGGTGCCCACTTTGGCGGTTCTGGCCTGAATTACGTCCTTGGCACTCCCCTCCCCAACGAAACATTTTTTTTACACATTTACACTACTAGGTTTTATTGACAAAAACTATTTTTTGTAACTATATTAAGTTATACCTTTATCTTTGAACACAGTTTCTCCTCTTCTTCTTCCATCCTCTTTCAAAATTGTGCACCTGATGGCTTTGACGATCTCTTTTTCATGTTTTGCTGACAAAAATAACGGCACTTAATTGTCATCACCCATGGTCACTCAACTTGCAGTCAAGGCTAAACCAACTCATATAGTCTCATATAGACTCATATACACAGAGAATGCCGCCCTGGGCAATTGCCCATATGGCCCATAGCTAGAACCGCCACTGTGCCCGGCGCTATCTGGGCATAGGTCAACCATGTTTGAAGGTCAGTTTCGGCTTGCCCGGCTTTCTGGACGCCTTGTCTGGGCCCCAGTGGGCTGGTGCAGTCCAAGGCGGGTTGTTTGACCTGAATGCCGCCCCGTAGTCAATGGAAGGCAATGCAGCAATTCAGCAGCAATGAAAGAGGAAAAAGGGTCTGCTTGACAGGAAAATTTCAATTTAAAAAGTTGCCGAATCAAAGTGTGGATAAAACCAAAGTTGTGTGTACATATTTTGGTGATGACTTGTCTTTTCATCGAAGTAAGAGTCTGAAGTACCACCTTCGGGCAAAGCATATTTTTGCTAATGTTAACAAGGATGCTAACAACATGGGCATCTAACTAAACTGGCGGAGTGCACCTGACTCGGACTTAAAAAAAAAAAAAACACAACAGCCACACCACCTCATCCAGTGGAACTGTCCATCCAAACATCCATTTTCCTCTGCTTGTCCGGGTCGTGGGGGCAGCAGTCTCAGTAGGGAAGCCCAGACTTCCCTGTCCCCGGCCACCTCTTCCAGTTCCACCGGGAGGACACCAAGGCATTCCCAGGCCAGCTGTGAGACATAATCCCTCCAGTGTGCCCCTGGTCTTCCCTGGCACTTTCTACCGGCTGGGCATGCCCGGAACACCTCACCAGGGAGGCGTCCGGGAGGCATCCTGACTAGATGCCCGAGCCACCTCAACTGGCTCCTCTCGATGTGAAGGAGCAGCGGCTGATCCTCTCCCGGATGACTGAGCTCCTCACCCTATTTCTTAGTGTGAGTCCAGCCACCCTATGGAGGAAATTCATTTCAGCCGCTTGTATCTGCGCTCTCGCTCTTTCGGTCACGACCCAAAGCTCATGACCATAGGTGAGGGTGGGAACATAGATCGATCGGTAAATTGAGAACTTTGCCTTCCGGCTCAGAACCACGATGCTCCAGCCTTCCCTCACTCGTGAACAAGACCCAGAGATACTTGAACTCCTCCACCTGGAGCAGGACCTCATTCCCAACCCGGACAGTGCAATCCACCCTTTTCCAACTGAGAGGCATGGCCTCGGATTTGGAGGTGCGGAGTCTCATCCCATAAGCTTCACACTCAGATGCAAACCGTCCCAGTAAAGGCTGAAGGTCACAGCCCGATGAGGCCATCAGGACCACATCTTCTGCAAATAGCAGAGACGAGAACTTAAGGGCCCCAAGCTGGACTCCCTCAAAGCCTTGGCTGCACCCAGAAATTCTGTTCATGAAGATGATGAACAGAATATGTGACAAAAAGCAGCCTTGGCAGAGGCCAATGTTTACCGGAAACAGGCTCGACTTACTGCTGGCAATGCCAACCAGGCTTCTGTTCCAGTCGTACAAGGACCGAATGGCATGTACTAGCGCACCACCAATCCCATACTTCCGGAGCACCCCCCACAAGACACCGGGAGGGATACGGTCAAATGCCTTTTCCAAGTCTACAAAGCACATGTAGACTGGTTGAGCAAACTCCCATGTACCCTGCAGTACCCTTGCAAGGGTGTAGAGCTCGTACAGTGTTCCGCGACTGGGACGAAAACCACATTGCATCTCCTGTCGACTAACAGTCATACCCTTCTCTCCAGCACCCTGGAATAAACTTTCCGAGAGAGGCTGAAGAGTGTAATCCCCTATAATTGGAACACGCCCTCCAGTCACCCTTCTTGAAAAGGGGGACCACCAACCTGGTCTGCCAATTCAGAAGTACTGTTCCCGACTTCCCACACAAAGTTGAAGAGATGTGTCAGTCAAGACAGTCCCTCAACATCCAGAGCCTTGAGGAATTCAGGGCAAAACTCGTCCACCCCCGGAGCTTTGAATGCTGAGGAGTGTTTTAACTACCCCAGATACCTCAGCCACGGTGATGGAACTGTCCGCGTTCGTGTCCTCGGACTCTGCTTCCTCTATGGAAAGTACAGTATATGTCCGTGGGATTGAGAATGGCGTGAAAGTATTCCCTCCACCGCTCGACTATATCCTCAGTCAAGGTCTGCAGGGCTCCGTTGCCACTGTATACGGTGTGGACCGGGCACTGCTTCCCCTTAAACACTCGACAAACGGCAGACTCTGCCAGACGTTCCCAACACACCCTCACTACATGTTTGGGTCTCCCAGGTCTGTCCAGCATCCTCCCCCATCATCTAATCCAACTCATCACCAGGTGGTAATCAGTTGACAGCTGTTTAAACCCTTGTTACCTGGGAGGTGCAAGACCCTTGCTCCCTCGTGCAAGAAGCAGGCGCACCTCCCTACCTGACTACTCCGTTTAAAGGATTACATCTCCCCACGTTGAGGGACAGAGACCTCTAAGTTAGGGGTGAGGGGAACTCACCCAGGTATTCACAGCCTTTGTGGTGCAGAGGCGGCCCCGCTTCATCCGGGCCACGCACAGCCAAGGTAACCGCTTTTGGTTGCCCGCGACACCGGACCCTCTGCTTTTACGACTGCTCCACCTCTAAATGGTTAGTTACTATTGGAAAGGACCTGGGAAGGCTATTCATCTGTTAGCGATCAGAGGGACCTGTCTCAATGTACAGTACTACAGGAACAACCTCAAAGGAATTAGTCTTGGTCACACTGCATACACTTTTATATCACAGAAGATACGGGGTGACAACTCTTAGATGGTTACAAGAGTAAAAGGCTTACTAGGATAGATTGGCAAGGGCATTAGCAGATAAACACATCAATTAGGAATAAAATACTTAAAGGACTACCCTAGATGAGCTCCACTCTCACATACTGCAGCTAGATAGTAAGAGGCGTAAGGCTAGGATTTGATTCCAGATATGTAGAATATCGTATTTGTATTTGTACTTTATCCCACAGCGGGGAAATTCACTTGTTACAGCAGCAAGCAAGATACGCAAGTAAAGAATAAAGTGTAAAGAATACATATTGACTACAACATGGTTCAGGTGGTTTCACCTATCAGGTGGCAGCTGGTTAAGCTCACTCCAGCTGACAAAGTCCCTGATGACTGTCTTGTATTCCAGATCATTCCCCTCTGAAACACAACCCACAATGGCTGTGTCATCGGAGAACTTCTGGATGTGACACTGTGTGGAGTTGTGTGTGAAGTCCGAGGTGTAGAGGGTGAAGAGGAAAGGGGAGAGCACCGTACCCTGAGGGGCACCTGTGCTGCAGAGTACCATGTCAGACACACAGTGACGGAGCCTCACATACTGTGGTCTGTTGGTGAGGTAGTCTATAACCCATGCAGTCAGGTGTTGGTCTACTCCCACACTCTCCATCTTCACTCTGAGTAGTGACGGCTGGATGGTGTTAAAGGCACTGGAGAAGTCAAAAAACATGACCCTCACAGCGCTCCCGCTGTCCTCCAGGTGTAGCAGAGATCTGTGCAGCAGGAAGATCACTGCGTCGTCCACTCCGATCCGAGGCCGGTAAGCAAACTGCAGGGTGTCCAGCTGAGTGCCCACCATGGGTCGCAGGTGCTGCAGGATAATCCTCTCATGGTCTTCATCAGGTGAGAGGTCAAGGCAACAGGCCTTGGTGGTTAGGCTCCTTGGGACGCGGTGTCTTTGGTATCGGGACCACACAGGAGGTCTTCCACAGGGCCGGGACCTTCTCCAGGCTCAGGCTGAGATTGAACAAGTGCCTGAGAACTACACAGAGCTGGTCAGCACAGTCCTTGAGGATTCTAGGGCTGATGCCGTCCGGTCCCGAGGCCTTCCTTGCCTTGATCTTCTTCAGCTGACTCCTCACCTGATCATCAGTTATGGAGAGGGGGGTAGAGGATGGCTGGGATGGGGATGTGGGGGTGAAAAGTGGTGAGTTGGTAGGGGAGGGACGGGGGGCAGACTCAAATCTGTTGAAAAACAGATTGAGTTCATCTGCCCAGATCTTGTCCCCACTGGCTTGGTCTCTCCCCACTACTTTACCATGGCCTGTGATGGTCTGCAATCCTCTCCAGACTTCCCTGGCATTATTCTCCTCCAGCCGCTTCTCCAGTTCCTGTAGTAGTCCTTCCCCTTCCTGATCTTATGCCGGCGTTCCCTCTGGACTCTGCACAGCTCCTCCTTGTCCCCCGAGTTGAAGACCCTCTTCTTCTTATTCAGCAGGTCTCAGAGGTCACCCAGGGTTTGTTGTTGGGAAAACACCGCACCAACTTGGAGGGCACAGTGTTCTCCACACAGAAGTTGATATAGTCTGTGATGCAGTGTGTCATGCTGTCAACGTCACTGCCATGGGGACTACAGAGCGCTTCTCAGTCTGTTGTCTGGAAGCAGTCTCTGAGCCTAGCACTGCTCTCCTTAGACCACTGCTTCACAGGCCTCTTCACAGGGCGTTGTCTATTCACTACTGGAGTGTAGTCTGTGACGAGATGGACAAAGTTGTGATCAGAATGACCCAGCGGGGGGAGGGGGATGAGGTGTATGCATCCTTGATGTTTGCATACAGGAGGTCCAAAGTTTTATTGTCTCTAGTGTGGCATTTGACATACTGGGTGAAGGTGGGAAGAGCAGAGGACAGAGAAGCATGATTGAAGTCACCGGAGATGAGGAGGAGGGATTGGGGGTGCTGGTTCTGAAGTTGAGAGACGATGGTGTGGATCTGCTCTATAGCTGCAGCAGCGACCTCTGAGGGGGGGATGTACACAGTCATAGCAATAACATGTGAAAACTCCCTCGGAAGGTAGTACGGCCGCATGCTAACCGCTAATAGTTCCACGTCTCTGGTGCACAGTTGCTCCTTCACACAGATGTGTCCCGGGTGGCACCATCTATCATTCACAAACACAGCGATTCCCCCTCCCTTCTTCTTACCGCTCTCCGTTGCCTTCCTGTCCGCTCGTACCAGCTGTAATCCGTCCAGTGTGACGTGTGAATCCGGAGAAAGTTCACTCAGCCACGTCTCCGTGAAGCACATGAGGCTGCATTCCCGGTACTCCCTCTGCAGTTGGGTCAGCGCCGTTAGCTCTTCCATCTTGTTGGGGAGAGATCTTACGTTCCCCATGATGGCAGACATGGCTTGTATCGTCTTTTCCGTTTCTTGCACTGCACTCCCAACCTGCATCCTCTTCTGCTCCTCCGCAGCTCCTTGGGGATCTCCGGCCTCTCCGCGCAGAGAGGGGGTGTGTGGCACAGGGCTAACAGCTGATCCCGGGTGTAAACAATTGAGCCTTGGTTGAATGGGGAGTCGTGACTGAAGAGGTTTCCCACAGTTGAACTGAAAAGTTCAAAGAGCATCAAGTCGCAGACTAGAAAAGTAACAATATGAACCTCCATAGCTGCACACTCGACCAAATGCGACCAAAAGAAAAAGTAAGAAGACTAAAATACTATGAAAACACTAAAAGGTGGAAGAAAAGTACAGAGCTGCTGTAACCGGCAGCCACTCACACGGCGCCATTTTGGGAGTTTGGTTTAGGGGAGAGGTAGAGCTGGGTGTCATTGGCAAAACTGTAGAACTGGATACTCAATCTACAGAAGATGTTATCAAGGTGGAGAAGGCAGATGAAAAGAATTTTGTCCATCCACAATCCTTATGTGAGACGTCTTTCTCTTTTCTGTGCGTTCCAAAGATTTAAAAACAGCTAAAAAGAGGCAGCTAAGAATGCACGTAATACACATTGGCTGCTTGGAGCATGTGTCCAAATATAGTGCACTATATTCCCTCTTTTTATTTCATAACTTCACAGTGACATGTTTGAGACTCTTGGTCTCTGATATAATGGATATAATATATTATGAAGAATGAAATATGTTTTATTTTTGAGCAATTACTGTTGTAATTTACTTTTTTTAACCGTATAATTAACCTGAGCCAGGGCCAAGGCACATCGGTGAGGTGACCCCCCCCACCCCAGCACATACAACTCAAGCTGGAACAGACACATTGGAAAACAATACTTTATTAGGTGTTGTATTCAATGTATTAGTACCAGTATCGCTGATATTGATACAGATATTGTACTTTTTAATTTTTCAATAAAATCGAATAATTTTGTCAATTTGCAAGTCATTTATTATGATTATAATCAGAATAAATAGACAATATTTTCGGGGGAAAACAAATGCTTGTTTCAATACACTTATTTGTGAACATTTCATCAATATGTAACACAACAATATGAACAAAATAACATGATTCCCTTTGACAACATACAATTGTTTGAGTATAATCAATCAACACTGCAAAAGAAGAAAATGAAAATGATTAAAGTAGTTGTTTTTGCTAACTGAAATCCTTCAAAGGCCTCCTGAAAGTGGTCCGTACCCCAATTAGTGAATCATAAGAACTCAAGTCAGTAAAAGGAATCAAATCACTACTTTCCAGACCGAATCGTGAAATAATTCAACAGGAAGTGACTTGATCAGTTACAACATTTAGTGATGACAGCATACAGTCAAATAAAACACCTTTAACTTCAAATGAAATCACTGCAGTCACCATGTCTTTCTTTTACACGTGAATAAAAACAAGATGGATTTATTGAACAAAAGACACGTGCAGAGAATATTACAACACAGTGGCAACACAGTGACTGCATGTCAGTCAGGCGAAGAGTAGACCGTCAGTGACTCTGCATGTGTCTTTTCAAATTGCACTTCCAAGAAAATGTGATACCACAATTTGAGCAAGCAAAATGTTTTTTTTCTCCTGTATGTGATCTCATGTGTCTTTGCATGTTTGGCTTTTGAGTGAAGCGTTTACCACAGTCTGAGCAACTAAAAGGTTTTTCTCCTCTGTGCGTTCTCATGTGCGCTTGCATGTTTGTCTTTCGAGTGAAGTGTTGACCACAGTTTGAGCAAGTAAAAGGTTTTTGTCCTGTGTGTGTTCTCATGTGTGATTGCATGTGCTTCTTTAAAGTGAAGCCTTTACCACAGTTTGAGCAAATAAAAGGTTTTTCTCCAGTGTGTGTCCTCATGTGTGATTGCATGTTTGTCTTTCGAGTGAAGTGTTTACCACAGTCTGAGCAACTAAAAGGTTTTTCTCCTGTGTGTGTTCTCATGTGCCTTTGCATGGCTGTCTTTTGAGTGAAGTGTTTACCACAGTCTGAGCAACTAAAAGGTTTTTCTCCTGTGTGTGTTCTCAGGTGCAATCGCATGTTTGTCTTTCGAGCAAAGAGTTTACCACAGTCTAAGCAACTAAAAGGTTTTTCTCCTGTGTGTGTTCTCATGTGTTGAGCCAAATGGCTCTTAAGAGAAAATCTTGTATCAGAAACTGAGCAGTTAAAATGTTTACCTGTCTTCTTTTTAGAGCTTTCACAGTGTTTGTTGTGAGTCGTCATATCGCCTTCACAGTCTGTATCGTTGCTCAGAGATTCTTGGTTGTAGTCGCTGTCTTCATCTTCAGGAGAGTGTGACGTTATGTCGTCACTATCTGACAGTGGAGCTAAGAGGTTGTCTGCTTGTGATCCTCCACAGTGGTCTCCATCAGCTTCTGTTGTCATGTGTTGCAGTGAGCTGCTGCATGAAGGCTCCGCCTCTCTCATCTCCTCACTTGGACTATGATGAAGCTGTGAGAGCTCAGGTGGTTTGTCTTCATGGTCTTCACTCTTCACAGAGACACCAGTCAGTGGCAACCTGGCAAGATTAGCCTCCTCTGGCCCGAGAAGATGCTCTCCCTCCTGAGTGATTGAGAGTTCTTCCTCTTCCTCTTTAACATAGGGGGACTGTGGGTCCTCCTCTTCCTCTTTAACACAGGGGGGCTGTGGCTCCTCCTCTTCCTTTTTAATGTGGGTGGGCCGTGGCTCCTCCTCTTCCTCTTTAATAGGCTGTCGCTCTGGCTGCTCCAAAGTGGAGCTCCCACCCTTTGGCTGAGGGGACATTCTTCTTGATGATCAATCAGCTGCTGGATGTCTAGAAGACACAAACAGGAATTATTGTGAAAGACAACAAAAAAATTTTTACTCTTTAGTTTTAATGATGGACTGTTGAGATTTTCATGTCAGTTTCTGCCAGCAATACTGGTGTCAGGAGCTAATTTGAAATATTTGTGTGCCCCATTCATGGCCTGCAGGAGTGTGTAGCATTCTCCAGGACAGGGGTCACCAACGTTTTTCCTTGTGAGAGCTACTTTTACAAAACGAAAATGGCCTCTCCTTTCATGCATTCTCAGTGACAATTACACACTCGTGCACCTTCATATATATGAAGACTTCCCCACATACAGAGATACCTGTACACACGTACATATGCACACTCACAGTACATGCGTACTTCCCCACATTACTCACTGAGTTAACCAGGGTGTTATTATGTTGTTGGTTTTATTACAGCGACGGTGATGTCAGCAATATGATTATAGTTTTTTTTACAATGATGTACATTACAGTTATTGTCATTCTGATCAGTATCATAGTTCATCATTTCATTACTACTATTATGTGTGACTGTTTCAATGCAGTATTGTCATTGTGGTTGTTGATATTATTTTGCCCCTTCCGTCAGGGTCGGAATAGTCGTCACAGATATTTGCTGATGTAGTCCCGTATGTTTCTGTTGTTCTGTTATTGTTGTCACAATTGTTGTTGCTGCTGCTGTTGTCCTTGTCTCTGTCTTTTTTGTCCCCCTCTTATCCCTGCACCCCCCCCCCTTTTCTTTTCACTTCTTCTCTGTCCCCTCCTGCTCCGGTCGCTCCAAATTTGCATAATAAAGCATCAAAGTCAAATTCTGTATAACAAGGGAAGTGTATCTCACACTTTACCCTGGCAGAGTAAATCTGTTGAGCACGTAAGGTCCTTTATATCTACAATTCTATCTGCCTTAACGGCTAGACAAGACAAGGGGGAGAAAAAAAAGATCCTCCAGACTATTAGTAGGATAACGAAAGCAGGGCTAGCAATTACTCTGTTATGGGTGCTAGCACATATAGGAGTGGAGGGGAATGAGTTGGCAGAAACATATGCAAAGTAGTGGTTAATATTAAGTAAAGCTGAAATTAAGTCAATTGTGGAAAAAAAAGCTTACAAAGATGTGGCAGGAAGAATGGGGCAGAGAACCAAAATGTAGGCATTTGTATAACATTCAAAAAAGAGTGGACCAAGTAAGAAGGACCAGCAGGAATAGGAGAAAAAGTATTCACAACACAAAATTTGGCTTTGCATGTACAGTACTACATAGACCTGCTAGCACTAGCGGGCTAACGTTAGCGGCTAACAATAGCACATTCATTTAGAACGGCATCGTATTTAAACAACTTAAAGAGTGCAAAGGGTTATGGCATTTATATTACCTCATTGGCCACATGCACTAGAGAGGAGGACAATATGGTCTTCTGAGAGTTACAACAGCAACTCGATAAGGCGACTTCTTGCTCTTTGGCTTGGCGATGTCTTGGTGTGCACCAATTTCTAACGTCTTACTGAAACACTCCAACTAGCGAACATTGGTTCCACTACATATTCTTCTTGTTTTTTTAATTATTTTTTGTGGGGCGGGGGAGTTAACAAGCAACTTATGGTGTGCATTACCTCCACCTTTTGGTAAGGGGTGTGGATAGAGACCTCTAAAACAAAACCACAAAATAAAAAATATTAATAATTAATAAGATAAATAAAATAACATGATAATAACGAAACTTCCTTAAGTACTTCTGTATTTCCCTCAACCCTACATGCTTTGAATCTAACCGCAGAATATCCTTAACTACCAATCTAATATTTTCTTTTTCCAATTACGTCTTCATTTTTTGTCTTTCATTGTTATACTTACTACAATGAATTAATACATGCTCGATGTTTTATATTTCATTACAATATTCACACAAACCTGTGTCCGGTTCAAACTCTTGTAACACTTGTAAAACACAGCAAAATTACAGAAGAGACAAGACAACAAGCCTATCTTTTTACTCGCGAGGAGAACGTAGGAACGTACCAGAGTTCCCACACCGCTCTAAATACGTTTTCTAAGCTCCCGCTTTTTATTTGGGTATTCCCTATCTACAAGGTTGTGCAACTCTAGGGGATGGGGTGACAACGCAGCTGCACAACTGTACTTGTCTTTCTCTATGTGTGTGCGTCTCTGTGGCAGTTATCAGTAATACATGTGTGGTATGAAGCACATTTCAGCACAGCCTCGAAGGACATCAGTTAGTATGCGACTGCAACCTTGGAGTCAGCAGACACCATGGTGCCATGAGTCGCCATCTTCTCTGTTGCTGGGTCACCGCTGCATTCCTAAAACAGACATTCCTACAGGGCAACACACTTTAACGCTACTACGATATACGTATGAGTGATAATTATATTGCTGGTTAATTTATGTCCAGTTCCAACAACCTGTGCTCTGTTTTTTCAGTTTAATTGAGCTATTTAGATACACACTCCTGATCAAAATCTTAAGACCAGTTGAAAAAAAGCTAGAATTTGCATTTTGCACATTTGGATCTTCATGCCAATTATTGCCAAATATTTGAGAAAAATCACACGTGAAGCTCCCAGGAACCTGTTATTCTCCAGTACTGTCTGTTCGATCGAATTTGGTTTATTTGTTAAAAAAAAAAAAAAAAAAAAAAAAAAAAAAGCATCACATGACTGAAGGTGTATTCATCAAACAGGATGACGTATTGAATACCCATGTGACATAACTATGACCCGCATTATATGATACTGGGTGGTTGTACAAGGTAAATAATTGGGAAATCTAGGCGACAACAGAAGGTACTACGAAGACTATTTGAGTAATTGTAACGAGATGACCGGAGAGACCACTGGTATGTAACAATTATTATTGTTCCCAAGTTACAAACTGTAGTAGGAAGTAATAATTTCATTCTATTCCTCTTTGCTTTGAAGGTTATCAACCGAACGTGTGCACCTGTAAATAGTTTAAGTGTGAAATTGAACTCAAGTCTACTGGAATTGAGTTGATTAAGCGTTCTCGACGATCTTCTCGGCCTTTTTAAGTGCAGGCTGGCGTAAAGTCCAAGAGAACTTGACAGTTGATAAACCATGGCAGCAGTTGGTGGATGGAGAAGAGATCCTAATACTCCTGGCCAAGAGTATTTAAGGAAGTGAAAGTGAGGTTTTGTCTCATTTTAACAACTCATTTATCAACCTTAATCACTTGTCGTTATTGTTCACATGGATTACATTTTTGGTTTTAATTGTGGGCTACATAGATTCTATGTCTTTAAGATTCAGTGTGATGTTTGTTGGTGGTGGTTCCATCAAATGTGTATTCAAGGAATTTGTTTGTCTTGCTTGTTAAAGTCCTTAAACGTTCTCCTTACTGTCACTGTTGTTACTGTGGCCCTTATAACTTTATACTCTACTGTATGTGATTAATGAAACTAGCCCTGATTCATGCATGATTACAAGTACTGTATGTACAGAACAAAGCACATGTTGTGCTATGATGCATTCAGGTGCACGCATTGAGGCGCACTCGTAATTGTGAGTGTTGGGCACTACCTGTTTTTCACTGTTATTCTCGTACCCTCTATGACAACAATATTTGATGGAACTCACCTTCCTTTCCACAGGGTATTATATTTATATATCGGTGTCTTTTTAAAATCCGCCCTTTATTGGTCATCTTGAGCAACATCATAGTATTTATTCAGAAATTGTCAACAAAGACTATCGACTAGAACATGTTCTGAGAGGTGGACACAATTTCAACCTGCCTGACAGTGTCTGCTGCATAAAATGTCTCCCAACCCCTACCCATCCTCATTCTCAGGTGATGTACTAACATCATATGTGCTTTATTCTGTTTGTGTTTGTGATCATGCATGAAAAAACTTGTGAATCAGTGTAAGATTTTCAGTTGTAAAAATGGCCTCTTACTAGCCATAGCATCTGAAGTATACACCAGAAGCTGAAGTTGTGAGCTCATCATATTTATTCCAGGTACCACAAGACAGTCCGACAGCATTTCCCCCCCCCCCCCCGCACACCCAACAGGCCACCACACACACCAATTCAACCAGACCCCTACAGTATATATAGTGAGAGCCCAACCATAACTGCTTAATTGGAGGGTGAAGTAGTTGCTACACAAGTCATATTTACATTTTCAAAATCCTTCCTTTATGTTACAAATGCATTTTAATGTGAGTTCATTTAGGTTTTAATTTCTGTATACGTTAACCTCTATAATATACAGTATGTAACTATATTTACAAAAACAACTGCATAGTTAACCCTCCCCTCCTCCAGGTGAAACTTGGGAGAGTCTAATCAGGGTGATGACATGCACCTGGCCTGCACGCACATGGGCACGCTTCCATGCTTGTGCCTCAACCAATCACCTCAAAGAAAGGAGAAACTGATGAGACATTAGAAACAACCAATAACCTCTGTGAAAAACTAACTAATTAAGAATCCAATCATTAGCAGTTAAAGATTAATTGGCAAATAGATATAATATAAATAAAGCACTAACCAAAATGTCACCAGAAACTAGATACATTGTACACAAATAGAAAAGTGAGATTATGTAAGCGGGGCATACACCTGATCAGTGAGGGAGGGTTGGCAGCTCCCTCACAATCAGGACTACCGGTAGTTTCATTTATCACAGATAAAGTTATCGAGGATACATACAGTATTTCAGCCTGATTTAGTCTTTTTGCAAGATTTGTTGTGTAAATCTTCAATTTATAAAAAACAATGACAAGCTCAGTATACAGTATAAAGTTACATCTTGCTTGGCCTGCCACGATAACAAATTTAGCTGGTCGATAATTGTGCTATAATTTATCGGAGATAAACAATAACATCGCTTGTTTTTAGACAATTTTTTTTCATGGTACTCAAGTATAGTGTACCTGTGCCTTGAAGGACTCACCCTGTCCCTGTTAAGAAAAAAACTACTCCAATAAAACCTACACACACACACAGAGTTATGTGTTATTGTTAAAATAATGTAGGGGGTCATATTTGAGCTGGACCACAGCAATTTGCGACGTATTTGGTTGCATTTCTTTTGCAATGTAGCGAGCGACACTGTTAGCGCGTACCATTTTGCGCTGTTTCGTTTTAGGCTCTGCTGCACATCCACACTGGAGCTGTGGCATTCGGCTTAGAAACTATCGCTTTTGTGCTTCATCCATATTCACGTTTGCTTGCTAACTTGCAGTCTTACTGTAATACTAGCCATGCATCAAAAGATGACACCAACAGACAAAAACTGAAAATTGTGGTGACTCTTCTCCAGGAAACTGGTAGGAAATATTTTGGTATTTCATAGACTTGTCCATAAAATTCCAGTTAAAGTGTCAGTTTCAGTAAATACTCATGTTCCATAAATAATATTAACATTTTGATGCAATATCACACATGCTCTTATTTTTTTGTCACTTTTGTGGGGAACAAAAACATGAGTTAACGTCAGCAATTTGGTAACAATGAAGTGATTTCTAAATCTGCAGTGGAATACAGTTGCGCCTATAGGATTATTTTTTTATTTCTTCCGCTACACTTGAAATAATATTTGTTGAATTGATTCCACCACTAACAATGTACAAGCTTACTGAACGACATCTTTTTTTAAAACCTAGATTCTATGTCATTCAGAGTCAATGTGATGTTTGTTGGTGGTGGTTCCATCAAATGTGTATGTTCAAGGCCCACCGGCAGGAAAGGAATTTGTCTGTCTTGCTTGTTTAAGCGTAAGAGTGATTATTGTTACTGTAGCCCTTATATGTAACTTTATCTGTGATGAATGAAACTACTCCTAAATCACAAGTTTTGTCATGCATGATCACAAATACGTACAGAATAAAGCACATACTGTATGATGTTAGTACTTCACCAGAGAATGGGGATGGGTGGGGGACATTTTATGCAGCAGAGTCAGGTGGAGTCAGGCAGATATAATGTGTACACCCCTCATAACATGTTCTGGGCGATAGTCTGTGTTGACAATTTCTGAAATAAGAAACTAACAACACTGCCACAAGACGGTAGTTGAGTAAGAAGCTTTTTATTGTAACAATCATGGCTACTGTCGGCCGTAACCACGCCACGAAAAGCTCACCAGCAACCCGAACAAGGCACTTCCTCAACTGACGCCCCCACACACCTGGTGCGTTAAAGGTAACCCAAAACGGTCAGACACTCCAGAACACAAACATGCATAACAGCAACACTTCAGGGTCGCTACTATTATTGAGCAACACATCGACACAACATCAATAGAGTTTGGGTAATGTGCCGCAACGCTTCACGACGCCTCATCTACCCATCGCTAGTTATATTATGAACATTAACTTCATTCTAACTTTTAAAGTCCGGTCTCCAACTTTGTCAAAGTTCTTTTTCTGTAGGCGGAAATTACCCAGACTCTTCTTCTTTTATTGTGGTATTCTAAAGAAGCAGTTGTAAGAATTCCTTTCACTCAATTTATGTAGCTAGTACACGATGCACACGTAGAGACCGACGCTCTAGTTCTTCTTCTACTGTCATCTCTTCTTCGTCTTCTGTATTTACTACGTCACTGTAGTGTTTGTAGATATTGCCACCTAGTGTCCACACTAAGACACCACCTGCACTCAACTGTAGAATTACTGATAATTTGTCTGTTTACACCGGAGAGTTGGTGGCCATTTTGCTAACTTGCCAGACAAGATGTCATTTTTGAGATCCTCCAGACTATTAGTAGGATAAAGAAAGCAGGGGTAACAATTACTCTGTTATGGGTGCCAGCACATATGGGGGGGGGGGGGGGGGTGAGTTGGCAGATACATATATGAAGACAGCAACAGGGAGAGCACAAGTAGAGTAGAAGTATTAAGTAGAGTAAAGCTGAAATAAAGAAAGGCTTATGAAAGACTTATGAATCAGGGAGAATCGGACAGATAACCAAAGGGTAGGCATTTGTATAATATTCAAATAAGAGGGGACCAAGTAAGACGGACCAGCATAAATAGAAGAGAAGAAGACATCATAACAAGAATGAGTTTAGACCATTAGACTCTTGACATGTTCTTTACAGGTATATATTTTCATTTCTAAGGAAAATAGGACTTACGTATAGATGATAGAGTGGGTCAGATCGTGATCCACACTCCTATTCAGAAGGTGGCGGTAATACACCCCTAAAAGCTGCTTGCCAACCGCCAATAAACAATAGAAGTAAAACATGCAGAAGATTTCTGGGTAATTCCCGCCTACCAATTCAAACCACTGAGCTGTATAATACATCTGGATAGCTCATACTCAACTTAAGGTATGAAAGTAGCTTTTTTCACGAGCTATATTTTTGTCATACTATCCTAATATTTTGTATGAATTACTCCAAACTTACCTGGTTTGAATCACTGTTTTGTTGACTATTCAGCAACATTGCTTACAGTTGTCAAAGTCACTGTGGCTAGTTAGTACATGGTGTTTTGTCGTGACTGACTGTTGCAACCGTCCCCATGCTAATATCAAAATAGACCACACGAGGCACAATTAATATATTTTACTGCTCATGACGGGCAGAATAGGGAATCATAATAAGAAATTAATGCTAATGATAAACAAAATAATTCCTCAAATAACTTGTTGAGCAAAAATGAGCAATTAGTTATTGTTGTATGTGTTGTGCTTTGGAACAAACAAAATAAATCTTCCTGTGAAAACAATCATATAAATCATATCATATACTAAATAAATCATCTAAATATAGAAATTGTATTGTTTGTTTTCAGTATGCAAAGAGTGAGGAAGCGAGTCACTAACAGAGGGGTTCCCCTCAGTATTTTGGAGGATGAAGAGGAAGAAGATGTCTGTTTTTTTTCTGTGAGTTAGCAGAAATGTTCTGGGTTCTGCAGAATTGTTCAGAAGCTGCTGGAATAGTTCACAAGACAGCAGATTTGTTGGGGAAGAGGCGAGTGTTGTAGTTTTATTTTTTAAGCATTTGTGTGCCTTTTAACAAAACTTAAAAATCAAACTTTATATTCACTGGAGTTTTAAAACAATGTGAATTTTGTTCACTAAAACTGTTCACTGTTTGTTCACTTGTTTAATAAATGTTTTTTGCACTCCAAATTATTCTATTCTTTTTGTCCCAAACTGAAATATTGAGTTTTTATAGCTTCTGTAACATTTGCACATTGACTCAAAGTAGGCCTGTGTTTTACACAAAACTAAACTTATTAAATACTTTAATATTGTATACTGTGGTTATTTAAACAAAAAGCATAACATTTTGGTGAAGTTTACTGTTTTTTGATATGTTGCAACCGTCCCTGATCGGTCCCCAGGTTTGGGGTTAGTTGCAATGTCTGAATTTTTTAATTCAAATAAATATTGTGATTGATATGTTATATGTAGCCATCTTTAAATGGTATGGCTATTTAGCAGACAGATGTAGCTTTACCATGTAAAGATTTGGTGTGCCTAGTCTAAATAATCTCTGAGTAATTGAGAGTAATTTAAAAATTGTTGCAACTGTCCCCAGTCTCCCCTAAATAGTGTTCAATGCAGATGAAGAGGCTCGCAGAACATCTATATTTAAAATTAAAAAGCGAGGAGATTCTCCCATTTCTTCAAGTAACGCAACCTTCGTCCCTTAAAAACGATTTTACAGTATACGTTATTCTCTATCTTTGGCTATATTAAATGTACTTTTTCCCCTTCCAATTCTCATTGCCTTCGCTAATGGTGATTGCAACCCCACGCACAACGTGCTCACGTATTTTCTCAGGTAAAGTTGTTTGCACTGATTGTCTAAATATTGTGAGTAGTACGTTCATGAGAATATGTGTTTTCATTGAATTGTTCGTGTTTAAAATTTCCTGCTGTGTAGTTTCAACCTGGCTGGTGGTAGACTAATGTGGAAGACTACCTCGTGTTTAAGCTAGCGCCCTTGGAAGGCGAAATGAGGTATGAAACTGCGGACCATATGTACATTTCAGACTGTGTGTGTATATGTGTGTGTATTAATAAGTGAATAAGAGAAGTTGTTTAAATGTTTTATGTGAAGCTGCTTATGAAAATGTATTCAGTACGATTCATGTGGTTACACTGAAAGAGTGATTTATGTATTGGTTGTCAAACTACAGCACAATGTCATATTCTTCATATTCTTGTTTATTCTGTAGTTTTCACGGTGCTTACGGTTCTGAGCTCATGGTGCTCAAGGTGCAAGAACTGAGCCAGAAGAATAAAGGCACCTGTTTGAAACTCCACGTCTGACTAATTCATTCCAAGTGGCCGCTACACTAACATCAGTGCTTTATTCTGTACATATTATGATCATCTATGACAAAACGTGTGATTTAGGAGTAGTTTGATGAATCACAGATACATTTATAAGGGCAACAATAACAACAGTAACAATAAGCACTCTTACGCTACAGCTAATTACTTAAACAAACAAGACAGACAAATTCCTTGAATACCTATTTGTTGGAACCACCACCAACAAACATCACACTGAATGTGAAAGACGTGAATCTATGTAACCCTCAATTAAAACCACACACGTAATCCATGACATCAATAATTACAAGTGATTAAGATTTATAAATAAGTTGTTCAAATGAGTAAAATGCCCTTTGAATTACATAAATGAGCCTCGAAAATCTTAAATATGTTTAAAACATTGAAATTGTACATATTACTAATAAATACATGTAGTCATCTTATAAGAGAAAACGTTTTCATGTGCCTTTAAGAATAGCAAATGTCCCTGGACACAAAATGGAGTACTTCCCCTTTAAGAGAGCGAGGCATCTTAGCTTTAGCAGTACAGTCGACGAGCGCAGAGCACAGAGCTAACTGCCGAGAGGAAAAGTGGAATGATAAGTGATTCAAGGATCCCTAAAGCGATATTTATCTGGTCGACGATCAACAAGCACCACCTCTTTATGAGCAAGAATTGACTTGTGGTGAGTTTTGTTTATTATATTGGAACTTTGTTTGAACTGTGTGTGGTTACATAGTGCAGGATTAATGTGAGTGGGTGCAAAAGTTGTGATGCAGTTAATATTTTGCTCTATACTGTATATGTATATATATATATGTGTGTGTGTGTATATATACATACATACATACACACAGTATATGGTGTTGAGTGCCTAAATATTTGATTTTGCTAAATGTTGGAGAATGAGAGTGATTTAAATCCTCAAGATGGCGGCGCGTGCGGACGCAGCGACCTCTTCCTCTCCCAATAACGCGGTGTTTACATGTTTTTGTTGTCGTTTTTGTGAGTCCACATCTACGTCTTCGCCAAAACGTGTATACAGTTCAAAGCTGCTGTTAGACATCCGCAGCAGCTACTCGTGGACTTCAAATCCTGAAGACACCAGCGAGCTACAGAAGCAATGCATCCTCCGTTGACCCCCTCATCCTCAAAAGCACAGTTTCTAATGTCTAAAAAGACTTACCTGTAGCTAAGAATGCACGTTATGGGGAACACTTTTTCCAATAATGCTCCATTTACATACTGTATGTGACGTGCATATTAGCCAAGCTACAGCAACGTTCCTGTTGTTGTTATTGTTATTAGCATTGTTACGCCAATTGAACTACATTACTGGCGTATTGACACTTTGCCACACAATGCCGGCTAGCTACTAGCCGGCTAGCTGATTCAGCAGGCCCGGACCATGTTAACCCCCGGGTTCTCCAGTGGAGCCCATCACCATTCAGGGCTGGGTGGTGGCAGTAGTAGACCACTACAAGTACTTGGGAGTCCACATGAACACCAGACTGGACTGGAAGGACAACAAGAATGTTGTCACAAGAAGGACATGAGCAGACTCTACTTCCTGAGGAAGCTTAGGCCCTTCAATGTGAACAGCAAGCTGCTGGAGGTCTTCTACCAGTCTGTCGTTGCCAGTGTCCTGTACTGTGCTGTGGTTTGTTGGGGGAGCAGTACCAGCAAAAAGGACATAAACCGAATGGACAAACTGATCCAGAAAGCCCAACAAGTTATTGGCACTCTGTTGGATAACTGTTGCTGGTAACAGTGAGACACTGGACAACAGTGGACAAACTGCTCTCCATCATGGACAACCCCGCTCACCCGCTCCATCAGACAACAGTGGGGCAGAAAATAACAAGCATGACATAACAATCATTGTAATGATCAAGACTCTTCTGCCTTATATTTAGCAAACATCAACTGCTTGTATTGTTTTTTGAATTTACTCGTCTCGGTACATTGTTTGAGTTCCTTACTCAATCCATTCCATAATTTAATTCGTCATACTAAAATGCTGCGGGTTTTCAGCGTTGTTCTCACATATAAGTGTTTTAAGTTTCATTTTCCTCTATTATTTTTATTCTTATCCAGTAAATGACTATAATATTTCCTCTTGCACACTCTCCAGATTGTTATCAACTTATTTTTATAGGTCTTATACTTTTGTTCTGCTTCTTTAGTCTGTTGAATGATGAATGTCCTGTATAAGGTATTCTTCTTCTTACAGGCGTTTTTTTAGTCCTTTTGCCATCCTTGGCTGGTTGTTTTTCTTTTACTTCTTGGGTTTTTCTTGCCAGGGACAGTTCTTATCGTAGAGCTTCATGTAAGTGCATAGAAAGGTGTCATATGCTTCATCCACATCTTTTTCTCTGTAGACACTCTCCCATCTTTGTTCTTCTAGATCAAGGGTCGGCAACCCGCACCTCCTTGATGCGGCTCCCTTCGCAGTGTTTTTTGTTTTCAACACCGAAGTAAGGGAAATGTCCATTTTCGAAAATAATGTGAAATATCCTACATACCGCAAGTCTGTGAACGCATGTAGACTGTATTCTGACTGCTGATTGGATGAGCAACCTAGGCTAGTGTATGCGGTGAGTCACACTGCGCGGGAGAGTAAAAAGGTGGAGTTTTGAGTTGCTACGGCATAATAAAATAAATCAATTTAACAAGAGCATAGAAATATGTTTTATAACTAGAAGTGCGCTGTAGCTACGTGCTCGGAGCCTGTGACATGCTAATCGCCGAGGTGCTGACTCCAGGAGAGGCTTTTGCTGCAGCTGGCTGTGCAGTCACGGCTCAGAATAATATGTGCTTTCGCTTTCACATCTCCAAATACTAGAAAACTCTCCCAGCCACGTCAGAAGTCTTTGCATTTGTCGCTAGTCGCTTTTGAGAAAATAAGTCACCAAGAGGGTTTGGAAAGTCGCCAGATTTAGCGAGAAAAATCGCCACTGGGCTGCACATGATATGGGAATCCATTCAAAGATGGAGAATACATGAAAGAATCGTTCATAAAAATATCAGCGCATCTGTTCTCCGAATTAAGAAAAAATAAACAGGAAATTATTGATAAAATGAAAGAATGCCTCTCTTTGCAAAGACAGTCAAGGACAGGACCAATAAAAATGCTTACTGATGAACTCAGTAAGTGAACTCTGGACTTTTTTATCTTAAAGTCATCTACATTTTGTTGGGATTTTACACAAATATGGGGACCACTCAGTAAGACTTACAGAGTAAAGTGTTGAAATGGTTTCGGAGTAGACCTACAAATGTAGGCGCACTTCTGTTTGATGAATTTTGTGGTTGTAACAAGTTTGTAAGTTGTGTAATGTTTTGTGGCTCCCAATTTTTTTTTCTTTTCTTTTTTTTTTTTTTTTACTGAAAATGGAGGCAAAATGGCTCTTTTGATGGTAAAGGTTGCCGACCCCTGTTCTAGATCCTTCTAGATCCCTTGTTCTAGCGCTGACGCTATCCTCTGTACGCAGTCTTTCAAAAGTCTTTTTAGCCGCCACGTCTTGTATTATAATGTTCATTGTAAATTTATAAACACTGGAAGATGATCACTGATGTCGCTGATTAACAGGCCACTAGTTGTGTTATTATCAAAGTCATTGGTGAATATATTATCATTAAGGGTGGCACAGTGGTCTGTTATTCTGCTTGGTCAGATAATTTGGATAATTAGGATATAGACTCAAACTGTACATTGTGTCTATGAAATCCTATCCTTGACTTTGGAGTTCTATGCACACAGCTTATTAACACATATTTGCTTTTTTCTTTATAGATTTCAATTGTTATACATTCTAAGATGTTGTCAATAACAAATTACATATTCTTTACCATTTTGTAGTTCAGATGGTTGTCCACTTACACAGCCACGCCTCCAATATTAAAATTCTTGTTGGATTACTCCTCCATATAATAACAGTCAATTATAATTTGAGAAAAAAAATTAAGTCCACTAATTAAGTCCATTAACTGTGTCTTTTTCCAAATCCAGTCGTTTGTGATCTGTGAAACAAAAGGTGTCCAATTGGAGATCTTCTTGTGGCCTATTAAAGCTGTTTTCCTCCTTGGTGGGAGACCTCAGTATTTATCTAGATCAGGGGTCTCAAACACAATTTACCTGGGGGCCGCTGGAGGTAGAGTCTGAGTGAGGCTAGGCCACATCAAGTATTGGGAGTAGGGCTGGGAATCTGGGGGTACCTCACGATACCACACGCGATACATGGCTCACAATAACAATAATATCTTGATACAGTAATAGGGGGAATCAAATAAATAAATAAATCATTTCACAGGCTCCAGCTTACCCGTGACCCTAATGAAGACAAGCGGTATAGAAATGGATGGAATTTTTTTACCACATTTTTTTTAGTGACTCACTCAATCTAAGTTCAGTGTAGGCTTATGTGTGCATCCTATGAGGAACATTGGCTTGTAAACTTGTCTCATATTACAGTAATCTTTGAAGACAAGTCGCGGGCCGCAAAATGTGACTCGGCGGGCCGCAAATGGCCCACGGGCCACGACTTTGAGACCCCTGACTTAGCGGTTGCAGGACGCATTTGCAGTAGTCTTTCCTGTCAAGTCGCGGGCCGCAAAATGTGACTTGGCGGGCCGCAAATGGGCCGCGAGTTTGAGACCCCTGATCTAGGTCCTTGATGTCTTTGACATCAAGTCTGGCCTCTGGCCCTCCGTTTACTTTGATGAAGATTTTGCAGTTTGCACTCCATGTTCCTAGGATCCTTCCTTGCTTCCTCAGATCACGTGCTTTCTTAGCAATGTCAGCATTACGCTTTGTCAGGTGATCATTCGTGTAGACGTTTGTTCCTTTCAGCCTCTTTCCTTGTTTCAGCAGTGCAGTCTTGAATTTCCTGTCAGTGAACTTGACGATGACGACAGGTGTAGTGCGATTCCTACCATACAGTGGGATACAAGTATCAACGGATTGAATGTCTACGTCCACCTCCTTAGATTGCAAAAAGGTGACAACTTGTTGCTCCGTTGAGGCAACTTCCAATTCATCTGCTTCGCCAGTATTCGCCACTGCTCTGGCATAGGACCTTGGTTTGATCCGAAGCCCCGTCACGACCACGTCTGATCCATGTCTGTCTGCCCTCCCTTGCATAAAGTGTATATTTACTCGTGTTTACCATATTTCCGCTGATTATTTGTAAATATGCAAATCTTATTATTTTATTATCAAATCAAAGTTTATTTATATAGTGCCTTACAACATCCCAATGGTGCACCGAATCACATCTAAAATACTTCTAATATGTGTCAAATGCCAGTCTCAAATGAGTTTTTAAATGAGATTTATCGACTATTTAAAATGTACTAACCATGGTGTTTATATTATTTAATTAATGCCAAGAAAGAACTTGCTGCTGCATGCTCCTGCAGGGCATGGATGGAGCACACAAGTATTTCAAATTTAGTTTTACTGACAAAAATGGACATGAAAATCTCAAGAGTTCATTAGAATTATGCAGTAAAAATTTTTTGTTTTTGTTTTTTAACAGTGCACAATAAGCTTCCACAATAATTCTTGTTTGTGTCATGCATACATCCAGCAGCTGAAGAAGAATGTCCCCTCAGCCACAGGGTGGGAGCTCCAATTTGGAGCAGGCAGAGCTACAGCCTGTTAAAGAAGAGGCAGAGCCACAGCCCACCCACATTAAAGAAGAAGAGGCGGAGCCACAGCCCACCCACATTAAAGAAGAAGAGGCGGAGCCACAGCCCCCCCACATTAAAGTGGAAGAGGAGGAGCCACAGCCCACCCACATTAAAGAGGAAAAGGTGGAGGCACAGCCCCCTTATGTTAAAGAGGAAGAGGAGGAACTCTCCATCACTCAGAAAGGAGAGCATCTTCTAGGGCCAGAGGAGGCTGATCTCGCCAGGTTGCCACTGACTGGTGTCTCTGTGAAGACCGAAGACCATGAAGGCAAACCAGCTGAGTCCTCACAGCTTCATCATCGTCCAAGTGAGGAGATGAGAGAGGCGGTGCCTTCATGCAGCAGCTCACTGCAACACATGACAACAGAAGCTGATGGAGACCACTGTGGAGGATCACAAGCAGACAACTTCTTAGCTCCACTGTCAGATAGAGCCAACATAACGTCACACTCTCCTGAAGATGAAGACAGCGACTACAACCAAGAATCTCTGAGCAGCGATACAGACTGTGAAGGTGATATGGCGAATCACACTGACAACAAACACTCTGAAAAGAAGACAGGTAAACGTTTTAACTGCTCAGTTTGTACTAAAAGATTTTCTTGTAAGAGTCATTTGGCTCGACACATGAGAACACACACAGGAGAAAAACCTTTTAGTTGCTCAGACTGTGGCAAAGGCTTCACTCGAAAGTCAGACATGCAATTACACATGAGAACACACACAGGAGAAAAACCTTTTCGCTGCTCAGACTGTGGTAAACGCTTCACTTTAAAGGCTAACATGCAAAGACACATGAGAACACACACAGGAGAAAAACCTTTTCATTGCTCAGACTGTGGTAAACGCTTCACTCAAAAGATACACATGAAATCGCACATGAGAACGACGCACACAGGAGAAAAACCTTTTAGTTGCTCAGACTGTGGTAAACGCTTTACTCAAAAGTCAGACATGCGAATGCACATGATTGTACACACAGGAGAAAAACCATTTAGTTGCTCAGACTGTGGAAAACGCTTCACTCAAAAGACAAACCTGCAATCACACATGAGAACACACACAGGAGAAAAACCATTTACTTGCTCAAATTGTGGTAACACATATACTTGGCAGCGCTCTTTTAAAAAACACATGCAGAGTCACTGATGGTTTACTGTTTTACTCGCCTGGCTCCCATGCAGCCACTGTGTTGCAGGGCTCTACAAAATTCAGAAATTGAGAATGACCAGTAAATTCCATTTCAATTCTTGAATTGGAATTTGAATTCTGGTTTCAAACAGGAAGCAAAATTGCAATTCAAAATCAAATTGCAGGAAGTAGAATTGAAATTCCATCCATCTTCTATGCCGCTTATCCTCTCTAGGGTCGCGGGCATGCTGAAGCCAATCCCTGACTTTGGGCAAGAGGTGGGGTACACCCTGGACTGGTCGCCAGGGTGGGCAGATATATAGATATATACTGTACATATAGACAGTCACTGTCACATTCATACCTATGGACAATTTAGTGTCGCTAATTCACCTTACATGCATGTTTTTGGAATGTGGGGGGAAACCGGAGAAAACCCATGCACGCACGGGAAGAACATGCACACTACATGCCCAACGGAGATTCAAACCCAGATTTTCCTGATCTCCTGACTGTGTGGCCAACACTTTAACCACCGTGCGGCCTGAATTGAAATTGAAATTCAAAGAAAGTCATAATGCATAATTAAGTTTTATGTCACAATGAAGCTTTACGGTATATATTTAAAACATGAGTTTTATAAAAATATGATTGTATGGACCTTATGTGCATACTTTATTATAGAAGGTAGTTAAATATAGTAATTGAATTTATTTATCACAAATTAACATTGAAAACCTATTCAGATAAAATAGATAATTAAAATTGTAAAAGCTTTCAAATTGTTGGATAGGCAAATAGAACAGCGCTTCATCTCCCAGATTACCTTGGTACAAGGTATAACTACATATTCTGCCTTTACAAAGATGATAATGCTCATGGAGGTGTTGATTGAATATCATGATAGTTTCAGAAAAAGAGTTAAGTACAAACTGGTTGTTTTTTTTTGTTTTTTTTTTACATTTCATTGTCTTTATTATGGTTAATGTCATTTTACGCTTGTATGGCAATTAAGTATGTTAAAATAATTACAATAAGCCCTTGTCAATTGTCTTAAAGGTTATTGTTTTTAGGTTTTCATATGAAGTATTAACTTATTTTTATACTTGCATGGCAATTAACGTAAGAAAATGACGTGGCACCTTTTGTCTGTCTCAAAAATGGCTTAAAAATTAAAATTGGTTATTGTATTGTTTGTACATTATAATATTAACATGGGTTAAGTTATTTTTACACTGGTATGACAAGCAGGATTTAAAAAAAAATGGCAGGAATCTTTTGTCAATTTTTTTTACATTTTTATATTAATTTAATTCAGGGGGTTCCAAAGTGTGGGCCGGGGGCCATTTGCAGCCCGTTTTTATTGGCCTGTAAAAAATAATAATAAATAATAATAATAAAATAATAAAAAATAATAAATAATAATGGGAAAAATTGAGCAAAAAGGCACAATGTAAATAGAAAAATGTGAAATGCTGATGCTAATAGTTAATAACAACACAATGCTTTGTCTTTGTCAATTTACAAATCAGAATTGTATTAGCCTTTTTACAAAATTAAAAAATATGTATTAAAAACATACAAGCGGACTCCCACATGCTTTGATTTGTCAGTACACGGCATAAGATCTCGCAAGATTAAAACTCATTCTCATTCAGAAAGAAAATTGCCTCGTGGGCACTAGGCCTGGGACGATAACTGCTTTATCCAATTTTTTAAAATGGCTGTCCTAACAAATTGATGATTATAAATAATCAAAGGCCAGAGCTGGTTTGTACTTCGATTTCTCAAACTGCTAAACTTTCCAACATTAAGGAATATACTTAATGTTAGTGTCTGTTAGTGTCATTTGGAAGAAAAATGTATGCTAAACGTATCTAGTTCTCACTGATATGCGACGAGAATTAATTTCTCTTCATTGCATTGAATTCAATTCCACTTCCTGTAATTAATATTCAATTCACCATCCTGTGGGGTGGAGTCAGTTCAGCTTCAAATTCATATTCATTGAATTGGATTTTGAAATTCTGAATTTTGCACAGGCCTGCTGTGTTGTCACTGTGTTGTAATATCCTTTGCACGTGTCTTTGTTCGATAAACACATCTTGTTTTTATTAATAGGTAAAAGGAAGACATGGTGACTGCAGTGGTTCCATTTGTAGTTAAAGGTGTTTTATTTGACTTTATGCTATCATCACGAAATGCTACCTGATTAAGTCACTTCCTGTTCAATTACTTCCAAATTCGGTCTGGAAAGTAGTGATGATTCAAATGATGAATGTTCACAAATAGGTGTATTGATATATATTTATTGTTTTCCAGAATTGTCAGGTGTTTTATTCTGATTATAAATACGATCAAGAAAATTGACAAAACTATTACAGTTAAAAAGTACAATGTCGGTATCGATGTCAGCGATACTGGCTCTCTACTGACTGGGTATCGCATGGATTGACTGATGCTGTATTTTATTCTGGACATTGAATGCAACACCTAATAATAAAGTTGGTTTCCAATGTATCTGTTTCAGCCTAAATTGTATCAGGTCTGCTTTGTCTTACTTGGTTTGGTCCTTAGAGGGCAACGTTTGGTTGGACACTGCTTGGTTGCTTGGGGGCATTACCGGAAGCAACAGTCTTGACCCATTGTGGCTGGAAATTCTATGGGTTTTTACTGTGGATTACTGTATACAGCAGGGGTCACCAACGTTTTTCCTTGTGAGAGCTACTTTTACAAAATGAAAATGGCCAATACCTACTCATTTTTGTAACATTTAATATGCTTGTTTTACCAGAACATGAACAAAATGCTGGTGTCCACAACTCACATTTTGTATTTCAGAATGCATTTCTTTCTACTGTTCTTTCATTTTTAACTGAAAACCTGAATGAAAAGCAGGCTTGCGGGCACCTCATGTGGTCGTGGGGGGGGCTACCTGGTGCCCGCGGGCACCACGTTGGTGACCCCTGGACAGTATATGTGCCTTTTAATGTAAGAAGAAGTAAATTACATAGAAACGAGTGTATAAACTGAAACTGAATAGGCAAACATAATATTGTGGGGAGTTAAATTATTATTGTGAACACAAAGAGAATGAGAGGGCGTACCCAATTAAAATGCTTGCGAAAATCACCCCTCACTTTCTGATTTCCACGCTCGCTTCTGTTCCTTGCGCTGTCAATCCCGTTTTCTGCTCGGTCTCAGTTTTATGTTCTCCTCGCTCTCGATCCTTCACTGAGCGACACTTGTTTCTAATTTCACTGAGATTGTCACGGATTAAAACTCAACTAGATGATTGACGATCACTACCTAGGACCTGGGTTCAATGGTGTGTTTTGGCCAAAATCTGCATGAGCACAACATGGTGCCATGGCATCTGAAGACGACGGAGCAATAGGGCCACATTGGGGGGGAGAAAAAAAAATCTGAGATTTCGAGAATAAAGTTGTAAATTTGCAAGAATGAAAAAAAAAGTTGTAATATTACCTTTGACCGAGGAGAGAATGACACGAACATTTTTTTAAAACAAGACGAAGGCAAACCAAAAAAGCACACGAGAGTCCCCAAAGATTCCTTATAAACCACTGTTGCCAACTCCTCAGTCAGAAAAGTAGGTATTGGCTGACCTACAAGTCGCTACATGACGTCATGGGCTAATTTTCATAAGGAATAACAAATGCTGTAGGAAACAAGCATTACTTTGTAGGAGAGACTAATAAAGTGAGATCCCCTCTGTAAAACTGGGTGAGATCCACCCCGGTGGCATCGTGCCTCACGCATGCATGATTCATGGACGCGTACAGTTCCACTATGCTCAGTGTGCCACGGAAGCTCACTGTGCACTGACGGCTTGTGACTGCCTTGGGATGGGGCAGACCAGCACCCCCTTCTGCTCAGTAAGAACAGAAACTGCAGAACAATACGTGCTTTCACTGTTAAGTCCCAAAAACGAGGTACACGATGTGATCATCGGTCAAACGGCAGCTAACGTAGCCAAAACACTGAACAACGTATGTGTGTGACAGTTGGCAGTCTAAAGCAAATAACCCGAAAAATAATTGAATTTACCGGAGTAGATGACCAGCCTCTCTCACCGGTTTGCCGACTGCTCTCTCACTTGGAGCCTCCCTGCATGAAGACCTGCTAGAACGTCAGCAAACTATGTACTCTCACATCCAAAGTTTCCTTAAAGAAGGCGTCTTATCCTCTGTAAGTTTCACCAGTGATATGCCTGTATGTTAATATGAACAAATATGCTTTTGTCTAAATTAAAGTGATTTAATGGTTCCCTTTTTCATATCATATAGCCAATAGCAGGGGTGCAACCAGGAATTCTGGGCCCCATGAAAAATAAAAATCACGTTGGGCGGCCCCCTGCCCTTTTTTATTTTTTAATAATTACCTATTTTTAGGCCCTCTGGCAGACAGGGGACCTTGGAAGTGTCCTAACTTAATAGCACCCATCATAAATCAGTTTGAAAATGTACACTTAGTCTGTGTGATCGGAATCGGCAGCATAAAATCCCGATCGCAGCATCCCTATTAACAATCATAAGCAATGATGGATTAATCAAGAGCAGGTGCGTCCAACTCAGGTCTGGGGGCCACATCTAGCCTACACTGCAGTTTCATCCAGCCTGCGGAATTGTTTGGAAAATAGCACTGAGTTGGCCCTCCTCACGGACCTTATCAAAGTGCTTACAGCGGTCGGCGTAATTAAACAATTGCTTGGGTGTAAACTACTCCTCTGGCATTTTCATTTTAAAAGTGGGATGCTATGTGCCAGTGGCATATATGCCCTGATATCTTGGACTATTCCTGCCTGCGTTAAGGACAGTGCAGAGTTTGTCATCTGCTGTGGGAGATTGTCGTAGTGTGTAAGATAGCGAGGCTAGTGCTAGTCAGCACTGCTAGTTAGCAGTCAATCCATAATATTGCACATCTGTTGAGTTGTGCAACTCTGACATTGAACTGCTGGCTATTTCCCTCCGCCCATTCCACCTCCCACAGAAATGTCCACAACTTTTCATAATCCTGGTTTACATCCACCCCAAAGCAAAAGCTGCTGCTGCTGCTGCCACTGAGCATGTCAAAAATACTCTAAACAGGTTCGAATCAATCTCTCCAGATGCTCCAAAATTCATGATGGGTTATGGGATATCCCTTTTGTTCAAATGACAAATCTCTTAAAGGACAATTAAACAGTGGACCTCAAGCAGTATAGACAGAGTACCAGGCTGTTTTGAAACCACCGACTGGAATTGTTTACTGGCCTCCAACAACATTGATGGACAGGTTGACACAGTCACAGATGACAGTATATCTCTTTCTGTGTCAACAGTATTATTCCAACCAAAACCATTACACTATTCCCAAACAATAAACTCTGGGTCACAAAAGAACTAAAACAGTTGCTCAATAAGAAGAAAAGGATTTTCTATACTGGTTCGGCGGAGGAAAAGGAGATTACTGAGAAGTCAAGCGTGCAATTTAAAAAAGCCAAGCTGAATTTTAAGAACAAGGTGGAAGCCTCCTTTTGCCAGGGGAGCCTCCGCTCTGCTTGGCAGCGTCTGAAGAACATGGCAGCTGTAAATTTGCATGACATCCAGCCGTAAACCCATCTAGGTTGACTGTTGTAGCAATGTCTCTATCTAATGACCTCAACTTATTCTTCCCAAGGTTTGAAAAGGACAGCAGCTCAGAGCTAAAGACCATCATCTCCTCCTTCCTGGGAATTCCACCATCACCTTTCAAGATTCAAGATTCAAGAGAGTTTTATTGTCATGTGCATGGTAAAACAGCAGTTATACCATGCAATGAAAATCTTATTCTGTTCATTCTCCCAAGAAAAGAAAGAAAAACACAAGAAAGAATAAGAACATAAGAAACATAAACACATATACATAAATACCAAGAAATTAAGCAACAACAACAGAAGAGACATTAATACAAGTAAATAATACAAATAAATAAATAAATAAATAAATAAAGTGCTATGAGTGTGTGCGTGTGTTGCGTGCGGCGTGTGCGAGTGCTTCGTTGAGAAGCCTGATGGCCTGTGGGTAAAAGCTGTTTGCCAGCCTTGTGGTCCTGGACTTCAAACTCCTGTAGCGTCTGCCTGACGGTAGGAGTGTGAATAATGAGTGTTGTGGATGTGTGCTGTCCTTGATGAGGTTGTGTGTTCTTCGTAGGACTCTAGATGTATAAATGTCTTGCAGTGAGGGGAGGGCTGCCCCAACAATGTTCTGTGAGGTCTTGATCACCCGCTGGAGTGCCTTCCTATCACGTGTTGTACAGTTACCGTACCAAACAGTGATGGAGGCGGTAAGGACACTTTCCATAGTGCATCTGTAGAAGCAACTCAGGATTGTGGTGGATATGCCAAATTTCCTCAGTCTTCTCAGGAAGTACAGTCTCCTTTGGGACTTCTTCAGAATTTGTTGGGTGTTGTGAGGTCCTCGCTGATGTGTGTGCCAAGGAACTTGAAGGTTTTCACCCTTTCCACCTCAGTCTCACCAATAAACAGGGGTCTATGCGGCTCCTTTTCCTTTGTTCTTGGGTCGATGATCATCTCTTTAGTCTTATCTGTATTGAGAAGGAGATTGTTATCACGACACCAAGCTATGAGGTCCGCCACCTCTCTTCTGTATGATGTTTCAACACCACCAGTGATCAGTCCGATGACTGTAGTGTCATCCGCAAATTTAATGATGCTGGTGTTGTTCTGGGAGGCCACGCAATCGTAGGTGAAGAGCGTGTAGAGGAGTGGACTCAGCACACACCCCTGTGGGGTCCCAGTGCTCACAATTCTTGAGCTGGATGTGCGATTGTGGACTCTGACTGACTGGGGCCTGCCTGTGAGAAAGTTAAACACCCAGTTACAGAGGGAGGGTGACAGGCCAAGTGTGAGGAGCTTATCTGTGAGTTTGTGGGGGCTGACTGTATTAAAAGCAGAGCTATAGTCTATAAATAGCATTCTGACATATGTGTCCTGGCCCTGTAGGTGAGAAAGGGCTGTGTGGATGGCAGTGTTGACTGCATCATCCGTGGACCGGTTCTGGCGATATGCAAACTGTAGAGGGTCCACAGTTGCCGCCGGGATGCTCTTTTTGATGTGGGTCATGACTAATCTTTCAAAGCACTTCATAACAATAGGAGTGAGTGCTATAGGGCGATAGTCATTCAAGCAGGTCACGTTGCTCTTCTTGGGTATGGGCACTATGGTGGTGGACTTAAAGCAGGTCGGTACAGATGCTTGTGCAAGCGACAGGTTAAATATGTCAGCAAGCACATCAGCTAGCTCTGATGAGCAAACCCGAAGTGCACGTCCTGAGATGTTGTCTGGCCCTGCTGCTTTTCGTGGGTTTGTTTTGTTTAGAACCCTGCGCACATCAGCTGATGTCACCATGAGAGGTGCGTCCTGAGTGCTCCCCAAGTCCAGCCACCCTCTCTGCTCATCAGAAGTTTGGGTGTCAAAGCGGGCATAGAACTCGTTCAGCTCATCTGGAAGTGTGGTTTGGCTGGACGTGGCTACGCTACTCTGCTGTCGATAGTCTGTGATGTGCTGGAGCCCCGCCCACATGCGCCGAGGGTCTGAGGTGGAATAGTATCCTATCCACATCACCTTAAGCAGGGAAGAGGTGTTGAGACCTCTTAAGAGGACAAAACTCAACACTGCCACTGGACCCGGCAACATCTGCTGGGGGAGGTATTCCAGCAATTGTTCAAGACCTCAGTGAACTGCAGCACAGTGCCCCTGAAGTGGAAACATTCCACGGTCATCCCTATCCCTAAGGAGGGCTTCGTCAAGGTGCTAAATGACCTGGGGCCTGTGGCCCTGACGTCCTTGGTGATGAAAGCAATGGAGAGGATTGTCAAAGTTCGTTGCCAGCCTTATGGACCCAGTGCAGTTTGTATACAGGGCCAGCAGGGGAGTGGATGATGCCAAAATATTCATATTGGAAGCCATTCATGCATATCTGGAGGCCCCCAGTTCCATCACTAGGCTCCTGTTTGTGGACCTTTCATCAACATTCAACACTATGCAGCCACACCTCCTCCCTGAAAAATTATAACCTGCTTCATTTTGGATCACCAGCTCACCTTGTGGATTACTGACTTTTTAACGGACCGTTCACAAAGTGTGCTTGTTAATGGTCTATAGGTAATCTGACATCCTCCACCGGCTCCCCGCAGGACCGTGTCTTATCTTACCATCCCTTTGCATCCTCCACACTGATCACTGCTGATGATACAGTCCTGCTCTCTCTGCTCTCTGCGCCAAACCTACACAATAGTTTTGTCTTTCAGGACTTTTATCACCTGGTGTGATGACGCTTGACTCCAGCTGAACCCAACCAAGACCAAAAAGGTGATTGTGACATTCATCAGCAAGCAGAGACAGCTGGCAGAGGCTATTACTACCAGCATTGGGGGGAGACTGGTGGAGGTGGTTGAGCAGTATAGGTACTTAGGCACCATATTTGATAGACTTCTGAGGTTTTCCTCCAACACAGAGGAGATCCTCAAGAGGTGCCACAGAGAAAGTACCTTTTCAGTTCTTCTTAAGGATCAAACACGTTTACTCAGCATTGCCAGAGTTTGCTTCAAAATCATTGGAAACCCTGTTAGAGCTCTACCTTAATATTGCGACCAGCAAATAACCCGCACTGCTCACAGGATCCTACAGGTCCGCTCACAGGATCCTACAGGTCCCCTCACACGCACTACAATCTGTTTGAGTGGCTCCCATCAGGTCGTATGTTAAGATGTCCACGCTGCAGAACACAAAGGAGGAGGTCAAACTTTGTCTCCACAGCAGTCCAGCTTCTGAACTCTGACCCCTCCCTGTCAAATTTGTGTCTTTTCATTGCCTGATGTTCCATTTGCTCTTGTCCTGTTTTTTTTCTGTATGCTACTCTTTGTGTCTCTTTTTAAAATTGCCCCTCGGGGATAAATAACGTTTTTGAAATGGAAATTGAAAATGATGGCACAAAATTCATAACCAGATTTTTGCACAGCTCAGAGCTGAACCGGTGATATTTAAACACAAAGATTTCATGAAATTGCAAGAGCTCAAAAGCTTTGTAAGTTCATCTTAAAAGAGGTCACAGCGGGAGGTTATAACACAGATATACAGTATATTAGGGTTATCAAAATAGCGTGTTAATGGCAATAACTAATTTATTTCATTTTTTAGCATAATTAACACCTACACATCATGGCAAGCCACGCCTCTGTTATGACGACAGACGCAGGCAAGTGTAGCGTCCCCACAGAGTCACACATAGTCTGATGCTCTTTTAACACATAAAACCATATATTTATCTCCAACTCACAAACACATCTCTTGTCCTGCTCAGAACCACACTTCCTCATTGTCACTCGATGCATTTAGGGACACTTCAAACAATGTCTTTATTATGCGTGTAGCATGTGCTCTATACATCCATTTTCGATGCCATTAGGGTCGCGGGGGTATGCTGGAGCCTATCCCATTGGGCGACAGGAGGGGTACACCCTGGACTCATCGCCAGCCAATGGCAGGGCACATATAGACAAACAACCACTCACACTCACATTCATACCTATGGACAATTTAGAGTCTCCAATTAACCTAACATGCATGTTTTTGGAATGTGGGAGGAAGCCCGAGTACTTGGAGAAAACCCACGCACACACGGGGAGAACATGCAAACTCCACACAGGGATGCTAAAGTGGAGATTCGAACCCTGGTCTTCCTGATCTCCTCCACCGTGCGGCAATGTGTGGTCTAAATAAACAGAAATACGAAGAAAAACAATAAGTGGATATTCTTATCACTCACTTTGTAACTCTTCATGCGGAAGTAGAATTTGCTCAAACACTCAAAACGTGAATTCAACTCTTAAATGACTACAGTTGTTTTGTTGGCTACTCCACCCGTCTGTGAGTAGATAATTAATGTACAGTATTACATATTTATATAAGAATAAATACACTTGTTTCTTGTGCCTTGATATGTTATTTTTGGAAAGATTTAATTTATTTTTAGTTAAAGGGGTATCGTTTAAAATACATAAATTTGCTGATTATTATTTTGATTGAAAACTTTCATGTTCTTATTTTATATTCTTATTTTATATTCTTATTTTAGAACATTAAAACTACTAGAGAATACTACTAACTTCTTATCTTAGCCATCTGAGAAGATCAAATACATGGTTTTGGTGCCTAACTGCTTCCCAAGTACTGTATATTAGTGTGTGTGTAAACGAGAGACATAAACTTAAATGTCTTTGTAGAAAGGCGTTTTATGAAGTAGACTTCCTTGTATTCACTTACAGCACAGCCTTGCCACATCTGATATGGCGGCGACGCTGACTCACCACTCAACGAAGCGGCGTAGTCGCTGTCGAAAAATAGGCCGACTGAATATAGAGGCGTTCTGTGACGAGTGGAGATGGGGTTGGGGCCCCAGAAGCAGAGGCAGGGAGCTTTAGACGTAGTTTAACACTTTAATGCAAGTGTGCAGGCAAAATCCAACAGAGTAACAGAAGGCGATGGTGCAGAAAAGGCAAAACTAAGAGTCACCATGAAATAGTCCAAGAACACAATAGAAGGAGCTGGCTGGGTAGCTGGGTAACAGCTGGGCTAGCCTGGCTAAAAACCAGAAACAGGGAATAGGCTGGCAGCGTGGTAGGAGTCCACGTGTGAGCAGGCGGCGGTTGTCAAACCCAAAGAACCAGCAGTGTCCAGCTGTAAGCAGTCAGCTTAAATGGATGGCGAGTAATCAGTAACAGGTGTGCCCAGCGTCCCCGCCTCCAGCCCGCTCAAGGTGTGACTGCAAGGGAAAAAAACACAGGCCAGGAGAAGGCAGGAACTAGAGCAACATAGAGCACGAAGACCGGTCACTGACGAATGTGACAGTACCCCCCCCTTAATGGACGCCACCTGGCGGCTTACCTGGCTTCTCAGGGAATTGACTATAAAAGTCCGAGAGAAGAGTGGGGTCCAGGATGAGAGACCGGGAGATCCACGAGCGATCCTCAGGGCCGTACCCCTCCCAGTCCACTAAATACTGGAAACCCCTGCCCCTTCTTCTCACATCCAAAATGGCCTTGACTGTAAATGCTGGGTGGCCGTCAACCAACCTGGGAGGAGGAGGAGGCACCTCCGGAGGGCTAAGGGCGCTGGAGGAGACGGGCTTCAGGAGGGAGACGTGGAAAGCCGGGTGTATCTTGAGGGATTCAGGGAGGCGGAGCAGGACCGAGGAGGGGTTCAGGACACGTTCAATGGGGTAAGGGCCGATGTATCTGGGTTGAAGCTTCTTAGATTCGGTGTGGAGAGGTAAGTCGCGGGATGATAGCCACACCCTTTGTCCCGGCTTGTACTCAGGAGCAATCGAGCGGTGGCGGTTGGCTAAACGCTGATTGCGTGTAGAAGTCCGTGCGAGGGCAGCTCGCGTGTTGCGCCAGGCCCGGCGAGCGCGGCGCAGGTGTGCATCAACGGAGGGGACTGCCACTTCCGACTCTAGCGAGGGGAACGCCGGGGGTTGGTATCCATAAGCCACGTGAAATGGAGAGAGGCCCGTGGCAGCGCTGATAAGGGTGTTGCGTGCATATTCGATCCATGGTAAGTTGAAGGACCAGGAGGCGGGTTGTAGATGGCAGACGCAGCGGATGGCGGCCTCCAAATCCTGGTTGGCTCGTTCAGTTTGACCATTGGTCTGGGGGTGATAGCCTGAGGACAAGCTGGGCGAGGCTCCAAGGGATTTACAGAAAGCCTTCCAGACTGCCGATGTAAATTGCGGTCCCCTGTCCGAGACCACGTCCAGGGGGATACCGTGGAGTCGGAAGGCATGGGAAACAAGTAGGTCCGAAGTTTCGAGTGCTGAAGGGAGCTTGGGGAGTGCGACGAAGTGAGCCATCTTGGAGAAGCGGTCCACTATAGTGAGGATGACTGTCTTGCCGTTGGATGGGGGTAGTCCTGTAACAAAATCCAGTGCAATGTGGGACCAAGGGCGGGAGGGGATGGGAAGCGGCCGGAGAAGGCCCGCCGGGGCCTGGTGAGACGACTTGTTCCGGGCGCAAATGGGACAGGCGGCCACGAATTCCCGGACATCAGCTCGAAGGGAGGGCCACCAGAATCGCTGCGACAGGAGGAACGTGGTGCGGGAGACTCCAGGGTGGCACGCCATCTTTGACTCGTGTGCCCACTGAAGGACATCGGGGCGAAGTTTCGGGATGACAAACAGCCGGTTAGCAGGGCATCCTTCAGGAGCAGTGACTTCCTTGATAGCGTTGGCCACCTGCTTCTCAATATCCCACTGAAGGGCACCAAGAATACGGGACTGTGGGATGATAAATTCCTGGCGGGGTTCCTCTGGGAGAGGAGAATGTAGTCGGGAGAGAGCGTCCGGTTTGCTGTTCAGAGAGCCCGGGCGGTAAGTCAGGGTGAAGTTAAACCGGGTGAGGAAAAGGGCCCACCGTGCCTGTCGGGGGTTGAGGCGCTGGGCCGCGCGCAGGTATGCCAGGTTCTTGTGGTCCGTGTGCACAATAAAGGGGAGCTCCGAGCCCTCCAGCCAGTGCCTCCACTCCTGCAGCGCTAAGATAACGGCCAATAACTCCCTGTTGCCAATGTCATAGTTGTGTTCCGCAGGGGTCAGGCGACGAGAGAAGAAGGCGCAGGGGTGCAGCTTCTGGTCGGTGGTCGAGCGTTGGGAGAGGACGGCCCCTACGCCTGTGTCAGAGGCGTCAACCTCGACGACAAATTGAGAAGAGGGGTTGGGGTGAATGAGCACAGGAGCAGTAGTAAATAAAGATTTTAGCTTAGTAAATGCTGAATCAGCCTCTGGGGACCATGTAAAAGGGGTTTTAACAGATGTGAGCTTCGTCAAAGGTTCTGTGACACGGCTGAAGTTTCTAATGAACCGACGATAGAAGTTGGCAAAGCCTAGGAACCTTTGAAGGAGCTTCCTTGATGTAGGAACGGGCCAATCGACCACAGCCTGAATCTTGGCCGGGTCGGGACTAAGTTGACCACGTTCCACAATGAAGCCCAGGAAGGAAACTGTAGGGGTGTGGAAAGAGCACTTCTCTGCCTTGACATATAATTTGTTTTCTAGTAGCCTTTGGAGGACCAACCGAACGTGTTGAATGTGTTCCTCAAGTGAGGAGGAGAAAATGAGTATGTCGTCTAAATAGACAAAAATAAATCGGCCAAGCATATCCCGAAGGACATCATTTATAAAACTCTGAAAAACGGCAGGGGCGTTGGTGAGCCCAAAGGGCATGACTAAATACTCAAAATGTCCGAGGGGAGTATTAAACGCAGTTTTCCATTCATCCCCCTCTCGGATGCGAACCAGATGGTAGGCGCAACGGAGATCGAGCTTGGAAAATATTTTAGCAGTATGAAGGGGGTTAAAGGCAGAGTCCAGTAATGGCAGAGGGTATTTGTTCTTAACAGTAATATCATTGAGTGAGCGGTAGTCGACACAAGGTCGTAGAGATTTGTCCTTTTTATCAACAAAAAAAAATCCAGCAGCTAATGGTGACGAGGAGGGGCGAATGAGGCCGGCCGCAAGAGAGGTGGAGATGTATTGCTCCAAGGCTTCCCTCTCAGGTTTGGAGATGTTATATAGCCGAGCGGATGGCAACGCGGCACCTGGGAGGAGTTCAATGGCGCAGTCATATGGCCGGTGAGGAGGAAGTGACTGGGCTCTCTCACTGCTAAATACCTCCCGAAGGTCGTGATAAACAGGGGGAATGGAGGAAAGGTCAATCTTTTCAGGTGGCCTTACATGCGCGGGCGAAGAGCGTGGGCATGCGGATTTAAGACAGTGAGAATGACAGAAAACACTCCAGTTAATAATGGTAGACTTAGCCCAGTCAATGTGTGGGTTATGTTTAAGTAGCCATGTAAGCCCGAGCACAACGGGTGCCGCGCGGGAGGGAATGACGTAAAAGTGCATAGATTCAAGATGATTACCTGAGATACGGAGAAAAAGTGGAACGGTTTGGTGTGTAACGGTCGCTAGGTGGCGCCCATCAAGGGAGTGCACTACTTTGGACACAGGTAATTTAGTTACAGGAATGCTAAATTGTGTAACAAAGGACTCGTCAACAAAGCTATCATCTGCTCCGGAATCAATGAAAGTGTAAACATCTATTTGTCCGTCAGACCAGGAGAGTGTACCTGGGAGTTGTAGTCTGCCCGCCGTGTCCGATGAGGAAGTAGTGCCAGGGGGCGTGTCCATGGGAGAGCGTGGAGGGCTGGGATGGGAAGCTTGAGTGCGTGGGCTGTCGGGGCGGACGGGACAGCGGGAAATGGTATGACCATCCTGGCCGCAGTAGATGCATAGACGTAGAAGTCTACGTCGGTTCCTCTCGGCGGGTGTGAGGCGACTTCCTCCCAGCTGCATGGGCTCGTCAAACCTTGGTGCCGGAGGAGAGTCGAGAGTGGACTGCCGAGGCGGGTTCTGGTGAGCAGGGTATCCGCCATGGCCGTGTCCAGGAGTTGAGCGTCCCTTGTCCGCCTTGCGATCGTTGAGTCGCTTCTCAATGCGGATCGCCAACGCGATGAGGTCATCGAGGTTCGCAGGAGCCTCCAGAGGGATCATCTGGTCCTTGATGGTGTCGGCGAGCCCGTCGAAGAAGACGTCTAGCAGAGCAGGGGCGTTCCAGTCGCTCTCCGCCGCGAGCGCGCGGAACTCGATGGCGTAATCCATTGCGCTGCGGCGTCCCTGCCGTAGGCGTAGCAGAGAGCGCGCCGCTTCGCGGCCGGGGGGGGTCCGCTGGAATACCTGTTCCATGGCTTTGGCGAAGGCGGCGTAGGATGAGCAGATGGAAGATCGGCGACTCCACTCCGCCGTGGCCCACGCTCCTGCCCTTCCGGTTAGGTGGGACGTGACGAAGGCGACCCGGGCTCGCTCGGAGCGGAAGGCTGCCGCTTGAAGCTCGAAGTGTAATTCACATTGAGTGAGGAAAGATCTTACGTCGCCAGAATCTCCGGAGAACCTTTCAGGCTTGGACAGCAGCGGGCCGCATGCAGGTGAGTTGGCGTCGGACGTGGGTGGGAGGTCGGTGGGTGTCTCTGAGTTAGCTGGCGGCGCCGTGGCTGAGGCGTCGTGTTGCAGGACAGTCAAGACAGCGGAAAGTTGAGCCTCCAGAGCATGCATACGGGCGTCTTGTCTGTCTGACATGTCTTTTACACATGCACCCAAAGCGTTTAACTGTTCTTCCTGCTTGCCCAGGCGTTGCGCCTGGTGGCGTAGTGCCAGTTTTACGGGCTCAGACTCTGCGGGGTCCATAATCCTCTTGGCTGGTTCTTTCTGTGACGAGTGGAGATGGGGTTGGGGCCCCAGAAGCAGAGGCAGGGAGCTTTAGACGTAGTTTAACACTTTAATGCAAGTGTGCAGGCAAAATCCAACAGAGTAACAGAAGGCGATGGTGCAGAAAAGGCAAAACTAAGAGTCACCATGAAATAGTCCAAGAACACAATAGAAGGAGCTGGCTGGGTAGCTGGGTAACAGCTGGGCTAGCCTGGCTAAAAACCAGAAACAGGGAATAGGCTGGCAGCGTGGTAGGAGTCCACGTGTGAGCAGGCGGCGGTTGTCAAACCCAAAGAACCAGCAGTGTCCAGCTGTAAGCAGTCAGCTTAAATGGATGGCGAGTAATCAGTAACAGGTGTGCCCAGCGTCCCCGCCTCCAGCCCGCTCAAGGTGTGACTGCAAGGGAAAAAAACACAGGCCAGGAGAAGGCAGGAACTAGAGCAACATAGAGCACGAAGACCGGTCACTGACGAATGTGACACGTTCTGCACATGCGTAGAACCCAACTGAACCGATTGCGTTCCGGGCACGTACGCACAGGGACAGGGATCTGTCCCTGTGCAATGCGGCCTGGTATAATATTGGACATCCCTAACCACAATAGAACAGGACAGTTTTTGTTTGACTTTTGTAAATTGACTGTTTATATTAACAAACAAACAATTCTATGAAAGAAAACTTGATGGGCATACCCTGGAAAATGCTGCACTGACACTAGTTTTGTTGGCAGAAAGAGATGTGAAAATCTCAAGAACCCATCATTAAAACTGAACAGTAAAAATCTTACAGTGCACAATAAGCTTTCACAGTAATTCCAGTTTGTATCCTGCAGACATCCAGCAGCTGATTGGAGCTACAGGCAATTAAAGATGAAGCAGAGACGCTGCAGCCCACCCACATTAAAGAGGAAGAGGAGGCGCCACAGCCCCCCTACGTTAAAGAGGAAGAGGAAGCACTCTCGATCACTCAGGAGGGAGAGCATCTTCTAGGGCCAGCTTTTAAAAAGAAGACTGGTAAACATTTTAACTGCCCAGTTTGTGATAAAAGATTTTCTTGTAAGAGTCGTTTGACTCAACACAAGAGAACGCACACAGGAGAAAAACTTTTAGGAGCTCAGAGTGCAGTAAACACTTCACTTTTAAGGCAAACACGCAATCACACTTGAGAACACACACAGGAGAAAAAATGTTTACTTGCTGAAATTGTGGTATTGATGAGTGTGTGTGTTTCAGAGAGAAAGAGACTATGTATGTATGTATTGAGGATGAAGATGAACAATTACAATGTAACAAAAGCAATGACTAAACAATGTATGCCAACAGTCATAACTATACACAGTATCAGGAGGAAGGCGTAGAAATGGGGAGAAATAAATTGTTTGCAAAGATGACTTTTGTTTATGAGTGAGAGACAGACAGAAACAGGGAGTGTTTGTGTTCAAAGAGAGAGGGGGTGTTCATGTGTGTGTCAGAGTTAATTATTTAGACATTAATACTGTGAAGCAACTAAAAAAAGTAGCTTCACACTTCTCACAAACCCACGACTTCTTCCTCTTTGATGTTTAATGGCGGTTGGCAAACCAACTTAAGGGCGCATTACCGCCACCTACTGGACTGGCCCACATAAAGTCCCAGCTGCTCAGTCATTCGTCATCATTGAACAGTCCATTGTAGTGTGGGGGAGAGGGTGGCAGATATTATGAATTTAGCTTTCAGATGGCGGTCTTTTTTGTTCTTTTATTTGTTTTAGTATGCTAACATAATGATACATGAATATAGTCGTGGGTGCTGCCGGCTGTGGTGGCCCTGGCCCGTGCTGGTTGGGGGGCGAAGGCAGTGCCTAGTTTGCCTTAATGGTAGGTCCGCCCCTGTGTATACTCATACTAAGAGTTGAAGACTTGTGCCACTCGAGTAGCGATTTCTCCCTCTACCTTGTCAGCCGGCTAATTATAGAGCCACAACAGTCCTGATTGGCTAAGGGAGGACCCGCCCATTGTGCTCTGCGTTCTGATTGGCCTTAGACCATTGTCCGTCTCCTTCGTGCAGCACTGCGGTGTTTGCTGTTTGCGAGCGATCATAGTTGGATGATCGCTAGGGCGTCATTATGGAATACTGTAAATTAGTCTTCTCTTCATGGAGGACTACGAGGAGTAAAATACTACAGCAGGAGCAATATGTTCTAACAAGGATACAAAAACGTTACAGCTGCACATGGTGAGTCACTTAATAATTTCTTGTGTTCAAAAGATTGCTATATACACATATTACTATATATTTTCCTTTCTAAAGAAAACGGGACTTCTATATAGATTATAGAGAATAATTATTCATATTATTCAAATAAGAGTGGACCAACTAAGAAGGACCAGCAGAAATAGGAGAGAAGAAGACATCAAACAAGAATGAGACTTGGACACAAAGGATTAAACAGTTAACTTAAAATGATAGGGAAGCATGCAACTGGCTTTTGTCATTACTGCGATGTATCTGAAAGTATTAGCAATGTCTTAATTCAATGCAGGCAGTATCAAAAGAGGAGAAGCGTGTTGGAAGATAAGTTTCATCGGGAGAAGATAGGATTCAATGTTGCTAATATTTTACAATTAGACTCGGGACATGTTCTTTACTGGTATATATTTTCCTTTCTAAGGAAAACGGGACTTATGCCTAGATTATAGACTCGGTCCGATTGTGATCCACACTCCTATTAAGAAGGTGGCGGTAATGCACCCCTAAAAGATGCCTCCCAACCGCCAATAAACAATAAAAGAAGATGCCAAAGAATTCTGGGTAATTCCCGCCTACCAATTCAAACCGCCTGCTGAAGGGAACTTTGACATAGTTGGGGACGGGACTTTAAGGTAAGAATGAAGTTAATGTTCATGATATAGTTTGTAGTAGTGATGGGTAGATGGGGGCTCGTGAAGACTTTACCCAAATTGTATCGATTCTGTGTCGCTCAATAATAATAAAAGGTGCGCGTCGATGCTTTGACAAATCGGAAACATCAATTTTGTTTCCCTGGAGAGCGTGTTTATAAAAAAAGGGATGTCCGTAATGGGGAATGGGGTGATTGTAGGTCGGTCGGTCGGTCGGTCGGTCGGTCGGTCGGTCGGTCGGTCGGTCGGTCAGTAGGTAGTTAGTCTCAGGTGATGTGCTAACATCAGTGCTTTATTCTGTACATATTATGATCATCTATGACAAAACGTGTGATTTAGGAGTAGTTTGATGAATCACAGATACATTTATAAGGGCAACAATAACAACAGTAACAATAAGCACTCTTACGCTACAGCTAATTACTTAAACAAACAAGACAGACAAATTCCTTGAATACCTATTTGTTGGAACCACCACCAACAAACATCACACTGAATGTGAAAGACGTGAATCTATGTAACCCACAATTAAAACCAAACATGTAATCCATGAGATTAATAATAACAAGTTTAAGATTTATAAATAAGTTGTTCAAATGAGTAAAATGCCCTTTGAATTACTCGAGCCTCGAAATTAATAAATATGTTTAAAACATCGAAATGTGTACATATACAGTATTAATCAATGGTCATCTTAAAAGAAAACGTTTCATATGCCTTTAAGAATAGTAAATGTCCCTGGACACAAAATAGAGTACTTCCCCTTTAAGAGAGCGAGTCATCTTAGCTTTAGCATTGCAGTCGAGGAGCGGAGAGCACAGAGCTAAATGCCGAGAGGAAAAGTGGAATGATAAGTGATTCAAGGATCCCTAAAACGATATTTATCTGGTCGATGATCAACTAGGATCACGAGAATTGACTTTTGGTGAGTTTTATTTATTATATTGGAACTTGGAACTGTGTGTGGTTGCATAGTGTGTGTGCGCGCAAAAGTTGTGATGCGCTTAATATTTTGCCCTACCGAGAATGTTGTGTGCGACTATACTGTATATGTGTGATTATATTGTTTACATGTTTTTAGTCGTCGTGATAGTTTCCACATCAACGTCTTCGGCAAAACGCGTATACAGTTGCAAGCGGTTGTGAGACATCGGCAGCAGCTGCTCGCTTTAAACCCTGAAGACGCCAGGGAGCTATAGAAGCAAGCCATCTACCGGAGATCCACCACAGCCTCGACTCCTACGACTGCGCTGCAACCGAAAAGGAAGCCCCGTAGGCGGTGTGAGAGGAAGCAGAAGCGAGGCAAACGCGGAGGGTTTCTAACTAGGCTAACGGCTAACCCCTACATGCCTGCCATTCCATCGATCATGCTGGCCAATGTTCGCTCCCTTGACAACAAAATGGACCACTTACGCCTGCTAAGATCCACTCATCAGACCGTAAGAGAATGTTTTGTCTACATTTGTCAGAAATTTGGCTTAACAGCAACTGAACGACAGCACCTAACATGTTACCGTGGGGACAGACACGTCACGGCATGAGGTAAGACCCACTGTGGCGGCGTCTGTGTTTACATCAGTGTAGCATGGTGCAGAGACGTTGTAGTTGTCCACTGTTTCCCGTTTGTGGAATTCATGATACTCTAGTGCCGGTGTTGTGCCGAGTTTGGCATCCATGCCGAGATCTGCATGCAGGTCGCGGGAGCGCGCACGCTCAGCTGAAAACTCAACCGTGTGACGCCGTGTTAGTCTTAAGGCACAGTACTTCATGATAATGAAGCGATGGTACGTTTTGTCAGCTTTATGGGTAACTATACAGCACCCAAAGCACGAATTTCTTGACTTTATATTTGTTAGATATGTGGAAGCATTTGATTCAAGCATATCTAGAAACGCGGTGGGAGGAGCAGGTTAGACATTCACAATGTAACTGTGGCACTTTGTTACACAGTTGTCCCTCGATTTATTTGTTTCTGTATAACAAATGACAAATTACCAAGCTCATTCATTTATAGAAAAGAGGGGCATGCATGCAGTATTCGGTAGGGAGGATTTTGGAGCTGCCGAAAATTGCATGCACCCCTGGTTGGTCAAATACGACTCCTAAATGTGTGTAATTCACACGATGTGCTTCAAAGACACACAACTCTCACATGGACTGCATCATTTCATCTAAAAATGTCCCAAACAAGAAATAGGGGGTGCATGCAATTCTCGGCAGGACGGATTTTGGAGCTGCCGAAAATTGCATCCACCCCTCGTTGGTCAAATACGACTCCTAAATGTGTGTAATTCACACAATGTGCTTCAAAGACACCCACCTCTCACGTAGTTTGCGTCATTTCTTCTAAAAATGTCCCAAACAAGAAATAGGGGGTGCATGCAATTCTCGGCAGGACGGATTTTGGAGCTGCCGAAAATTGCATGCACCCCTGGTTGGTCAAATACGACTCCTAAATGTGTGTAATTCACACGATGTGCTTCAAAGACACACATCTCTCACGTAGTTGGCGTCATTTCATCTAAAAATGTCCCAAACAAGAAATAGGGGGTGCATGCAATTCTCGGCAGGACGGATTTTGAACCTGCCGAAAATTGCATCCACCCCTGGTTGGTCAAATACGACTCCTAAATGTGTGTAATTCACACGATGTGCTTCAAAGACACCCATCTCTCACATGGACTGCATCATTTCATCTAAAAATGTCCCAAACAAGAAGTAGGGGGTGCATGCAATTCTCGGCAGGACGGATTTTGGAGCTGCCGAAAATTGCATGCACCCCTGGTTGGTCAAATACGACTCCTAAATGTGTGTAATTCACACAATGTGCTTCAAAGACACCCACCTCTCACGTAGTTGGCGTCATTTCTTCTAAAAATGTCCCAAACAAGAAATAGGGGGTGCATGCAATTCTCGGCAGGACGGATTTTGAACCTGCCGAAAATTGCATCCACCCCTGGTTGGTCATATACGACTCCTAAATGTGTGTAATTCACACGATGTGCTTCAAAGACACACATCTCTCACATGGACTGCATCATTTCATCTAAAAATGTCCCAAACAAGAAGTAGAGGGTGCATGCAATTCTCGGCAGGACGGATTTTGGAGCTGCCGAAAATTGCATGCACCCCTCGTTGGTCAAATACGACTCCTAAATGTGTGTAATTCACACAATGTGCTTCAAAGACACCCACCTCTCACGTAGTTGGCGTCATTTCTTCTAAAAATGTCCCAAACAAGAAATAGGGGGTGCATGCAATTCTCGGCAGGACGGATTTTGGAGCTGCCGAAAATTGCATGCACCCCTCGTTGGTCAAATACGACTCCTAAATGTGTGTAATTCACACGATGTGTTTCAAAGACACACATCTCTCACGTAGTTGGCGTCATTTCTTCTAAAAATGTCCCAAACAAGAAATAGGGGGTGCATGCAATTCTCGGCAGGACGGATTTTGGAGCTGCCGAAAATTGCATCCACCCCTCGTTGGTCAAATACGACTCCTAAATGTGTGTAATTCACACAATGTGCTTCAAAGACACACATCTCTCACGTAGTTGGCGTCATTTCTTCTAAAAATGTCCCAAACAAGAAATAGGGGGTGCATGCAATTCTCGGCAGAACGGATTTTGGAGCTGCCGAAAATTGCATCCACCCCTCGTTGGTCAAATACGACTCCTAAATGTGTGTAATTCACACAATGTGCTTCAAAGACACCCATCTCTCACATGGACTGCATCATTTCATCTAAAAATGTCCCAAACAAGAAGTAGGGGGTGCATGCAATTCTCGGCAGGACGGATTTTGGAGCTGCCGAAAATTGCATGCACCCCTGGTTGGTCAAATACGACTCCTAAATGTGTGTAATTCACACGATGTGTTTCAAAGACACCCACCACCAATTCCGACATAATTTATTTAAAGTGCAGACAAGTAAAAGCATGCATAATGACATGTTACTCATATAAAAATACAGTCTATATACATATACATATATTTAAATAACATGATTATTTGTAATTCCTGTGTTATTTTTGCATTTTGTTGTAATTTTAAAGGTGTCTAAACCCTGTTTTATTGGTTGGTGTGGCATGTTGTGGCATGTTGCATTTTGGTGTTGGTCTGGAGAGGTTGAATTAGTGATGTGCGATACTACTGATTTCATCTCCGATTCGATACTAAGTAAAATTCAAGCTGGTATTGGCTATACCAATACCATACCAATATTTTGTGCAAATACACTTAGTGTTTCTGATAATTTTAACAAAATACAGTATTTCAAATCACACTGCATGATAATCCCACTGCATAAATAATACAAGACATCAGAATGATTTTGACGTCGGTAATTCACAATCATCACAATTCCATTAATGATCAGGCATAGTTTCAACAGGCTGAGAGAGACTGACTGAGCAGTGTTGTTTTTACGCATTCCACACTTACCCTGGAAGAAAAAGAACAATTAGCTCCCACCAATTACCGATCATTTCAGCAACATCTCAATCATTACCTTACCTTCCATTGTGTTCATGATAATGATATACATTACCAGTAAATCTGACTTAAGGATCAAAATTATTGATATTTTGGTTTAGAATCGATTTTACAACATAAACATTTGGTATCGGAAGTAGCGATATTTCCGTATCGATTCCTACATCACTTACTAGCAAGTGCTTTACAGTAGCTGCGGTAGTTTTTGTAATTATCGATTAGTTAACATGGACCCTGCATTGTACGAAACTTTGTTGTTGTACAAAACACAAGGAAAGTACACAGATGGGCTGACAAGACCACAGAAGTCCGAACTTCGCAGAAAAGCGTCGAAGTATTATGTTGAAGGTAAGTAGGCTAATTAAGGTTCACTGGCAAACGTCAACTTGTGTCAGGACTTATGAGATCATTTGTGAATCCCTTAGTTTGTCAAACTATCGTGAAAATAAAATGCTCTGCTTTAAGAAATACAGGATGTCACAAGAAATTGACATAGTTTAAGTTTTTCTCAACTTTACTAAGTAGGTTAAACGGTGATGTAAGGTTTAGTCGTGCATGACACCAACCACTATATCCTCATATATGTATAGCTTTAAACATTAACAGGCTACTTAATGTCATTGATTGATATCGTATCAGTCAGCAGACTTTTTCATAGTGTTAGTGTTTTAAATAAATTCAAGGTCTGGTATGCTATAAATAAATTCATGTCGTCATTTATCCTGTAGGTGGAGCACTGTATTACACCAAGGGATCTGGCAGAGAAATAAAAACAAAAGTGGTTTGTGGTACAGAAGAAGCAAACACAATTTTTGTTGAGTTTCATGCTAGCCCCACAGGAGCTCACACTGGCCAGAAAAAAACACGGGATGCTATTTGCATACGTTTTTTCTGGCCTGGAATGACCAAGGACATAGATACATGGGTAAGAACACACAAATTTATAATTGTATTTTGTGTTTGGCCTCACAACCAGTTTGGCTCTTGTAGAACATACTGACGATGCTGAAGTTGGCTTCCGATTCACCAGATTCTGATTCGGCTTGTGGAATTTAAGGTGACGTTATGAGCAATGCAAGTTTTTTTTTACTGATGGTCTTTTTTTTGTTACTCTTCTTAATGTGAAAATATTGAAGACATTTTAGTTAAGACATTGCCTTTTCCTGACACTCACTATTGGATTTGTGAAAGTTTTGATTTGTGAAAATGCAGCAGAGGCACATTTAGACATTTGTGCATAGATTTATAAGAAGGCATTGAACATGTACAGCTATTATTTGAAGAATATTAAAATGAGTCAATTGTGTGCACACGGTACCATACTGATTTCATCCTAAATCTTCTGTGTGCTAAGACACATACACACACATCTTGTGAGTGTTTCCAAGAGCCCCTCCCTCAGCAAAAGACCCACCAATGTAAGATGATATTCTTCTGGTAATAGCTGTAGTGTATACTGTATGCTCAATGCCTTTTCATGCATACAATGAGGGCCTCTGCTCTACACAAAAGGGTACTGACCAAGTTAGTTACCTAGGGGTCATATTGAGGCCATATGCTTTTTCTGACATTTCCACAAATAAAGAAAGGTTTCACAAATATCAACTATGTTTTTATAAATGTTTGGGGTCTGTAGATTAACCCAGTCCAAATTTGAGAAGTCTAGGTCTAATGGTTTTCAAAGTGGACCTGGTCTAATATGGACTAGGTCCTAAAAATGTCCACATGCATTTTCACACATCAAAACTTTCACAAATCCAATAGTGAGTGTCAGGAAAAGGCAATGTCTTAACTAAAATGTCTACAATACTTTCACATGAGGAAGTGTCAGAAAAAAAAACATCAGGACAAACACTCACATTGCTCATTACGTCACCTTAAATTCCACATTAAGTTTACATTTAAGTGCTGAATCAGAAGCTGCCGAATCGAAAGCTAACTTCAGCGTTGTAATTGACTGTTAGAAAAAAAATATTTCTAATAAATTTCTTCTTAATCCAACTTGTGTCATTTATATCTGTCTTGTATTCTTTCCACAGGTGTCAGAATGTACTGTCTGCCAGTCGGCCCAGCAGACAATAAAGCAGAAGGTCCAACACACTCCCATAAAGGTATTATTTATTTTGTGAGTTTGCCATTCTGTCTCCTCCATGTGTTATTGCTCCAATATTCTGCCTTTTAGTGAAGGTTACATTAGTCCATGGGGTTGTACGAGTTACTGTAGCTTTGGTTTTGTCTGGTTTACTCGGGTTTTCCCTAAGTTGTATTACAAGGTTTTGTTTCAATAAATTCCATTTTGTCTAACAGTTTTTCCTCCCCTGTCTGCTCCTGGGTTGTCTGACCCACTTTGTAAAAGTTTGAATTTACGTCCTCACCTTTTTCTTCCCTGACATCATCATGCAGGATACTTTGATACTCACTAGATAGTTGTTTTGGCATACAACTGTTTAAGAAAGGAAAACAAAACAAAAACTCGGTCAAAGTAGATTCATGTTAGTTAAAGTGATAAGTCAAGAAATATTTTGAGACCCTTACATAATTCTTTCACTGTTTTATTTCTTTAGGTTACTCAACCATTTGAGCTTCTGGGTATGGACCTTATTGGGAAACTGACCACCACAAACAGCGGTCATACATATGTGTGTGTGATGGTGGACTACTTCACCAAATGGCCACAAGCCTATCCTCTAAAAACAAAAAGGGCAGAGGAGGTTACTGAACAAATTATAAAATTTGTTCATCAGTTTGAGGCACCAAAGCGCATTCTCACAGACCAGGGGAGTGAGTTTGTAAATGCGGTAAGCACTGAACTTATGTCCTTATTGTAATCTATTACTATTATAATATATGTTTTTAAAATAACCAGTCTGTGTATGTGTTAACAGATAAACAAGAACGTCTGTAAAAGACTGGGGATAAAAAGAAGCTTATGTGCTCCATACCACCCTCAAACCAATGGTCTGGTGGAGCGCATGAACGCAACCATACAGAAGTAAGGAAAACCACTTTGTCAGCCAAGTTGTCCTTCACAAATGATATCGTAGAAGACATTTGCAATATCATTTTTTTCCCTTTTAGGGCTCTTTGTAAACTGGTTGGGTCCAAACCACAAGAGTGGGATGAATATTTGGATGCTGTCATGTTTGGTTTGCGGACCAAAAAACAGACAACAACAAAGTTCTCCCCCTACTGTTTAATGTTTGGTCGGGAAGCCCGCTATCCAACACAAATTCCAGAGGACTTTCAGGTTTGTGAAATACAGTCTTAAGTTTTATTGCATTATGAAGACTGAATGTTGTCATAATGAAATGAAATAAGTCATATATTTCCAGTCTGTTTTGTGTATTACAGTAATCCCTCATTTTTCGCGGTTAGTTCGGGACCAGAACCTCCCGCAAAGATGAAAAACCGCGAAGTAAGATTTGCCCCCACCCCAGGAATTTTCATATATGTGTATATGGGTACCAGAATGTTTAAATTATGTAAACAGTATTTATACTTTACATATTTGAGACAAAGATTACAACAGTACATGTATTTACTTAAATCTTTAACTATAAAACCTTATACAGTAATTAATATTCATCAACATTGCCTTCTGGAGAGGCGAACAGGCTTGTGTTGGTGGCGTAGTGGAGAGGCTCTCACTTCACTCTTAGAGGCTTTAGGTTCACTCGGATACTCGAGGAGACGAATCACTCCTGGCAGCACTAGTACTGGCTTGAGGTTCGTCAGGTCCGTCAGCACCTTCTTCAGCCTCTCCATTGTCATCATCGGGCAAGATTTGGTCGTAGCGAGCCTTTGCCTTTGTGCTCATATTAGTGTCCAAACTCACTGACTTTTTCCTCCAATCAGCAATCTACAATGCCAATGCAGCTTCCATTTTCACAATTCTCTTATTACGCAGAGTTACCCAACGTTTCGCTTCCGTATTGAAGGTTATTGAAGCATTTTGGTTCTTCTTTCTTGATGTACCGCACTGTAGATTCATTTACGCCATAATGGCGAGCCACAGATGCATAAGTTCTGCCCTCTTTGGTCATATCTAAAAGTTTCACTTTTTTCCTGATGGTCATCATCCCCGGAGGATGTTTTCGTAGCGGCACAGGGCTTAGGCAGCATCGGAAGGGCTTAACTAATGAAAAAAAGTTATCGCGAACACAACACCAAGATACAGTATGCTAGACAGTCAACAGCGTGGATGAAACTGGTGGGACACAACAAGGGAAGATGCTAGGTGATGCTGTGATGACACGCAGCCATTCAGCTCACAGGATAAATCTACTCGTGCTCTCATTGGTGGATGTCACGCCGAAAACCAACCACACGCCTTGTCTGAATGCCCATGGCATGTACAGTACAGTACAGTACAAGCATTTACAAAGCCCCTGAGTCAACTCATCTCTTTGGCATGCAGATAAACCTTCTCTCTCACGCAGCAACATAAAACAACGCCTTTTCCCGCAATATGGCTGCCGATATGGCTGTATTTTGTTTTTGATGATTTTTGTTTTTTTTATATATTTTGAAAAAACCCGCGAAGCACTGAAGCCGCAAAACATGAAGCGTGAAGTGGCGAGGGATTACTGTATATCTGTATCATGAAAGTGTATCTTGACTAATTGTCTATTTTACAGATGGACAGCAGTGTGGAGGAAACAATAGGAGAGGAGGCGATTTGTGATGACGTTAGGCGGCTTGATGAGCTCAAGGCCATTGTCAAGGAGAACGTCTCGAGATCACAGCAGAGAACAATGCAAAAAATAAACTTGAAAGGTAGCAAAGTCAGCTTTGCAGCTGGTGACAGAGTGTGGCGACAAAATGTCAGGAACCAGCAGCGTAAGGGTGGGAAGCTGGAGTCCAATTTTCTTGGCCCCTTCACCATCGTTTCCATTGATGGCAAAAGTGCTGATCTCCTTGGGGACAATGGAGTGGTTAGTAAAAAAATAAGTATTGACCACCTGAAACATTTCCGGCAGCAGAATCCCCGGATTCCCCACAAAATTTTAGTATCTGTCTCCACTGCCACAGGACTTGGAGGCACTGTCCCAGGTGCCTCTGTCCCTGCTGCCACAAGACCTACGGTGATTGTCTCGGCCGCCTCTGTCCTCGCCTGCACAAGACCGTCAGTGATCGTCCCCGCTGCCACTGTCTTGGCTGCCACACCTGCAGCCACTGTCCCTGCTGCCTCTGTCCCCGCTGCCACTGTCCTTGCTGCCTCTGTCCCCGCTGCCACTGTCCTTGCTGCCTCTGTCCCCGCTGCCACACCTCCAGCCACTGTCCCTGCTGCCTCTGTCCCCGCTGCCACTGTCCTTGCTGCCACACCTGCAGCCACTGTCCCTGCTGCCTCTGTCCCCGCTGCCACTGTCCTTGCTGCCTCTGTCCCCGCTGCCACTGTCCTCACTGCCACACCTCCAGCCACTGCCCCTGCTGCCTCTGTCCCCGCTGCCACTGCCCCATCTGCCTCTGTCCCCGCTGCCACTGCCCCATCTGCCTCTGACCCCACTGCCACTGTCCTCGCTGCCACACCTGCAGTCACTGTCCTTGCTGCCTCTGTCCTCACTGCCACAGGGCCAGCTGCTTCTGTCCCTGGCCCAACTGTCCTCGCTGCCTCTGTCCCTGCTGCCTCTGTCCCCGCAGTCACTGTCCCAGATGCAATAGGACCTGCACGTAATGCCTCTCCAACTGCAGGAAATATCGCCTCAGGAGAAAGTGACCCATATACAGACACAGAAATAAAAAAATGTATGTTTATTTCACGTTTTGCCTTTACAAACAAAATGAATACATGTAGTGTTGTGTGTTGGGTATGCATGGATGTTAAAATGTTTTTCAATCAATGTTGGGTCTTGTAACAGTGATTAACTAGTACTTCTCACTTTTGTAGATCTCGAAGCGGTGTGGACAGGGAGCCACTCCAGTGACCACGTAATTTTGTCTAAAATAGGAAATTACAGGTTGTATTGCTGGGACATTGCAAGAATTGCTCCTGACCAAGAGCTCGAGAGTGAGGTAAAATGTTTTACTTTTGAATGACTGACTTTAGATGCATTATTTATTGTATTGAAAGTACTGATGGAAGAATGTGTGCATGTGCATATATTTGGTTGGTTGGTATTTCATTAGTTGGTCCCACTAGGCACTACTGGGCAATATTTTAATTGTTGAGGATATAAATTTGTGTTTATGTGTTGTGTGGGAACACCATGTGCTCTTTCATTTTTCTTTAAGGTGATCAATGCATACCTGACATTGCTTGTACAACAGTACAACAAAAACAATGTGGATCAAGCTGCTGTCATTGACAGCTACGAAATGACACGCATCTGGACTAAAAATACCTCCAAGCTCAAAGTTCGTAGAGAACATTTTTTTCTAATTCAGTAATGATTACATCATTGCTTTGCATTGTGAAAATTGTACTTTATTATCCTTCAAGTTGTTTGTTTTGATTGATTTTCAGATGGATCCAATGCAATACAAGATAATTGTGGGGATTTTCAATGAACATCATCATTGGATGTTAACGGTAAACCTTTGACTGTCACTTTGAAAAGCTGTAAAACAGTCCTTAATTGGTGATGATATGAAGTTTATGATTACAGTTTAGGAAACATAAAAAAAAAATTAATCTGTTTTCATTGTCTCACTCAGTTGTAGTAGTGGAGAAGTTGTAAAATGAATGTTACCTTCCAAAATGCAAAGGTTATTTATCCTCATGAAAAGCGGGCCGTGTTTGTGGATCCATTGGGAGAATCCCAGATGAAAATAAAAAGATGCCTGGAAACAACAAGGTAACAAGAAGTTAAAAAGCAGTTACAAACCTAAAACTGGTATAGACAAAGATTTATCATTTCTTCAAGGGCATTCATGCGGAAGAGGGATTGCAAGGTGTCAAGGTGGGCATGTAGCACCCTTCCCCATGGACTTCAGAGCGATGGCACATCATGCGGTGTCTTTGCTTTGAAAGTGAGTACTGTAGTGGTTTCTTCCAGCTAGACCTTCAATGTTGACGGAATCAATCCAGCTTATGCACACATCACACAGTATATTGGATACAATATTTAGAACCGATTTCAAGATGGTGTTAGTCCTGCACTTCTTCATTTACCGTAACTTGCCCCCCCCACTCCTCCCGCCCCTTTTTTTTTAGGAAAGTATGAAGTATCACTATTCATTGGGTCCATACCTAAAAACCTGTTTTCAGTTTGCTCAGTGTATACTAGAAGACCAGCCCTTGACCTTAGACATGAGCAAAGGTTGCGTCAACAACATGAGAGAAGAAATTGCCAGAACTCTTCTCCGTGAATCTGGTGTGTTTCCTTTTTGCCTTCTTTTGTTTGTGTTAATGTTCAGTATCAGCAGGATTGTTTGGAGATGTTTTTGGTCACCATTTTGTCAAATAACTGAAGGTTGTTTTGTGTGTGTGTTTTTTTAAGAGTCCCTCAAGAATATCTGCCATCATTGTGGGTCTGAGGGAATGGATGCCATGCTATGGGTAATGACATTACATTGAACATATCAGGACACATACTTAGCAAGCCAAGTTAGTAACTACTATAGATGTCACATTCTTTTTATACATGAAAGTAATGAATACATTTTAAAGTAGTTTTCTATTGTAGTGGTAGTAATGCCTACAGTAAAAGATAACGTATAGAAAGGATTTGAATAACACCTCCAATGTTTTTCATTTTCAGATTTGCTGTGACAACTGCAGCAGGTGGTTCCACCACACGTGCTTAAATAATCCTTCGCTGGATGACGAGTATCTCTGCCCTCTCTGCGTGTAGGATAAGGGGGAGAGAAGAGCAAGTGTTTGCTACAGTTGGGACTTACCGCATGGTGGCCTAGAGGTTAGCATGTTGGCCACAAAGTCAGGAGATTTGAATTTGAATCTGTGTGGAAAATGATGGATGGCGTTCTGATTGTTCTAACTTTGCCTGTGTTTACTTTTCACTGTGTTTTACTTTTGTTCCATCCGAGTTACATTTTTATTATTCATATATATTTATTTATTGTATATAGTTTGAAAAAATCACCACTAATAAGCACATTTCTGTTAAAATACTATTTATATATTTTGTAATAAAGTTTTCATATAAAACATTTTCCCCCTCCTATTTACTGTTTGGGACATTTTGAAAATATATGATCTTAAACCAAACAGAGTGGATTTTGGTCCTGCCAAATATTGCATCCGCCTTCCTTTTTGCTGTTTGGGACATTTTTAGATGAAATGACGCCAACTACGTGAGAGATGTGTGTCTTTGAAGCACATTGTGTGAATTACACACATTTAGGAGTCGTATTTGACCAACGAGGGGTGCATGCAATTTTCGGCAGCTCCAAAATCCGTCCTGCCGAGAATTGCATGCACCCCCTATTTCTTGTTTGGGACATTTTTAGATGAAATGACGCCAACTACGTGAGAGATGGGTGTCTTTGAAGCACATTGTGTGAATTACACACATTTAGGAGTCGTATTTGACCAACGAGGGGTGGATGCAATTTTCGGCAGCTCCAAAATCCGTTCTGCCGAGAATTGCATGCACCCTCTACTTCTTGTTTGGGACATTTTTAGATGAAATGATGCAGTCCATGTGAGAGATGTGTGTCTTTGAAGCACATTGTGTGAATTACACACATTTAGGAGTCGTATTTGACCAACGAGGGGTGCATGCAATTTTCGGCAGCTCCAAAATCCGTCCTGCCGAGAATTGCATGCACCCCCTATTTCTTGTTTGGGACATTTTTAGATGAAATGACGCCAACTACGTGAGAGATGGGTGTCTTTGAAGCACATTGTGTGAATTACACACATTTAGGAGTCGTATTTGACCAACCAGGGGTGGATGCAATTTTCGGCAGGTTCAAAATCCGTCCTGCCGAGAATTGCATGCACCCCCTATTTCTTGTTTGGGACATTTTTAGATGAAATGACGCCAACTACGTGAGAGATGTGTGTCTTTGAAGCACATTGTGTGAATTACACACATTTAGGAGTCGTATATGACCAACCAGGGGTGGATGCAATTTTCGGCAGGTTCAAAATCCGTCCTGCCGAGAATTGCATGCACCCCCTATTTCTTGTTTGGGACATTTTTAGATGAAATGACGCCAACTACGTGAGAGATGTGTGTCTTTGAAGCACATTGTGTGAATTACACACATTTAGGAGTCGTATTTGACCAACGAGGGGTGCATGCAATTTTCGGCAGCTCCAAAATCCGTCCTGCCGAGAATTGCATGCACCCTCTACTTCTTGTTTGGGACATTTTTAGATGAAATGATGCAGTCCATGTGAGAGATGTGTGTCTTTGAAGCACATCGTGTGAATTACACACATTTAGGAGTCGTATTTGACGAACCAGGGGTGCATGCAATTTTCGGCAGCTCCAAAATCCTCCCTACCGAATACTGCATGCATGCCCCTCTTTTCTATAAATGAATGAGCTTGGTAATTTGTCATTTGTTATGCAGAAACAAATAAATCGAGGGACAACTGTGTAACAAAGTGCCACAGTTACATTGTGAATGTCTAACCTGCTCCTCCCACCGCGTTTCTAGATATGCTTGAATCAAATGCTTCCACATATCTAACAAATATAAAGCCAAGAAATTCGTGCTTTGGGTGCTGTATAGTTACCCATAAAGCTGACAAAACGTACCATCGCTTCGTTATCATGAAGTACTGTGCCTTTAAGAATAGCACGGTGTGGTTTTCAGCTGAGCGTGCGCGCTCCCGCGACCTGCATGCAGATCTCGGCATGGATGCCAAACTCGGCACAACACCGGCCCTTCTCTCTACCGAGGGAGCTCACAGCCATTTTGTTAGTGGCTGTTTGCATCCCGCCCACCTAACAGCAGCGACAGAGACAAAGCGCTGAGTGCGGTGCACGGTGGTATCAGGAGCAAGAGACAGCCCATCCGTATGGGTTTCTCATCGTGGCTGGGGACTTTAACCACGCAGACCTTAATCCTAGTTTACTGGACTACATCAGCATGTAGACTTCCCCACAGGTGGAAATAACACACTGGAACTTCTCTACACCAGCCTCCCCCACACTGAAGTGTCCGACCGCCTCATTGTTATGCTGATGCCAGCATACAGGCCTAGAATCTTGATTTTTACCCGGTCAAAAACGTCTGTAGCCAACGCGATGAAAACATTAGCGGTCATTTTAGATTTAGTTGAATGTGACGATATAACTAAGTGAATGTGAACTTGTGATTGGCTTGTGATGTACAGTATATGTAGTGAAATAGTGACTTATTATCTTCAGGTCAGGGTTTTTGTAACACTGCACTGGATTGAAACACCTGTAAGAGTGTGAGACACCTCTTCAGTGGAGACAAGATGGCGAGCCAAATCCACGGACTTCAGTTCTAGAACCTTTTGTGGTCATTACAAGTGGACCCGTTTCCCCTTGATGAACATTGCTGCTAGTGTGGTAGGAACACTGACCCGCATCCCTTTTCTCATCTTAACTAAGCTTTGGATTTCCTCAACTGGATTCTATTTCAATTTTGGGATGGAAGTCAAATGCACTTTCTGAACTGAGTAGGAAAAGACAAAAAGGGCATAATGCTGTGCATCCGTCATAATCTTTACAATTTGGTTAAGTGCCCTCCTGCTTCAGACACTCCATCATCATCATCATCATCATCCCAGTCCCCAAGGAAGCCTCCTGCAGAAGCCATTTATGCTGCTTTTGGGTTTAGTTCACCTGGTTTGTTTTGCGGTAATTGTGGAGTGCTATAATTGGTTGACCACTGGAGGTGAGTGCATGGAGTTAGGGAGTTGGGAGCTCACACGGTTTTTACCGCTCACATGCACACAATTGCACCACTTTCAGACCCTCCATTTCTTCAACCTGCCATAACATTTGCCATCTTTTTGCCAATTCTTTTTTTTCCCCATTCACATACAATAAACACAATATTAATTCCAACATGGTCACCTGGATTCCTCGTACCCAGAAGTGACTAGAACAAGACGTAACTGTCGCTGCACAAGTGAAAACCTTACCTCGTGGATAAAGCAAAGACGGACCTTTGGAAAAGGAGCAAGTCACCTTTTGGAATCACCTGCAAAGTTGGACGTGCTGCACACCTGCACCTAATCACCAACATGACGGAGGAAGGCGATACATTCGCTCATCATCTATGATCTTTTTCTCAAGTGACATCGATTCATCATATGAAGTACAGCGCTCGAAGAAGACGTCTCCCTGGTGAGTGTAGTCATTGATATTATAAATATATCTGATGGCCGTTTTGGATCGGTTTCAAGGTGTTGTGGACTTCGGCGTCTTCCGGGAAATTATGCTATCGTGACAGACAGCTCGTCTTTGGTGGCACCTGTCAACCATTCATGTTTCAAGTGGACATTGTGTTTGTGGCATTTTTGGAGTGCATTTCTCAATGCGTAAAGGCAGGCAAAGCACATCGTAGCACGTCAGTGATGGCCGATTCACAGTTGAAAATGAATGAAATGGATGTTGGAGATGAAATTCTCCACAAACTCCTAAAGCTCAAAGGACCACTTTGGAAAATTAAGTAAGCCAACTTCCCCTCCCCCCTTGTGTGCTCTTTAATCTCCAGTTCTGAAAATAAAGACTCTCACCACAATTTAGATTTTTTCCAAATGTATTGAACAATGACACATAATAATGAAAGATAAATCAGACATAATAATGGAAAAATAAAGTCAGACAGGATAGTTTCCGCAGTCTACAGGTACCTGGACCCCGTTTCATTCACCTGTACCCATCTCCTGGCTGAAAATGAAAGAGTCCCCCTTGATCGTCCCATAGTCGTTTTTATACTTGTTTGCTCAGACCATTGGCGCCAGTCCCTGCAAAGATAACTTTTCTCCTAAATTTCTTGACAAAGCTTGTGACCCCAGCAGATGATAGACGGCTCCTTCGCAGTCCCGATAAGACTTACTGTAGTTGTTGATATAAACAAAACATTCTTTTCCTCAGCCTATGTCAAGGTATTTTGTCTACATTCTGGTGTTTAACCTTTGACACACTTAAGCAGATGTTCACCAGTCCGCTAATTATTTAATAAAGCATTGTTTCTATAAAATGCTTGTAATCATTCACTAAGCTATTGGACTAATTCATTAAACAGTTCTATTTACTGTATACTGTACTTATTTTAAAACACTCAACAAGAATTCAATCAATAAACATCAATGCAAACAGTCATTCTAAAAGCTACTATTTTCCTACTCAGTAAATATTTTTTTTTCCCTACATGGATAATGCTAACGCTGTAGCTGTACAAGATGAAAAAAGCCAAAGAAAGCTTTCATGGAAAGGTGCTGCTAATGCTATTGAAAGAGCACAAAAGCAAAGGACTGTTTTTAAACACGTAAGCAAAATTAAGAGAGCTCTGGTTATCAAGTAAAAATGTTTCTCAAAAGTGTGGAAGCTTTGTGTGAAAATGCTTACTCTCTTCATCACACCTTGTTAAATGACTTTAATTGCCTGAGCAAAAACAACATAGGCAAAAGGTCTGATTCGAGTTTAAAAAAAAAAGATGGGCGCTAATGATGAATTTATAAAAGATGTGCACTTTTTTGGTTGAACGAAAATTATGGTGGAGATGTTAATGAAAATGCATGCAATATTGTTGAAACAGAGGAACGTGATGTATATCCGGAGGACAGCGTTTTAAACGTTTCCAGTGAGACCTCAAGCAAGCACAGCCGTGCTTGTGGATCCAGCACTTGCACGTTACGCCAGCAAGCCATGGAAGAACAAGCTGCTTTATTGGCAAAGGCTGCTGCTCTTAAAAGAAAACATGAGTTTGAGGAAGAGGAGCAAAGGCACAGGTTGGAAGCTGACAATAAGGAAACAGAAGGAACAAATGGAAATGGATGCTGAAAATGGCTGCTGTTGCAGCACGTCTGTCCGTGTTGGAGAATGGAAGCATAGGAGGAAGATCAAGTTCTAATAGGAAGAATTCCTATGTTGTCAAAGAACACACTGAGCAGTGGCCTTAACACACAATCAAAGGAGTGTGTGCCTGAACCTAGCACAGTGACTGCTTAGCCAAGCTCAACAGCGCCCCCAACATCCATGCCTTGTATGGAACCTCAAGTTTTCAACATGACTAACTCGCATGCACAGGGTGTCCTGCAATACTATAACCAGCCACTAGATGTCACTGTCAAACCTGCTGTAATTAACAAAAAGTAAAGGATGAGTTGCCTACTTACAGGAACCAGTTTGAAAACAGTATGCCAATGTCAAAGGCAGTCTCTATTCAGCCTGCAGCGCCACAACCACAAGCGTTGCACAACAGATGCAGTAACAGTTACCCATGCTACAACATTCAGCTGTAGCTGCTAGCCCAATCTGTACCATCGTGCAAAGGCAGAATGAGATCAATCTTATGTTCAGATGAGTGTAACATGCTGACATGTTACATGTAAGAGATGAAATGGGTCCCCTTTGGCCCCTCCCATGAGCTCACCACTCATGGCAGGGGCCAAAGGGGTCAGGTGCAAAGTGAGCTGGGTGGCAGCTGAAGGCGGGGACCTTGGCGGTCTGATCCTCTGCTACAGAAGCTAGCTCTTGGGACATGGAATGTCACCTCTCTGGTAGGGAAAGAGCTGGTGCACGAGGTTGAGAAGTTTCGACTAGATATAGTCAGACTCACCTCAACGCACAGCCAGGGCTCTGGAATCAATCCTCTTGAGAGGGGATGGACTTTGTTCCACTCTGGCGTTGCCAGCAGTGAGAGACACTGGTCAGGGGTGGCACTTCTTGTGGTCTGTATGACTGAGTTTAACCCGATAAACGAGAGGGTAGTTTCCCCCTGCCTTCGGGTGGGGGGACGGGTCCTGAATGTCGTTTGTGCTTATGCACCAAACAGCAGTTTAGAATACCTACCCTTTTTGGAGTCTCTAGAGGGAGTACTGGAGAGTGCTCCCTCAGGGGATTCCCTTGTTCTGCTGGGTGACTTGAATGCTCACGCTGGCAACGACAGTGAGACCTGGACAGGCGTGATTGGGAAGAACCCGAGCGGGGCTTTGTTATTGGACTTCTCTGCTCGTCACAGATTGTCTAACACACTATGTTCAAGCATAATGCCTATGCCGCACTTCGATGATTTACTTTGTGGTCGATCATCAGACTATGTTTTGGACACTCGGGTGAAGAGAGGGGTGGAGGTGTCAACCGATCACCACCTGGTAAATTGGCTGCGATGGTGGGGGAGGATGCCAGTCAGAGCTGGCAGGCCCAAACATATTGTGAGGGTCTGCTGGCAACGACCGGCAGAGTCCCCTGTCAGGAGTTTCCACTCCCACCTCCGGGAGAGCTTCGACCATGTTCCGAGGAAGGTGGTGGACATTGAGTCTGAATGAGCCATGTTCCGTGCCTCCATTGTTGAAACAGCTGATCGGAGCTGTGGCCGTAAGGTGGTTGTTGCCTGTCGTGGCGGTAATCCCATAACCCGTTGGTGGACACCAGGGGTGAGGGATGCCGTCTAGCTGAAGGAGTCCTATCGGGCCTTTTTGGCTCATGGGACTCAGAAAGAAGCTAACTGGTATTGGCAGGCCAAGCAGTCTGCAGCTCTGGCAGTTGCTGAGGCAAAAACTCAGACATGGGTCCTTGAGGGTGCATGGGAGTTTCCCCAACCAATCTACATAAGGCATTCGACCGTGTTCCTCGAGGAATTCTGTGGGGAGTACTCCGGGAGAATCAGGTATTGGACCAACTCATTCAGGCTGTTCGTTCCCTCTATGACCGGTGTCAGTCTGGTTCGCATTATCGGCAATAAGTCAGACCCGTTTCTAGTGGGGGTTGGGCTCCGTCAGGGTTGCCCTTTTTCACCAATTTTGTTCATTATTTTTATGGACAGAATTTCTGGGCGCAGCCAGGGCGTTGAGGGGTTCCAGTGAGGTGGCTGCAGGATTGAGTCTCTGCTTTTTGCAGATGATCTGGTCCTGCTGGCTTCATCGAGCTGTGAAGGTCAACACTGGATCGGTTCGCAGCCAGGATGAGAGTCCGCATCTCCAAGTCTGAGTCCATGATTTTCGCCCGGAAAAGGGTGGAGCTCCATCTCCGGGTTGGGGATGAGATCCTGCCCCAAGTGGAGGAGTTTAGGATTTAGGAGTGAGGAAGGATGGAACGTGAATTGTTGCGGCGTCTGCAGTGATGCGGACTCTACATCGGTCTGTTGTGGTGAAGACACAGCTGAGCCGAAAGGCAAAGCTCTCAATTTGATCTAAGTTCCTACCCTCACTTACGGTCATGAGCTTTGGGTAGTAAGGACAACATGCGGGTACAAGTGGCCGAAATACAGTGGCTGGGCTCTCCCTTACAAAGAAGGTGAGAGGCACTGTCATCCGGGACAGACTCGGAATAGAACCGCTACTTCTCTGCATTGAGAGGAGCCAGATGAGGTCAGGACCTCCTTGGGGAGGTGTTCAGGGCAAGTCCGACCGGTAGAATGCCTCGGGGGGGGGGGGACCCAGGACACGTTGGAGAGACTCTCTCCCAACTGGCCTGGGAGCAATTCAGGATCCGCCGGGAGGAGCTGGATGGAGTGGCTGGTGAGAGGGAAGTCTGGGCTTCCCTGCTTAGGCTGCTGCTTCCGCTATGGATGGATGGATGGATGGATCTATATTTTTGTCACACAGATGCAACTTACACGACGTTAAAACGCTGTACTGCGCTCTCGAAAACTTGCATGAAAAAAAAAAACTGTTGTCTCTGACGGGCCTTGACAGCATGGCACTAAAGTGTAGTGTTATATTGTTTTACAAAGTCACAGCTTATGGTGTAAAGAAATGTAGTTTGCTTCGCCGTGTGGGTAATGGTAGGTTTTCAGACGTATGCTATCTTTTTAGCATGATTTAAATTTCAATTCCTTTTGGAGCTGTTAATACGTGTGTGTGTCATATGTACGTATACATATACACATACAGACCCTTTCCAAAAAATTAGAATGTCATGGAAAAGTTGTTTAATTTCCATAGTTCCATTCAAAAAGTTAAACTTTCATAGATTATAGATTCAGGGCCCACAATTTAAACGATTTCAAGTATTTATTTGTTTATTTTTACATAATTTGGGCTTCCAGCTCATTAAACCCACGAAAACAGGAATTCAAAAAATTAGAATACTGTGAAGAAATCAGCCCAAATTTTGCAGGGCATGAATGTTTTAAACTGAGTGTCACACACTAATCATCTACTAAACTCAAATCACCTGCACAGGCTTCCCCAGGTGTCATTAAATTGCTTCAGTTTGGTTCAATTGTCTCAGTTGGGTTCAATATGGGGAAGACTGCAGACATGACAACTGGCCAGAAGACCATCATTGATACCCTCCATAGGATGGGTAAGCCACAAAAGTTCGTAGCTAAGGAGGCTGGTTGTTCACAGAGTGCTGTGTCCAAGCATATCAATGGAAAGTCTAGAGGAAGGGCAAAATGTGGCAGGAGAAGATGCACCAGCAAAAGAGATGACCGTGGGCTTCAGCGGATTATCAAACAGGGAAGATTCAAGAATCTGGCAGAGATCCAGAAAGAGTGGAATGAGGCGGGAGTCACAGCTTCAAAAACCACCACATTCAGACGCACCCGGGAGATGGGCTACAACTGTCGGGTTCCTCGGGTCAAGCCACTTCTAAACCTGAGCCAACGTAAGAAGCGTCTCCACTGGGCCAAGGAGAAGAAGGACTGGACTGTTGGCCAGTGGTCCAAGGTCCTCTTTTCCGATGAAAGTAAAGTGTGCCTTTTCATTTGGGAATCAAGGTCCAAGGGTTTGGAGGAAGACGGGTGAGGAACAGAACCCAAGCTGCCTGAGGTCCAGTGTGAAATATCCACAGTCCGTCATGATTTGGGGTGCAATGTCCGGTGCAGGTGTTGGTAAACTCTGCTTTCTTAAATCCAAGGTCATCGCAACAGTCTACCAGAATGTTTTAGAGGACTTCATGACTCCTCCTGCTGAGGATCTGTATGGAGATGCAGATTTCATCTTCCAGCAGGACCTGGCCCCTGCCCATACCGCCAGAAGCGGTATGGGCATTGAAATAATGAAAACAATACAAAATTCAAAGAAATCTTCATTTCATGGGTATTTTATTGATGGATTCCCAAAAAACTGCCATGTTCAAAATTATTCATACCCTCGTCCATTGTCTTCCTTCAATAGTCAATAGCATAGCTTTTGTTCTTTATCACTGCTTCGAGACGATTCTTGTATGTCGCCACAAGCTTCCTGCATGTCTCTTGTGGGATGTTGGCCCATTCTTCCTTGGCAAAAGCCTCAAGCTGGGTCAGGTTGGTCAGTTTCCGAGCCATTACTTTGGTCTTGAGGTGATGCCACAAGTTTTCGATAGGATTTAGGTCAGGACTTTGACTTGGCCATTCCAGGACGTTGACATCATTGTCCTTGAACCATTTCTTCACTACCTTGGTGGTGTGTTTAGGGTCATTGTCTTGCTGGTACATCCAGTTGTGGCCAAGCTGGAGTTTCTCAGCAGATTGCTTCACATTTTTGTCAAGGACCCTGATGTATTGCTCCTTTTTCATGATTCTGCTTTCTTCGTCCAGACATATTGAGCATCCATATGGCCAAATAACTCCAACTTTGTCTCATCAGACCACAGAATAGTTGACCAAAAGCTGGGATCTTGCTTCGGATGACGTCTAGAACAGGCCAGGAGAGCTTCCAGATGTTTCTTCTCCTGCACCTCCTCGGTGCAGGACTTGCTCAATAGTGGACCGTGACACCTTTGTCCCTCCCTGGTGTCGTGTTTTAATTAGGGCCTTGGTTGTGGTCTGTGGGTTCTTGTTGACCTCTGGGCAGATTTTCCTGGTAAGTTTGGGCGACACCTTACGCTTCCTGCCACGCCTACTGAGGTTTTTAGCAGTGTTGAACCTCTTGTGCTTGTTGATGATGCTCTGAACGCTTGCCACAGGGTCATCATACTGCTTGGAAATGGCCTTGTAACCCTTTCCTTCGCTGTGGGCACATACAAGACCCTGATGGAGGTCCTTGCTGAGCTCCTTCTCCTTGACCATGATGACCAGAAATTGAGAATGACCTGAAGACTTTTCCACTATTTATACTCTTCTGTAAAGAAGTCTCATTTAGTTTTTAGATCAGTGTTTAACATTTGGCCAATAATATTAAGGTGTTTTTTGTTCCATTGTGACACATTGAAATAACCACATTTGGCACATTTTATTTGAAATATTGCCAGGGGTATGAATAATTTTGAACATGGCATTTTTTGGGAATCCCTCAATAAAAATACCCATGAAATAAAGACTTTCTTGAATTTTGTATTGTCATCCTTTCAATTGTTGTTCACATACACTGACACGCAAACTTGAAAAAATGCATTAATGTGTGTGTGTGTGTGTGTGTGTCCGTCTGTCCGATATTGGCATTTTTGGCGATAACCGATATGCCGATATTGTCCAACTCTCAATTTTCAATACCGATATCAGCTTATGCCGAAGTGTAACATGACAGATCTCCTGTGGTTGTGAAGCTATTGGATGGAGCGTTCACAATTAGCTTCTCAACGTGTCTGTAAACAACATTTTAAAACATCTAAGAAATATTTGCCAGCTTAGGCTGTGACATTTGTTTTAAAAGTCAACAGAGTAGCCATTTACATTTACATTAATAATCAAAAAGTCAGAGGCCGCACGGTGGCCGAGTGGTAAGCATGTTGGCCACACAGTCAGATTGGGAAGACCTGGTTTCGAACCTCTGCTTGGGCATCTTTGTGTGGTGTTTGCATGTTCTCCCTGTGCGTGGGTACTCCAGGTACCTACGGGTACTCCGGTTCCAAATACATGCATGTTAGGTTACTCGGTGACTAAATTGTCCATAGGTATGAATGTGAGCGTGAATGGCTGTTTGCCCTGCAATTGGCTGGCGACCAGTCCATGGTGTACCGCGCCTCTCGCCCAAAGTCAGCTGGGATAGGCTCCACATACCCCCGCGACCCGAATGATACGTGGCATTGAAAATGTCCAGGTCAAAAAGTCCAGTGAAGAAAATTAAGTGTCATAATTTTCATGTAGGCCTAGCCTTCTTCGTGCAGCAGCCAAGGTGAGACCATTACTCACATAGGGGTGGCAATAAGTTAATACCGAAAATGTCTAGATAGCCACCACGTAGCTCCACCACTGTGCAGCAGCATGCATGCACACTACAAATTGCATGTACACAGTAATTCCGGGCCAAAATTAACATGTTATCAGATTTTCATGAAATTTCATCTGCAGGTAGATATTAACGTGAATTTATATCCTACAAACATACACATTTATATCCTACATCTTGCATCCCTTTTTATCTTGTCCTGAAGCGCCCATCCATGAGTTTGAAAGGCTTTAAAGTTGGACGTAACATTCACAGCCGTCGTATGACTAGAGGTGGTCCAACAGTGTAAATCTAATGCGAAATTAAAGAGTAAAAGTAGCCTACCTAACAAACATGCAAACAAATGAAAAGAGGGCCAATATCTTGTGGGGAAAAAAACATTTTCACGGATGTCCACAAGGACTCTCCTAAATGAATGAGCATACACAGCGTCAGATTTTATTGTCCCTTACTTCCGGGAATTATTACATTCCTACTGAGGATAGGCGGCATATCTAGAAAATGGATGGATGGAAGGAGCAAGCTAATTAGCTAATAGCCACCCATGTTTATTTACACACTTGAAGCGGTTTGATGAGGGCATCTTTTGCGTGCGGTCAAATATTTTTTGCACAACTGCGGGAAATCTAATCTCTCTTGGAGAGTAATAAAGTGTGTGTCTGTCTGTGTGTCTATTCAAGCACATTTGTACGTGCCATACGAGCAACGCCTGGTATCGGTGTGATTCCCTGTCTACCCATTGATATCGAGTCGGCCACGCCGGAGCTAAGATAAAGGCTTACGAGGAAGGGTAGATTCAAGCCTTCGGTACCTTCTATTATGGGAGGCGTGAATTCACTACCGAGCAATAACGTCAAGACCTTCAAATTTAACAGCTAAGAGCTAGCGTCCCAGAGGCTAATGTGAGGAGCTAGCCGACTTCAGTACAGTCAGAGCGGCCAGGAACACAAGTGCCTGTGGAAAGCACAAAGTAGGTGGGCTTACACTCCTGCAGGGCGTGGATGGGACACACAAATATTTCAAATTAACTTCTGACACCAGTTTCGCTGACAGATGAAAATCTCAAGAGCTCATTAAAACTAAACAGTAAAAATTAGTTTTGTTTTTTTTTGTTTGTATTTTTTACAGTGCACAGTAAGCTTCCATAATAATTTCTGTTTGTGTCCTGCAGACATCCAGCAGCTGATTGGTCATCAAGAAGAATGTCCCCTCGGCCAAAGGGTGGGAGCTCCACTTTGGAGCAGGGGGAGCTACAGCCTATTAAAGAGGAAGAGAAGCCAGAGCCCACCCACATTAAAGAAGAAGAGGCGGAGCCACAGCCACACTATGTTAAAGTGGAAGAGGAGGAGCCACAGCCCATCCACATTAAAGAGGAAGAGGTGGACCCACAGCCCCCCTATGTTAAAGAGGAAGAGGAGGAACTCTCCATCACTCAGGAAGGAGAGCATCTTCTAGGGCCAGAGGAGGCTACTCTCGCCAAGTTGCCACTGACTGGTGTCTCTGTGAAGACCGAAGACCATGAAGGCAAACCACCTGATTCCTCACAGCTTCTTCATCGTCCAAGTGAGGAGATGAGAGAGGCGGAGCCTTCATGCAGCAGCTCACTGCAACACATGACAACAGAAGCTGATGGAGACCACTGTGGAGGATCACAAGCAGACAACCTCTTAGCTCCACTGTCAGATAGTGACGACATAACGTCACACTCTCCTGAAGATGAAGACAGCGACTACAACCAAGAATCTCTGAGCAGCGATACAGACTGTGAAGATGATATGACGACTCTCACTGGCAACAAACACGCTGACAGCTCTAAAAAGACCAGTAAACATTTTAACTGCTCAGTTGGTGATAAAAGATTTTCTCGTAAGAGTCATTTGGCTCAACACATGAGAACACACACGGGAGAAAAAAGTTTTAGTTGCTCAGACTGTGGTAAACTCTTCACTCAAAAGTCAGACATGCAAAGACACATGAGAACACACACAGGAGAAAAACCTTTTAGTTGCTCATACTGTGGTAAACGCTTCACTCAAAAGACTAGCATGCATTTACACATGAGAACGCACACAGGAGAAAAACCTTTCAGTTGCTCAGACTGTGGTAAATGCTTCACTCGAAAGACAGTCATGCAAAGACACATGAGAACGCACACAGGAGAAAAACCTTTTAGTTGCTCAGACTGTGGTAAACGCTTCACTCAAAAGACACACATGAAATCCCACATGAGAACACACACAGGAGAAAAACCTTTTAGTTGCTCAGACTGCGGTAAATACTTCCATCGGAAGTCAAGCATGGATGCACACATGAGAACGCACACAGGAGAAAAACCTTTTAGTTGCTCGGACTGTGGTAAACACTTTAATCGGAAGACAAGCATGAAAGCACACATGAGAATACACACAGGAGAAAAACCATTTAGTTGCTCAAAATGTGGTGACACATTTTCCTGGAAGTCCTCTTTGAGAAAACACATGCAGAGTGACTGTTTGACTCGCCTGACTTCCATGCAGTCGCTCAGTTACCATTGTGTTGTAATATCCTTTGCACGTGTCTTTGTTCAATAAATACATCTTATTTGCCACACAGTCAGGAGATCTGGACGATCAGGGTTTGAATCTGTTGAGCATCTCTGTGTGGAGTTGGGATGTTCTCCCCATGCGTGCGTAGGTTTTCTCCGGGCACTCCGGTTTCTATCCAAAAGCATGCACGGTAATTTACTAATCTAAATTGTCGATAGGTATGCATGTCAGTGTGAATGATTGTTTGTGTCTCCGTGCCCTGCGATTGACTGGCGACCAGTTCAGGGTGTACCCTGTCTCTTCCCCGAAAGTCTGCTGTGATAGGCTCCAGCGTACTCCCACGACACCAGTGGGGATAAGCGGCATAGAAGATGGAGTTCTTATGATTCACTCATTGGGGTACGGACCGCTTTCAGGAGGCCTTTGAAGGATGAGTGTGATTTTGCTCAAACGATTGTTAGTAATAAAAGGGAATCATATCATTTTACTGATATTGTTGGGAACATTTCATCAATATGTATTACAAGTGTATTGATGCAAGTATTTTTTATTTTCCAAAATTTCAAGTATTCTGATTATAATTGTGATAAAGAAAGTACAGGAAAAACTATTACATTTTACTGAAACATTTAATGAAAAAATACATTATCAGTGTCAATATCTGCGATACTGGCTCTGTCCTGATTGGGTATCACATTCATTGTTTGATGCTGTATTTTATTGTGAACATTGAATGCAACACCTAATAAAGTATGGGTTTCTAGTGTATCTGTTCCAGCCTAAATTGTATGTCTGCTTTGCTGTAGTTTTCACTACTAGTTTCTGTCGGTAGAGGGCACTCTACCGGGCGTAACCGGAAGGAAGCAACAGTATTGGCCCATTGTGGAGGGAAATGTTTTTTTGCTCGATTGTATAGATTTTAACAAGTTTGAGCACTGGGATTGTAATCAATGAGATTTTAATGCATTGTCAATAAAACTAAGTCAAGTATATGTCTGGAGGTCTGTGATTGACTTTACAGCATCCCAATAAGCAGTGACGTGCTGTGAGGTTCAATGGCTGGTGATGCACTCGCTCCTTTTGAGACCATGTAAAAAAAACTAAAAAAACAGTAAATTTTACAGGTTTAAATATGAAAAAAGGATGTGGCATTTACTATAACCAGATGCACAATATCTTTTTCAAACCGATACCATAAATCTTAATCTACTTTTTAAATGTAGATTTGCGGTAGCTGTAGTTTGTGTACACCCGTAGGTCAGGACTGCAACAAATTAGGATTTGACCAACTGTACCTGTTGATTTGCCTTCATCAAATATGCCATCGCTGCTCCCACATCACTACTATCAGGAGAACCAGAGTATCGAGAGAAGGGAGTGCAGGCAAAAGTGATGACTGAGTGATTTTATTAAGTAACACATACTAGATTTTACAATAACTGTTTGCTTTGATGTAATTGTTGAGTGCCTTAGAATAAGTACAGTACAGATATAACAAATCAATGTAATAATTTATTGATTTATAGAAATGCTTTATTAGCTGAGTAGATCAACTGTGTCAAAGGTTAGTGAGTGGTCACAGTGTAAGGCAATATTTTGGGTACAAAACCAAATTTTTGCAAATTAATGTTTATGGGTTTGCCTTGACAGTTCTGGTGCAGTTTTGAGTAAATAAAACCCCAAATTGTGAACAATGTAACGATTGAGCAAATTGTTCTCAAGGTTCTCCCCAGCCTGACTTGGCTGCCTGTGGTGCAGTCTGTGCCAGGGGTGCATTTCTGCTGTTATTTTCCAACTATTTCAACTTTCAACCTAGTTTCCAAAATTACATAAGAATTTCAACTCAGATGCTATTAAAATGACATCATGTAACATCGCAAAATTGCAGTTTCTTGTGCTGTGATTGTTTTTTTAGCTCGATATTTTGACTTTATTCTCAGAAAATTAGCTGGTGTTTTCCATTTCTGATGTTGGGTTTTTTGTCATTTTATAACTTTCCAACTTTGTCAATTTTCCTCTTCCCATAATACTTTCCCTAATTTTCCCAAAATTATATTTAAAAAAAACATTTTCAACTTAATGCTACTAAAATGACATTTGAGGCTGTAAAATTGCTTCTTTTTTGTAAGAATGCGATATCTGGGAATTTTGACTTTATGCTCATAAAATGAACTGTTTTTTTTCTATTTCTGCTGTTTGTTTTCTGTCAGCTTTCTCCTTGTTAATTTTCTTCTCATAACTTTGAAAAATTACATTTTCTCCTTGAATTTCAAAAAAACTTTTATTCTTGTAAAATTACACGATGATTTTTTAATTTTTTGTTGTTTTGAGAAAATGGTGGTCCATCGTTGGGTAGCAGCTTGTTATTTACTTTGTGCATCATTTTAGCTGCTGGAAAATAGATCAGTGAAGTTCAATGGTAATACAAAGTATGTTGGTTCAAAATATGTTAACTAAAAATGTTTGTTTTTTTCTCCTGAACTGAATGCTGTTTGCAAATAGTTTGTAAATTGGTGTTTTGTCTCCAGTCTTGCAGACTGCTTGGGATAATGTGCACTCTATGATTACAGTATGATTCATTCAAACAATTGAACAGCAGAGTGATGATCTTTCAGCACTGACGTCTTTGAAGATCGCACAGCGGAGACCACCCCCATCACTTCTGACAAATGAACGGGCGTTTCTCACTGCATGTCAGATCATTGAGTCCATCTGTGAAGGAAAGTTACAAGATGAAGAGTTGCTAAGATCATCGTAAATCCTGAATGCATTTCTGCAATCTTACTGAGATACAGGGCTATCTCTATGCAATCTTGGCTACCATCCGCGTTATTAGGTTGGCCGTTTGACCATCCCACATCCTTTGCAGCCTTCTCTTTATAATTCTTCACTTCAAACTTGGAACCATCCGTCCATTTCCACCCACCATTCTGAGAAATGAAAGGATTAGTTCAGACTATGTAATTAGCATCCAATAGAGCAATGCTGACCTTTTATTCAGGTGAGAGCTACTTTTACAATATGACAATGGCATCGTCAGATCATTTCAACCCAAACTAGCTTGTTTTACTACAACATTAACGTACATGTTGGTATACACAATTTTGTATTAAAAAAACAGGACGTCTTAATGAACCTGTGATTATTAAATCACCCACCTCATTACCAGCCTTGTAGCCCCCAACCCAAATGTCTTGTTCATTAGCCAATCCCTTCAAGAAGTCGTACATGGTTTGGTTGTGAACTGAGGCCAAGTGTCCGCTCATGGCGACGCAGTTTGCCTGAAAAAGCAATAGACGGCATAATATTGTCATGAACTGTGGCTGTAGGTAACCTCCTGGTGAAGGTTTTTATGAACTCCACAAGATGGCAGTAGCTGCATTTTAAGTAGCATCCAGCAGCTTTAGCCAACTCTACATGCGCTTTTCAGTGCAAGTTGTGTTGCATTTGGCGCAGTGTTGTGTACCAGTCACTCGTTAGAGACATTAACGCCGACTGAGCAGGTCTTCCCAATGTTTTCACATCTCACAAGAAACAGCTTGTATTTGTAGTACACTAATGCAATTTAATACTAAGATTTCAATTTGCCTTTCAATTTTTCATTTTTATATTAATGTAGTGCTGCTTTTTCCCATTCAAAGTTTGCAGTAATGCTTTTTCTTCATGGGTACGTTGCATATTGAAATAATATGTGTGTGCGTGCGTGCGTGTCGATGTACAAAAGTCAGTGTTAAAGGGCCAAATATTTTTGCAGTTTTTAGAAAGATGACTGTTGTTGTGGGCGAGAAACAAGCAAGGACATTTGAAGGACTAAGAAGGGTTGGCATACCTCAGCATCATTCCAGTTCTTTTTGTCGCTAACGAAGAGGAAACATCTATTGGCATGTTTACGCCATGTCAGAGGGCAAATGCCTGGGAGAATAAAAGATTTATTAAGAAAAAGCACAAAACAAAAAGAGCATTATGTCAACTGTAAACAAATTGATTGACGTGCTGACCTGCGTTGAGCAGACGAGCCTGTGAAGGTAACAAACAATTATTATTCAACTTAAGCTATTCTTTTGTTTTCTCCTTGTTTTTTATTTCTTTTCAGTCTGTCCCTAAATACGGTCAGTAATAGTTGAGATATGTAGAAGGGGTACTGCTCCTTTTTGGACATGCTCAGTTGTGCTTTGTTGTTTTCCAACTACTCCAACTTCCTTGTAAATTTTCTCGTATTTTTGACGTTATTCTCATAATAATTTTGAGTTATTTTCAGCAACACAATTTTCCAAAAATGACAACTTTATTCATTGCTTTAGTTCATAAGAGTTACATTTGTTGGCAGTACACTGCTAGAGCTATTCATTAGGTGAGTGAACCTTTAGTACCTTTAGTTGTAGCAGGCATTCAAATGGATCAAGAAACTCAACAAGGCTGCTCTAATCATTTTTTCCATGACTCTAAGTCATTCTAATATTGATGTGTTGCATGTGTGTTTTTACCTCAACATCCGCAGCGAACTTCTTTATACGGTCTATCAGCATCTGTACGAGTACATTATGCAGGTAATATTGTAGTACTTACTATGTAAATAAAGTATCCATTTGCGTTTTTACCCCAATAGTCACTGGTTCTGCACTGTCCAAGGCGGTCAAAGGCTCTGGCAGATTCTGCAGGTTAGGTGGTTGCGATGGCATGAATATGAAGATGAAGAGTCCAATCATCAAGGTCAAGAGGATGGCAGCCACCAGGAGGATAAAGGCCTTTGGAGGCTTCTTGCCCAGTATGTCTTCTTTGCCCTGCATGTTGCCAGTTCTTGTATGATGGAGCCTGCCTGTACTTGGGAAGATGGAAGAGGATGCTTGATCAAGTCAACTCTACTAGCTTTTAGTGTCTATTTAGTTCCAGGAGCCTGTCAGGTTAGCTTGTTGAACATTTCTTAATATTTAGTTAAAAATCCGCTTCTTGTTCATTTTTCTATTTGCAATTTAAACGCACGGTGGTCTAGTGGTTAGCATGTTGGCCAACACAGTAACAGTCTGGAGATCGGGAAGACCGGCGTCCGATTCTCCCTTGGGCATTTCTGTGTGGTTTGCATGTTCCCCCCGTGCGTGCGTGGGTTTTCTCCGGGTACTCCGGCTTCCTCCCACATTCCAAAAACATGCATGCTAGGTTAATTGGAGACTCTAAATTGTCCATACGTATGAATGTGAGTGTGAATGGTTGGAAAAGGTATAGAAGCAATAATAGTTCTTACTTACCAGTTGGCTCTCAGGTCTTGTATGTTTACAACCGCTTGCAGCTTCTCCTATAAGTGCAACGATAGCTCCTTTATAGCAACATGTCATATGACGAACATGTCATCAAGTGGATAAAAGCGATGTGTCAAAGTCGTTGTCATATAACTTAGGGAACATCATTTCATGACGTTTCTTCTTATAACAGACTATTACTAAATACGACAGTGTAGATGACATACCTGGTGTGTAATAAACATGTCATTCTTTATATCAAACATTAGAAACATGTCATCAAAGTGATAATAGACGAGTAAAAAGACGCCCAGCGGCCCCCAGTTTAGTTGCGTTTGAGACCCCAGCCGTTGTTTTTCATCACTTTAAAATCATTTGGAAAAAAAAAGTTATCCAGCATACAACCCACGCCCCCAATGTGGGTTGGGACCGTGGCATTTTACAAGAAAAAAACAGCAAAAAATTGAATAAATCAGCAGTAATTTTACAAGAATAAAGTTTGGTTTTATTTATTACATATCCTTTCTGCTATTTCCAAATAGCATTATTTTTGTTATGTTCTGTGCGCTGCTCTGTCGCCCTCTCTCTGCTTTATGTTGCAGCGCACCTCCTAATTGACACACCTGCAGCCCATCAGGAGCACCTCTCTTAAGCAGCAAGCTCCTGCATGGTCGCTGCCAGATTGTTGCCAATTAGCCGTCAACACAGGCGCTCCTCAGCAGTGTTTCTGACCCGTTGCTTCCCTCAGCATTCCGCTCCAGCCTAGCGCTGTGTTTTTCCTGCGTGCCACTTGCAGCGTGTTTGTCTTTCCGTTCCTGCGTGTTGGGTATTTAGCAATGCTGTACTACTTAGCTTGGACTCTAGCCTTGCCAATCTACCACTCCTTTTCCGTAGCTCTTTCTGTTCTTGATAGTATTTCCCCCCCTGTCCCTCACCTTGTCTGCTTCCATGACGACCGCCACTGTGGCAGCGACGGCGCCACCAAAGATGTCTGTTGGGAGCAAAAAGCACAACTGGAGTAACAAAACATGAAGAGGAAATCCGTTGTCATGGTGACATGGATCAACAATGGTGACAGTTGGACTTGTCTCCAACGTGCCTTCATCTCTGGCGTTGGTCAGGATGCTTCTTCTCTCCGACTTGGTGACGATGTCCTCTACGCCAAACAGCTCAAACACACATCTGTACTTGTCCTCAGCGTCCGTCGGCATCTGGAATGTTGCGTCGTGGTTGGAGAGAAGCTCTCCGTGCTCCACATCCTTGTGGAGCTGCTCGACGTCTGTCCTCCAAAAACAGGCCGGCTCTGTCGGGGTAGAAACCCGTTGCGAAGCAGCTGGCCGGAGAGGAGGACGTGGCTATATATAGGGGGCGTACTAACATGGTTACAAAGGTGAAAGTACATCTGTTCTCATTAGGACCTTCCTCCCATTGTCCACATACTTCAAGTAAGGACAAATCTCAGTGTAGTAAAAATTTAAGTAGTCTAGATCAGTGGTCCGCAACCCCAGGACCGCACAGAAAGAAAAAATAATTTCCATTATTTCATTTTTTGTTTTGTTTTGAAAAGTGGCCGGATTATCTGTTAATTCCGTCTCACTTGACGCATGTCCATTGTGCATGTGCTAACTTTATCTCATGCGCACAGAGACTACCGGGTGGCGGCCTGGAGGTTGGGGACCACTGCTGTACTTTCTCACAGAATTTTTCAATAAATTTGACTATTTAACTGTCATTTCTTTATCATGATTATAATCAGAATAAAATACCTGAAGAAAACCTTTGGAAAACAAAATATTTGTATCAATACACTTTTTAGCGACCATTTCATTAATATGAAATAGAACAAAATAATGTATGTGTAATGTAATATGTTTATTACATAACTGCTGACGCAAAATCAAATCAACACTGCAAAATAAGGAAAGCAAAAACTACTATTTTGCGCTCACTCAAATCCTTCAAAGGCCTCCTGAAAATGGTCTGTACCCCAATGAGGCAATCATAACAACTCAAGCTAGTAAAAGGAATCAAATCACTACTTTCCAGACCAAATCTGGAAGTATTCCAACAGGAAGTGACCATTAGTTACAGTGATGACAGCATACAGTCAAATGAAACCACTGCAGTCACCATGTCTTTCTTTTGCACATCAATAAGATGTATTTATTGAACAGACCCGTGCAAAGAATATTACAACACAGCGCCTGCATGGAAGTCAGGCGAGGCAAAGAGTAGACCACCAGTGACTCCATGTGTCTTTTCAAATTGTACTTCAAAGAAAATATGTCATCACAATTTCAGCAAGCAAGTTTTTTCTCCTGTGTGTGTTCTCATGTGTAATTGCATGTTTTTCTTTTCAGTGAAGTGTTTGCCACAGTCTGAGCAACTAAAAGGTTTTTCACCTGTATGTGTTTTCATGTGTCTTTGCATGTTTTTCTTTTCAGTGAAGCATTTACCGCACTCTGAGCAACTAAAAGGTTTTTCTCCTGTGTGTGTTCTCATGTGTCTTTGCATAGTTGTCTTTTCAGTGAAGCATTTGCCACAGTCTGAGCAACTAAAAGGTTTTTCTCCTGTGTGCGTTCTCATGTGGGAGTTCATGTTTGTCTTGAAAGCAAAGCTTTTACCACAGTCTGAGCAACTAAAAGGCGTTCTTCCTGTGTGTGTTCTCATGTGTCTTTGCATATTTGTCTTCAAAGTGAAGCTTGTGCCACAGTACGAGCAACTAAAAGGTTTTCCTCCTATGTGCGTTCTCATGTGTCTTTGCATGGTTGTCTTTTGAGTGAAGCGCTTACCACAGTCTGAGCAACTAAAAGGTTTTTCTCCTGTGTGTGTCCTCATGTGTCTTTGCATGTTTCTCTTTAAAGTGAAGCTTGTACCACAGTCTGAGCAACTATACGGTTTTTCTCCTGTGTGTGTTCTCATGTGTCTTTGCATGGTTGTTCTTTGAGTGAAGCGTTTACCACAGTCTGAGCAACTAAATGTTTTTTCTCCTGTGTGTGTTCTCATGTGTTGAGCCAAATGACTCTTACGAGAAAATCTTTTATCACAAACTGAGAAGTTTAAACATTTACCTGTCCTTTTCTTCAAGTGTTTGTTGCCAGTGTGAGTCATCATATCATCTTCACAGTCTGTATCGTTGCTCAGAGATTCTTGGTTGTAGTCGCTGTCTTCATCTTCAGGAGAGTGTGACGTTATGTCGTCACTATCTGACAGTGGAGCTAAGAGGTTGTCTGCTTGTGATCCTCCACAGTGGTCTCCATCAGCTTCTGTTGTCATGTGTTGCAGTGAGCTGCTGCATGAAGGCTCCGCCTCTCTCATCTCCTCATTTGGACGATGATGAAGCTGTGAGGACTCAGGTGGTTTGTCTTCATGGTCGTCGGTCTTCACAGAGATACCAGTCAGTGGCAACCTAGCGAGATTAGCCTCCTCTGGCCCTAGAAAATGCTCTCCTTCCTGAGTGATGGAGAGTTCTTCCTCTTCCTCTTTAACACAGGGGACCTGTGGCTTCCACTCTTCCTCTTCAACATAGGGGGGCTGTAGATCCTCCTCTTCCTCTTTAATTGGATGTAGCACTGCCCACACCAAAGTGGAGCTCCCACCCTGTGGCTGAGGGGGACATGCTTCTTGATGACCAATCAGCTGCTGGATGTCTGCAGGACACAAACAGGAATTATTGTGGTAGCTTATTGTGCACTGTAACATTTTTACTGTGTAGTTTTTAATGATGGGCTCTTGAGATTTTCATGTCCGTTTCTGTCAGCGAAACTGGTGTCTGGAGCAATGACAGGACAAGATTTCAATCTACATTTGTATGCATTAACAGCTCCATATGAACTGACAATTTAAATCAAGCTAAAATATAGCACACATCTGAAAATCTACTTGCCTAACACTAGTTTCTTTAAAAGTAGCACAATGACATTTTAGCGTGTTATTATGCTATGAGAGGATGCATTCAAAGACACCACGTCATTTTAGTTGAATTCACATGTTTTGAGTGCATTTTCTGGGAATTTCAAAGCATACTTAGATGCAGAAAATTGTACTTCCACGTGAAGAGTTGCAACATGAGTGATAAGAAAATCCACGTATTGTTTTTCCTTTGTATTTCTGTTTATTTAGACCACACATGCACGCATAATAAAGACGTTGTCGGGATGTTCGGAGTGTCCCTGAACACATCTCGTGACAATGATGAAGTGTGAGAGATATTTGTGAGACATTTGGTGTTGGAATTGCAACGCTGTTGATGTGTTCAGGTCAGAATAACGTTTTAAAATACCCTAACCAAAAACAGTGGATGAACTGTGATGTAAGGGCGAAGCTACGTGCTCGTTCGACTGCATTTGTCATGGGCACAGCTGACGACGACAAAAAGGCCAGATATGACCTGAGGAGGTCCATACGAGAGGCCAAAAGACAGTACAGACAGAAGCTGGAGGGCTACTATTCCACCTCAGACCCTCGGCGCATGTGGGCGGGGCTCCAGTACATCACAGACTATCGACAGCAGAGTAGCGTAGCCACGTCCAGCCAAACCACACTTCCAGATGAGCTGAATGAGTTCTATGCCCGCTTTGACACCCAAAATCCTGATGAGCTCTCTGCTGGGTGGCTGGACTTGGGGAGCACACAGGACTCACCTCTCATGGTGACATCAGCTGATGTGCGCAGGGTTCTGAACAAAACAAACCCACGAAAAGCAGCAGGGCCAGACAACATCTCAGGACGTGCACTTCGGGTTTGCTCATCAGAGCTAGCTGATGTGCTTGCTGACATATTTAACCTGTCGCTTGCACAAGCATCTGTACCGACCTGCTTTAAGTCCACCACCATAGTGCCCGTACCCAAGAAGAGCAACGTGACCTGCTTGAATGACTATCGCCCTATAGGACTCACTCCTATTGTTATGAAGTGCTTTGAAAGAATAGTCATGACCCACATCAAAAAGAGCATCCCGGCAACTGTGGACCCTCTACAGTTTGCATACCGCCAGAACCAGTCCACAGATGATGCAGTCAACACTGCCATCCACACAGCCCTTTCTCACCTACAGGGCCAGGACACATATGTCAGAATGCTATTTATAGACTGTAGCTCTGATTTTAACACAGTCAGCCCCCACAAACTCACAAATAAGATCTTCACACTTGGCTTGTCACCCTCCCTCTGTGACTGGGTGTTTAACTTTCTAACAGGCAGGCCCCAGTCAGTCAGAGTCCACAATCGCACATCCAGCTCAAGAATTGTGAGCACTGGAACCCCACAGGGGTGTGTGCCGAGTCCGCTCCTCTACTCGCTCTTCACCTACGATTGCGTGGCCTCCCAGAACAACACCAGCATCATTACATGTGCGGATGACACTACAGTCATCGGACTGATCACTGGTGGTGTTGAAACATCATACAGAAGAGAGGTGGCGGACCTCATAGCTTGGTGTCGTGATAACAATCTCCTTCTCAATACAGATAAGACTAAAGAGATGATCATTGACCCAAGAACAAGGGAAAAGGAGCCACATAGTCCCCTGTTTATTGATGAAACTGAGGTGGAGACGGTGGAAACCTTCAAGTTCCTTGGCACACACATCAGCGAGGACCTCACCTGGTCTCACAACACCCAACAAATTATGAAGAAGTCCCAAAGGAGACTGTACTTCCTGAGAAGACTGAGGAAATTTGGCATGTCCACCACAATCCTGAGTTGCTTCTACAGATGCACTATGGAAAGTGTCCTTACCGCCTCCATCACTGTTTGGTACGGTAACTGTACAACACGTGATAGGAAGGCACTCCAGCGGGTGATCAAGACCTCACAGAACATTGTTGGGGCAGCCCTCCCCTCACTGCAAGACATTTATACATCTAGAGTCCTACGAAGAACACACAACCTCATCAAGGACAGCACACATCCACAACACTCATTATTCACACTCCTACCGTCAGGCAGACGCTACAGGAGTTTGAAGTCCAGGACCACAAGACTGGAAAACAGTTTTTACCCACAGGCCATCAGGCTTCTCAACGAAGCACTCACTCACACACGCCGCACGCAACACACGCACACACACTCATAGAACTTTTATTTATTTACTTATTTATTTATTCATTTATTTGTATTATTTATCTGTATTAATGTCTCTTCTGTTGTTGTTGCTTAATTTATTGGTATTTATGTTTCTTATGTTCTTATTCTTTCTTGTGTTTTCTTTCTTTTCTTGGGAGAATGAACAGAATAAAGATTTCATTGCATAGTATAACTGCCTGTTTTACTATGCATATGACAATAAAACTCTTGAATCTTGAATCTTAAAGAGCGTCAGACTACGTGTGACTCTGCGACTACTTGCATCAGTCTGTCATCATAATGGAGAGGCGTGGCTTGCCATGATGTGTGTGCGTTAATTAGGCTAAAAATGCGTAAAAATAAGTTACCGCCGTTAATGCGCTGCCCTAATTTTTTTCTTTTTTCTCTCTCTCCCTCTATATCTAACGCGAACTAACGTGAATCTAGTCCAATGATTGCGTTGGTGTGAAGCTCTGAAGTCGGAGAACATACTCCAACTTTTGCGGGAGTTGGTGAGAGATATTTTAAATCTTGCGGAGTGTGGAAGCGGGATCTGCTGTCCCGGGGCACGTAGCAGTGAAGACAGAGGAAGTTTTTGAAGTGTGTGTCGTCCATGAACCCTGGTGGAGAAGTGCTGGGGTACCTCCTCTAAATTTTCAGCCACTCTCCGTTCAATATATTGGTCACAAAGTGTGGAACTTCAGGAAACGAGTGAGACCATCTCAAAGTGGTCAAAATTAGACTGGCATGCTGCAGTCGCTACAGGGACGGGGCAGTGGGTATAATATTGGACCTGATGTAAATATTGATTCTTGTGAAATGTCAGCCCATCCAGTTAAGATTAATGTTTTGTTAATCTGGATGTAGGGGTATTTTATTTTACATTTCATTTGTATTTTTTTGTTTCTTCCCCGAAGGATTGTCACCTTATTGTGGTCAGGGGTTTTGCGTGCTCCAGTGACCCTCAGAGCTATACCAGCACGTAGTCTTCGGGTGGGACACCCAAGTTGGCCAGGTCTCAAGGATGACAAAGTGCAATCCACTTTTCCAGGTTGAGGGCTAGACACACAGCTAACAACCCATATCGTGAATAAAACACGATAAAAAACACGATAAAAAAAAATGTGCTGGCGCATGATGTGTATGCTTAATGCCCCCTTCACATTCCTGACTGCCCCCACACATGTGCATGCCTAGAACAAGCCCTGACCACAAACCTCAACCTGGATGACTTTATCTTTCAGGAGGAAATCCATAATGGGGTCAGTGTTGCAAACTCTGTTGATCAGATCGCTCATGTGTCTCTATTTAAACATTTTTACTGTGTGTGAATATAGAGAGTATTTTGTCATAATTCCTGCTCACTATTGGGGGGGACACACTGAATGGATCGTCACTGATGGATGGTCTAAAAAGTGGGCCCCATGACTTCCCAATGAAATGACAGAATATTTGGATGGACAAATGTGTGTTTGTGTTGTGTTATTGGCCAGGGGTGCCTTATAAAAGGGTCAGGACAATTCCAAGGTGCCTTGCCTCCCAGGAGGCCCAAAAATTACTAGGGATGAGCCGGATACTCGTCTACAATGAGTATCCGTTACGGACAATGCATTTTTTGCAGAGTACGAGTCTGAAACGAGTACGGTTCGTCATTATCCGTAATCGTGACGATGGAAAGTCCTCATTATGTATTCACTCTTCACGCTCTGTGATTGGCCAGTCACACACAGCAACCGCCCCTCCCTAGACAAATCCACAAATGCACAGCAACATAACATCTCAGCTATCAGCAGTGCACTAAACACATTGAAATGGCATGCTAACTATATCATGAATTGGTGGCAATGCTGACAAGGCTAACTTAGCTCAGCAGTTAGTGACCAGCTCGGCGGCTGGATCCGTCAGGCACACAACGCACACAATATCATGGTGCAAACAGCGTCTCGCATTGAATTAATCTCAAATGTGATTCTCATGTTACTCACTTTTAGGTACGCACACTGTTAGTTGATCATCAAAAGCAAGGCCCATGTTGGAGCAACAACTCTCAAAGCTCCAAGGTTGCCATGGTGCATTCATGTGCCCATCGTAATTGATAGCTATGTACGTTTAATCATATGTTTCATAATCATATGCATTAGGGCCAGACATACACGCATAATAAGGACGTTAATGTGTCCGTGAAAGCATCTCACGGTCTGTCTAGTGGCAACGAGGAAGTGTCGTTGCCATGTCGAATGGACTAAAGACGTTTATTTAGTTTGTTTAAAGTTGGAAATACATTTATGTTGTTTGAACTCATTGCTGTAGATGTGCTCAGGTCGGAATAAAGTTATAAACGAGGGTCAGACTCTGTGGGAAGCTACACTGTGCCACTGTCTGTCATCATAACAGAGAGCAGTGGCTTGCCATGATGCGTATGCGTTAAATACGCAAGAAAAAATTACACAGTACACATATAGCTGAATAATACACAATAAAAATAGCAACTACTGATCAATCGGTGTCAATTTCATACTAAAAATAATGTAGCAATTTAAGCCCCACACATTTCTGATTTAACCACACCCACTTCCGGTCTATACCCCGCCCATTCCGAGTACAGATACGGATACAGAGGCAACGTGATTTTTTTCTCCCCATGGGACCCAAAATTCCTGGTTGCACCCCGCTACTGGCTACATGATATGAAAAAAGGAACCATAAAATCACCTTCATTTAGACAAAAACATTTTATACTTCCTTTTAGAACATACAGTATAGCGCTCGTCTTCTTTAAGGAGTCTTTGGATGTGGGAGCACATTGGTGGAGAAAGGCTGGTCATCTCGTCTGATGAATTCATTTACACTAGGTCCCCAACTTACGAACATCCGACTTGCGAACATTCGCGGATACGAACACAAGCCGACTGGTCTAGGTTTTATTTTATTTTGCCTTCTAGTCGCTCCATCAGTACACTAAGTCCCCGACTAACGAACATCCGACGTGTGAACATTCGGAGATACGAACACAAGCCGACTGGTCTATTTTTTCTTGTGTTTTGCCTTATAAGTCCATGTTTATACTGCTACATGCTTGACCAGCAGAGGGCACTGTGACACTGCTAATGGGACCAACAAATACAGGAAGATGAGGAAGAGGAGAGAGGAAGGCTAAGAGTTGTATGATACAACCAGGACAGAGCGTGTGATTAACGTTTATGAAGAGTTAATAGGCCTGCTTAATTCTACACCACCCACAGAACACTACCTCTTTTAGAAGAGTCTAACGAAGACCATTTGTCCTTTTTTCAATATCTCCTCCTCCTCCACCACCACGACGACGTATGCTCGACCACTCTTCTTCAAAGGTAAATAACATTTATCATTACGTATTATTATATTATTTTTATTATTGTTTTTTTCATTAATTATCCTGGTTTAATATTACTACTGCATCCAAACTCATATTTACATACATACACATAAACTGTATATGTATACACGTACATGTAGTACCTATATCATTGGTAATATTACCTTTTCCCCTACTTAAGAACAATTCAACTTAAGAACGGTCGCCTGGAACCAATTGTGTTCGTTAGTTGGGGACTTAGTGTATTTACACTGCTACTGTACATGCTTGACCAATAGAGGGCACTGTGACACTGCTAATGGGACCAACAAACGCTGGTGAGAGAAAGCTAAATGGAAAGCTACGTTGCAGCTGTATGATACAACCCGGACAGAGCGTGTGAATACAGTTTATGAAGAGTTAATAGGCCTGCTTAATTCTACACCACCCACAGAACACTACCTCTTTTAGAAGAGTCTAACCACGAAGACGACGACGATTTGTCCTTTTTCAATAACTCCTCCTCCACTACGACGACGTATGCTCGGCCACTCCTCTTCAAACGTAAATAACATTTATCATTACGTATTATTATATCATTTTTATTATTATTTTTTTCATTAATTATCCTGGTTTAATATTACTACTGCATCCAAACTCATATTTACAGTACATACATACACATGTACTGTATATGTATACACGTACATGTAGTACCTATATCATTGGTAATATTACCTTTCCCCTACTTAAGAACAATTCAACTTAAGAACGATCGTCTGGAACCAATTGTGTTCATTAGTTGGGGACTTAGTGTATTGTTTGGGTTATTAGCTCAGCCTTCTGACTGTCACACACACACAAACGGGTGAGTGTTGGCCACATGGCTGCGTTAGCTGCCATTTGACTGATGATCACACCGTCAGCCTCAAAAACACACAGTACTCCGTCAAGTGTTTGTTCTTCAAATGCTGTATTAAACCTTTTTAACGTGCTACCCCCACAAAATAGTTTTGGTGGCATGTGTTAGCGGTTAAATTCCACACGGTAGACATGAATGTTTTCGTTTTGAAGGAATATGGAAGAATGACGCTAGCAAAGACGTTAGTGAGGGCAAGACACTACACTGCTTAATGGAATTTTGCCAGTCATCCAGAATCCTGATGTGAAACATACGCACACGTCATTCCCTTCTGTGGGTTCTAAAGAGAGAAAAACAGCTTGCCAGCAGGAGCTAACATTGTACACTAAGTCCCCTACTAACGAACATCCGACGTGCGAACACTCGTAGATACGAACACAAGCCGACTGGTCTATTTTTTCATGTGTTTTGCCTTATAAGCCCATAATTATTTATATTTAAGTCCATATTTCACAAGCTTGACCAGTAGAGGGCACTGTGACACTGCTAATGGGACCAACAGGCAATTAAGACCAGTGGGAGGAGACTGAAGAAAAGCTAAATTTTAGCTGTACATGCAACCCAGCACAGCTTGTGATTAAAGTTTATGAAGAGTTAATAGGCCTGCTTAATTCTACACCACCCACGGAACACTACCTCTTTTAGAAGAGTCTAACGACAACAATTTGTCCTTTTTTCAATATCTCCTCCTCCACCACCACCACCACCGACATGTGCTCGACCACTCCTCTTCAAAGGTAAATAACATATATCATTACGTATTATTATATTATTTTTATTATTGTTTTTTCATTAATTATCCTTGTTTAATATTACTACTACATCCAACACACATATACACATATACTGTATATGTATACACGTACATGTAGTACCTATATCATTGGTAATATTACCTTTTCCCCTACTTAAGAACAATTCGACTTAAGAACGGTCATCTGGAACCAATTGTGTTCATTAGCTGGGGACTTAGTGTACGTCATGGCACACACCTACTTCGACTATAAAACTCTCTTTAAAAAAAAAGAATAAAAAACAACATACTATAGATGCTGTGACCATGCAGTAACGGGTACATCCATGAAAATATTTCAGACTTACAGTGTATTGCTGTATTTTGACTATCTTAAACTTCTTTCCTGGGTACACTGATTTCATATAGCCCATTGACAGGAACGTTACTTCCAGCAACAACAGCAGCGTGTCAAGCGTGTCTGTTTGCAACTACTTATCATGGCAGACTTCGTGAGAGCTGCCGACTACGACCATTTTTCAGCAAATGAGGATCCAGAACCTTATCTTTTTTAGCCAAAATGTACGGAGGATGACCTACACTACAGGTTTTAGAATCTGAGCCCATAAGAAGAGAGAGTGAAACTCCGTAGCAGAAGGAGGGGAGGCCTTGCCAAGTCATGCCGACAGAAATGTGTTTCTGCTGGCATACAGTGTTACCATGGATGGAAAGGCTTCATGTGGATGACGAGGAGGTCATTGCATCACTGCAAACAAAGAATTGTTAGCACTAACAAACCCCGCAGGGACAAACTTTTTTTTTCACCTATCCAAAACAAGCTGTAAAAGACCGATACATGGAGCACATCACACATGATATCACAACACAGTCCATCTGGCCATGAAGAAACAAAACTTGGAATGTGGGCTCATACTTTATGAATATTATTTTACAAATTAGTGTCCGATCGCATTGTTTTGGAGTGGGCCTGTTACATCTCCGCAGTGGCATGAGGCGCTGCATCTCTACGATAGAAAAACAGTTCTTCGTGTTACCTGCTACAATAACAATGTCACTGTAGCTTGGTTTATATACAGACAATTTATGTAAATAGAACATTGTTGGCATTTTTTCAGGTATTTTTAGGGCTTTATCGTCGAAATAAGTGTGTCCCGTTATGTGCACTGTTAGCTCCCACATGCTAGCTGCTTTTTCTCTCTTTAGAACACGCAGAAAAGAGAAAGACATCTGACACAAAGATTGTGGATGATGGGCAAAATAAAAAAATGCAGTTTTCCTTTAATTGGTGGGTTAGTGAACATTAAACATACCTTCAATGTTTAGTACAACTTGAGTCTTGCAAACAGCTTCCAGTTGTTGTCGTAGTCGCTCGTTCTCCTCTCCTGTTGGAGAAAGTTCCTCCTCGTACAAAGTTATGTGTAGTCTCTTGTTATCTGCAGCTTCCACCTCCGTGTGTCCGAGATGTGCCCGTTCATCCATTTCATAAGCCGGTCTCCCTGAAAAAAACACACTCCCATTATTACATTCATTCTTGATCTTACAAATCACTCAAAGTGATGACAAAACACAGTACTTTACTTTGTTTGGTGCCCTCACTAGCTTGGCTAACGATAGCGGCCTACTAAATGCTAGGCGTGAAAGAGCAAAACATATGCTTTGATTCATACTTACCAGTGTGAAAATGCCGCGAACGATTGTGACAGTTAATAACACAACACGTTTGCAGCATGTTTTTCACTTATTATAACAAAACAATAAAAACCACGAGGGCAGAGTCGAGCATACAGCTGGCGTCAACAAACCTTCCAGTTTCCCCCTCAAGCCCACAATGCAATGCGTGCACGTCTTCTTCGTCTTCTTCGTCTTCTTCGTCTCCTTCGTCTCCTTCGTCTCCTTCGTCTCCTTCCTCTTCTTCCTCTTCATCTTCTTTTGGTTTCATAGCGGGTTGCAACCGTGATTTTAAAGGTGCATACCGCCACTTACTATACTATAGTTAGTATGTAACATGGGCCATGTATCTTATTTTATTTTAATGACAGGAAACTACTAATAGCTTCTACTACTAAAACCAATAATAATATTAATAATAACACTGTAGTAAGATATTATAATAATTATCCATATTCTATTATGCAATCCTGTGTCCTTCAAATATTCTATCACCAGCCTCTGTATATCTCTAACCCCCTCCCCACCTGTTCCTAAAATACCGTCAATGCTCCATTCCCTTCGTACCTTAGTAATCCTTTTCCTTAGCTTTACAAGTTCTTCCCTGTATCTCTTGCAGTGTAGTAATATGTGTTCCACGTTCTCCAGATTTTTGCACTCCATACATACTTGCCATGTACATTTCCCTATCAAAAACATTGTGTCATTTAACCCGGTGTGATTGAACCTCATCCTTTTCTGTTTTTCCTCTTCACCCCTTGTGCACTGATAGATTTTTGTACTCTATAATATTTCCTTCCGCTACTACCATCATCCCACCTGCTTTGCCATTTCTCCATCATTTGTTTTTGATTATTGCCTTTACTTCACCTTTACCAGCAGGTACATTTATAATATTCCTTCTAATTCCATCTATCAATTTTCTATACCGCTTCTCCTCATTAGGGTCACGGGGGCATGCTGGAGCCTATCAGGAGGGGTACACCCTGGACTGGTCGCCATCCAATCGCAGGGCACATACAGACAAACAATCATTCACACTCACATTCATACCTATGGACAATTTAGAGTCGCCAATTAACCTCACCTGCATGTTTTTGGAAATGTGGGAGGAAGCCGGAGTACCCGGAGAGAACATACAAACTCGATTCTCCCTTGGGCATTTCTGCCCACGGTGGCCTAGTGGTTAGCATGTTGGCCATGTAGGCCAGGAACAGCCTGGAGATCGGGAAAGCCTGGGTTCGATTCTCCCTTGAGCATTTCTGCCCAGGTCTTCCCGATCTCCAGGCTGTTCCTGGCTAACATGCTCACCACTAGGCCACTGTGTAGCCCCCTTCTAATTCCATTCCTTCATTCCAATCCCTTCCACCCCTACACATGCAGGTTCCCAGCAGAACCTTACTTCTATTTTTAACATGCGTAATTGGAATAGGCTTTGATGTATTTCTAATAATAAATCCTCTCGACTTGATTACATATTATTAATACTGTATAAGGCTGCAAGAGAGTCCACACAACATACCACTCTATCTGGTTTTATTTCCTTGATCCATTGTAAACCTATAATAATTGCCATCATTTCTGTCATGTTCTGTGTTCTGCTCTGCTGCCCTCTGTCGTTTATTTGTTGCAGCACATCCCTGAACATGACCCAGCCCTAATTACACACACCTGCAGCTCATTACCACCGGCCTACTTAAGCTCCAGCCAAACTCCAGACCGGTGCCAGAGTGTACTCCTTGACAACCTGCTCCCTGTACCTGCTCCCTGTACCTGCTCCCTGTACCTGCTCCCTGTACCTGCTCCCTGTACCTGCTCCCTGTACCTGCTCCCTGTACCTGCTCCTTACCCTGCTCTCTGGCTCCCCGGCTCCCCGCTTACCTGTACCTACCTGCTAGCCCTTTTTGTGATCTTCTCCTGTAAGGTTTGCCTGCAGTGTATTTTTGTTATTTCTAGTTTTATCCTAACAGCCTTTTGCTGTTAGTGTTTTTTGTTATGGACTCTTACCTTGTTGGATTTTCCTTATTTGTACTTTGTATTTTTGCTTTGGACTCTTTTGTATATTAAATTGTTCTTTTGTACTTTCTGCCTCCCTTGTCTGCATTTGGGATCCTAAAATACTCGCCGTGTTCCACGGCCGCCCATGACAGAACAATCTGGCCAGAACATGGATCCCGCAGACATGGAACAATTCCGAAAAGCCCTGACACACCAAGGACACATGGTTGGAAGCCATGAGAAGTCGCTCCAAGGGATCCTGGAAGCCATTTCTGTTCTCTCTGCTAACATGGAAGCATTAAATCAACGACTGGGATGTTCCGCTCCGATTCCGCCACCAGAGGTCGGTACAACCACTACCATGAGTGATTCCGCTGCTGCCACAGCTGCAAGCACACCTGCTGCTCATCAAGCTCGTGAGCCCAGTATCACTCACCCTCCTCGCTTCTCTGGTGACTCTGATTCCTGTAACCAGTTTCTACATCAATGTTCGTTAGTTTTTGATCAACAACCTACATCTTACTCCTCTGATCAAGCTAAAGTAGCCTTCATAATGAGCTTGCTTGCGGGTAGAGCTGCCACTTGGGCCCTGGCCATAAGTACTTCTATGCCCGCCATCCGTACCTCCTTACCATTATTTTTAGAGGAGATAAGAAGGGTGTTTCATCACCCTATCCGGGGTTTAGAAGCCACCAATCGCCTGTTGGACTTAAAACAAAGAGGGCAATCTGTGGCCGATTTTTCCATTGACTTCCGTGTGCTCGCAGCAGCAAGCGGATATCCCGATACCGTGCTCCGTGGTATCTTCCGGAGGGCTCTTAGTGCCCGCATTAAGGATGAGCTAATAGCCAAGGATAATACTACATCGCTTGATGACTTGATAAACTTAGCGATTTGTTTAGACAACCGAGTAAAGGAGAGAATCAGGGACTATGCAGAGGAGGGATACCAGGTTCATACACCGATACCACATTCGCCCACGGAGCAGAGGAGTACTCACCCCATCAAGGTTGGTGATACGGAGGTTCCAATGCAGCTGGGAGGACGACGACTAGCCGCCGAGGAGAGAGCCCGTCGCCTGAACCTGTGCCTGTATTGCGGTAACCCAGGTCATCGGCTTCTTCAATGCCCCATCCGTCCAGTTCGTCGCCAAGGGTCGACTCCAGGAGCACCATCGGCACAACTATCGCTATCCAGTATCGATCCTCCCGTCACCAGCAGCCAGTCCTCAGCTGGTATTTGAGTACCCCCAGGAAGTGATCGACACAGGCAATGAGTCCCTGAGACGTCTCCAGGTCAAGGGGATTATTACAGGAGGGGGCAGAAATGTGACTGTAACCGCACTAGTTGACTCCGGTGCCGATGACTGCTTTTTGGATACGTCATTCGTTGAGAAACATAATATCCCAGTGATTAAGCTATCCTCTCCGAAGGAGGTTCTGTCTTTAGATGGACGTCTTCTAGCAGTAGTCACGTATCAGACCGAACCTCTTTCTCTGCAATTGTCGGGTAATCACTGAGAGGATTAGCTTCTTTATTATGCCTTCCCAAGCAGCTCCACTAGTGTTAGGGTTACCGTGGCTCAAACTCCACAATCCTGCCGTAGATTGGACTAAGATGAACATAGTCAACTGGAGTACGTTCTGCCACGCTAACTGCCTTAGGTCTGCCATTTCCGAGGTTTCCGTTAAACCACTTCCGGTAGAGGAGATTAACCTCACCAATGTGCCTGAGGAATATCATTATTTGAAACAAGTATTTAGTAAGGATCGTGCGCAGACACTTCCACCTCATAGACCGTATGATTGCTCGATAGAATTACTAGCCAACACCACATTACCCAGCGCTAAGCTCTATAATATTTCTGGGCCGGAACAAAAGGCTCTTAAGGACTATATCTCTGCCTCGCTAGCTTCCGGTCTCATCCGTCCTTCTTCCTCTCCTCTCGGTGCGGGTTTCTTTTTTGTTGCCAAGAAGGACAAGTCCTTGCGCCCCTGTATCGATTATCGGGGTTTGAACAGTATTACAGTACGTAATAGTTATTCGCTCCCCCTCATGGACTCTGCCTTTTCCGCTCTCCATTCGGCACGGCTCTTTTCGAAACTGGACCTCCGTAATGCCTACCACTTAGTGCGCATTAAGGATGGAGATGAGTGGAAGACTGCGTTTAACACTCCGCTGGGGCACTTTGAGTATCTTGTCATGCCCTTCGGTCTTACTAACGCCCCAGCGGTGTTCCAGAATCTGATTAACGACGTTTTAAGCGATATGATTAATCTGTTTTGCTTCGTGTATCTTGATGATATTCTGATTTTCTCTAGGAATCTACAAGAACACACTACGCATGTCAAACTCGTTCTTCAACGTCTCCTTGAAAATAGGTTGTATGTTAAAGCTGAGAAGTGTGATTTCCACGCCACATCAGTGCCGTTCCTGGGGTACATCGTGGAGAAGGGTCAATTGCGTGCCGATCCCGCCAAGATTCAGGCGGTGGTCGAATGGCCAACTCCTAAATCAAGGAAGCACTTACAGAGGTTCCTAGGGTTCGCCAACTTCTACAGGCGATTTATCCGCAATTTCAGCAGTAAGGCAGGACCTCTGACTAGGCTTACATCTCTTAAGGTTCCGTTTGTGTGGACCCCAGAGGCAGAGACGGCTTTCTGGAATCTGAAATCGTTATTCACATCAGCACCTGTGCTCGTTCATCCTGATCCTAACCTGCAATTTTTTGTAGAGGTCGACGCATCGGATACGGGAGTGGGAGCCGTCCTGTCCCAGCGATCCTCGGTCGACCAGAGGCTGCACCCCTGCGCCTTCTCTCGTCGCCTCACACAGGCTGAGAGCAACTATGATGTGGGTAACAGGGAGCTGCTGGCCATCGTTCTGGCGCTGCGGGAGTGGCGTCATTGGCTGGAGGGTGCTACACTTCCGTTCATAGTCATCACGGACCATAAGAACTTGTCATACATCCGCACCGCTCAAAGACTCAATTCTCGACAAGCCCGCTGGTCATTATTCCTCACCCGTTTCAATTTTTCAATCACTTACAGACCCGGTTCACGCAATGTCAAGCCCGATGCCCTATCAAGAGTCTTCAGCCCCACGGAGGAGGGAAAGGCACCAGAGACTATCATACCTGTGGCTCGAGTGTTGGGTGCACTCCAGTGGGAGGTGGAGAGGAAGGTGTCGGAAGCAACAGATGGGAGGAGACCACCAGAGGGCTGCCCCCCAGGAAGACTGTTCGTCCCAGAGGAGCTCAGGTCAGAGGTACTACAATGGGGTCACACGTCTAAAGTAACCTGCCACCCGGGACTCAAACGGACGCTATACGCACTGGCGCAAAGATTCTGGTGGCCTATGGCGGCGGACGCCAAGGAGTTCGTCGCGGCCTGCTCTCTGTGCCAGGAGTAAGTCTTCAAACCGACCACCAGCCGGCCTGCTCCAACCATTACCCATCCCCGCCCGGCCCTGGTCTCACATATCCTTGGACTTCATTACCGGTTTACCTGCCTCTAGGGGGAACACGACAGTATTGAACATTGTGGACCGGTTTTCTAAGATGGCTCATTTCATTGCACTACCTGGACTACCTACATCCCTGGACACAGCTCGTCTGCTGGTGAGACACATTTTTCGTATTCACGGCATTCCCACGAACATCGTCTCAGACAGGGGCCCCCAGTTCACGTCCAGAGTCTGGAAGGCATTCTGCAAGATGCTGGGGGCCTCGGTCAGTCTTTCTTCCGGTCACCATCCCCAGACCAACGGCCAGACAGAGCGGGCCAACCAGGACCTGGAGGCTGCCCTTCGTTGCGTTTGTCACCGGCATCCATCTTCCTGGGCCCCCCACCTCCCCTGGGTGGAGTACGCACACAACACGCTTGTCAGCTCTGCCACAGGTATGTCACCCTTTAAGGTCGCTTACGGATATCAGCCCCCACTGTTCCCTTCACAGGAGGCGGAAGTTGCAGTGCCATCCGTGCAGGTTCATCTACGCCGAGCCCGGAGGATTTGGAGAGAGACAGTCGCTGCACTAGGCCGCACGGCGGCACGAAATCGACGGCTGGCTGACCGTCACAGGATCCCAGCTCCCACTTATCAGGTTGGCGATGAGGTCTGGTTATCATCCAAGGACTTACCTTTAGCAGGGACTAATAGGAAGCTGGCGCCCAGATTTGTGGGTCCCTACACTGTGGACTCCATCATCAACCCCTCCTCCGTGAGACTCAAACTGCCATCCAGTCTCAAAGTACACCCAGTGTTCCACGTCTCCTGTCTCAAGCCTGTATCTACCAGTCACCTGTGCCCTCCGGTCGAGGCTCCGCCCCCGCCGCGCCTGATCGATGGCCACCCAGCCTACACTGTGAAGGCCATTTTGGACTCAAGAAGGAGGGGCAGAGGGTTCCAGTATCTGGTCGACTGGGAAGGTTATGGTCCTGAGGAGCGTTCATGGATCTCCCGCTCCCTTATCTTGGATCCATCCCTCATTAGCGACTTCCACCGTCTCCATCCTGACAAGCCAGGTAAGCCGCCAGGCGGCGCCTTATAAGAGGGGGGCATACTGTCATGTTCTGTGTTCTGCTCTGCTGCCCTCTGTCGTTTATTTGTTGCAGCACATCCCTGAACATGACCCAGCCCTAATTACACACACCTGCAGCTCATTACCACCGGCCTACTTAAGCTCCAGCCAAACTCCAGACCGGTGCCAGATTGTACTCCTTGACAACCTGCTCCCTGTACCTGCTCCTTACCCTGCTCTCTGGCTCCCCGGCTCCCCGCTTACCTGTACCTACCTGCTAGCCCTTTTGTGATATTCTCCTGTAAGGTTTGCCTGCAGTGTATTTTTGTTATTTCTAGTTTTATCCTAACAGCCTTTTGCTGTTAGTGTTTTTTGTTATGGACTCTTACCTTGTTGGATTTTCCTTATTTGTACTTTGTATTTTTGCTTTGGACTCTTTTGTATATTAAATTGTTCTTTTGTACTTTCTGCCTCCCTTGTCTGCATTTGGGATCCTAAAATACTCGCCGTGTTCCACGGCCGCCCATGACAATTTCTGCTGTATAAACTGAAAGTTGATCTGGTAATCTTTTTATAATGCTATAGTTCATTGATGGTACGTAGATTCCAATCCTCACCTTCCCTTCTTCACTTTTAGATCCATCTGTATAAATATCTAAATAACTGTAATATTTGTTTCTAATATGTTGACTTGCTTTATGTCCTTTTTCACCATCTTCCCACTTATTTTTTAACTCTGTTATATGTATATCTACAACAGGTTTTGGAAATAGCCAGATAGGAACGTTACTTATGGGTATAGAATTATTAATATGTAGATTTTTTGTTATATTTTTCAGTTTTATCTTTAATTACCCACCCAAAGCTTTAGTTGTATTATACTCCCAACATTCGTCTATCACATTCTTGGCCAGATGTCCATGCCTACATCCTTTAAGTCTACTCCAGTATGTCAACATAAGGTTATCTCTTCTCAGGTCATACGCTACTTCTCCTAACTCAACCTGTATTGCTTTCATTGGTGTTGATCTGGTCTTTGAACTTCACATCCACCATATGCGGCACCGTGTTCTCCATAATTGCAACATCTTAGCTTAGCATCGTTAGCACATTTCCTATAGTCATGTTCTCCACCACATTTTGAACACCTTTGACTCCAATGACATTGCTGTGCTGTGTGTCCCATTCTCTGGCATTTATAGCACCTTATGGGTTGTGGGGTGTACTCCCCCCTAAAATTTATACACCCAATAGTACTGTATGTCTGTCGGTATTGTCTTTTCAAAAACAAGTAGTACAGACAAACTGTCACTTTTTACTCCTCCTCTTCTGGTTTGGAGTTGTTTAGCCTGTTATTTTGCCACCTGATTTCTCTCTTCACCTCATCCATAGACATTTTCAACGGTACATTTGATATAACTCCTCTTATTGCTGCTGGCACTCCTGGTATGTGTACTTTTATTTCTCCACCATCAAGGTACTTCGACTTCATAATATTTTCTTGCTGTTTTTTATTTACTGTTGACATAAGTTTTCTTCTGTTATTGAGCATTTTGGCGTATTTGACTTTCCGTATTTCTTTTTCAATTGCTTTAGTCATATGAAAATGTCCTTTATCTTTGCTCTTTGTAATAACTTTCCATTCTTCACCAGAGTCTTCTTTACTGTTTGTTTTAGCTAATATTTTTTTTCTTTGTCTTCCATCATTATCTTTTTCACAAACCAATTTTTGAAGTGATTAACAAGAACGGTGGAGCTACTCTTTACTGAGTCCTACTGAGAACATTTTTTGTTCTGGTTGGAGAGTTTTTTTGTTATTTTTTGAGTGATGGTTTTAAACTTTTGATCTGCTGATAAACAGCCTATTTCAGTTTAATTGTTGTTTTCAATAAATTACATTTTTGTCTCACTCCCCCTTCTTGCTTTTGCATATTGTATAAAACCTCATTAAGATCCAAATGTGCAAAATGCAAATTCTAGCAATTTTTCAACTGGTCTTAATATTTTGATCAGGAGTGTCTATAATTTTTAACTGTGCAGGATGCTACATTGTTTTATTACATCAAGTCATATATGTGATCAAATAATACAATTATTAAAACGTATAAATTCGATGCAAGTTGGTGGAGGTAATCAAATGATCCTTAAATGCTCGTATCTCTATTTAAACACATTTCATAATGTGTTGTTGCTGATCAGTGTTGTACAAATGAACGGAGTAGCCAAAGAGTAACCAATAAGTAGCTATTAATATGACTATTGTTGGGTTTAGCTCAGACAAATGAGAGAAATCTGCCGACGTAGTACCTCTCTTCTTTCTACTGTAAAACCTACATTTTAAAAAACTAATAACTTTGCTTCTGTAATGTCACATTTTGTTTGAAGGCAGTCATTCTGTCATGATGTCAGGGGAAACATGAGAACACGTGACACAACCAGGAAGTGTGAGGAAGGCTTGACCGACTGAACTCACAGGGCTGTTTCACGGCTTGAAATTACCTCCAAATGTCTGGCCTTCGTCAACCGGGAAGGCTACTGGCCTTGTGGGCTGCAGACCCTTACATTTGACACAGCCAGCGACATTTTTGAAGGGCTGGACGGAAGTGCGCAAAGAATCTTGGGATATGATGGGCCACGAAAGATGGTTTGAATGCAGACTTATTTTCAGTGGAGAAGGAGGACACATTTGGAGGAGCCTTCGCGGACTTTCTAATTTGGATAGCCTTCGCGCGGCGCGATGACGTCACACAGCCCACAAATGCGGACTGGGAGGCTGCAGGTCCCGGATTTACACAAAGACAACTTGCCTCTCGCGGGCTTTGTTTTGACATGGCGGCAAGGTTCGAAGGTTTGTCTTTTTGAGAGTTTTTTTTTAGCGCTTTAAAGGCATCATTTCACTCCAGTTCCTCGCGCGTCCATCGTTTGTGTTCAAGGTGAGTGTTTTTGATCATTTTTAAAAATGTTTGCGAGCGTTCGAAGTTGACTATTGAGGTACTTGTTGAGGCGTCGCCTGTGTTCCGAGAAGCATTTAACAACTAATGGAGATTAAGCTAACATACCATTTATTTCACGGTATGTTCGTCATACTCCTTTTAAGAGACACGAACTCTTATTAATATAGTTACTTCATGATAGTAAGTGTTTCCAGGAATACTTTACCTCCATTTGAATACCATGTATGTGTGGCGCCCTGGACAATTGTAATGGTAATGGTAATGGTTTAATTCATTCTGAACATGCATACAAGTTACACTGGAGTACATCACATAGCACAATTCACAGTTTAGCATGTCCAAAAAGGAGTAGGAAGAAGCAAGGCTTATTTAATCCTACCCCTCGTCAGTTTCACCTCGCTTGTTTTCCAAATGTGCTTTGTAAGGCCATATAACAGGAGTCGGCAACCTTTACCATCAAAAGAGCCATTTTGCCTCCCCTTTCAGTAAAAAAAAATAGTCAGGAGCCACAAAACATTACACAACTTATAAATTTGTTACAACCACAAAATTCATCAAACAGAAGTGCGCCTACATTTGTAGGTCTACTCTGAAACCATTTCAACACTTTACTCTGTAAGTCTTACTGAGTGGTCCCCATATTTGTGTAAAATTCCAACAAAATGTAGATGACTTTAAGATAAAGTCCAGAGTTCACATATCTGCATACTTGTGCTAAATTGTCATCAGTAAGCATTCTATTGGTCCTGTCCTTGACTGTCTTAGCAAAGAGAGGCATTCTTTCATTTTATCAATAATTTCCTGTTTATTTTTTCTTAATTTGGAGAACAGATGCGCTGATATTTTTATGAACGATTCTTTCATGTATTCTCCATCTTTGAATGGATTCCCATATCATGTGCAGCTCAGTGGCGATTTTTCTCGCTAAATCTGGCGACTTTCCAAACCCTCTTGGTGACTTATTTTCTCAAAAGCGACTAGCGACAAATGCAAAGACTTCTGACGTTGCTGGGAGAGTTTTCTAGTATTTGGTGATGTGAAAGCGAAAGCACATGTTATTCTGAGCCGTGACTGCACAGCCAGCTGCAGCACACTATCTGCCTCTCCTGGAGTCAGCACCTCGGCGATTAGCATGTCACAGGCTCCGAGCACGTAGCTACAGCACACTTTTACTTCCATCCATCAATTTTTCTATGCCGCTTCTCCTCATTAGGGTTGCGTGGGCATGCTGCAGCCGATCACAGCTGACTTCGGGTGACAGGCGGGGTACACCCTGGTCTGGTTGCCAGCCAATCGCAGGGCACATATAGACAAAAAAACATTCACACTCACATTCATAGCTATGGACAATTTAGAGTCTCCAATTAACCTAACATGCATGTTTATGGAATGTGGGAGGAAACCGGAGTACCCGGAGAAAACTCACGCACGCACGGGGAGAACATGCAAACTCCACACAGAAATGCCCAAGGGAGAATCGAACCCAGGTCTTCCCAATCTCCAGACTGTGACTGTGTGGCCAACATGCTAACCACTAGCCGCCGCTCTTCTACTTATAAAACATTTTCTATGCTCTTGTTAAATTGATTTATTTTACTGTGCCGTAACTTGCTTCAGATTCAACTCAAAACTCCCTCACCTTGTTTTTCTCTCGCAGTAAGTCTCACCGCATACACTAGCCTAGGTTGCTCATCTAATCAGCAGTCAGAATGCAGTCTAGATGCGTTCACGGACTTGCAGTGCGTCGGATATTTCATATTCTTTTCAAAAATGGACATCTACCTTATTTAGGTGTTGAAAAAAATCACTGCGGAGGGAGCCGCATCAAGTAGGCTGAAGAGCCGCGGGTTGCCGACTCCTGCCATATAACAATATAGTGCAATCATAGTCGAGGTTTATACTTACTGAAAGGAAACTATCGACTTAATGATAATCACTGATAAAATGGTTGACAGGATCGTAGGTTGATAAGAGTGAGTACAGACAATGTACTCACCAGAATGAAGAGTTAGTAGTCAGTGTAGTAGTGGTTAGATATGCAGTAGTGTAGTATTGTATGTACACAGTGGTTCAGGTCTCTTCTTCTTTGTATATTGTGAACATCAACTGCTTGTACTTTTTCTTAAATCATTCATTTTAGTGCATTGAGTTCCTTACTCAATCCGTTCCAAAACTTCATTCCACATACAGAAATGCAGAACGTTTTTAGTGTTGTAAGATTGTAAAAATAAGATTAATTAAAATTTTGAGAGTGTGTAGGAAAGAATATGCATAGAAGTGTTTTAGTTTTCATTTTCCCCTAAGATCATATTTCTCCTCTCTTGTTGATAAGAATTGTTTTACGTTTTTGGGTTGAAGGTTATTGTTTGCTTTATGCATAATTTTAGCGGTTTGAATGTTTACTAGATCCGCAAATTTTAATAATTGTGATTTTATGAATAAAGGGTTTGTGTGTTCTCTGTCAGCGGCGTTACGGATTATCCCGAGTGACCTTTTTTGTAGCACAGTTAGTGAGTGAAGTACACTTTTGTAATTATTACCCCATAACCCCACACAATAAGTTAGCTATGGTAATATCAATGAACAGTAGTGCTTTTCGGCCTAGAACAAATTCAGCTTTATTCAGTATTGAGGCTTTTCTTGCCACTTTATGTTATATATTTTTAATGTGAGATTTCCAATTCATCTTCTCGTCTATTATAACCCAGAGAAATGTATTTTCGTTCGTCCTGTCACTGTCTACACCATCAATTTGGATTTGCTCATCCGTATCCTTTTTGCACTTACCAAATAGTATTACTTTGGTTTTACTCAGGTTCAGGGATGTTTTTATCAAACCATCATTTGAGTATACCGTATTTTCACGACCATAAGGCGCACCGTATTTGAAGGCCTGTCTCTTTCTAGGTGGCATTTTTGAGGGTCCTTAGCCAAACATATGTTGTTTTTCCACAATGCACATACTGGCACTATGTACTATCTATTGGGGGCGTGCCTTTAGCGTCCTCTTTCACGCCCACACTTCCCCCTTTAACGTCCACATGCTGTCCGCAGTCACGTCCGCCTTTCCTCTAGTGTAAAAGCAGCCTGTTGGCAGGAAATGCTCCCAGTCAGTCAGGCGGAGCGCTCATCAAAGTCACACAACAACATTAACAGATTTTGAAACTCGGTGCACACACAAGGCGCTCCGCATTATAAGCCGCCCCGTCCATTTTGGAGAAAATGTAACAATTTTAAGTGGTCATGAAAATATTGTAGTTAATTCATCTGTGATTTTTTGTTTTGTTTTGTTTGTCCGAGCTCTTTTGTGCTGTCTCCAGAACAGAATGCGGTTGTATCGTCTGCAAATAATGCTAGTTTTAGGTCTTTTGTGATTTTATAGATGTTGTTTATATATAGATTGAACAGTTTTGGTCCTAGGATTGACCCCTGAGGTACGCCGCATGATATATTTAAACTCGCGGATGTATATTCTCCTAGCTTCACATATGGCCTTGTGTTTGCTCAGTAGCTTTTAACCCAGTTCAAGACTAACTCTCTGATTCCATACCTTTCTAGTTTTGTCATTAGGATATCGTGATTGTGTCAAAGGCTTTTGTTAAATCCATAAATACTGCATCTGCACTCTTTCTGTGGTCTATAGCATTGCTAATTTCCTCTGTAATTTCAGTTAGTGCCATGGAAGTTGAAATGTCGGTTCTGTATCCGTATTGGCTGTCTGCGAGTAATTCATTTTTATTTATAAATTTGTCCAACCTGTTGTTGAATAGCTTTTTGATAATTTGGGAAAATTGTGGTAATAAGGACACTGGTCAGTAGTTTGGGAATTGATGTTTGTCTATATTTAAAAAAATTGGAACTACTTTAGCTATTTTCATTTTATTTTGGAATTTACCTGTCTGGAATGATAGGTTACTAAGGTACGTTAGCGGTTGTGCAATCTCATTTAAACCCTTTTCATCGTTTCCATTTCTATTTCATTGCAATCGGTTGATGTTTTGGCTTTAAATGTCTTAATAATATTGATGATTTCCTTTTCTGTAACATTAGTGAGGAACATGGAATTGGGATTCCTGTCTATAATTTCATTCCTTTCCTCTATTTGGGATTTTGGGATCTTTTTTTCCAGTTCCGGTCCAATATTGGCAAAGTTGTTATTGAGCTTTTCAACTACCTCATTCATATTGTTATTTTTGACATTTCCATCTGTGAAATAATGAGGGTAGTCTGCTTTCTTAACACCATTCCGTATAATGCTGTCTAATATTGTTTTTGTTCTTGTTTAATAATTGAATATAATATTCTTTCCTACACACTCTCAAAATGTTTAATCTTATTTTTTTATATATTTTTGTATTATTTACATGATTACATGATTTTTATATATTTCTTATTTTCTTTTATTGTCTTATTTTTATATATTTTATAATTTTTTTCTGCTTCTCAAATTTTTTTAAATGATAAATCTCCTATATAATGTACTTTTCTTCTTACAGGCATTTTGCAGTCCTTTTGTCATCCACAGCTGATTTCTCTTTTGTTGATTAGATACTTCCCTCAGTGGACAATGTCTGTTGTTGCACTTCAAATAAATGTTTATGCCTTGTTCACATCAATATTGGGATGTAAAATAATTGTTTTAACTGTTAGTTTCATGTTCTTATCCCCAACCACATTGTTTTTTTTGTATTGCGTTTTCGGTCATCCTCGGCAAAAAAAAAACATCTTTATACAAAGAGTTGCAGTACTAGTTTTCGTCACCAGGTGGCAGCCGCGGTAAGAATGGGCACTGGAGAGGCCTTTACTCTATGGTAGTAGCATAAGATGCTATCAAAGTGCCACTCTGTACTGGTGCTAATTGTTTATTTTTTATTTGATGTTTCAGGTGGGCGTGTGTATCAAAAATACACTCGCTGTTATCAGTATTTGCTTCTTCGTAATTCCATTCCATTTCACTTATACGTGTCGAATAGAATAGAATACCTTTATTATCAATATGCAAGGTACAACGAGATCAAAAAAGGTGTCACCCGTTTCAGTACAAACACAGTAATAAAGTACAAAGTTTTTTTAAATCATTGCGTCTGGTACTGGGCCCCCGGCCCGGTGGTTGGGGACCCCTGCTTTAAACAACATACTGAGAATCTTGTACGTAAGCTGAAGCTAAAACTTCAGAAAAAAATCTTGCTTCTCAGCTTATACAAGGAAGCGTTTAATTTCTGCTGCTTTCTTACCTTTGCTGAATTATGGTGACCTCCTTTTTGTGAACGTGTCAGAGCATCTTTTAAAAAAGTCTGACACTGTTTACCACTCTGCTGTACGCTTCATGACTGGCTGTGGAAATGGTGTTCATCATTGTACTTTGTATGCTGCAGCTGCGTTTCTGCTTTGAACTTAACTGTTTTGAAATTGTTGATTGTTCACTGTGAACGTTGTATGTTGGGAATGTCTTGGACATTCTTTGTGTTATGCTGCTGTCTGAGCCAGGTCACTCTTGTGAAAGATTTTTCATCTCAGTGAGGTTTATCTGGTTAAATAAAGGATGAATCAATTCGTGGTAAAGGTGAGGAATAGTGAGGTAGTTTTGTAGGCAGCAGCGGTAACCGTGAAAGGAATATGTGTGTTTTACATGTGAGAGTTCAGGATGGTGACAGTTCTCGGACAGAAACTGTTTCTTATATTTCTATGCTATTTAGGTTTATGTTTGTTGTTTATGCTTGTTTGTTGTTTTTATTGGCTAATGCTAGCAATGTACAACATTTTGAAATGTGTAAACTCAAGTCTGTGATTAATTCTGTCTGAAGCATGACTTGAACTTTAATTTGATACCTCATTTACTTCTCGACCACAAATATTGAAGAAGTCAGAACAGATTTTATACCGGAAAATACTGTCTTTGGTCCCCCTTGCTTTAGTCAAGACAAAAGCTGTGATGGACCCACTGACCTTGGCAAATACAACCATACTACAATATATATAATAACTTAGGCTGCGAAAATCTGTTTTAAAAGTCACCAAAGGGGCCGCACGGTGGTTAGCACGTTGGCCAACACAGTAACAGCTTGGAGATCGGGAAGAACTGGGTTCGATTCTCCCCTGGGCATTTCTGTGTGGAGTTTGCATGTTCTCCCCGTGCGTGCGTGAGTTTTCTCCGGGTACTCCGGTTTCCTCCCACATTCCAAAAACATGCATGTTAGGTTAATTGGCGACTCTAAATTGTCCATAGGTATGAATGTGTGTGTGAATGGTTGTTTGTCTATATGTGCCCTGCCACTGACTGGCGACCAGTCCAGGGTGTACCCCGCCTGTCGCCCGAAGTCAGCTGGGATAGGCTCCAGCATGCCCCCGCAACCCTAATGAGGAAGAAGCGGTATCAAAAATGGATGGATGGAAGTCAACAAAGTAGCCGTTTACATTTTTTGACAATCAAAAAGTCCAGTGAAGAAATTTCATGTGTATGCCTCACAGTGCAGTGCAGCGACATGCTGTGTGTTTGTTGTCACCCCACACTAACCACAATGCAAAAGCGACATGCAGTATTTCCGGGCAAAAAAAAAACATTTTGCACAATTCAATTTCAATGAAATTTCCTCTGCAGATACATATTAAAGTAAATTCATATCCCATATACCTTTTATCTTGTTCTATAGCTCCGGTCCAAGAGTTTGAAAGGCTTAAAGTAGTACTTAATTTTCCAAGCACAATTTGACTTGTTGTGGTTGACTTGAACACACAATGTAAATCCGATACGAAATTGAAGATGAAGAAGTAATCTACCTAGAAAACATGTATACGAATTAAAATACACTTTATCATATGAAAAAATGGCATTTTTAAGGACGACCGCTACTTTCCCAAACACATTGGTGTAGTATAACTAGGCGAAGGTCGTTGATGTGTGAGGTGACTTTTGTGTCCCCACTCTTGACAGAACTGATTTTATTCAATACACATGTTACAAAAGTGAATTTATTAAACAATATACATAAATAATTTTGAGACATTTTATTACAATTACATTTTCCCAAACTAATTGCTGTAGTAACACTAAGAAGAGGTCGCTGGTGTGTGAGGTGAGTTTTGTGGTCCTACACGTTACAGAAGTGAATTTATTAAAAGCCAAATAAAAACTTCCCTTAAATTATGTAAAAGGTAGGGATGTCCTGATCCACATTTTTTGGCTTCCGATCTGGTAGCAATCTTTTTCTTTTCTTTTTTTGTTCATTTATTTTTTTAATAATAAAGATTTCGTTACAAACATGAATTTGTAGAATTTAATATGGTTATGCAAATAGCTCTTAAAGCATTAAAAATAACGCAACCAAATTACTGCTGAATTTACTTTTCATTACACAGCATGACCAACAATATCATTTGGCGCTTCTAACAAACCTCTGTTAGTCAGTTCCCTAATCCAATAAAAGATCAAATTGGAAAATAATGGGCGTGCAAAATACTTTTAGGGTAGGACTAATAATTTGACATGGTTATAAATCAATGTGTGGTGTGATTTAGAATATATGTTTTTTTTTTTTTTTACGTCTCTTAGGGTATGGAATCACAGGAGTGCCAAAATTAAAAGGGAATACGTGTGGAAATGCAAAGGGAATCAATAATAAAAAAATATACAAATGTAGTCATTCTTTTTCCATTTTGGTATTTCTTTTTTCTGTGTTGTCTTTGTTTTTTCCAATTTACCGTTGCTTTTCCTGTTTTGTATTTGTCTTTTCCACTTGTGTTTTGTCTTTGCATTTCGTCATGACAAAGACAAAAGAATGATTTCTGTATTGTCTTTGTCTTTTCCATTTTGGCGTAGTTTGTCCTGTTTTTGTCTTTGTCTTTTCCATTTGCATTTTGTCATTCAGTCATGACAAATGCAAAAGCATGCAAATGACAAAAGAATGACCCCGCCCACCTTTGGGAAATTTACATGGCAAATTTAAATATGGTAGACGAATTGAGAAGAGGTGTTCAACGAGAATTATGAGCAATTGCTCGGTTGGTGGAAGATGTCATGGAAAGTTTTTATAAAAGTCTTTAAAGGCTATTTCTGCATTGATGAATGCAGATATGAATAAAGCTGTGTGGCGCAATCTTGAGGAGGTAAATGCCTTATCTTATTACATGCCTTATCTTAGTAAGTCTTATGTTATTGAAATTCCCCCTGTCCTGTCCAGCCTTTAAAGCAGATAGAATTGTAGATCTAAATGCCCTCAAGTGCTCAACAGATTTACTCTGCTAGGGAGAAGTGTGATATACACTTGCCCTGTTATACAGGATTTATTTGACTTAGATGGTTGTTATTAAGCATATTTGGAGCGACCGGACCGGAGCAGGAGGGGACAGAGAAGAAGAGAAAAAAACGCGGGGGGGAGGGGAATAAGAGAGGGACAAAAAAAGAGACAAGAGACAAGGACAACAGCAGCTACAACAATTGTGACAACAAGAACAGAACAACAGAAACATACAGAACGACATCAGCAAATAAATGTCTGGGACGACTATTCCGACCCTGACGGAAAGGACAAAATAATATCAACAACCACAGTTACAATGCTGCATTGAAACAGTCACACATAATAGTAGTCATGATATGATGAACTATGATAGTGAACAGAATGACAATAACTGTAATGCACATCATTGTAAGAAAACTATAATCATACTGGTGAAATCACTGTCGCTGTAATAAAACCAACAACATAATAACACCCTGGTTAACTCAGTGAGTAATGTGGGGAAGTACGTATGTACTGTGAGTGTGCATATGTACGTGTGTACAGGTATCTCTGTATGTGGGGAAGTCTTCATATACTGTATACAGTATAAAGGTGCAGGAATGTGTGGGCGTGTAATTGTCACTGAGAATGCATGAAAGGAAAGGGACCGCCCTCCACCTCCCAGAGAGCCCCATCCCAAATAGCTAGACCGAGACCCTGCCACCAGAAGGCCACCAGGCCCACAGGGGCAGGCAGCACAAAGATCAGCGCCCCAAGAGCCAGCCCAGAGAGCCCACCCCCCCAGGAAGACCAGCAGGGGGCCCCAGAGAGGTAATCCCAGCCAAGGACAGGGCGCCAGCGAGCCGGAGGACAGCCAACCCCAGAGACCAGCGAGAGATCACACCCCACAAAGGCAGACGAGTACCGGGGGCCACACACAGGCAGGCCCAGAGACGCCCCCACAACCGGAACACCCCCCCCCCCCAATACTTTTGATACACGTGTATTTGCGTCTACTTCCTGTCCGTGACATTTTTTCCAGTCTGCTGAGTTTCCATCACTACATAGCCACTGCGAGCAGAAATCGTGTAATCACGTATAGACTAATAATCATCCTGGCAGAATTGCATTTGTCATGACTAAATGACAAAATGCAAATGGAAAAGACATACAAAACAGGAAAGTGACGCCAAAATGGAAAAAACAAAGACAATACAGAAAAAACAATGACAAAATGGAAAAAGAATATGACTGCATTTGTATGTTGTTTTTTTTTTATTGTTGATTCTCTTTATATTTCCACATGTATTCATGTATTTTGTATAATTTTGGCACTCATGTGATTCCATATTTGGGCCCTATGAAATTGTTTTTATTTCTTTCGAAGTTCCGTTTTTTCCGTTTAAATTTTTCAGAATTCAGTTTTTTACCTTTTCCACTTATCTTACCAGCACAGAGTGTGTGCTATTTGGGTTAGAGAATAAAATGCAAAAATCCTTACATTTATTGATGCAATACATCATTGGCCCATTTTGTCCAGTCATTGAGAAATGGATGTATCTTAGATAACTTTACTAATGGGATGTCAGCCTCAGCACATATTGCTACTAAATCTTCAACAAACTGTAATGCCCGTGCTTGTGATTAAGGAAGATGTCGTCACAGAAGTAATTCCAATCACGTTATTAATGTAAGATATTTTAATGACACCATTATTTTGTTTGCACATTAGACAAATGTGGCAAAGACCTCTCTTATATTGAAGGCCGGAATGTGTTGTGTGTGTGTGTGTGTGTGTGTGTGTGTGTGTGTGTGTGTGTGTGTTTGAATGGCAGTTGACGGTTGGTACGCACTGGGTGTAAGAATAAACGTGCCTCTTGTCTTTTTTCACTGAGAACCTGCACGTCGTCAGTGGGAAATGTAAAGTGGTCCTTACATTAAAGCAGTAAAACACGGTGAAAATATACTCATCGATAGAGATCAATGTAAGTCAGACTGCACAGAAGACGGCTCGTTTTGATTTAAAAAAAAAAAAAAAAAAAAAAAAGGTTGTAGCTCTTTGTGTTGTCATGTTTAAAAAGAGGGATGGTTTGCTATGTAATAAAAATTCGCTTGGGAGTTGTTGATCGTGGAAGTTAAAATCTGTGAATGCGTTTCTAACTTTACAGCAGCGCGCAAACTACGTGTTAGATTTTTTCATCGCTAAAATATGGGTTTTTCAACATGGCTAGTTGTGTCGATTATTGACTAATACCTTACTTAGCTGGTTAATGTTAGTCGCTAACGGCATGCTATTCTGTTCCATTCGCAGTGTGTATGCGCTTTTATTTTTTTAGTGATATTTAGCTATTGTTAAAAGGTCTTTTGATTCTCAATTGTACTTTCAAATGTGGTATAGTTCAAAAGTATATGGAATATGCAGTTTTATAACTGATGCACCAATATACAGTATGAACGTCAAGATGTCTACACAGGAACTACGGTAGTAGGAGAGCACATATGATGCAATCAAAGTGCCACTCAGTCCAGACACCAGTGCTGACCGTTTATTTCTTCTTTGATGTTTCAGCGTGTGTGACATTTGTCCAAACCCCGTCACCATAAACTGTCGCTCAAGACTTGGAGGACCAAAGGCCGCCACAATGTCATCTCCGGCCGCCGGACTTCCATACTCCAAGGTGGACTTTTTGTCCCGCTGGATGCCCAGCAGCACCAGGTCCGGTGTTATCCTCAACCCGAGCCCTGACCAGGCGGAGTCTCTGCGGTACACGTCCCCCTCATCCACCCCGCGACCTCCGCCCCTGGAGCCAGACGAGGGCGACTCCTGCGCCTCAGACTTCGCCTCCCTGCCGGTTTCGGCGGACAGCTGCCTCGGCGTGCAAGGCCTGTCCAGGGCACCTGGAGGAGACAGGCCTGGGGGTCACAGTCACAGGACCTCACATGGAGAGGCGCACAGTTTGGCTGAGATGTCCAACGACTCTCAGGATGCTCCCATGAGGATGAAGCTGGAAGAGGTAAGAAGAATTGATCATACTAGACTTGTCTAAAGTTCAGGTGAATTCAAAAGTTTGGTCATGTTCAAAGGTGACAGTTTTGATTGATGTGATAAATTGCATTGCTCATTGCATTGTGTACCTAATTCAATGAAGGTGGTCATCTTTAATACAAAGTGAAATATTTTATTTCATCTTTTTAGTCAATTTTAAAGGGTCACTGACATGAGTTTTCAACTTTGCTTAAATATGTTCAATATTGTTTATAATTATGTTCTATGTTGTTGTTTTTTTTTAAAATTGAACTTTAAATTAGTAAAATTTACATTTTTGAACCTGCCGTCCACCATTTTGGGAATCATCTTCTTCAACAAAGGGCGTTTGCCAAGTGACGTCCGTGCAGTTGAACTTCAAAGGAAAAACAAACACGAGCGAACGGACGAGATAGAAGATGTTTCGTGATTATAGCAAAGATTTGAGGGATGTGTCGTTAGTTTTCGGGGAGGAAGAAACACGTGGAGATGAACTAGAGAAGTTGCAGAACATGGGATTAAGCCGTATTGATTAAAACCAAAGACGATGGGAATACATGTCTGATGCTGAGGTGTTCGATGACAAAGACATGGAGATGAAGATTGGTCGGCTTCAAACACAAAATGCTAAGTGTAAATGACCTTGGAGTTGCTTGTCCTTCAAGTATTGTTTTAAATCGGCTTCTTAATTAGGGTAAAGGGCTCTTCTGAGCCTTTTTATTTTGTTGGTTCGTCGACACCCCGCCCCCCACCATCAACATATTGCTGTAAAAGTTTTAGTTTTTGGAAAAGTTTTATAACATGTATAATGCTCTGAATGCTTGTCCCTGTGGTGGCATACCGTTTACAATACTACATAATTATATGTGATGTCTTATTTATATATATATTGTGTTCTGCGGCAACGTTGACGCCTTTCTCCCCTTTAGTCCTGTTGATAGCTTCCTAGCATCCAAAAGACGTTTATACCGCACTTGTAAAGGTATTTCTTCACAGCAGCCTTCAGTGAAATGAACGTGAGGCTTTGGTCCATATCGCATACACCGAAGTTAGCATTTGCTTCGTTCTCCTGACATCCAACAGCCCTTCTGCTTTCAACGCATCTAGCCCAGCCATGGCGGGTAGCTCACTCCGCGCTCTCCTGTGTGGTTCTCCTGGGAGTCACAACTTCACACGGGGCTGCTACAGCATGTTGCCGCTTAAAATGTATCTCGCTCTGCACCCCGCTGTATAATCTGGTTCTCCTCCATAGCTACAATAGATTCAAGAGTTTTATTGTCATATGCACAGTAAAACAGGTAGTTCTGCTATGCAATGAAATTCTTGTTCTGTTCATTCTTCCAAAAAAAGAAAGAAAAACACAAGGAAATGAATAAGAACATCAGAAACATAAATACCAACAAATTAAGCAACAACAACAACAGAAGAGACATTAATACAAACAAATAACTAAATAAATAAATAAATAGTTTAAATAAAACGTTAGTCTAAAGCTTCGTTTTTTGGAAAGGAAAAGAAACAGTATCAGTCGGACGCTGAACAGCCAGCGCAACAAAACATTTTGGAATGACTACTGCACAAAACGAGATCGACCAGCTAACTGCAGTGTTGTTTAAGATGAGAGCCGTCCCCATGGCCGTCCCTATGCCAACGTCACTTGGGAAACGCCCGCTATTCCGGGATGGAGATCAGAAAAATGTCCTGCCACTATTTTAAGTGTAATTTTTTTTTACTAATTTAACGTTGGCTTTCAAAAAACGAACAACATAGAACATAATTACAAACAATATATTTCAGCAAAGTTGAAAAATCATGTCAGTGACACTTTAAGAGCACATATGCAATCTTTGCAGATGAGGAGGTCGCAGCAGCAAATGCAGGAGCAGCTTAAAGCCGACCATCTGCACGAGCTCCTTTGCCTCCAGGAGAAGTGGCAGAGGCCGTTGGGAATGATGAACACATCCCATCTTTGCACAGAGGGTTTGCACGCATGTCTTTGCTTCTTCAGATGAGTGTGCTATTGCACGTTTGCACACAGTCAGTGGCTACCATGTGTCATGCATGTCTCTTTGAGAGTTTAGGAGCAGAGCATGAGGCCTCCAGTCCCAGACAGAACCAGTACAGCCCTGCAGCCAACTGTCTCGTGAACCCCCGGCAGAAAGTGACGCTCACAGGGCTGCAAAGTGGTGTTGAAATGCAGGACAAGGAGGATGGTGGGATGTAAAGAAAAAGGGTGGCATGAAAGTGACAGTACTCTTAGGTTTTGTTTTGTGTGGTTGCCTCAGGCACGAGGGCTGATGCTACCGAGAAGCAACTTGATGGGTCTTCATCAAGACAAAGTGGAGACACGGCTTTTACTCACAACAACAGAGAAGATGATTCAGTGCCGAAAGACAGGTATGTTTCATTTCACGAGGCTAGAATTCTTTCTTTAAAGTCCTGGAAAACGACTTGGAAAAGGTGTATGAACCACGATGGTTGTCTTTGTTTGTTTGTGCGTCACGTTGCAGACCAATAATGGCAGGCAAGCAGACGTTTGAGCAGTTACTGGAGGAGCAGCTGAGGTTGGAGGAGCAGAGGTTGAAATCTGGCCGGCAACACCAGGTCAGAGAACATCACAGAGATCCACTAAATGTCAGCAGCGAAACTTACTTGTTGCAATAGTCCAGAAAACCAGAGACGAAGGAAAAAAACTTGGCTGCGTCTGCAAACCCTCTTGGTAGCGTGACCTGCACTTCCCCCCCCAAAAAAAACAACCTTGTGACTGTGGCAAAGAAGGAAAAATTGCACTTTTTTGGAATGTTGCCCTCCCCAATTCGTAGTAAGACATGAACACACGTCTTTCTCTTTTCTGTGTGTAACCCTTTAAGTACCTGACTGAGCAGGAAGGTCCACTTCTCTATCATCTGTAAATCTACGAGTTCCAAATGATCTCAAATCAATACTTGGGGTTTCAGTGTCTTCAGATTCGTAAGGAGGTTGTCAATGACATCTCTACATAGCGAGAATAATACCTCCAAACACAAGAGACACCAAGATTTAAAAAACAATGCAGTATATATTTTTTTCAAACTCAAGTCAACCCTAACAACCCAAGTCTGGAAGACGTGGACATGAACAAGTCACAAGAAAAAAAGAAAAAGTCCCGTGTTAAGTTTGTCTTTCAAGTTCCACTGTCCTTTCAGCTAAAAGCAGCTGTGGTCAGTTTTCACCTTTGATGTTCAAAGTGTTGAACTATTCATTTAGGGCTTAGATGCATCAGTTTTTATATATTTTTTGTACATAAAAAAAAGGAAAATCTAGCCACAAAGTAATAGATGCGCGTTTTAAAGATATAAGAACAGCTAAAAAGAGGCAGGTAATTAATTCATGCCATGGGACGCACCTATTCTGCCTAGGAAGCGTGCTATTAAAACACCTCCAAAAGCCTCCAACAAGGTTTTATGGTTTTGTATACATGCTGTGACCATGTAGTAACACATACATTCATGATAGCATCTAATACTTGCTGTATTTTGGTCATTTAAAGCATTTGTGGAACTTTCTTTCTGCGTTCATTGATTTCACATAGCAGCAAAGAAAGGAACGGCACAGCTAGCGTTAGCTTTTCCAAACTCAAAAACAAAAACACAGCAGCAGCGGCGGCAGCTCCTATATGTAGCGTGAGGTGTTCACCTTAACAACAAACTGGACTGGTCCGTCAACACCCACACCCTCTACAAGAAGGGCCAGAGTCGCCTCCACCTGCTGAGGAGACTGAAGTCCTTTGGTGTGTGCAGGACTCTCTTACGGACCTTTTATGACTCTGTGGTGGCCTCAGCCATCTTCTATGCTGTGGGCTGCTGGAGAGGGGGCAGCACGGACAGGGACAGGAGCAGGATCAATAGACTGATCAGGAGAGCGAGCTCTGTCCTGGACGGTCCTCTGTGCTCCGTGGAGGAAGTGGGGGAGAGAAGGATGTTGGCTAAGCTGACATCCATCATGGACAACACCGCTCACCCGCTACATGACACTGTTGTTTTCCTGGGCAGCTCCTTCAGCAGCAGACTGTTACACCCACGGTGTAAGAAGGAGAGGTTCCGCAGGTCCTTCATACCGACCGCTGTCAGGCTCTACAACACCTGCACCACCTGAACCATGTTGTAGTCACCATGTATTCTTTACTTGCGTATCTTGCTTGCTGCTGTAACAAGTGAATTTCCCTGCTGTGGGATAAATAAAGTACAATACAATACAATACAATACCTTTCGCTAGTGGCCTGAGACATTGTGAGTGAGCGTGGTGAAGCTAGTCGTTAGCCGACTAGTAGCTAGCTGATGTGGTGTGGCGACGTGTCACTATGCCGGTAATGTAGTTCTTTGTCATAACAATGTTAATAACAATAATAACAGTGTCGTTCTAGCTTTGTCAATATGCAGGTCCCATTATGTAAATGGACGTTGCTGGCGTTGTTGTTTTTTCTCAGAAGGCTTTATTGGCGGAATAAATGTGTCCCATAACATGCATTCTTGGCAGCCTCTTTTCACCTATTTTTATATCGTTAGAACGCACAGAAAAGAGAAAGACGCGTGTTCATGTCTCACAGAAGGCTTGTGGATGATGGGCAAAATAAAGAAAAAAAGTGCAATTTTCCTTAAAAAGGTGTGATTGGTCTGCTTGTAGAACATTATTTCCTCTCTGTATAAGACTTGTTCAGCGGGTGAGCAGCCCATCTCTGAACTCCTCCATTTCAGATCAACATTTGTAATAAAAATGACTGTTGTGATAGTCAATATAAATAACACAAAGCTTCTTTAAATATATAAATACAATTTCTTCGACTTTTAACAAGATTTAAAAAATATGAACGTGTCATCTTGGGATTATACTAAAATCTTAAATGCAAATACAAATTCATTGATAAAACTGATTTCATATAGATTTTTTCTGGATAATTTTTTTATATTCTAACATAATCCATAAAAGTTCTGTCGTGTCAAAAAAGAAAATCAACATTTATACATATTTTTTAAGTCTCAGGTACCTTCAGATAATTACAGATAATTCTACAGATACAGATAATTATAGTATATATAGTGTTTGTGTGTTACATAGTTATGTTTATATACCCTTTAGTGTCTGCAGTAGTGTTTTCTTGCTTTGAAGTATTAAATGACACTGCAGCAAGTGCAAATATCCATTCATCCATTTTCTATGCCGCTTATCCTCACTAGGGTCACGGGTATGCTGGAGCCTATCCCAGCTGACTTCGGGCAAGAGGCGGGGTCCAGTCGCAAGGCACATACAGACAATCATTCACACTCGCATTCATACCTGTGGACAATTTAGAGTCACCAATTAACCTAACATACATGTGTTTGGAATGTGGGAGGATACCGGAGTACCCGGAGAAAACACACGCACGCACGGGGAGAACATGCAAACTCCACACACAGATGCCCAGATCTTCCCGATCTCCTGCGTAGATCTTCTCTCGTAAAAGATGTACCACCCTGTTGACTTGATAATAGAGCATGTGATATGATGTTGATATGTGACGGGTTTTTTAACTTAACTTTGATGTGTCATCATGTTCACAGAAGCCAAATGGAGGAGACCCCCCCCCCAATAAAAGCACCTTTCTGAGGCGAGGCCAGGGTCTGTCTAGATTTGCCAACAACCGCAAGTCCTCTTTCCACAAGGAGGACACGATGACTGCTTCCAAAGCACCGACCCAGGCCAAAGTTGTTGCCCACAGCAAGTCTGGGCCCACATTTACCCGGAGAGGTGACAAAAAAGCATCCCAGATGCTTCCTGTCCAACGGAACGCTGCCACCCTCAACAAGGAAAACCGTCCGAGTGGCACCACTTGGCCACCCCAGGATCTGAGATTTGAGCGTAACGCAGCGCAGAGGAAGGTGTTGGGCTGCCACCAGAGACCAAACACAGACAGAAGCGAGGATGTCTTCATTACTCGACTCGGCAAGCAAGTGCAGCACAGTCAGCTCGCCGTGACAAAGCAGGTGGCCGCCGAGCAGAGTCCAAGACCGGAATCGCCGGGCAGGCAAGCGGTGGCCAGAGTTCCGCAGAAACCGTTCGTGGAGAAGCTACAGCGCTGGAAGCGCGAGCGTCAGCTGGAGAGCATGGGGCTGGGAGAGTTTGAACTCCTGGAGCAAGCGGCCGAGGAGCTGTCCTTCTCCTCCACCTCCTCCTTTGTCACCAAGGTGATGTTTTCTCCTCACGCTTCAATCATGACACACGCAAGTCAGCGCTTTCCAGCAATTTACACTTTTTAACCTCAGTAACGTTTTCATTTCATAATCAGTGCATTTATAATACCCGCTTAAATTGTCCCTCTTATGTTGACAATCCGTCCATGTGGACTAATTCATCAAGTCCCGGTACACTCTTGTTATTACTAAAAAGTGTCCGCTTAAGTCGACGTCGACATAAGGGGTGATTTGAAGGAAAAATGGTCCGTTAATGATTGTTAGTAGACGTGTCGCGAGACACGCAGTTGACGAGACGATAGACGAGATTGGGTCTACAAGACGAGATGAGATTACTTTGAAGAAAAGTACAATTACAAAATGTGCCAATTTATTGCAATCTCTTAATTTCTTTTCTCCTACGTTAGACTTTGCACTGTGTGTATGCTAGCGGCTCCGCCTCCACCCACCGAGACAAAGAGGCTGTATGACTGACAAAAGGGCTCACTCCGTTCATGCCGTTGTTCTTTGGAGCAAACGTGCCAGGGTGCTGAAATCAATGCACAGAGTGAAACCTCTTCTTACCTGTTTGGATGCGGGGAGGAAGAAAATAGACACAAAAATCTATGGCCTTGTTTTCTGAACGAGAGATCTTGCGACACGAGGTCTTGTGACACCCCTAGTTGTCAGCAACAGGAGGTAAGATTTGTGCAGGTACGAAATCTTTGTCGTTGGAGTCAAAAGGAAATGAGCGCCGCGAAACCGCGTATGTCGTCTTCAGTCAGCCAGTCTGAGGGGTGTTGAGGCAAGCAGCTTCCACTGTATGTGACATGCAAGTATTATATCATTTGTTTGCCATTCTTTTTGAAGAGTAAGATTTGATGGTTATTTATGTTTGTGCTGATTGGCTGGGAGAAATCACATGCTTCTACTGTGGTGTCCAATTATGGCTGTAAAAACAAGTTTCAAGATGAGGTGTGACATATTGTTTTTGTGGTCCTGTAGGTTCTCCAGATGGATCAGCAGAACCGGAAGCTGCTCGGTGTGGCCGGGCCGGACCAGAGCTGCTTCTCGTCCATGCCCATCAAGTCCACGCCCACCAGGGAGCAGCGCCGCAGTCCTGGAAGTCATGGTGACAGCGGCCGTGTCGTTGTGAAGAAGAGCAAAGTGAGGTTTGACGACGGCGAGGACTTCACATCAGCGGCCGGCGCCGACATTAAAGAGCCGGAAGGTTTCGACTCGGCGCACTTTTCCCCCAGCGGCCTTCCAAGCTGCTTCCCCGTCCCGTCTGAGCCGGCATACGACAGACACTCCTGTCAGGAGGAGGACGGCGCCAGTGAGGGCGACGGCGAGAGCGATGACGTCATCAGCAGCATCAACTCCTCGCTGACTGAGGACACAGACGCGCCGCCAGTCCAAATCGTGTTTAACGACGAAGACACGTGGAGCGACCTTGACGACACAGCGGTTAGAGCGGCTGACCTGGTTTCCACGGGAGCGGCCAATCAGGAGCCAGAAGCTCCTCCTTCCAAACTCATGACGACACTGTTCCCGTCAACCAAGCCAAAGATCCAGAATGCACCTCTACCTCCGCCCCCCACCCAGGACAAGAAGACAGAAAAGGAGGCCGGTGAGACACACTCTTCCGTCTTTCGTCGTTTCAAAGCAGGGCTTTCTGAGGATGAATCCAAATTGATTTTCTTGATTAATCAAGTCTTGGAGTGACTGAGGCAAAATGGAGTGCACTACTTGGCTGCACCCAGCAGAGGCGCTGTTGAGTCAGCCCCAACTAGATTACTGTCTAAAGCAAGAGCACTTATCCGACTTGAACCAAATCTATTGGAGACGCTGTAATGTCAAACCAAGTTTAATCCGGATCTGCTCTGGATCGCACCTTGCAATGTAAATGTGTTTCTGTTCCATTTAGCTTGTAGTTTGCAGGACTAATGTAAGAGCTTTGTGTGTGTGTGCTTGCATGTGTGTGTGCATGCAGGCCTGTGTGTCAATTCCACACAGGTGAGGGAGATGGTGGCCCAGCTAGAGATGGAGATTGAGCGCTTCCAGAAGGAGAATGCGGCACTGGCCAAGCTCAGAGAAGAGAGCGAGAAGAAGCAGAAGAGCCTTAGGTGATCGAAACGATCCACATTGGAACCGTCCCCTGTCCTCTACCCCTGACTTGTATGTGGTCCACATTTGTGGTGTCCAGGATGGAGTGCGAGGCGTTTGAGAAGCAGAGAACAGAGCATCTGGCTCACTTTGAGGACTACAAGAAAGAAGAAACCAGGAAGCTGCAGAGGGAACGCAAACTATTTGAGAAACACGCCACTACCGTGCGAGCCACACCCAACAGGAAAGAACGAACGGAGATCCAGGTAACGTGTGTTTGTTTGCCACTTAGCAACCATCACGGAACCAGGTGCTTACCAGCTGTTCGTTCCTTTCACATGTCTTGTAAGATGAGATCTTATTTACTCAACTGCAGAAAGTAGTAAAGTTGTATTTATTTACAAAGCACATTTTTACACCACCTCTGCTGCCCAACGTGTTGTACAATTAAAAGAAGAAAAAACAATCACAAATAAATTAGTAGAAAAATGGTTATGATAAATAAAACCTACATATTAAATACAACACCGAAAATATATAACAACATGCCATATAATAAATGTAATAGAGTAAAAAGACTGGCTCAAATTTGCATTTAGTGTCAATAAAGTTCGATGGATTGTTTTGCAATTACAAACACATTTTTTACATTCATGATAATAATAACTGGGATTTATGTTGCAGTGGTTTCAGTGTTTTATCTTCAGTGGTTTATTATTGAAATCATTTAAAAAAAAGATTTTTTTTTCCATAAATAATAAGAAATACAATCATGTTACTACTTAGTAATATCAGTTAAATATTTCAAAATAAATTCCATTTTCCTACTTTTCACAAAGTTTCACACATAAACGAGAAATGAGTGCTGCACACTTTGCGTACCAACCAACTGAACAGCAAACAAATGTGATTTCAGGTGCTGAAGGAGCAGCTGAGCTCCCTGCAGGAGGAGCTGAGGAAGAAGGAGAGCAGCTGGTCGTGCACGCACACTCGCCTTCTCCAGCAGATTGACTCTCTCAGCCAGGACACGTTCGAAATGAAGGACCAAGTGACTACTTCATGAAAGAGGCAGGTGGTATGGCGGAAGCGTGTCCTAACGTCTTTTCTCCGTCTCTTCTCTTGTCAGGTGTGCACATTGAAGCGGCTTCGTGTCATATCCTTGCTAAAGAAGTCTTTGGAAGCAGAGAGCAACACTAAATATGTGTCTTCTGTTAGCAAAGGAGACAAACTGGCTGTAAGTGTTTTGTTTTTACAACTTTATGCTAAAAAATGGTGTTATTATTCATTAGTAGTGTCAACATTTCAGCCTTTTGCACTGTTTTTTTACATTTTTGCTGTTTTTTTTTTTTGTTTATTTTATTTTTACAATGACAAGTCCATCACCAATGGCCCCCGGTCCCTACTTTGGACACCACTGGTCTTGGGGAAAGTGTATTTGCATACAACAGAGGGTGCTGTAGCCTCATCACACCCTAAAGCACAGCCGCAGCAAGTGTTTTTCCACTTGAATATTAAGACCAAAAACCTGACAAAATACATCCAGTACCAACCCAATCTGATGTATAAAAGCCATGATACAAATGCAGCACATTGACAATATCCTGGAAAAGATTCACCCCAGTCTTCCAGAAGACAAACAACACAGTATGTGTGTGAAAACCAAAAAATACATCCACCAATATGTATTTATTTAATTTCATTTACAAGAATGAAGTGGTAAATTTACAAGAAAGAACTGGTAACTTTATGTTACAGGCATTGTCTGAGACAGCTATGAAAAGGGGGCACTTGTGTGACCTTTGGCCTTGGGCATGTGGAGGGGGCGGGGTAAGGAAGGTGGAAGTGAGAAGGGCTAGACATGCTAATCTAAATGCTAAATACTCAACTGCTCTGTTTTGCTGCCACCTAATAAATAATAGCTTGCTTGAAGCGATAGGATAGTTTCCTTTCTTCTTGAAGATCTGTGCTCTATTTTTCCTCTGACACGTATGACACCATCACACCTAATATGACCACTTTATTCTCAGAAATGTGTGCCTTTTTTTCTCCCAAACTTACTTTATTCTCATCGTAATACGACTAGTAGTGCAAGAAACTTTATTCTCATATTACTTTCTTTCTTGTAAACGTATGATTTATTCTTGTGAATTTACAACTTTATTCTGGAGATCTCTGATTATATTTTTTTCTGTGTGGCCCTAATACTCCGTAATATTTCTTTCATAAAGACTCCTCTGGACTCCAGAGGGAGCGTCGGCCCTCCAAGATGCAGTACTGCAGCGGCCGCTAGAGGGAGTTCCAAGGACAGCAGGCATCCTGACCACGAGCCCAAAGGTAAGATTGACTTCAGCTTTTTGTTCGGTGTCGCAGAAGATGAGTGAAATGTAAAAATATGTCATGTATCATTGATATATACTGCAGTAACACTTTATTTCTGATGTGTGTGTGTGTGTGTGTGTGTGTGCGCAGTAATGAAGAACAGTCGAAGAAAGCCTGGCGAGTCATCATCGTCATCATCACAGAGGTCTGCCAAACAGAACGTGTCCACCAGCCAGCCTATTCCAGCACATTCACATAGCTGTTCCCCGGTAAGAGGCATCACTCTTAACTGACTGCTAATTCACAGAGGTGCTAATGTCATGGAATATAATAATAATACTGGTAAATATGACTAATAATTCTTACACAGCCAAGAGCCGTGAGGCCAAGTAAACCAACCAAATGCAGCGAGGAAGAAGATGCTCTGGAGGTCATCATGTATCCTGATGGCGAGGTCAGCAAAGATCCACACTTGCTTCTAGATAATAGGGGAAAAATCTCATGCACAATGGGTTTACTTACCGTCATTGAAAAACGTTTTTATCTACCTTTTAAATGGCAGAAAAAAATAAAGACAAAACAATGCATCAAATCTGAACATTAAATAATGCAGAAAATACTAAAGACAAAATATAAATAACATAATTTAAACATGAAATAATTGAAATGTTTGTCGTGGCAGAAAATATTAACTTATCCTTTTCCTCTTTTCTGACCTATAAATGTTGTTCCAATGTTGTATCCTCGTGTTAAACGATGCCAGCGTGTCATACGATGAGGTTTGTGCATTTGGAAGTGAGACCTGAAAGCAGTTTTTTTTTTGTTTTTACACTCAATGCAACCCGGACTTATGTTGCCCTTATACGGGCATGCCCAGCACCCCCGCTCTGCTTCGCTCTGTTGACGGTGTTAGCACGTGTGGCTCCCAGGAAATGTTTGTGGGGATGTGCCTAAAGAGGCAAGCAACAGGCAGAAGTGGTTGGAGTTGCTGATTCCCGGCCAGCAAGAGAAAAACATGCTCATCTGTCAACGGCATTTCACACGGGACTGTTTTGTGAACACGGGCAAATACCAAGCCGGACTATCCGCCTGTTGCTGAAGTCTGACGCCTTTCCGACATGACTTGGCCGTGTTGAAGAGTCAGAAGAGCAAGTTGTGAGTAACAATTCATCAGTGTCCCAACTGTGTTTATTTGTGTAAGTAATCGGACAAAAGGGCAGCTGTCCGGAAGTCCTCGGGAGTGTGACCGATCACGGTGGGGTGGGCTCGGCTGGAGGCGTACCAGGAGGAGGGCCGGTGGTGGAGTAAATTACACAGACCGTTTGGGCGGGAGGCAGGAAACACTGCAGGAAGAGGTGCAGAGTCTGGAAGATCTAGAAAGCTTTCTGTGCGGGTAATCGTGTGTCGCTGCTCTACACTTCACTTCACACTACCAGTCTGTGTTGGAGTGATTGCTTCACCAAACCTCGTCATTTTATTTTATTTTGCCTTCAGACGTTGTATTCCTTCTCTGTATCGTCTCCACCGTGGGTCTGAATGAACTGCACCCTCTGGTGGTTGTTGCAAAGTCATGCAAAAAGAGCACAAACATAACTCGTGGCCACTCTGTCTAAAGTGAAAGGTGATCATTCCAGGTGGAGAAGTTCCTGGCCAGCGGCGCTTACATCGCCATCTTCCCCGATGGGATCAGGAACACGCTTTCATCAGACGGTGCCACGCTCACAATCACTTTTAACAATGGCGACACCAAGGAGTTCACGCCCAACCACAGAGTGGTGAGTCCGTTTGATGAGTGGACACTTGGACTTATTAAAAATAATAATAATAATGAGGATTTTTAGATGTAATAATTGTGTGCTTGTCAGATCTACAACTACGCAGACACCCAGACGACGCACATCATCTACCCAGACGGCGTGGAGGTGCTGCACTTCCCCAACAACTACACAGGTGAGACACCTCCCACGTCATCACTCAAGAGCTTCCAGGCAGCATCCATCTCATCATCATCTCCTCCCTCCTCCTGCAGAGAGGCACTTCCCAGACGGCCACAAGGAGGTCTGGGATGCGGACGAGACGCTGACAAACGTCTTCCCCGACGGCAACAAGGAGAGAGTGCTCAAGGACGGTACCGTCGTGCACGTGAAACCGTACGTAGGCACGTCGGCTTAGCTTCCCGCTGCCTTCCACGCCAGGTGTTCACATCAGTCGTGTCGTCCCCCGCAGAGACGGTACCAAGGAGATCCGTTTCAACAATGGCCAGTCGAGGTCCACACGGCCGACTACAGGATGAGAGAGTATCCGGACGGCCCCTTCAAGAGCTCTGGCCTGGCCGCTCTGGAGAGAACGCACAATCCATGTGGAGGAATTTTTGGGTATGAGGAATGACGAAGGATAGATTGACTTGATTTGTTTAACGACATGGGCCTGGCCAAAACGCTGACAATGATTGCGCTCATTCTGGCCAAGAAGGTGAAACCCAAACAGGAAGAAGAATAGAAGAAACAAGGGGTCTGACTCTCTAAAACTGGTAACTTTCTCACGCCATTTTGTCAGAGAAAATAACCGAGGAAGTGGAGATAGTTTGGTGATGCCCTCCGAAAGCACCTTGATCATCTGCCCCGCCTCACTGGTTCATCACTGGAAGAAAGACAGGTCAAGGCGGGCAAGGTGACTGTTTGTACCACGGGCCCAACCGCAAGAAGTGCGCCAGAGTGTGAGGGGAACACACACACACACACACACACACACACACACACACACACACACGTACCACTACAAGGTCAGTATTGACAGCGATATATGCAGCAGGTCTTCCCTCAAACTAATGTCTGGTCACATCTGGTGTAATGAACACATGATGCTCCTTTGACTGCGATGCCACTGGATGCATTTCACAAATAAACACTGTGTGTGCAAAATAAGACAAACACAGTAATCCATCGCCATTTTGCAGCTTCACTCTTCAGCTTCATATTTGGAGCGAAAATATGTGTGTTAAAATTTGCCTAAAGTGCATAACCTTTTGCATGCTACACTCTTCCATGCTATTCCACGTCCTCCTTGCTGTTGAGTGTGCTTTCACATGCAAAAGATCTCTCCCTAGCTCTTCAAATGCACTCCTGCCACCTTGTGGCTGTTTGGGGGAGGGGGGGGTGTTCCAATCCAATCCAATCCAATCCAATCCAATCCAATCCAATAACCAGGGGATTACGCGGCTCCTTTTCCCTTGTTCTTGGGCCGATGATCATCTCTTTAGTCTTATCTGTATTGAGAAGGAGATTGTTATCACGACACCAAGCTATGAGGTCCGCCACCTCTCTTCTGTATGATGTTTCAACACCACCAGTGATCAGTCCGATGACTGTGGTGTCATCCACAAATTTAATGATGCTGGTGTTCTGGGAGGCCATGCAATCATAGGTGAAGAGCGTGTAGAGGAGCGGACTCAGCACACAAACTGTAGAGGGTCCACAGTGTCTGAGATGCTCTTTTTGATGTGGGTCATGACTATTCTTTCAAAGCACTTCATAACAATAGGAGTGAGTGCTATAGGGCGATAGTCATTCAAGCAGGTCACGTTGCTCTTCTTGGGTACGGGCACTATGGTGGTGGACTTAAAGCAGGTCGGTACAGATGCTTGTGCAAGCGACAGGTTAAATATGTCAGCAAGCACATCAGCTAGCTCTGATGAACAAACCCGAAGTGCACGACCTGAGATGTTGTCTGGGCCTGCTGCTTTTTGTGGGTTTGTTTTGTTCAGAACCCTGCGCACATCAGCTGATTGAGAGGTGAGTCTTGTGTGCTCCCCAAACCCAGCCACCCTCTCTGCTCATCAGGAATTTGAATTTCAAAGCGGGCGTAGAACTCATTCAGCTCATCTGGAAGAGACTGTGTCCGTGTAACAAAAAAATGTTAGTGTCTACACAAAATACACACACACACACACACACACACAAAAATAAATAAAAGTTAACAAAAAACTGCAAAAATGTACAAAGTACAACCCAAATCCTCCAGGCCTAGCCATGGAAAAAATACAAAAAACAAAATGACTAAACTAAGGACGCTGCTAAAACACGGAAGTAGCAGGAATAAAAAAGGTTCTTGTTCATTTTTGTCAAATACGTACAAGAACACAAATTGCTGCTGAAAACCAAGCAGGATGTAACAAGCAAAGCACAAAGCAAACGCCACTGCTGCAGACCGGCAAGCAGGGAGTACAAGTACTTCCAAAGCCTAGGAAGGGAAGACCAGAGAGCTTGGGAACAGGTATGTAACAAGATCGGGAGAGCAGGAGACAGGCGTGCATGAGTTAATTAAACTCTTTTTGTCTCTGTGCTGCCTGGTGAAGCACTGTTACCACGGCAACATGGTAAAGCTGAGTTAGACTCAGCTGTCATTACCATCCAGGTCTGAGAAGCATGTTCTCACCAAACTCTATGAGTCTGCTGTGTGACAACATTCCTCAGCTTTGTGTGGCCTGCAGGCTTCATGGAATCAACTCTATAAGACTGTGTGTGTGTGTGTGTGTGTGTGTGTGTGTGTGTGTGTGTACGTACATGCGCAGGAGGTGCCCACTGACCCCAGGGAACCTCTGGCAGTTGAGCTCGTCATAGATGGAATGAGCCTCAACACCATCCTGTGTCACCACAAACATGCTTTCATGGACTCCACAGCACTGAAGGTGTGTGTGTGTTTCATGTAAATGTGTCGTGGTCTCCAGACACCTTCCCTGCCATCTGCTGTCACCATTCTAGACGTGTGGGACATGGACACAGAGGTGCTTGAGCATCCAGTACCGGTCATAAGTTTGGAGACACTTGTCATGTTATTGAATGGGAAGGCGTCCCCCCACTTCTCCAGGGTCTGACGGGCCCTCAGGAGGCGATGCTCGGGCCTTTCATGGAGCCTAGCCTGCCTCGGGTCAGATGCCCGTGGAGCTGCTGCGGTTCCCCGTCCAGGTTCTCATGGCCCACGTGGCCGGATTCAATTGGAAGTGGAAGACGAGGTGCTTTCCTACCGTCCAGAGTGGAGCATGAAAGCCACACTGGCCATGATGGACCTGCTGGATGGCAACCTCATGGCCTCAGTGGAGGTACTAGACGCCTCTTTTTTAAAGCAGCCAATGTCGTATCCTTGCACGGACTCGGAACTGCTTAACAACCAAAATGGGGACTTAAATGGATAGTTTGTATTTTTTGACATGAAGTTGTATGACATCCACAACAGCACTGTAGTCCGTTAACAGCGATTTAACCCCCACTTGGTCTCCTAAGTCCATTTCTGGTCAGATTTCTTAGTTGCTGGGGACAATTAAGTAAAGAGTTTGGCTTCTGAAAACAATATGCATTCAAAAGACTACAACATTTGTAAACAAATGTATATTGTTTTCCCCACTTTTGTCTTCACTGAAACAGTTTGGCAGAGGCGCATTCTCAGAAGGTTTTCTTTCTTTCACCGTTTTACACTTTATCACTCGTCTGTGCTCTGAGTTTGTTCTCAGTTTTGCACGATACAGACGGCTGTGCCATTAAAGTCTGTTGTTATTGAACGCATCCCGACTCTCCTGATTGACACGTGAAACATCTCAATTCAGAGAATAAACGTCACTCAGCTTAGAAAATAAACACCTTCAACATTTTTACTAAATAGAATCGTCACAGATCATGAAAAACACAAAAACATTTCATTCACTACAAAAAACTTCCAACTTCAAATATCAACTACATTTTTTTTCAAACTCTAAAACAGTGGTCGTTTATTTTCTGATATTTTAAAGGCTGCGGCACGCGGGTCACTTTGGTTGGCACTTGGATGACTTGAACAAAGGCTGCAGCGAGGAGGTCGGTGAGTCTGACAAAAATACGAACAAGACCAGATGCTCCACGTGCTACCAACAAGTATTAGAATTAAGCCATTTCAGAGAATCTACGTCATTCAACTACAAAGACAAACTACAAAGTTGTTACATGACAACAATAAATTCCACATTTCATGAGAATTAACTCGCAATATTTAGAGAAAACAATATTTTAAGACAATGAAGTTGCAATGAGAATAAAGTCATGAGGATATCAATTCATTTCTATGCCGCTTAATCCTCACTAGAGTCACGGAGGTATGCTGGAGCTTATCCCAGCTGACTTTGGGCAAACGGCGGGGTGCACACTGGACTGGTCGCCAGACAATGTTAGGATAAAAGATGAGAATCAATAAATAAATTTATGACAGCAATACTTTGTGAGTAGAGTAGATGGTCTTCATGGTGCCGTCTGGATACCATCTCATCCTGTAGTCGGCCGTGTGGACCTCGACTGGCCGTTGTTGAAACTTCACTCCGTCAGAACGCTCTCCTTGCTGCCGTCGGGGAAGTGCCTCTCTGCGGGAGGAGGGAGGAGACGATGAGATGGACGCTGCGAGGGGTCTCACCTGTGTAGGGAAGTGCAGCACCTCCATGTCGTCTGGGTAGATGATGTGCGTCATCTGGGTGTCTGCGTAGTTGTAGATCTGACAAGCACACAATTATTACATCTAAAAATCCTCATTATTATCCATCCATCCATTTTCTATGCCGCTTCTCCTCGTTAGGGTCGCGGGGGTATGCTGGAGCCTATCCCAGCTGACTTCAGGCGAGAGGCGGGGTGGCAATGGCAGGGCACATATAGACAAACAACCATTCACACTCACATTCATACCTATGGACAATTTAGTCTCCAATTAACCTAACATGCATGTTTTTTTTTGGAATGTGGGAGGAAACTGGAGTACCCAGAGAAAACCCACACACGCACGGGGAGAACATGCAAACTCCCCTCATTATTATTATTATTATTATTTTTAATGGGTCCAAGGGTCCACTCATCAAGTGGACTTACCACTCTGTGGTCAGGTGTTAAATCAAGGGTGTCGCCGTTGGCAAAAGCGATTGTGAGCGTGGCGCCGTCCGATGAAAGCTTGGTCCTCATCCCGTTCGGGAAGATGGCAATGTAAGCGCCGCTGGCCAGGAACTTCTCCACCTGGAATGATCACCTTTCACTTTAGACAGAGTGGCCACGAGTTATGTTTGTGCTCTTTTTGCATGACTTTGCAACAACCACCAGAGGGCGCAGTTCATTCAGACCCACGGAGGAGACGATACAGAGAAGGAATACAACCTCTGAAGCTAAAATAAATTGATGAGGTTTGGTGAAGCCATCACACCATTACTGCAACACAGACTGGTAGTGTGAAGTGAATGGAGTGACGTTCCCCAGGGTGAGGAAGTTAGCACCTTAATAACAAGCTAGCCTGTTGATGTTTCTTGGCATCTGTCAGCATATGATATCCCAACTGCCTGACTGACTCTTCAACACGGCCAAGTCATGTCGGAAAGGCGTCGGACTTCAGCAACAGTTTAGCGGATAGTCCGGCTTGGTATTTGCCCGTGTTCACAAAACAGTCCCGTGTGAATTGCCGTTGACAGATGAGCATGTTCGGGAATCAGCAACTCCAACCACTTCTGCCTGTTGCTTGCCTCTTTAGGCACACCCCAACAAACATTTCCTGGGAACCACACGTGCTAACACCGTCAACAGAGTGAAGCAGAGCGGGGGTGCTGGGCATGCCCGTATAAGGGCAACATACAGTAAGTCCGGGTTGCACTGATGTCAATGGAACTCGGTGTTAAAAAAAAACTGCTTTCAGGTCTCACTTCCAAATGCGCAAACCTCATCGTATGACACGCTGGCATTGTTTAACACGAGGATGCAACATTGGAACAACATTTATAGGTCAGAAAAGAGGAAAAGGATAAGTTAATATTTTATATCACACAGTGAAACAATCTCTATATACACTGAAGCTAACCTAAGCTTCCATTAAAACATTGCAGATGATGTAAAATACAATACAACGTTGGAGTTTATTCAAATTCACACTGAAGCAATCCAGCGTTGTGTTCTGTACAATACATGGATAACTGATCCGCATGCACATGTGCAGAACGCCCCTCTGTCATCGCTTGCATCACCGCTAAACCAACATTCGGTACCGTTAAATCAAGGCTGAAGCAAAGCCGGCTTCAGCGGTGCACCGCTAGGACACTGCAGCTTTCAAACTCTCCGTCTGCCGGTATGCAAGAGTTTGGGAACCGGGCAGCAGGACGGCAGCACGGTGTGGACGAGTCAGTTATCCGGTGTTGGAGAGCGGACATCATCGGCAAGTGAACGGCAAACTTTTCTTACATGAATTCCATTGCAGATGAATTCTTCTTCTTTTTGAAATTGCTTAGTACCTTTACGCATGTTGAGTTGAGATGAAAGAGTTGGAAAGCATTTATGAACAAAATTTTTTTTTTCCCCCGCCGTATAATATAATAGTATAATAAGAGTTGGGTAAGTGGTCGAAAGGTGAGGCCTTGCTGTTTAGAGGTGTGTAGGACTGGTACCAGTATGAATACAAGAATGGCAGATAATAATGCTAATACTCCCCCTAGTTTGTTTGGGATGGACCGGAGAATGGCATTAGCAAATAAGAAGTATCATTCAGGTTTGATGTGTGGTGGGGTGACTAAGGGGTTGGCTGGGGTGAAGTTGTCTGGGTCTCCTAATAGGTTGGGGGAGAATATTGCGAGGGAGGTGAGTGCAACTAGTAAGCCGGCAAAGCCAAGGAGGTCTTTGTAGGAAAAATAAGGGAGGAATGATACTTTATCCGCATCTGAGTTTTAAATGGCTGGATTGTTTAATCCGGTTTTGTGTAAAAATAATAATTTTTAAAATAACAATTGTTGCGGCTGCTACAATAAGTGTGACTAAAAAGTGAAATGCAAAAAAACGGGTTAAGGTGGCGTTATCTACCGAAAAACCGCCTCAAATTCATTGAACAAGGTTGTTTCCGATATAGGGGACTGCTGAGAGAAGATTGGTGATTACTGTGGTGCCTCAGAAAGATATTTGTCCTCATGGTAGTACATATCCTACGAATGCAGTTGCTATTACTAGGATAAGAAGAATTACTCGATTTTTAGTAGCGGGTGGGTTTTCCGTAAGTTGGCCATTAGGGGTTTTTGTAGTTGCATAAAACGGTGGTTTTTCAAGTCATTGGTCCCAGTTAAAGCCTGGGTAAGAACTATGTCATATATGATGTCTGTATTATTAGTAGGTTTAGTTTTAGGATTCATTGCTGTAGCTTCCAACCCTTCTCCTCATTTCGCTCCTTTGGGTTTAGTGTTTGTGGCGGGTGTTGGGTGCGGGGTGGTAGCTTGTTTTGGTGGATCATTTTTGTCTTTAGTTCTTTTTCTGATTTATTTGGGGGGTATATTAGTAGTGTTTGCTTAATCAGCAGCTTTGGCTTGTTAGTTAGTGCGTGAGCGTTGTTGCTTACGTTGTTTGTGGTGTTGGAGTTGACTCGGGACTGAGATAGTGGTGCGTTGCGTGCTGTTTAAAATATTAAGGGTGTAATAGTAATTAGGGCTAATGACAATAGAAGAGAGATTAAATAGGTTTTGATTGCGCTGGGTTATGCTATGTGTTATGCTATGCCAGGGCTGCCATTTTTAATAAGGTAGGCAAGGTTATTACGAGGGTTTTTAGTAGTGATATATTAGATGTAATTAAGGGTCCGGCAATAATACTTCCTTATGCTAAGCGCTTAATAGGATTGATAACCGATGGATTGTTTTCGTTAATGGGAGGTAGTGGGGAGAATCGAGGGTGTCCCATGGTTACAAAGAATACGATACGAAGGCGATATGCTGCTGTTAGTGAGGTGGCTAGTAGTGTTAGGGCTAGGGCTCAGGCGTTTAGGTTGGAGTTGTTTAAGGCCTCAATGATGGCATCATTAGAAAAAAAGCCGGCTAAAAATGGGGTGCCAGTTAAAGCCAGACTTCCTAGGGTTAGGGAGGAAGAGGTGAACGGGGCAAGGTGGTGTATGCCTCCTATTTTCCGGATGTCTTGTTCATCGTTTAGGCTGTGGATGATGGAGCCTGAGCATAAAAATAGTATGGCTTTAAGAATGTGTGTGCAAATATGAAGGAAAGCAAGTTGTGGTTGATTAAGTCCAATAGTTACTATTATACATCCTAGTTGGCTGGATGTTGAAAATGCAACAATTTCGTAGTGAGGGGAGTGCAATGAGAAGCAGGATGATAGCTGGCAGTACGGTTCAAATAGTTTCAATCTCTTGTGAGTCAGGTAGGAGTTTGTTGGTTAATTTGATTGAAACTGTTAAAACAATAATATAAAGAACAATCGTGCTGATTAAAAAAAACAACCATTAATACGTGATCGTGGAAGTATAACATTTCTTCTATGACAGGGGATGCTGCGTCTTGAAAGCCTAGCTGAGAGGGGTGAGCCATACTTAAGATGTGCAGGGGTTTAACTTGCAACTCTGCCTTGACAAGGCAGTATAATGGTTTTACTAACATCTTATTACGAACCTGACAGAGTGGTCATGTTTTGGTTTGAAACCATCTTACGTAGGTTCAATTCCTTCCTTTCTCGTTAGTTTGACTGCACTTGAACAAACGCAGGCTCTTCAAACGTGTGATAAGGAGGAGGGCAGCCGTGGAGTCACTCTACGTAAGTAGAGGCTAGTGCTAAAAATAGAACTACAGGTTTGGTGGCAAATGCTTCTCAAATAATAAATAGGAATATGATTACCGCGACTAGGGAAATTAGTGAGCCAATTGATGATACGGTATTTCACAAGGTGTATGCATCAGGGTAGTCTGAATACTGTTGAGGTATACCTGCTGAACCTAGGAAATGTTGGGGGAAAAAGGTTAGGTTTACACCTGCATATATTACTGCAAAGTGAACCTTTGTTCAGCTGTCGTGCAGTGTGTATCCTGTGAACAGTGGGAATCAATGTACAAATCCCCCTATAATAGCAAACACAGCTCCTATGGATAACACGTAATGGAAGTGAGCCACCACATAGCATGTGTCATGTAGAACAATGCCTAAAGAAGAATTGGATAAAATAATACCCGTTAGTCCTCCAACAGTAAATAGGAAAATAAACCCGAGGGACCAAAAAAGTGGGGCTTCCCATTTAATAGAACCCTAATAGCTGTAGGGAGAAAATCGTTAAATCGACTGAGGCTCCTGCGTGGGCAAGGTTACCAGCCAAGGGGGGTATACAGTTCATCCTGTGCCTGCCCCCGCTTCTACTGCTGCAGATGCTAACAGGAGAAGAAAGGATGGGGGTAAGAGTCAAAAGCTTATGTTGTTTATACACGGGAATGCTATATCCGTGGCGCCAATCATGAGGGGGACTAGTCAGTTTCCAAAGCCTCCAATTATGATGGGTATTATCATAAAAAAGATTTTTACAAAAGCATGAGCTGTTACAGTTACATTGTAAATTTGGTCGCCGCCTAGTCGAGCGCCAAGCTGTCTTAATTCTGTGCAAATTAATAGGCTAAGAGCAGGACCCACTATTCCAGCTTAAGCCCCAAATACTAAATAAAGGGTGCGATATCTTTGTGGTTGGTTGAGAATAATCAGCGTGAGATTATCACAGGTAGGATGGCTGAGCATCGCGGTGGATTGTAGCCCCACATACAGGGGTTTGAACCCCCTTCTTGCCAAATCCTGAGGTGTATAACATGTTGGATTGCAAATCCAAAGAAGTAGATTAACATCTGCCGGGGCTTTCCCCCGCCTTCCTGCTCTGAAAGGCATGCTCTCTGGTTTGGGCGCCTAGCTGTTAACTAGGAGTTTGTAGGATCGAGGCCTGCTCATGTAGAAAGGCTTTAGCTTAATTACAGTGTCTGTTTTGCATGCAGTAGATGTGGAGTAGTATTCCACAAGTCTTATCAGGGGTTAAGAGATTTTCACTCCTATTTAGAGCTTTGAAGGCCCTTGGTTTTGATGTTATCCTAAACCTCTAGCTTAGTGTTGACAGTATTGTGGGTGGAATTGGTAGAAGTATAATTGTGAGTGTTGAAGCGGAGGCTAGTGGTATGGTCAGGTTTAGGTTGTGTAAACATCAGGGTAGGGTGCCGGAGGTGTTGTCGGGGGGTATGGTAATAGATATAGCATAAGTTAGTCGTAGGTAGAAGTATAGGCTTAAGAGGGTGGAAAGGGCTGTTAATGTGGCTGCCATGTTTAGGTCTAGTGATGTGAGTGTGGTAAGGATTATCCATTTTGGTCCAGTCCTCCTAATGAGAGAATAATAAGTGGGGTCAGGGCAGTAAGTGCTGGGGCTTTTGTTCATTATATAGATAGTGAGTTGATGTTAATTGATTTATTAATTTTAAATATGGTGAAAACGGAAAAAGTTATGAAGAAGTAGGTTAAAAGCGTGATTAAAGCTAAAGAGGTTGAAAATTGTAAGATTAGGAATACTCATCCGAAGTGGGCGATGGAGGAATAGGCTAAAATTTTCCGGAATTGGGTTTGATTTAATCCCCCTCATCCCCCAATTACTGTTGATATGAGGGCTATTGCAATAAATAGTTCTTGGTTAAGCGGTGGGAATGGGTAAGTAGGGCAAAGGGGGCTAATTTTTGTCAAGTGGACAGAATTAGTCCTGTGGTCAGATCTAATCCTTGGAGGACTTCGGGTAATCAAATGTGAAGGGGGCAATTTCGATTTTTATTGCTAGGCCAAGGGAGGCAAGCCCTACGGCAGTGGGGTGTGTTATTTGGTCAATAGATCATTGTCCCGTTATTCAGGCGTTAAGTATACTAGCGAATAAGATCAGAGCTGCAGCTGTGGCTTGGGCTATGAAGTATTAGTGGTGGCATCAATTGGTTGGGGGTGGTGATTGTAAGCTATTGGGGGATAATTGCTATGGTGTTAATTTCTAGTCCAAATCAGGCAAGCATTCAGTGTGAGCTTATCAGTGTAAGTGTTGTCCCTAAAGAAATTGATGATAAAAAAATAAAGGGGAGGATTGGGTTCATCAGCAAAGGGGGGGATTTTTGGGTTATGGGCCCAAAAGCTTATATTAGCTTACTTTACTTAGTAGGAAGTGGTGTAAAGGAAGCACTAAGAGTTTTGATCTCTTCAGTGGGGTTCAAATCCCCTTTTCTAAGGAGTTGGGAGGACTTTAACCTCCATGCTACACTCTATCAAAGTGGTCCTTAATATTCAGGCACAACTCCTTCTAAAATTGTGGGGCTAGTCCTATAAAGGCAATTGGTAATGATAGATGTCAAATTACTCGTGCCAGAGTGATGGGGAGGAAGTTTTTTCAGATAAGGTGTATAAGTTAGTCCTACCCAAAGCAAGGGTATGAGGCTCGTACGCACAGGAATACTAAGGATAGAAGGGCTGCTTTAATTATAAGGTTTGTGGCGGTGAGTTCGGGTATGTTTGGGAGGTGGCTAGCTCCTAGAAATAAGATTGCGGAAAGGGTATTCATTGCTAGAATATTTGCGTACTCTGCTAGAAAAAATAATGCAAATGGTGCTCCTGCATATTGTACATTAAATCCTGAGACTAGTTGTGATTCTCCTTCTGTCAGGTCGAAAGGGGCTCGGTTTGTTTCTGCCGAGGTTGAGATATACCATATTGCTAGGGGTGAGACTGGGATTATTAGTCCGATAGTTTCTTGGGTGGTGCTAAAGGTTTGTAAAGTGAATCCTCCGCTGAAGATAATCGTGGTAGGGAGAATTAGTCCTAGACTTACTTCGTAAGAGATTGTTTGGGCAACAGCTCGCAATGCACCAATTAGGGCATATTTTGAGTTGGATGCTCATCCGGAGCCTAAGATTGAGTACAGAGTTAGGTTAGAGATAGCTGAAATGAATAAAATGCCTGTGAGGGTTTGTATGACAGTTGTCTGGATCCCAGTATGCAGAGGCGTACACGAGAAATGAATGAAAGGGTCTTTAATACTGGTGTAAACAGATCAGGAACAAAAGGCTACGATGCCACGGAAAAGAGAAGGGCATCGCGGAAAAATGGAATAATATATATACTGTAACTGGAAAATATACCAAAGCTGGTCAGGCGGAGCTACCACAAAGCCGTGAGGAAAAAAACAGGCGGGACTGGATGGCCGACGGCAGCAGCACGGATCTTGGCTTGGAGGTTCTGCCACGAGGAATCACCGAGTGCCATCCAGTCGCCACAGGTGAGCTTAAAAAAGGAGTGACACACAATGAGGCACAGCTGTGCCTGTTCTGTAGCTCCGCCCAACTAGAGATCACCTGGGTCTGTGTGATGACACAAAAGCAGAAAATGAACAAGGGAAAGGAAATAAGCCACAAATAATAATCTGAACCCAAAATGTAAAACTAGTGTCTACGCCAGGCGTGACAATGCCTAGGTTAATGTCTATAATGGGGTAAGGTATTGGTAGGGGGGCTCACATAGTTAGTGCCAATGTCAGGGCTAACATGGGGGCTTGGATGAAAAACAGGGGGGGGTGAGGTAGATGGCTGTACTGGTTCTTTGATGAATAATTTCACCCCGTCAGCGATTGGTTGAAGTAGGCCGTAAGGTCCTACAATGTTGGGTCCTTTGCTGTGCTGTATATACCCTGGTACTTTTCGTTCAATTAGGGTTAAAAATGTGACGGCTAATAGTACCGGGATGATGTAGGTTAGTGTGTTAATAATATGGGTTAATAAAACGGCAATCATATTTAAGGAGAAGATTTGAACTTCTTTGAAAGGGGCTTAGGTCTTTTGCATTAGCCGGGATCTGCCACCTCAACATGCCTTGATCTTTGGCACCGGGTGGGCACTCTTTTGACTGTTTTATAGGTTTTCAACAGATAAGAGAAAGGTATTCTGTTAGAATGGGCCTTTCCTTCTCGGTCCTGTCGTGCTGGAGAAGGTTGCTTCATAGATAGAAACTGACCTGGATTACTCCGGTCTGAACTCAGATGACGTAGGACTTTAATCGTTGAACAAACGAACCCTTAATAGCGGCTGCGTTCTTAGGATGTCCTGATCCAACATGGAGGTCGTAAACCCCCTGGACACGTTTTTGGCAGACATGTGTGATGATGACGATGACTCGCCAGGCTTTCTTCGACTGTCGTCCATTTCTGTGCATGCACACGCACACACACACACGCACATCAGAAATAAAGTGTTACTGCAGTGTATATCAATTATAAATCACATATTTTTATATCGCCTAACATAAAGCTGAAGTCAATCTTACCTTTGGGCTCGTGGTCAGGATGCCTGCTGTCGTTGGAGCTCCCTCTAGCGGCCGCTGCAGTACTGCAGCTTGGAGGGCCGACGCTCCCTCTGGCGTCCAGAGGACTCTTTTAGAAAGAAATATTACAGGGTATTAGGGCCACACAGAAAAATTATAATCAGAGATCTCCAGAATAAAATTGTAAATTCACGCCAATAAATCATACGTTTACGAGAAAGAAAGTCGTAATATGAGAATAAACTTGTACATTTACAAGAAAAAAGTAGTAACGTAGGACTTTTTTTTCTTGTAAATGTAAATTTACAACTTTATTCCCGTCGTAATACGACTAGTAGTGCAGGAAAAAAGTTGTACATTTACAAGAAAAAAGTAGTAACGTAGGACTTTTTTTTCTTGTAAATGTAAATTTACAACTTTATTCTCGTCGTAATACGACTAGTAGTGCAGGAAAAAAGTTGTACATTTACAAGAAAAAAGTAGTAAGGTAGGACTTTTTTTTTCTTGTAAATGTACAACTTTTTTCCTGCACTACTAGTCGTATTACGACGAGAATAAAGTTGTAAATTTACAAGAAAAAAGGCACACATTTATGAGAAAAAAGTGGTACATTTCTGAGAATAAAGTGGTCATATTAGGTGTGATGGTGTCATACGTGTCAGAGGAAAAATAGAGCACAGATCTTCAAGAAGAAAGGAAACTATCCTATCGCTTCAAGCAAGCTATTATTTATTAGGTGGCAGCAAAACAGAGCAGTTGAGCATTTAGCGTTTAGATTAGCATGTCTAGCCCTTCTCACTTCCACCTTCCTTACCCTGCCCCCTCCACATGCCCAAGGCCAAAGGTCACACAAGTGCCCCCTTTTCATAGCTGTCTCAGGCAATTTCTGTGACATAAAGTTACCAGTCCATTCTTGTAAATTTACCACTTCATTGTCGTAAATGAAATGAAATGAAATGAATACATATTGGTGGATGTATTTTATGGTTTTCACATACATACTGTGTTGTTTGCTGCATTTGTATCACGGCTTTTATACATCAGATTGGGTTGGTACTGTATGTGTTTTGTCAGGTTTTCTGGTCTTAATATTCAAGTGTAAAAACATTTGCTGTGCTTTAGGGTGTGATGAGGTCACAGCATCCTCTGTTGTATGCAAATACACTTTCCCCAAGACCAGTGGTGTCCAAAGTGGGGACCGGGAGCCATTGGTGATGGACTTGTCATTGTAAGAATAAATAAACAAAAAAAACCAGCAAAAATAAAAAAAAACAAAAAACACTGCAAAGGGCTGAAATGTTGACACTACTAATGAATAATAACACAGTTGTTAAGGATTTTCTTGCTACTGTATGTAAATGCCCTCTATGATATTATCTGAAGTTAATCAAACAGTCACTGTGACTTTTTGTTTATTGAGTAGTGTTGTAAAGTGGACTGAGGAAAAGCAGTTGAGTTGACGCCCGTGCATGGGCTTGGGGAACAAATGAGCCATACAAAGGTCATGGGGCACATTACACCAGCGGGTGAAGTCAGCTCTGTCAGTCCACTTTCTAAACTAATCATGACTGATAATGTAACTGAACTCATCACAGCCTTTTCTGTAATACCTCCCATCTGTGACAATAAAAGAAGCGTGAAGAGAGTGTACCACCAGAGAGTGTTGCAGTGTGGCACGGACGCTCTCTCCTCGCATGCGAGAAAATCTCAAATCTTGTTTTCTGTGTCATTTTGTTAGTTCTTCGGTGGTTGGGGCAAGTTCCCTTGACATTAAAACTTGGTCTTTCGAGCCGGATGACAACGCCATCACGAAGAGGGTGATCGACAGCGACTGAAGTCTGTGCGCACAGCCATTGACGGGTTCCTGAAGGAGTCCACTTTTCTACGTGGCTAGTCTCTCTGGGTCATCCTCTGAGGGGTCGCTAACGTCATCCGAACGAACTGACAACTCGACTACAGAACAAGGTCAGTTGAGTGACTGGACTGGGTATTGGAGACTCAGTCAGAAGTACTTCGGGGCTGGAAATTTCCTAGTATGAGGTTAAGTTAATGTATATCAAAAGAACCTTAGTGTGAGATTTAAGTTAACTTTTCCAAAAGGACACCTGACCGTATAAAGTAATTTACGGTCGACTATATAAAGTAATTTACAGTCTTACTGAGACACAGGTCTCAGTGGAAATTTCAGCCGACTGTCCCTTGGACATGAAACGTGGTCTCTTCAACCGTAAACGACTGGCCAGATAGTATGAATGGTATGAATGGTTTGTGAGTGAGTGTGTTCAGTAATAAATACATTCTCAGACCAATAAACAAGGAGTGGAAACCTGGCGGTGCTAACACAAGCTCCTCACGTTTATTAAAGTGGAGAATTATTGAACTTGAACTGCCAACGTGATTCAGTATTGATCTAAAACGAAGTCACCCAGTCGATGTCCGCCTGAGACACAGGTCTCAGGTAGAAGCTTGGCATCGAGGTTGTGATTAGGCACTCTGCATTTCATACTGACATCACACCGGCTCGTAGTTTCATAATGGACAAAATCAGAAATACAGGCAGAAAGCCTGAAAAAACGACTGTTAGAGATAAGATTAAATACATGGAAAAAACATACCCCGGATCCACAAAGTATATAGAGAAATGGCAAAAACGTTATGATTTTATTCCGGATCCAGATAATTTGGCAAGCGTGTCCGAACTAGTCCGTAAATTAGTCATCCATGACAGGCAAAAGGGACGGAACAAAGAATGTCCCGGTAAACAGATGACGCAAGGACAAGTATGGTTAAGTGAAGCACGCACTCGAAATAATGTAAAAATATGCGCAGTAGTAAGAGAAGAGGATAATGAAACCGTAGGAAGGTCAAAAGTAAAGAACTGACCGACTCAAAGGGAAAGTTCAACAACAAAATACGGTGCCTTCATTAAAATTATACCGAGAGTTGCCAACTGCCCCTCCCATGGTGAACAGTCCACCTCCAAAATATACAAAGGCAGGCCCGAGGACCCGATCACAAGGATCGGTGGGTGATTGGAATAAAGAGATGAGCACTGAAAGGGTTTTAGTAACAACAAAGGGCTAGTTTTAGCCGCAACACTGAATATGAAGTTGACAGGATGGAAGTTTTTCCTCTTGTGGAAGTTGCGAACCCACAGACAGGAAACGACCAACCCCCAACTATCACCGCACGTCTACCGCACATGGACTAAAACAGACATGATAGATGCAACTGAACATGTCACTAAACCAGAGGTAGATGTTGGAAGTTTTATTGAAGATTTCTGTGCCTTACAATCTCGCTACCATTTAAATGGTATGGAAACCCAACAAGCCCTCATGCATTTAACAGGGATAAAATGGCATTTACTTAGAGGGGATTGGGACCCAGTGGACCGGAGAACACAAAGATTTATGGTTCCAGATGCAGTGAACCGTGAACTGCATCCCCTATTTGTTGCAATAAGACGAGTCTTCCGTAAAAACCCAGATTACGGAATAATTGGACAAACAACGCAAAACGATAGTGAAACCGTACAGGAATTTAGAAACCGATGATGGCGCAGATAATGGCGTTTTCAGCCAACAACTTAAGAATGCCATCCTAAATGGCCTCAAACCAGCAATCAGAGATTGGATTCGCAGAAATTATGTAGGACTTCCAACTGCTGGTCTAACTGATTTCATGACTCATGCAGTCCATGCAGAAAAAGTAATTACTGAAAAAGCTGAGAAAAATGCAACCGCAATCTATATGACAGAAACGGCAGAAACATATGTGTTAGAGAGGAACACAAAAGGACAGAATCAGAACAGGAATAAGCGAAATTATATAAGGAACCAAGGAAGTCAGTTTAGAAGGACAAATGAAGGGGAAGAAAGAGAAAAAGATAGGCGTGAAGGACGTTGTTTCCTCTGTTACAAACGAGCTGTCCCCAAAACACGGACCGGAGTGATCAAGAATATTCAACATGACTAGAACCAAAGAAGAACAAGAAAGTTGATACAGGAAGTGGAAAAGGAGTTGAAATAGGAAGTGATGAAGGGATAGACATATACATGGCAGTAGAAGAAACAAATCAGACCTGAAATTTTGATTGAAGTAAATGGTAAGACAATGCTATTCTTGGTAGATTCAGGAGCTGAAAAAACATTCATCAGAGATGTTCAAGACTTCCCAACAAGCAACTTAGCCATCCGAGTAATGTCTGCAAACGGTATTACCAAATTGACACCACTGAGTGCGCCATACAAATAACAGTTCCGTCACTGAGTACAGACAGTATTTGTAGATGGTTCGGCAAGAAAAGACGAATTAGGTAAAAATATGGTGGGATTTGCTATCACAACTACCTTAAAAGTGCTCAAACAGTCGAAAATTGAAGTCGAATTTGTCAGCTCAAGCAGCTGAATTGATTGCATTAACAGAAGCGTGCAATTTATTCAAGGACAAAAACGTCACCATTTACACAGTCAGTTTACATACAGCTCAGTACATGTGTTCTTTGACAGTGGCAACTCAAGAGGGTTTAAAACTACCACTGGTAAGGAAGTAGCACACAAAGCTCTACTTCAAGATTTGCTAAATGCAGTCCAGTTACCCAAGCAATTGGCAATCTGTAAGTGTGAAGCACATCGAAAAGGCAACGACGATGTCACGGTGGGTAACCGGCTAACTGATAGAGCAGCAAAAGATGCTGCGCAAGGCTTTGCCACCATCTGCACAGCACAAGACCATGATAAAAGCACACAGGAAGATCTACAGGATATTTTAAGAACTAGACAACACCAAGCACCTCCCTCGGAAAAAAAGTGTGGCTCAATAATGAAGCCACCCTTGTGAATGGCATTTACATAGGACCTGGTAACAAACCGTGGTTACCGCGTTCTATGTTCAAATGGGCAGCAGAATTGAGTCACGGGTTGTGCCATGTCTCAAAAGAAGGGATGGTGGAGATAATTAATAGATCATTCCATACACACGGATTCACAATATATTCTAAAAATGTTTGCAGACAATGCATCATTTGCATTAAGAATAACCCACAAGGGCAGGTTCGCCCTAAAAGGGGGAGCTTTTCAGACACCCACATCCGTTCCATACCATACACATGGATTTTATTCAATTAAACAAAATTCAAGGTGTTGAATACTGTCTCGTAATCATTGATGCCTTTTCAAAATGGGTTGAAATATATCCAACAGCCAAACCAGATGCACTAACGGTAGCAAAAGCATTATTCAAAGGTATAATCCCAACATTTGGAATTCCACAAATAATTAGGAGTGACAATGGAACACATTTTGTGAACGAAGTGATAAATAGATTGGCATAACATTTAAAAACAGACCTGAAAAGACATTTTGTGTATCACCAGCAATCAGCAGGATTGGTTGAGAGGACAAATGGCACTATTAAGAACAAACTATGTAAAACAATGAAGGAAACAGGCTGCCCTTGGCCTGAATGTATCGACATTGTTAAAATTAACAGTTAACAGTCATTGACCCCGTTTGAAATGTTGTATGGACGTCAATACAACCTACCTGACTTGACTTTGAAAACTAAAGACACCCTGGACTCAGTTCATGATTTGGCATATTTCATGAAGAAAACTTCGGAAGTACGGAGTGAGTGTGATGCCAATAAACTGCCAGGCGACCCTTTGCCTTCGCAGCAACAACCTCTACGCATCGGAGACCTTGTGTTAATCAAGGTCATCAAGCGGAAGACGTGGTCCATCGAGCGGTGGGACGGCCCCTTTAAAGAGCTCTTCATGACGCCAACTGCAGTGAAAGTTGAGGGACGGACAGGGTGGATTCACCTGTCCCATTGCAAGCACCGTACCCTCACTGAGGTAGCGACAGGGAGACCTGACCGCGATGACACCACGACCGCTTCATCACGGTAAAAGAAAGGTAAGACGCAGGACTTCGCACTAAGCAGAGACGACACAGTGGTTTCTTGGGGGATACGTGCTAGTAACCTCTGCCCCTGAGCGCTGCAACGATGAACAACCTGCGGAGACTGGGGTTCGTCCTGACGGCATTGGTTTTCACCACCACTTCTGTAACCACAGCGAGAGCGTTCCTGGCCCAGGAACGTAAAATCCACTCAATGTGTAAGTCTAGTGTGTGCACCATGCGACGAGATTACGACATTGACTTTCCCATGGTCATCAATTCCCCTCAGTACTGGCCATACCGGTAAAAGGTATATGAAGTACGAGTGGTACCTCACCCTATGGGTCAGGGGATGGGACACACTTGTAGCTGAAACTGTAGCTGATTGGACTAGTTACACTGAACAACACGTTGCCAAGACCCTCCGTCCGCGCATTAAGTTAATAAAAACTAGTTCACACTTACATCTGACCTTTAACACCACCAACCTTAAGTTAAAGGGCCTATCAGCAAAGAAATCATGCCTGAGGCTTTTCCTCTGGCCATATTTTGCTAACTCCGATGCCCACACGAAGGTATCTATCTGCTAATCGCCCGACATAAATCATCCTAATGTGGCTCCAAGCCCCATACAAACTGAGACCCCCATCAAGGCATTCCCAGTAAAAGTGTTGACGTATGACCAGATTGTGTACGTTGCCACGGGTACAGACCCGTGGCAAAGTACACAAGGTACCCAAATGTATCTAATAACATTTGGGTAAAAGAAGCACAGCAGGCAGGACAGGAAGTGAAGTCTGACTGCATTGTATGCATGAAGCCGAGACCTACCATGTTGTTAGTTCCAGCTGTCCCTGGTAATCCTACTTGTTCAGTTCAATTAAGTCGCTATAAGAGTAATCAGCACATAACAGCCCCTAACTATACACAATATATGCAAGCCTATCCTGTTATGTCCGTTCCCCCAAAACCCCCAATGTTCTAGGTTCCCAAACAGGGCAATTATAGCTGTATAAAGAGTGCACATCAACTTACCAGAAATGTGTCGCAACCCCACATATACTGATGCCATTGGGGTGCCTAGAGGGGTTCCAAACGTTCCAAATGTCTTACGCCTGACCAACTACAAGTTAGCACTCGGTACAGCCATTGCTGAACAACTGCATGCAACATCCATGGTGGCTTATCAAAACAGACTGGCCTTAGATATGTTATTGGCTGAGAAAGATGGAGTTTGTGGAGTTTGGAGACCAATGCTGCACTTTCATTCCCAATAACACAGCCCCAGATGGATCAGTTACCAAAACAATGGAAGGTTTACAGGTGTTTTCTAAAACTGTGCTTTCTCACTCAGGAGTAAACAATCCCATAGAACAATGGCTCTATTCTATTTTTGGCCATTGGAAAAATGTTGCTTTGTCAATTTTGATCACTCTCATTGTAGTGATAGTTACTTTCACTTTCTGTGGATGCTGTTGTATTCCATGCACCCAGTTCATTATATTACGTGTGTTTGACAAAATGTTCGGAGAAGTACGAATCAATCTGTATGAAGAGGTTCAGACCCTCATGAACTATGTGGAGCACGAGTCAGATTTTGGAATATAAATATCATGTGTATTTTACTTTGTTCCTTGCAGCATATGTCTCGCTCCTGTCAATCATATTGTACATCCGTGTGACCAACTCATAGAAAATCAAAAGAAGTTATGTTGTTGTGATATTTGATGTACTTCGATAAACAGGAGGGAAATGTTAAGGATTTTCTTGCTACTGTTTGTAAATGCCCTCTATGATGTTATCTGAAGTTAATCAAACAGTCACTGTGACTTTTTGTTTATTGAGTAGTGTTGTAAAGTGGACTGAGGAAAAGCAGTTGAGTTGACCCCCATGCATGGGCTTGGGGAACAAATGGGCCATACAAAGGTCATGGGGCACATTACACCAGCGGGTGAAGTCAGCTCTTTTCTCTGTCAGTCCACTTTCTAAACTAATCATGACTGATAATGTAACTGAACTCATCACAGACATTTCTGTAATACCGCCCATCTGTGACAATAAAAAAGTAGGACAGCAAGATGGCGCCCTCCGTGGCAGACGTCTCTGTTTCACTCTCCCGTTTTTTTCTATTTTTTTGCTATTTTGTTGTTCATGTTGGACATTCAACGTGCTGAGTTGCATTGCAGCATAGAGACTACTTTTGAACATCGGCGGGGTTCACCATGAGCTTTCGTTCAGCCTCTCAGACTGGCTTTCTTCTGCGTCGGGAGGACGCAGCAGCCTGCGGGCCTGGTGAGCTAAATGCCCAGGAGCGTCCGGGGCGGAGGCAAGGCAGGAGGGGCGGCCTGCGTGCTAGGCTAAAGGCTGTAGCGACTGGGCCACCGCTGCCGAGCCTGCTGCTGGCCAGCGTCCGCTCTCTCGAAGACAGGATGGACGAGCTGAGAGCAAGGATTGCAGCTCTACGTGAGATCGGAGAGTGCTGTGTGTGTTCGCGGAGGCCTGGCTGGACGGAGGATTTACCGGACTCGGCGGTCCGGTTGGGGACATTTGCCGCTTGCCGGGGGAATCGGACTTCGGCGTGTTGTGGACACAGAGCCTCGGGACTGTTCTCCCCGAATGTTACCAGCATGGAGAGGCAAATAGGGCAAATAGCATCCTGTACCAAGTCTACATCAACATGAGAGGTGCTTTGAAGGGTCTTCCAAGTCCCCATTTTGAAAAAGCTAATGTCTCTTCTGTTGTTGTTGCTTGGTTTATTGTTATTCATGTTTCTTCTGTTCTTATTCATTTTCTTGTGTTTTTCTTTCTTTCTTTCTATTGGGAGAATGAACAGAACACAAATTTCATTGCATAGCAGAACTACCTGTTCTACTGTGCATATGACAATAAAACTCTTGAATCTTAAAAGAAGCGCGAAGAGAGTGTCCCGGCAGAGAGCGTTGCAGTGTGGCACAGACGCTCTCTCCTTGCGCACGGGAAAATCTCAAATCTTGTTTTCTGTGTCATTTTGTTAGTTCTTTGGTGGTTGGGGGCAGGTTCCCCTGACAACAGTTTTTTAGCATAAAGTTGCAAAAACAAAACCCTTACAGCCAGTTTGTCTCTTTTGCTCACAGAAGGCACATATTTAGTGTCGCTTTCTGCTTCCATAGAGTTCTTTGTCATGGGTCTGAGATGAAGCAGCTCACACATGCACCCCTGACAAGAGAAGAGACGGAGAAAAGACGTTAGCACACACTTCCGCCATACCACCTGCCTCTTTCATGAAGTAGTCACTTTGTCCTTCAGCTTGAGATTCTCCTGGCTGAGAGAGTCAATCTGCTGGCGAAGGCGAGTGTGCGTGCACGACCAGAGGCTCTCCTCCTTCCTCAGCTCTTCCTGCAGGGAGCTCAGCTGCTCCTTCAGCGCCTGAAATCACGTTTGTTCGCTGCTCAATTGGTTAGGCACGCAAAGTGTGCAGCACTCACTTCCTCGTTTATGTGTGAAACTTTGTGAAAAGTTGGACAATGAAAAATGTAGACAAGGGAATTTTGTTTTAAAAATATTCAAGTCAGACATCATTGATATTAAAGGGTCACTGGAATGATTTTTCAACTCTTCTTCAATATATTGTTTTGAATTATGTTCTACGTTGTTAGTTATTTTTTTGAAAGCGAACGTTAAATTAATAAAAATTACATTTAAAGTAGTGGCTGGAAATTTTTCTGATCCCCGTCCCGGAATAGGGGGTGTTTCCAAAGTGACGTCGGCATAGGGATGGCCATCTTAGCCTACTAAACAACACTGGTCGATCTTGTTGGGTATTTTTTCATCAAAACAGTAGTCATACCGTTAGCGGTTCACATTGTCTGAGTCGTACTGTAAGTTTCTTTTTTTTTCCCCAAAAGACAAAGGTTTAGACTTCAATGAGCTATTGTAGCTAAGAAGGAGAACCAGATTATACAGTGAGGCGCAGAGTGAGCGGAAACATGCTGTGAGCAGCCCCGTGTGCAGCTGTGAATGCCAGGAGAACACAGGAGAACGCGGGATCAGGCGTCAACGTTGCCACAAAACACTGTATGTGATGTCTTATTTACATATTTATGATATAGACTTATTTATTTTATTATATAGATTATAATATGATATAATAAAATAAATAATAAAATACATTATTTTATTATATATATATATATACTGTATATATATTATATTATATTTTATTATATAGATTATGTAAACACTATGCCGGCGACAAGCATTCAAAGCATTATACATGTTATAAAACTTACTTTCACAGCAATAGAACCGTGCTTGACCGAACCACATCAATAAATGATGATGCCATAGCACATCTCCCCCAGATAGCCACCAATCTCTCTCCTCTCCATTGCCTACAAGCTCCTGGCCCGGGTGCTTCTTAATCGCCTCCTTGAACACTTAGGAGAGTGACCACCTCCCAGACAGTGTGAACAGTGGACACGATTTTCGCTGCCTGCCAACTCCAAAAAAAATGTGTGGAACAGCACCAGGACCTCTACATGACGTCAAACAGGGTTGTGTTCTTGCTCCAACATGATTGGACATGTTCCTCTTGGCAATGTTGACAGACGCCTTCAAAGACACCAATCCAGGCATTCCCATCAGGTGCAGGACCAATGATAAATTGTTCAATCCCAGGCGCCTCCAGGCAGTCATAAAGGTAAAAGAGACAGCTATCTGACACCTCCTTTTCGCCGATGATTGTGCACTCAGTGCAGATAACATGCAACTGCAGATGGACTGCTTCCCATCTGCCTGTGACAACTTTGGCCTTTCCATCAGCACCAAAAAGACAGAAGCAGTGCTTCAGCCTGCCCCCGGAAACGAATACCAGTGAAGGGACAAAAGCTCCCAACCGTGAACAGCTTCTCATACATTCGAAGCACACCCTCTCGCTCAGCAAATTTGGATAGCAAAGTCACAAACGGCATCGCCAAGGCCAGCAGGAAGTTTGGAAGACTGAGGAACTCTATATGGGACAGGAGGAGGATCACGCCTGCCACAAAGATCAAGGTTTACAAAGAGGTCGTGCTATCTATCCTTCTATACGGATCCGAAACATGGACCCTTATAGGCGTCATGAAAGGATGATGCAGCAGTTCCACCTCCGGTGCCGCGTAACCTTCTGCACATTTGCTGGCAGGACAAGGTTTCAAATTCTGAGGTTCTGAAACAGGCTGAAACCCCCAGCAACATTACTATCATGCACAAGGCACAGATCCGATGGGCTGGCCACCTACAGTAGCCGGTGCAAAAGAAATGTACGACAGAAGCGCTTCAAAGACAGCCTCAAAGCATCACTGAGAGACTTTGACATCTCCACATCGGACTGGGAACAACTTGCCACTGATAGCCCTACCTGGTGAGTCCCATTTTCAAAAGAGCAAGGTCAGCGGAGAGAGTGAGAATGATACGAGGCAGAAAAGAAACGCCAGATGCAAAAGACGAAAGTATCCAATGCTAGCAATGCAGCCCCTCCCACACGTGCCCAAGCTGTGGACAAGTATTCTCTGCCCGGATTGGTCTCATCAGCCATCTCCGGACACACCGTGAAAAGCCCCACCAGCAACTAAATGAGATGTCATGGTCATCTTTGGCTACGAAGGACTAACAATACATAATTTTTACTATATAGTATTGTAAACACTATGCCACCATACCACCATTCAAAGTATTATACATGTTATAAAACTTACTTTCACAGCGATATGTTGATGTTGGAGGCGGGGCGCAGATAAACGAACACATTAAAAAGGCTCAAAAGAGCCCTTTACCCTCATTAAGAAGTCGACTTAAAACAATACTTGAAGGATAAGAAACTCCAAGGTCATTTATACTTACCATTTTGTGTTTGAAGCCGACCAATCTTCATCTCCATGTCTTTGTCATCGAACACCTCAGCATCAGACATATCGTCCCATCGTCTGTGGTTGTCATCAAAACGGCTTCATCCCATGTTCTGCAAGTTTCTTCCTCCAGGAAAACTAACGACACATCCCTCAAATCTTTGCTATAATCACTAATGATCGCTCATGTTTGTTTACTTGTGAAGTTGGCAAACGCACCTTGTCTAAGAAGATGAGTCCAAAAATGGTGGAAGGCAGGTACGAAAATCTAATTTTTACTGATTTAACGTTCGCTTTCAAAAAACAAACAACACCGAACACAAGTCCAAACAATATAGATACATATTTAAGCAAGTTGAAACCTCATGTGAGTGACCCTTTAAGTAGTAACATGATTTTAATTATTATGACTTGTGGAAAAAATGTTTTCTTTTTTAATTGTTTAAGCATATTTGAGAGTCTTGACGGTGTCATCTATGATTATTATTATTGAATATTATTATGAAAAGGGGCCGCACGGTGGTCTAGTGGTTAGCATGTTGGCCACACAGTCACTGTCTGGAGATCGGGAAGATCTGGGTTCCAATCTCCGTTGGGCATTTCTGTGTGGAGTTTGCATGTTCTCCGTGCGTGTGTGGGTTTTCTCCAGGTACTCCGGTTTCCTCCCACATTCCAAGCACATGTATGTTAGGTTAATTGGCCACTCTAAATTGTCCATAGGTATGAATGTGAGTGTGAATGGTTGTTTGTCTATATGTGCCCTGCCATTGGCTGGCGAACAGTCCAGGGTGTACCCCGCCTCTCACCCGAAGTCAGCTGAGATAGGCTCCAGCATACACCCGCGACCCTAATGAGGAGAAGCGGTATAGAAATGGATGGATGGATTATAAAAAGTAGCTTTACCTCCTCTCTATATTAATAAAACATGAGGTGTGAAAAGTTCTAAGCATCGTGTATAAAAAGTGTTGATGCATGGTCAAACTTTTGATTTTTTTGAAAGTTCAACCTTTTGAAAGTATTCCTGCCAAATTTTAAGATTCTCACATGCCTCTTATATTTCTTGCAGATTTTTGAAGAAGCAAGCGTAAAGGATTCAGAGAAAACAGAAATTAATGAAGTCATAAAATACCTGCATTTCAAAGGATGACATGTTGAGAACATTAGCAGAGAGTTTTGTTCAGCCCGTGAGGGGGAATATGTTGAAAAATAAATTATCAAAAGGTTTTTTGTTGCTTAAAACTTTGTTGCTTAAAACTTTTCATACACCCCCTGTATATGATGACGATAAACCATTGAAAAGTGCGACATAAATCCCAGTTGTCGTCATGATCATCATCAATACACTAAGTCCCCAACTTAAGAACATCCGACATGCGAACTTTCAGAGATACAAACACAAGGCGACTGGTCTATTTTTTCATGTAGTTTGCCTTGTAGTAGCTTCATCAGTATTTATACTGCTACATACTTGACCAGTAGAGGGCACTGTGACACTGCTAATGGGACCAACAGAGAGGAAGACGGTGGGGAGAGAGTGTAAAGGAGAAATGGAAAGCTAAATTGTAGCTGTACGATACAACCCGGACAGACCGGGTGATTCAAGTTTATGAAGAGTTAATAGGCCTGCTTAATTCTACACCACCCACAGAACACTACGTCTTTTAGAAGAGTCTAACCACCACGACGACCATTTATCTTTTTTCAATATCTCCTCCTCCAACTCCACCACGAGTATGCTCGACCACTCCTCTTCAAAGGTAAATAACATTTATCATTACGTATTATTATATAATTTTTATGATTGTTTTTTTCATTAATTATCCTAGTTTAATATTACTACTGCATCCAAACTCATATTTACATACATACGCATATACTGTATATGTATACACGTACATGTAGTACCTATATACTATGTAGTACCTATCATTGGTAATATTACCTTTTCTACCTAAGAACAATTCGACATAAGAACGGTCATCTGGAACCAATTGTGTATGTTGGTTGAGGACATAGTGTACTATTTAAAAAATTTGTTATGGCAAAAAAATAAATGAAGCTTTATATAGCCACCTCTATATGTATATATACTTTATGTACGTGTATGTATGTGTATATATATATATATATATATATATATATATATATATATATATATATATATATGTGTGTGTATAAATACAATACATGTAGTTTTGAGCCAGTGACAAAGTAGCTATATTACAAACCAAGCCGGTGTTGATTGTCTCTTGATAGTATTGCATTTATTATATGGCATGTTTTTATATTTTTTATATTGTATTTAACATATTGGTTTTATCTATCATAGTCATTTCTCTAAAAATTTGTGATTTCTCTTGTTCTTATTGTACAACACGTTGGGCAGCAGAGGTGGTGTAAAAACGTGCTTTGTAAGTAAATACAACTTTACTACTTTCTGAAGTTGAGTAAATAAGATTTTACAAAACGTGTGAAAGGAAGGAGCACCTGCTAAGGAGCCCTTCCGTGATGGTTGCAAAGTGGCAAACAAACATTTTAACATTCATCAGAAGCATTTTGAATAGATGAGACCTTGCTGGTGTCACCTGTATCTCCTCCCGTTCTTTCTTGTCGGGCATGGCTTGCACAGCAGCGGCGTGTTTCTCCAGCAGTGTGTGTTCCCTCTGCAACTTCCTGGTTTCTATAGTGTCCCTCTCTGCTCTGAGACGAAGCTTCTCCGATGCTTCTCTCAACTCACAAGAGGAGAGACAGAGAAAAGACGTTAGGACACGCTTCCGCCATACCACCTGCCTCTTTCATGAAGTAATCACTTGGTCCGTCAGCTTGAGCTTCTCCAGGCTGAGAGAGTCAATCTGCTGGCGAAGCCAAGTGTGCCTGCACGACCAGAGGCTCCCCTTCTTCCTCAGCTCCTCCCGCAGGGAGCTCAGCTGCTCATCCAGCGCCTGAAATCACATTTGTTTGCTGTTCAGTTGGTTAGGTACACAAAGTGTGCAGCACTCACTTCTTCGTTTATGTGTGAAACTTTGTGAAAAGTAGTTGGTGCACAATAAAAAATTTAGAGTTTGGAATATACTTTAAAAAATATTAATGTCAGGCATCAACGATTGTAATTATTACCGTAAAGCACCGTGTATAAACCGCACTTTTTTTCCACCTCTATGAAGCAAAAAATCGGGGTGCGGTTTATACACGATGACAGGTCTGTGCCCAGACTCGGACTGAAAAATAATATCAGACAACGCTTCTACAACGCTTCAGCGGAAGATCACTCGTACTACAAGCCCGGTCACACCGCCTGAACTTTGCTGTAACGTTCCTGGAGCGGTGAAAAAAAATAATCACCGCTCGTTCACCACCGTTAAACAGAAGTTGGCTCCCGTTAAGGCAACGCTGTATCCACACGGCCACCGCTGATGGTCCATCCTAATGCCTGATACAACTAAAGGCACCTTTGTTTGGAGAAATATAACAATGACAACAAAATAAGCTTGGAAGAGTTACATTTTTTGGTAGTACAATGCTGGAGCTATTCATGTAAGAACTTAAGTGATTTTGGTTATTATCAAGAAAACCATGGAAGTTACTAGATATCAGCTATTACAATCCACTTTTATGAGCTATATTTGTGATCATTATACCTGTCCAAACAAAGGTAACTTTAGTTGTACCAGGCATTAACATGGATCAATAAAGTGAATGAACAAGGGTCCAATCATTTTTTCCATGAATGTACTCATAAAATACATGATAAAGATAAACCACCGAAAAGTGCTCCATAAATACTAGCTATTATTATTTTTATTATTTGTCTCCCGCATGTCGCCTGTGCGTTCACGTGTATGTAGCGAAGACGCTCGCATCTAGGTTTCATGTTTCAGCCTGCTTCCAAGGTCAAGGGTCCGCTGAAGGATCCTCAAGGGATGCACAAGCTGCTGTCCGTTCAGCTACAGCAGAAAAAGGTGAGCAGTCGCTGTTAAGGAGGCCATAAAATGTTCATGTTCGTGCGCTAGGCCACTCTGTCTGCGATCAATGTGGCTGCGCTGACCGCTGGAATCTCTGAGCCTGGCTTCCGCTTCTCCACACAGTAACGAATGAAGACCTGCAGCATCACATTCTTCCTGCTCTCATCTCTCAACAGTGCAGCTGTGACTTACTTGAAACCGTTTTAGAGTCTGGAGACGGGACTCCGCCCAGCAGGTGCCGTCACATCAACCCCTTCATTCTGCTTCCTGCCTTCCATCTCCAATAACCCTCTCCATCTCTCTTTCATTGCCACTGCTCACTTGTGACGAAGGAAGCGAACAAGCTAAATGCATAGGTGCATAAATGCATTGCTAGGGACAATTAAGTAAAGACTTTGGCTTTTCAAAACAATATGCGTTCAAAAGATGAATATATTTGCATCACAAAAATGCCTTCTCAAAAAAATTCAGACCTCACAAAACGCTTGGCGTAATATATTTGTCTCCCGCGGTATCCCTGCACACTGTCGCCTGTGCAGAGCCTTTTGTGAGGTCTGATGTATTTAAGAAGGCATTTTTGGACACATACTATTTTTAGAAGCCAAACTCTTTCCTTAATTGTCCCAAGCAACTAAGCGGAACTGTGTTCTTCATCACAGAAATCTTACCAGAACTGGACTCAGGAGACCAAGTGGGGGTTAGTCGCTGTTATTAGACGACAATGCTGATGGGGATGTCATACAACTTAATCTCAAAACATCCAAACTATCCATCCCTTTAATACAAACCAAGCCGGTCTGGATTGTCTTTTTATAGGACTGCATTTATTATATTGGCATGTTTTTATATTTTTTGTATTATACTTAATATATTGGTTTTATCTATCCTCACTATTTTTTAGAAATTTGTGATTTCTCTTGTTCTTATTGTACAACACGTTGGGCAGCAGAGGTGGTGTAAAAATGTGCTTTGTAAATAAATACAAATTTACTACTTTCTGCAGTTGAGTAAATAAGATCTCATCTTACAAGATGCGTGAAAGGAACGAGCACCTGGTAAGCACCTGTTTCCGTGATGGTAAGTGGCAAACATTAGAAGTGACATTCATTAGAAGTATTTTCAACAATATCGAGGAGATCCTGCTCGCGTTACCTGGATCTGCCTCCGTTCATTCCTGTTGGGCGTGGCTCGCACGACCGTGGCGTGTTTCTCAAATAGTTTGCGTTCCCTCTGCAGCTTCCTGGTTTCTTCTTTCTTGTAGTCCTCAAAGTGAGCCAGACTCTCTGCTCTCTGCTCAAAAGCCTCGCACTCCATCCTGGACACCACAAATGTGGACCACATACAAGTCAGGGGGAGAGGACAGGGGATGGTTCCTACGTGGATTGTTTCAAACACCTGAGGTTCTTCCAGATCGTCTCATTCTCTTGTCTGAGCTTGGCCAGCGCCGCTTTCTGCTTCTGGAAGCGCTTGATCTCCATCTCTAGCTGGGCCACCATCTGATTATGAAATGGGGCATTTCTGTGTGGAGTTTGCATGTTCTCCCCGTGCGTGCGTGGGTTTTCGCCGGGTACTCCGGTTTCCTCCTACATTCCAAAAACATGCAGGTGAGGTTAATTGGTTGGTGACTCTAAATTGTCCATAGGTATGAATGTGAGTGTGAATGGTTGTTTGTCTGTATGTGCCCTGCGATTGGCTGGGGACCAGTCCAGGGTGTACCCCGCCTGTCGCCCGAAGTCAGCTGGGATAGGCTCCAGCATGCCCCCGTGACCCCAATGAGGAGAAGCGGCATAGAAAATGGATGGATGGATGATTATGAAATGAAAACGTTACTGAGGTTAAAAAGTGTAAATTGCTGGAAAGCGCTGACTTGCGTGTCATGATTGACGCGTAATGAGAAACATCACCTTGGTGACAAAGGAGGATGAGGAGATGGAGGAGGAGGAGAAGGACAACTCGGCCGCTTGCTCCAGGGGTTCAAACTCTTCCAACCCCATGCTCTCCAGCGGAATTTCGCGTATCTGGATCTTCTCCACGCACGATTCCCGCGGAACTCTGGCCAGTGCTTGCCCGTCCGGCGATTCGGGTCTTGGACTCTGCTCGGCGGCCACCTGCTTTGTCACGAGGAGCTGACTGTGCTGCGCTTGCTTGCTGCATTGAGCAATGAAGACATCCTCGCTTCTGTCTGTGTTTGGTCTCTGGTGGCCGCCGAACACCTTACTTTGCGCTGCCTTACTCTCAAATCTCAGATCCTGGGGTGGCCAAGTGGTGCCACTCGGACAATTTTCCTTGTTGAGGGTGGCGGTATCAGTCATCGTGTCCTCCTTGGGGAAAGAAGACTTGCGGTTGTTGGCAAATCTAGACAGACCCTGGCCTCGCCTCAGAAAGGTCCTTTTTTTTGGGGGGGGGGGGGTCTCCTCCATGTGGCTTCTGTGAACATGATGACACACCAAAGTTAAGTTAAAAAAAAGCCATCACATATCAACATCATATCACATGCTCCATGATCAAGTTAACAGGGTGGTACATCATTTACGATAGAAGATCTATGCGCTGGGCCACACGGTGGCCTAGTGATTAGTATGTTGGCCACACAGTCAGGAGATCGGGAAGATCTGGGCATCTCTGTGTGGAGTTTGCATGTTCTCCCTGTGCGTGCGCGGGTTTTCTCCGGGTACTCCGGTTTCCTCCCACATTCCAAAAACATGCAGGTGAGGTTAATTGGTGACTCTAAATTGTCCATAGGTATGAATGTGAGTGTGAATGATTGTTTGTCTATATGTGCCCTACGACTGGACCCCGCCTCTCGCCCGAATTCAGCTGGGATAGGCTCCAGCATACCTGTGACAATGGTGAGGATTAGCGGCATAGAAAATGGATGAATGGATCTTTGCACTTAATGTAGTGTCATTTAATACTTCAAAGCAAGAAAACACTACTGCAGACACTTAACGGTATATAAACATAAATATGTACACACAAGATACTAGAAATATCTGTATCTGTAGAATTATCTGTCATTACCTGAAGGGGCCTGAGGGGCTACCTGAGACTTAAAAAATATGTCTAAATGTTGATTTAAATTTTTGAAGGGACAGAACTTTTATGGATTACGTTAGAATATGAAAAAAGTCCAGAAAAAATCTATATGAAATCAGTTTTATGAATGAATTTGTATTTGCATTCAAGATTTTAATATAATCCCAAAAGAAGACATGTTCTTTTTGGTGACTCTAAATTGTCCATAGGTAGGAATGTGAGTGTGAATGGTTGTTTGTCTATATGTGCCCTGCGACTGTTTGGTTTAGTTTATTTGAACTGAAGGTCACAATGAAATACATCTCATAAATCATTCTTTCACAGTTCCACATGTCCAAAAGGAGTAGGAAGAAGCAAAGCTTATTTAATCCTACTCCCCCCTTCTTATACAGAGAGGAAATAATGTTCCACAAGCAGACCATTCCATTTTCCTCCGCTTATCCAGGTCCGGGTCGCGGGGCCAGCAGTCTTAGTAGGGAATCCCAGACTTCCCGGTCCCCGACTACCTCCTCCAGCTCCACCGGGAGGACACCAAGGCGTTCCCAGGCCAGCTGTGAGACATAATCCCTCCAGCGTGTCCTAGGTCTTCCCCGGGGTCTTCTCCCAGTTGGGCATGCCCAAAACACCTTCCCAGGGAGGCGTCCGGGAGGCATCCGGACTAGATGCCCAAGCCACCTCAGCTGGCTCCTCTCGATGTGAAGGAGCAGCGGCTCTACTCTGAGCTCCTCCCGGATGACCGAGCTCCTCACCCTATCTCTTAGGGTGAGTCCCGCCACCCTACGAAGAAAACTCATTTCAGCCGCTTGTATCCGCGATCTCGTTCTTTCGGTCATGACCCAAATCTCATGACCATAGGTGAGGGTGGGAACATAGATTGAACGGTAAATTGAGAGCTTTGCCTTCCGACTCAGCTCTCTCTTCACCACGACGGTCCGGTACAGCGACCGCATTACTGCAGACGCTGCGCCGATCCGCCTATCGACCTCACGATCCAAACTTCCCTCACTCGAGAACAAAACCCAGAGATACTTGAACTCCTCCACCTGGGGCAGGACCTCATTCCCAACCCGGAGGGAGCAATCCACCCTTTTCCGACTGAGAACCGTGGCCTCATATTTAGAGGTGCTGAGTCTCATCCCAGAAGCTTCACACTCAGATGCAAACCGTCCCAATAAACGCTGGAGGTCACAGCCCGATGAGGCCATCAGGACCACGTCGTCCGCAAATAGCAGAGACGAGATCCTAAGGCCTCTGAACTGGACTCCCTCGACACCTTGGCTGCGCCTAGAAATTCTGTCCATGAAAATTATGAACAGAATCGGTGACAAAGGGCAGCCTTAGCAGAGGCCAACGTTCACCGGAAACAGGCTTGACTTACTGCTGGTTGTACAAGGACCGAATGGCACGTAGTAGCGCGTCAACAATACCATACTCCCGGAGCACCCCCCACAGGACACCGCGAGGGACACGGTCGAATGCCTTTTCCAGGTCCACAAATCACATGTAGACCGGTTGGGCAAACTCCCAAGTACCCTCCAGTACCCTTGCAAGGGTGTAGAGCCGGTTCAGTGTTCCGCGACCAGGACGAAAACCACATTGCAGCTCCTGTAGCTGAGGTTCGACTAACTGTCGTACCCTTCTCTCCAGCACACTGGAATAGACTTTCCCAGGGAGGCTGAGGAGTGTGATCCCCCTGTAGTTGGAAAAACACCCGCAGGTAACCCTTCTTGAAAAGCACACAAGAACTCATTAAAAAGGTCAAGTATGAGATGGTCATATTAAAATCATGGTTTGACAGGAACAGATTATCCTTGAACTTAAGTAAAACTAAAATAATGCTATTTGGTCATAGATAGCAGAAGGGAGATGTAATAAATGGAGTGGACATTGAAAAAGTGGAAAAATATAAATTCCTGGGGGTAATAATAGACGAAAAATTAGTTGGAAATCTCATATTAAATATATACAACAAAAGGTGGCGAGAAATATCTCTATATTGAATAAAGCAAAATATGTTCTTGACCAAAAATCAGTCCACACTCTGTACTGTTCCTTAGTATTACCATACTTCATGTATTGTGTGGAGATATGGGGTAATAATTACAAAAGCAATCTTCACACACTCACTGTACTGCAAAAAAGATGGGTGAGAATAATTCATAATGCCAAGTATAGACAACATACAAACCCTTTATTTCTAAAATCACAGATATTAAAATGTGCAGATTTAGTATTCTTTCAAAACGCTAGAATAATGCATAAAGTTAATAATAACTTGTTACCAAAAAACCTCATACAGTATTTCTCATCAGAGAGGAGAAATATGATCTTAGAGGAAAATTAAACTTAAAACATTTATACGCGAGAACTACGCTGAAAACACACAGCATTTCTGTGTGTGGAATTAAATTATGGAACAGATTGAGTAAGGAACTCAAACAATGTACAGAGATGAGTAAATTCAAAATACAATACAAGCAGTTGGTGTTTGCTAAATACAAGGCAGAAGAGTCTCGGTCATCACAATGATTGTTCTGTCATGCTTGTTATTTTTTTTTGTTTTTTTCCATTTTTTTAAGGGAATATATATATATATATATATATATATATATATATATATATATATATATATATATATATATATATATATATATATATATATATACATATACATATTTTGTTTTTTCCTTCATCCCCGGTTTTCTGGACTATTGCAACAAGTAAGTTTCGCTGCTGACATTTAGTGGATCTCTGTGATGTTCTCTGACCTGGTGTTGCCGGCCAGATTCCAACCTCTGCTCCTCCAAGCTCAGCTGCTCCTCCAGTAACTGCTCAAACGTCTGCTTGCCTGCCATTATTGGTCTGCAACGTGACGCACAAACAAACAAAGACAACCATCGTGGTTCACACACCTTTTCCAAGTCGTTTTCCAGGACTTTAAAGAAAGAATTCTAGGCTCGTTCCGGCTAAATGAAACATACCTGTCTTCCAGCACTGAATCATCTTCTCTGCTGATGTTGCCAGTAGAAGCCGTGTCTTCACTTTGTCTTGATGAAGACCCATCAAGTTGCTTCTCAGTAGCATCAGCCCTGGTGCCTGAGGGAATCACACAAAACAAAGCCTAAGAGTACTGTCACTTTCATGCCACCCTTTTTCTTTACATCCCACCATCCTCCTTGTCCTGCATTTCAACACCACTTTGCAGCCTTGTCAGCGTCTCTTTCTGCCGGAGGTTCACAAGACAGCTGACAGGGGTGCTGTACTGGTTCTGTCTGGGACGGGAGGCCTCATGTTCTGCTCCTAAACTCTCTAAGAGACATGCATGACACATGGTAGCCACTGACGTGACGTGCAAACGTGCAATAGCACACTCATCTCAAGAAGCAAAGACATGCGTGCAAACCCTCTGTGCAAAGATGGGATGTGTTCATCATTCCCAACGGCCTCTGCCACTTCTCCTGGAGGCAAGGGAGCTCGTGCAGACCCTGCTCCCGCAATTGCTGCTCCCGCAATTGCTGCTCCCGCAATTGCTGCTCCCGCAATTTCAGCTCCCGCAATTGCTGCTCCCGCAATTTCAGCTCCCGCAATTGCTGCTCCTGCAATTGCTGCTCCTGCGATTGCTGCTCCCGCAATTGCTCCTGCAATTGCTGCTCCCAAAATTTCAGCTCCCGCAATTGCTGCTCCCGCAATTGCTGCACCTTCAATTTCTGCTCCCGCAATTTCTGCTGACAGTCTGACAGTCACTGACATGATTTTTCAACTTTGCTTCAATATATTGTTTGTAATTATGTTCTATACGTTGTTCCAATGTTAAATTAGTAAAAATTACATTTAAAGTAGTGGCAGAATTTTTTTCTGATCTCCATCCCGAAATAGGGGACGTTTCCCAAGTGACGTCGGCGTAGGGACGGCTCTCATTTTACGCTAGTAAACAACACTGGAGTTAGCTGGTCGATCTCGTTCGGTATATTTTTCATCAAAACAGTAGTCATGCCAAAATGTTTCGTTGCGCTGGCTGTTCAGTGTCCGACTGATACTGTTTCTTTTCTTTTCCAAAAGACGAAGGTTTAGACTACAATGAGCTAATGGAGGAGAACCAGGTTATACAGCGAGATGCATTTTAAGCGGCAACATGCTGTGAGGAGCCCCGTGCACAGCTGTGACTGCCAAGAGAACCACACAGAAGAGCGTGGAGCGAGCGACTTGGGATGTCAGGAGAACAAAGCAAATGCTAACTTCGGTGCATGCGATATGGACCACCGCCTTGCGTTCAATTCACTGAAAGCTGCTATGAAGAAACACCTTTATAAGTACAGTATTAAACACATTTTGGATGCTAGGAAGCTAACGACAGGACTAAAGGTGGAGAAAGGCGTCAAAGTTGCCACAGAAGACGGTATGTGATGTGTTATTTTTATATACACTAAGTCCCCAACTAACGAACACAATTGGTTTCAGACGACCGAGCGTAAGTCAAATTGTTCGTAAGTCGGGGAAGAGGTAATATTACCAATGATATATGTACCACATGTATGTGTATACATATACAGTATCTGTGTATGTATGTAAATATGAGTTTGGATGCAGTAGTAATATTAAGTGAGGATAATTAATGGAAAAACACAATAATAAAAATGATATAATAATACGTAATGATAAATGTTATTTACCTTTGAAGAGGAGTGGTCGAGCATACTCGTTGTGGTGGAAAAGGAGGAGGAGATATTGAAAAAAAGGGTTAAATCGTCATCGTCGTGGTTAGACTCTTCTAAAAGAGGTAGTGTTCTGTGGGTGGTGTAGAATGAAGCAGGCCTATTAACCCTTCATAAACTTTAATCACACGCTCTGTCAGGGTTGCATCATACAGCTACAATTTAGCTTTCCATTTAGCTTTCTCACCCTGTCTGTTGGTCCCATTAGAAGTGTCACAGTGCCCTCTACTGGTCGACCATGTGAAATATGGAGACTTAAATATAAATAAATATGGACTTATAAGGCAAAACACATGAAAAAATAGACCAGTCGGCTTGTGTTCGTATCTCCGAAAGTTCATATGTCGGACGTTTATAGAGTGAAGTAGCTTACCCAACCATAAATTAAGCCTGTTCATGTTTAGATTTTGCGCTGACACGGCTATGTTGTAAAAAAGTGTCTATATTTGGACAATGAAATGTTACATGTAAAGCATGTCTACTTTTGTTGTGAAATTAACAATATTTTCTCTGGTAATTTTGTCATTTCTCCCTAGAATTAAAGAATGATGAACGGTCGCCTGGAACCAATTGTGTTCGTTAGTTGGGAACTTAGTGTGTGTGTGTGTGTGTGTGTGTATATCTATATTCTGCTCAAAAAAATTAAAGGAACACTTGGAAAACACATTAGCTCTAAACTGGGGGGGAAATGATCTTGAATATCTTTCCTGATAATAAGTGGGTGATGTATTAGTCACAAAATGATGCCACATCATTTGATAGAAATGAAAATGATCACCCTATAGAGGGGGAAATCAAAGACACCCCAAAAATGAAAGTGAAAAAATGATGCAGCACACTGGTCCATTTTGCTAAAATGTCATTGTAGCAACTCAAAATGATTCTCAGTAGTTTGTGTGGCCCCCACGTGCTTGTACGCATGCCTGACAACGTCGGGGCATGCTCCTAATGAGACTACGGATGGTGTCCTGGGGGATCTCCTCCCAGATCTGGACCAGGGCATCAATGAGCTCCTGGACAGTCTGAGGAGCAACCTGATGGAGCGCCGGATGGACCTAAACATAATGTCCCAGAGGTGTTCTGTTGGGTTTAGGTCAGGTGAACGTGGGGGCCAGTCAATGGTATCAATTCCTTCATCCTCCAGGAACTACCTGCATACACTAGCCACATGAGGTCGGGCATTGTCGTGGACCAGGAGGAACCCAGGTCCCACTGCACCAGCGTAGGTTCTGACAATGGGTCAAGGATTTCATCCCGATACCTAATAGCAGTCAGGGTGCCGTTATCTAACCTGTAGAGGTCTGGGCGTCCTTCCAGGGATATGTCTCCCCAGACCATCATTGACCCACCACCAAAGCGGTCATGCTGAATGATGTTGCAGGCAGCATAACGTTCTCCACGGCATCTCCAGACCCTTTCACGTCTGTCGCATGTGCTCAGGTTGAACTTGCTCTCATCAGTGAAGAGCACAGGGCACCAGTGGTGTAGTTGCCAATTCTGGTGGTCTATGGCAAATGCCAATCGAGCTCTACGGTGCTGGGCAGTGAGCACAGGGCCCACTACAGGACGTCGGGCCCTCAGGCCACCCTCATGGAGCCTGTTTCTGATTGTTTGGTCAGAAACATTCACACCAGTGGCCTGCTGGAGGTCATTTTGTAGGGCTCTGGCAGTGCTTATCCTGTTCCTCCTTGCTCAAAGGAGCAGAATCGATCCTGCTGAGGGTTGAAGGACCTTCTACGGCCCTGTCCAGCTCTCCCGGAGTAACTACCTGTCTCCTGGAATCTCCTCCATGCGACCAGGTACCGCAGTGATGCCCTGGTGCAGATCCCCCAGAACACCATCCGTAGTCTCATTAGGAGCATGTGTGCTGCATTATTTTTTCGCTTTAATTTTTGGGGTGTCTTTGATTTCCCCCCTCTATAGGGTGATCATTTTCAGTTCTATCAAATTGTGTGGCATCATTTTCTTACTAATACATCACCCACTTATTATCAGGAAAGATATTCAAGATCATTTTCCCCCCCAGTTTAGATCTGATATGTTTTCAAAGTGTTCCTCAAATTTTTTTTAGCAGTATATATGAATAGTATTGTAAACACTATGCCACCACAATGACAAGCATTCAAAGCATCACGTACGGCAGGTACAAAAATGTAATTTTTACAAATTTAACGTTCACTTTAAAAAAACAAACAACATAGAACATAATTTTAAACAATGTAGAACGTATTTAAGCAAAGTTGAAAACTCATTTGAGTGACCCTTTAAAATTCATTAAGAATAATATGAAATAAAATACACCACTTTGTAATGAAGATGAAATGCACCAAACAACATTGAATTAGGTACACAATGCAGTGAGCAATGCAATTATCACATCAATCAAAACTGTTACGTTTGTACATGACCAAACTTTTGAATTCACCTCCACTTTAGACAAGTCTAGTATGTTCAATTCTTCTTACCTCTTCCACCTTCACCTCAATGGGAGCATCCTGAGAGTAGATGGACATCTCAGCCAAACTGTGCGTCTCTCCATGTGAGGTCCTTGAACATAAAGAAAGGATGTGTGAGGAACTGGAGTGAAACGAAGCCTTTAAAGCGTTAAAACAACTCTCAAAAAGACAAACTTTCGAACCTTTCCGCCATGTTAAAACAAAGCCCGCGAAAAGCAAGTTGTCAACGGCAGCATCCAGCCACCATCGAGGGGTGTGTAACGTCTCTACCGCCACCTGCTGGATTGGAGTGAATCTGGGGATTAACTATCAACGTGAGCGTGAAGTCAATCATATTCACAAAGGCAGCTAATATTAAGAATAATGCTAGACTGTCAGTGTAATGCACTGTGCATGTTGTGTCCAAGAAGTGGTGAGTCCATACTGTCCCTTCTCAGCTGCCGTAGCGTGCGCAGTAGAGTTGCGCAGTGTTGTACGAGCACATGGAATGAAGCAATAAAGAAAAATGGCTACCACCTGAACTCACGCAATCGTGTTGTCGGTATCGCCACATTATTTTACAGTCAGACCAGTTCAATCAACGAATTTTACAAGATTTCAAACCTCTTGCTTGCATTTTTGTTTCGTGAAAAATGAAAGTATGCATGCTTCACTTCCCGAGCCGTACAGGAAACCCGAGTGGTTCTGTGCATATCACAGATCTGTATTGTATATCTGGATAGCTCATACGTCGCAAGCCGCTGAAGCCACAGAGACGCTATCTTACTACTCACATCTCGACTCCATTCGCACAGCGTACAATGCAGATGTAGAAGGCTCGCAGAACATCTGTATTTTAAATTAAAAAGCGGGGAGATTCTCCCATTCCTTCAAGTAACGCAACCTTCATCTCTTAAAAACGATTTTATACGTTATTCTCTATCTTTTGGCTATATTAAATGTACTTTTCCCCCTTCCAATTCTCATTGCCTTTGGGACAAAATTCTACTCTGCACCCTGGCTCAGCACTCCTCAATGCATAGCTTTACTACTTTAGAAAGATTTTAATTTTAACTGCATGTCCCATCCCTTTTTCCACTAAAATCCATGGTCATGATCCTTTACTTTTTTCTTACTTTCATACAATTCACTATGCTCTCGTCTGTACAAAATATGAATCATAAAAGACATCATTTAACATTTTTTTCTGATTTTTTTGTTTGTGCTATGAAATAGAAATAACCTCTTTTCTGATATAGAAATATATTTGAACAAAAACCACAGGAATAATACAGTATGTGATAACCATAATGTGTAATAACCATAAACAAATACCCCCCCCCCCCCCCCCCCCCCCCCCAACACACACACACACACAGAAAACAACAACACTGAAACAAAACCACATGCTTTGGGTAAGACAATACGTTGTTTGCAATCTCAAACATACCGGTATGCATGTTCAGTAATATTATTTTCCAGAACATATCATATCAATGAATCCTTTTACGTCAGTCATTCAGCAGCAAAAAAAGGTTGTTTATCCAAATGAAGGGTCATGCCGGGTCAATTGTATGCAAACTGGCTTGCTAACTGCACTGTATACAATGCCTGCTAAGCATCATGGAAGCGCTGAGATTCTCCCATTCCTTCAAGTAATGCAACCTTCGTCCCTTAAAAAAATACATATATCATGATATAACAAAAAAGTATGTCGCTACTTAGCTATAGAGCTATATAAACGTATCTATTCTGGACATACATTTAATCAGAGAAATTTTACACAATCGAAAATATCTGAGAGATCAAAAATGCAAAACCCTTTAATGATCAATCAGAAATCTACATTTCAATCATACTTACAGGTGAAATGTTCATCCACAGCCTTTGAACTGGCGATTTGTGCAGTTAATAGCTGCACATGCAGGCATCTCAAGGCAAAATTTGTGTCCAATCCGAATTAATAAAAGAAGTTCACCACGAATGCAAAAGCTTGTCCGAGAAGTGTTTCTTGCGAGAAGGAATATGGCGGCCGTGTGTCATCGCCAATGAGCTATCCAGATATATAATACAGATCAGTGGTGCATATGCGAAAACTAGGTCACTTCTTTCACTCTTTTTAAAAAATTTCTATTAACAACAAACAAAAGTAGTACAAAAGTAGAATACAAAAACAGCATACAAAACTTTCACATCACCGAACCGAATTGCCCACTGTATCGTTAATATCGACATTGTGAACGTTCCACCCGCCTCTTCATATTGTGTGAGATGTGTTGCCATGGTTACACAGCATTACATACAGTACACATACATACATATGAATAGGTTTCTTTCCTATTTAGATCGATCCAGTGATCATTGGTGTGCGATAGCGCTAGATTTGGTAATCAATCATTTGAACATCACTCTGAATCAATCTAAATCTGAATGAATTTTTAAAGGCCCGGTCACACCGCCCGAACTTTGCTGTAGCGTCCCTGGAGCGGTGAAAAAAATCGCTCGTAACCGCGCACCACCGTTTAACAGAAGTTGGCCCCCGTTAGGGCAACGCCGTATATGATCCCTTTTTTGATCTGCACAAAATATTGCCAGCGGTGAGGAGCGGACAATTTTCCGCCACGGCAAAGTTCATCACCGCTCCAACAACGCCCAGTTAAAGTTCGGTGCCGCTAGACGGAAGTTCGTGGACGCTTGGGTCGCTACGCCAACGCAGAAATCTTGAACGCTGGACCACTGCTGCTTTGCCAGCTTTGCCCGGGCGGTGATTAAACGTTGCATAAACTTAGTTGGAGCGGCTGTAAGCGCTTTACGAGCGGACACGGGATTGCTGGAACGGTGTCAGGCGTTGAAGCAGCGATGAAGCAGCGATCCATTGCGGTGATGAACTTGGTTTGGCGTTGGTATGGAGGTGTCGGAGGCGGAGCATAGCGTAGCGTCTGCCTGACGGTAGGAGTGTGAATAATGAGTGTTGTGGATGTGTGCTGTCCTTGATGAGGTTGTGTGTTCTTCGTAGGACTCTAGATGTATAAATGTCTTGCAGTGAGGGGAGGGCTGCCCCAACAATGTTCTGTGAGGTCTTGATCACCCGCTGGAGTGCCTTCCTATCACGTGTTGTACAGTTACCGTACCAAACAGTGATGGAGGCGGAAAGGACACTTTCCATAGTGCATCTGTAGAAGCAACTCAGGATTGTGGTGGACATGCCAAATTTCCTCAGTCTTCTCAGGAAGTACAGTCTCCTTTGGGATTTCTTCAGAATTTGTTGGGTGTTGTGAGACCAGGTGAGGTCCTCGCTGATGTGTGTGCCAAGGAACTTCAAGGTTTTCACCCTCTCCACCTCAGTCTCATCAATAAACAGGGGTCTATGCGGCTCCTTTTCCCTTGTTCTTGGGTCAATGATCATCTCTTTAGTCTTATCTGTATTGAGAAGGAGATTGTTATCACGACACCAAGCTATGAGGTCCGCCACCTCTCTTCTGTATGATGTTTCAACACCACCAGTGATCAGTCCGATGACTGTAGTGTCATCCGCAAATTTAATGATGCTGGTGTTGTTCTGGGAGGCCACGCAATCATAGGTGAAGAGCGTGTAGAGGAGTGGACTCAGCACACACCCCTGTGGGGTCCCAGTGCTCACAATTCTTGAGCTGGATGTGCGGTTGTGGACTCTGACTGACTGGGGCCTGCCTGTGAGAAAGTTAAACACCCAGTTACAGAGGGAGGGAGACAGGCCAAGTGTGAGGAGCTTATCTGTGAGTTTGTGGGGGCAGACTGTGTTAAAAGCAGAGCTATAGTCTATAAATAGCATTCTGACATATGTGTCCTGGCCCTGTAGGTGAGAAAGGGCTGTGTGGATGGCAGTGTTGACTGCATCATCCGTGGACCGGTTCTGGCGATATGCAAACTGTAGAGGGTCCACAGTTGCCGCCGGGATGCTCTTTTTGATGTGGGTCATGACTATTCTTTCAAAGCACTTCATAACAATAGGAGTGAGTGCTATAGGGCGATAGTCATTCAAGCAGGTCACGTTGCTCTTCTTGGGTACGGGCACTATGGTGGTGGACTTAAAGCAGGTCGGTACAGATGCTTGTGCAAGCGACAGGTTAAATATGTCAGCAAGCACATCAGCTAGCTCTGATGAGCAAACCCGAAGTGCACGTCCTGAGATGTTGTCTGGCCCTGCTGCTTTTCGTGGGTTTGTTTTGTTTAGAACCCTGCGCACATCAGCTGATGTCACCATGAGAGGTGAGTCCTGTGTGCTCCCCAGGTTCAGCCACCCTCTCTGCTCATCAGGAGTTTGGGTGTCAAAGCGGGCATAGAACTCGTTCAGCTCATCTGGAAGTGTGGTTTGGCTGGACGTGGCTACGCTACTCTGCTGTCGATAGTCTGTGATGTGCTGGAGCCCCGCCCACATGCGCCGAGGGTCTGAGGTGGAATAGTAGCCCTCCAGTCTGTACTGTCTTTTGGCCTCTCGTATGGACCTCCTCAGGTCATATCTGGCCTTTTTGTAGTCATCAGCGGTGCCGATGACAAATGCAGTCGAACGAGCACGGAGCTTAGCCCTTAAATCACAGTTCATCCACTGTTTTTGGTTAGGGTATTTTCTGTAATACTTGGTGGTGGTAACAGTCTCTATGCATGTGCTAATGTAGCCAGTAACAGCAGAAGCATATTCATCCAAATCAACAGTACAATCTTCCCTCCCTGCTGCAGTTTTAAACACATCCCAGTTTGTGCAGCCAAAGCAGTCCTGAAGTACTTGATCAGTTTCTTCATTCCACACTTTAACTGCTATACTTACAGGGGGAGCTTTTTTAGAAGTTGTCTGTATGTTGGATAAAGGAATATAGAGATGTGGTCGGCCTTTCCAAAGTGGGGTCTTGGAACAGCCTTCAAAGCACCTTTCATGTTGCTGTAGACTTGGTCCAGGATGTTATTTTCCCTTGTGGGAAAGCTCACATGCTGGTAATATTTGGGGAGGACAGTCCTGAGGTTACAGTGGTTGAAATCGCCAGATATAATGAATACAGCGTCTGGGTGTTTGGTCTCGTGTTTATCAATGATGTCATGCAGGAGGCCTAGTGCATTAGCAGTGTTAGCTCGTGGTGGGATGTAAACAGCAGTTAAATACACAGCGCTAAACTCACGAGGCAAATAAAAAGGTCTGCATTTCACCATCAGCAGCTCAATGTCCTGCGAGCAGTGCTTTTCCATCGTCTGTACGTCTGTGCACCACCGTTTGTTTACGTAAACACAGACGCCGCCACCTCTGTGTTTACCAGACGCTAAAGTCCGATCTCCCCGGTAAGCAGCAAATGATTCCAACTGGATCGCCGAGTCCGGTATATCCTCCGTCAGCCAGGTTTCTGTGAAGGTGAGGACACAGCATTCCCTGATCTCACGTTGAGCTGTAATCCTTGCTCTTAGTTCGTCCATCTTGTTTTCAAGAGAGCGGACGTTGTCTAGCAGCAGGCTTGGTAGCGGTGGCCTCGTCGCTCTAGCTTTTAGCCTAGCATGCAGGCCGGCTCGCTTGCCTCGTTTACGCCTCGGATGCTTTGCTCGCCGGGTATTCAGCTCACCGGACCCGCAGGCTGCTGCGTTCTCCCGGCGCAGAAGAAAGGCAAAGTCTGAGAGGCTAAATGAAAGTTCATGGTGAACCCTGCCGATGTTCAAAAGTGTCTCCCTGTTGTAATGTACTGCGTGAGTGTGTTGAATGTCCCAAATGAACAATAAAATAGCAAAAAATAGAAAAACACGGGAGAGTGTCACAGAGACGTCTGCCACGGAGGGCGCCATCTTTGATCTTTTGGCAAGTATTGGCATACTTTTCACATTTAACACATTAAATAAAATAGTGGAAAAATTGTTGTATGCAATTGTTAATTCTGATTGTTGTCCAGATGGATTGTTGAAAATATTAAGTAATTGTAAATTAAAAATAATATTAAAGAAAATTATAAACTATAAGTTCTGCTTAATTAAAATTGTATGTAATTAATAATTAAAATGAATAATTTTAAGTCAAAAAAATTGGACATATGCATTAAAAAATCTAAAAATTTAATTAAGTAGCAAGTTTAACATTTTTTAATTATACACCAATCATTTTTTTTAATTAAGTTGAGCATTCGGGTTTACAGTGTACCTGGATACTCTGGCAAACTGAAAGACCTCTGCCTGACCTGGGTCGGCGGTCTGTCAGGGCCTGAGGGTGCAGGGTTTTTTCCCCTCATCTCTCTGTTTCTGTAACTCTGCGTTTTGGATGAGTTTTCATATGTTTGTATAAGGTTGTGGCATTGCTACCATTTCTGACAGCCTTCTTACAAATTACATTTACAACTTGCTGTGGTCTCGTGGGGGGTGCAAGGAGAGCCTTCTCAGAGACACACAGCCAGGTCCGCTGCAGTCGGACAGGAAACCAATTGAAGCCTAAGTAGCGATCTTTTTCCACTGGTATCGATCAATATTGATACTGAAGCATCGGCATCACGTCGGGTGTCACCAAGTTGAAGCGTCAATTGATCTCGTGTTGATGATGAAGAAGGTCAGAAAACAGTTGGAGCAGTAAAACAGTTTATTCTGAGCCCAGGGTGTTTTACAAGGATCAATGACAACAAGCATGACAGATCTTTGCAAAATTGGCACACTGATTTCTCATCTGACTCCTTTTTATATGCTTCAGCAAAGATACCGTTAGGGTGGAGCAAACAGTGGAAGAGTACTAAGACAGACAACTCCAACATTCACATGTCATCTAGATCAACACATTTGGGAGTTCAGCTGGAGGGCGATCGGACAGGTCTGTTTGTAACAGTCTGGACATTCTGTGGCTAGCTGCTCTTCACCGCTTGCAAGTTTTGCAGCTCAAAACAACGCACAGTCAAAGTTTGGTGCCGTTAAACGCAAGTTCGTGGACGCTTGGGTCCGCTAGGCCAGAATTTGGCTATAAATACGGGGAGAAATGGACCAGGAGCCCATTTGGGAATAGCCGTCTGTGGGTCAGACAGTGCATACTGATAATGAGTAGCATTGCTATGACTTTAGCGCCCTCTGCTGTACAGTTGCTGAAAATGCTTGTGTTCAGCCAATTTCTTTATAACTTATCTGTCTTTATTTTCACACAGTGAAACGATCTCTATATACGCTGAAGCTAACCTAAGCTTCCATTAAAACATTGCAGATGATGTAAAATAGAATACAACGTTGGAGTTTATTCAAATTCACACTGAAGCAATGCAGCATAATGTGTTATATGTACAATACATGGATTTTTTTTTCCCCCGCCGTGAGCCTGAAAATGGGGGTGCGGTTAATACACGGGTGCGGTTTATACACCGTGATTTACGGTAATAATAACTCGTTACCCAGAAACCTCATACAGTATTTTTCAATCAGAGAGGAGAAATATGATCTTAGAGGAAAATTAAACTTAAAACATTTATACGTGAGAACTATGCTGAAAACCCACAGCATTTCCGTGTGTGAAATAAAATTATGGAACGGATGTACAGAGATGAGTAAATTAAAAAAACAATACATGCAGTTGGTGTTTGCTAAATACAAGGTAGAAGAGTCTTGATCATCACAATGATTGTTCTGTCAGGTTTGTAATTTTTTTAGGGTTTTTTTCAGTTTTTTTTAGGAAAAAATGTTTTGTTTCTTTATTCATATTTATATTCTGATTATTATATAAAACATGACATGGAAAGCAGGAAGTGAATAACATGTACTGTACTAGATGTGGAATAGATGGGGGTAGGATTAAATAAGCTTTGCTTCTTCCTACTCCTTTTGGACATGTGGAACTGTGAAAGAATGATTCATGAGATGTATTCCATTGCAACCTTCATGTTCAAATAAATTAAACCAAAGCCATGATCGATAATTGGATCGATCCGCCCACCACTACCAGCGATGCCTCAAACAGTACTCAAAAAGTTTTGAGTACATACTGTGTGTGTGAGAGGCTGCACGGTGGTCTAGTGGTTAGTACGTTGGCCACACAGTCATAGCCTGGAGATCGGGAAGACCTGGGTTCGATTCCGTGCGATTGGCTGGCAACCAGTCCAGGGTGTACCCCGCCTCTTGCCCAAAGTCAGTTGAGATAGGCCCTGCGACCCTAATGAGGGGAAAGCGGTATAAAAATGGACATACTGTATTGAATAATAAGAAAGTAGACCAAATCCATTTTTTTAATGTATGAAATAAACTCTTTGAAGGAGTTACTGGAAAATGACAGATAATGTAAAGTACAACGATGCACAGCAACTTTCTGTATAAATAATTTAGAAAAACACGCAAACTACAGATATGACATACAAACAAGTAAGTTAAAGTTATAGTTAACGTGTAATTGAAGTGTGTACTGAAGTGTGTACTGAAGAAGAAATGAAATGAAAAAAATCAACTAAATAAATGAAAATAATTAATTGAAAAAAAATTTAATATTAAAAACTTATGTGGCGCCACACGGTGGCCTAGTGGTTAGCATGTTGGCCACACAGTCAGGAGGTCTGGAAGATCTAGTTTGGAATTCTGTTTGGGCATCTCTGTATGGAGTTTGCATGTTCTCCCCGTGCGTGAATAATGAATTAAAATGATCTAGCCTGTTAAAATGTTCGGGCCCTGGACTTTTTCCCCAAATAGGCCCACCGATCAGCTGGGGGCCGCCAGGGGGAGGTTTTTTTTGGGGGGGGGGCAGGGGGGGTCTATATGGTTTTGAAATAGGTTCCAGGCCAACACATGAATGAACTGCGGCGCATAAAGAAATTAATTTGCGGTCATTTAACGTGTCTCCTTATTTTTAATGTAGCCAATGTCACATTCTGTGTTATCGCTTTGCTGCTGCCTATCTGTTTTCTGTTGCAGTGCATACCATACCCCAAATTACTCATGTGAATCACCTGTGACCAATTACCTGGGCCTTTATCAGCTGCTGCCAGACCACAACCAGTTGCCAGTTATTCCTTTGCCAATCCTGCTTCCTGCACCTTCCTTCCCTGGCTCCCAACTGGTCCTTATTACTCTTTGCCTTGCTACTGTTGTGATTCCTAGTTACGTGTTTTTTCCTACTCTGTATGCCATTTTTGCTACAGCTTCCTTAGTTACCGCGTGTGTCTTTTCTTCCTGCCTTGCAGTGTTTTTTGTTATACTTTTTGGCCTAGCCCTGAGCTTCTTAGTTGTGTGTTTTTGTACTTGTGTTGTATTTTTGTATATTTATTACCTGCGGTAATAAACGTACATTTTTTCACCCAGCGCTTGTTCCTTCTGCATTTTGGGTTCCAACACTTGGCTTACAGCCTTTCGTGACAGAATAACTGGCCAATATGGAACCCGCAGATCTGGAACACCTGCGCTCCGCCCTGAATCATCAAGGACAGCTGGTGGGGAGCCACGACAAATCTTTACGCGAGATGAAGGACGCTATTACCGCGCTAGCCTCCAGTGTTGGTTCAATTGACCAACGCTTAGAGCAAGTTCCACGAGGAGGACAAACCAGCCGGAGTTCCAGTTTCTACACACGCCAGAACCTACTCTACTCCACGGCGTACTGACGTTCCACCCAGCTATGCTGGCTCCGACGCCGGAGAGGTGCCTATGCAACTAGGAGGACGCCGACTCTCCGCCGCGGAAAGGGCTCGCCGGCGCCGCCTTCACCTCTGCCTCTACTGTGGGGAACCAGATCATCACATCGCTAGATGTCCATTACGTCCTCCTCGTCGCCCCACGCCCTGTTCGGACGGTGACCACAAGGAGCAGCACGCTGACACCCCGTCTCATACCATGGAGAAGAAGGGCAACCCGAGCTCAGACTGTGAGTATGTGGACACTCCTATGGATGATTGCTACGCTAAGCAGAGACTCCAAATTAATGGAATTATATCTGGGGGGGGGAACTAAGCGTTCCATTACTGCTCTAGTAGACTCTGGCGCGGACGAAAGCTTTATTGACACTGACCTGGCTAAGAAATTAGGTCTAAGATTCGTCAGACTGCCAGCTCCTAAGGAGGTTCATTCCCTTGATGGGAACCAACTCGCTGTCGTCACTCACCAAACTGAAGCAGTTGCGTTACAATTATCTGGTAACCACCATTAGGAAGTCCGATTTTTTATTATTCCCTCACAAGACGCCCCAGTCGTCCTCGGCCTCACTTGGCTTAAACGTCACAACCCCACTATTGACTGGGTCAACAGCCGCATATCTAATTGGAGTTCATCATGTCATAACGTCTGTTTGCGCTCCGCCATGAGCAGTGATTCCATTTGTCAAGTCCCTTGAAAAGATTGACCTCGGGAATGTGCCTAGCTGTTATCATGATCTTAGTGAGGTTTTTAGCAAGGACCAGGCTCAGTCCCTGCCCCCGCACCGCCCCTACGATTGCTCGATCTATCTAGTACCCAACGCTGCGCTCCCTAATTCCCGGCTTTATAATATTTCCGGGCCGGAGTTCTCTGCACTCCAAGAATACATTTCTTCATCATTAGCAGCAGGACTTATTAGACCTTCCTCGTCTCCACTAGGAGCCGTTTTTTTCTTTGTCGAGAAAAAGGATAAATCGCTCCGTCCTTGTATCGACTACCGCGGTCTCAACGAGATTACCATCCGTAACAGCTACCCATTGCCACTCATGGACTCAGTGTTTGCCTCTTTACATAACGCTAAATTTTTTACCAAATTAGATCTTAGGAGCGCATATCATCTAGTTCGTATTAAGGATGGGGATGAGTGGAAAACTGCTTTCAATACTCCCATGGGACACTTCGAGTACTTGGTCATGCCATTTGGGTTAACTAACGCACCTGCCGTATTCCAGAATTTAATTAATGATGTGCTTAGCGACCTTATAAATAAGCATTGTTTCGTTTACCTTGATGACATTTAAATTTTTTCTCACAACCTACAGGAACATATTCAGCAAGTCCGCCAGATACTCCAACGCCTTCTGGAGAATAGACTTTACATCAAGGCGGAGAAATGCGACTTTCATACCAGTTCTGTTTCATTCTTAGGATACATTGTGGAGTGTGGCAAACTTAGGGCCAACTTCGCCAAGATTCAGGCGGTGGTCGAGTGGCCAACTCCCACAGCAAGAAAGCCTTTACAGAGGTTCCTGGGCTTCGCTAATTTTTACAGAAGGTTTATTCGGAACTTTAGTTCCATAGTGGAACCTCTGACGAGGCTAACATCCATTAATCAAAGATTTATTTGGTCCCCTGAGGCTGAAAGAGCCTTTACTAAGCTTAAGCAATTGTTCACCTCTGCTCCCGTTCTTTCTCACCCCGACCCGTCTGCTCAATTTTTTGTCGAGGTTGACGCCTCAGATACAGGAGTGGGAGCGGTCCTTTCCCAGAAGTCCCCGGTCGACCAGAAGCTCCACCCATGTGCATTCTTCTCACGTCGCCTCACCAAAGCAGAGGGGAACTATGATGTGGGGAACAGAGAGCTGCTGGCTATTGTTCTTGCGCTGAGGGAGTGGAGACATTGGCTGGAGGGCGCAACCACACCTTTCATCGTACTCACCGACCATAAGAACTTAGCCTACATAAGAGCCGCCCACAGAATCAACTCTCGCCAAGCCCGCTGGGCACTGTTTCTAACAAGATTTAATTTCACCATCACCTACAGGCCGGGGTCCCGCAACGTGAAGCCTGACGCACTTTCCAGGGTCTACGGCCCGGCGGAGGTTGACACGACTCCGGACACCATTGTGCCTGTGGCCCGGGTACTTGGAGCTCTCCAGTGGGAGGTGGAGAGGAAGGTCTCGGAAGCCAACACTGGGACCACGCCCCCTGACGGGTGCCCGGAGGACAAGTTGTTTGTGCCGGATTCCCTTAGGTCCGAGGTCCTGCAGTGGGGGCACGACTCGAAGGTGGCATGTCACCCAGGGGTTGGCCGCACCAAGTTTATTCTAGGACAGAGATTCTGGTGGCCATCCCTGACTTCCGACGTCAACGCTTTTGTCGCTGCCTGCTCAGTCTGCGCCCGTAGCAAGTCGTCTCATAAACCTCCAGCGGGACTTCTGCAACCACTTCCTGTTCCCTCCCGTCCATGGTCCCACATCGCACTCGATTTCATCACGGGGTTGCCGACTTCTCGAGGACATACGGTGATACTTAATGTGGTTGACAGATTTTCCAAAATGGCACACTTCATTGCTCTCTCCAGGCTGCCTTCTTCCATGGAAACGGCTCGGTTGCTGGTCAAGCACGTCTTTCGCCTTCACGGCATCCCTCCCGACCTTGTATCTGACCGGGGGCCCCAATTTGCGTCCAAGGTCTGGAGATCTTTCTGACCAAGACCAACGGCCAGACTGTGCGGGCCAATCAGGACCTGGAGGCCGCCTTGAGATGTGTGTGCCATCGCCACCCTTCCGCATGGTCCTCCCACCGCCCCTGCGTCGAGTACGCCCATAACTCACTGATCTGCTCAGCTACTGGCATGTCCCCCTTCAAGGCCGTTTTTGGATACCAGCCGCCATTGTTTCCAGCCCAGGAAAGAGAAGCAGCAATACCGTCGGTACATCAATACATCCGCCGGGCCCAACGGATTTGGCGAGAGACGAGGGCTGCACTCTCACGCACTGCAGCCCGCAACCGCAGACTAGCAGACCGACACAGGACCCCGGCCCCGAACTATCAACCAGGCCAGGAGGTCTGGTTGTCTTCCAAGGACTTACCTTTGACTAACACCAACAGAAAGATGGCACCCAGATTCGTAGGACCATACACCATCCAGACTGTCATCAGCCCTTCCGCTGTCAAGCTCAAGCTCCCCTCTGCCCTCAAGATTCATCCTGTTTTTCATGTTTCTCGCCTCAAACCAGTGTCCACCAGTCCACTGTGTCCTCCTGCTGTGTCTCCGCCATCTCCGCGGATGATCAATGGCCTACCAGCTTACACAATGAAGGCCATTCTTGACTCGAGAAAGAGGGGTAGGGGGGTGCAATACCTGGTCGACTGGGAGGGATACGGACCTGAGGAGCGATCGTGGGTCTCCCGCTCCTGTATCCTTGACCCAACACTCTTAAGCGACTTCCACTCTCTCCATCCAGACAAACCAGGTACGCCGCCAAGGGGCGACTTGTGTGGGGGGGGGGTACTGTCACATTCTGTGTTATTTGCTGCCGCCTATCTGTTTTCTGTTGCAGTGCATACCATACCCCAAATTACTCATGTGAATCACTTGTGACCAATTACCTGGGCCTTATTACTCTTTGCCTTGCTACTGTTGTGATTCCTAGTTACGTGTTTTTTCCTACTCTGTATGCCGTTTTTGCTACAGCTTCCTTAGTTACCGCATGTGTCTTTTCTTCCTGCCTTGCAGTGTTTTTTGTTATACTTTTTGGCCTAGCCCTGAGCTTCTTAGTTGTGTGTTTTTGTACTTGTGTTGTATTTTTGTATATTTATTACCTGCAGTAATAAACGTACATTTTTTCACCCAGCGCTTGTTCCTTCTGCATTTTGGGTTCCAACACTTGGCTTACAGCCTTTCGTGACAGCCAATTTGTCAAATTCACTGCGTGTTTTTTTTTATGGCAATAAGCCATTATTTATCATCATCACAACGCAAATAAGTAGAAGCTGATTATCAGAGTAGTCAACTGAGTAGCCTACATAACGTCACTTACCAGTACCTCCTCTTCTCCCCCCCGACCCCCGGCAAGTAGCCATGCCTATCGTGCGGTGAAGATCCTGTCTCTCCCTCCACATGATCTGCAACAGTCCAGACTTTTAGTCGTGTGGTCAGCGCCGTCGCCTCCCATTACAAAGGTACTGTGTTCGAGCCCCGGTGCGGGCAGGTGAGAAACAGGGCGAGTTACACTCGCCGTGGTTAAAAAGCTCTAAGCTTCATTCTCCAATAACTTTGTTTTTTTCTTTTTTAATTTCTGCCATCCACGTCCACGTTTTCTCCTCGCCATTTCCAAAACACTCGTGTCTTCTTTGTTGGCTTTTTGACAGAATGTAGGCCTATGTTTGATTGACAAATGATCGTTACAGCGCCATCTGCTGGTAGGCCTAGGTGTTAGACTGTTAGACAGGGCTGGTTGACCAAAAAAAAAAAAAAAGACCAATTATCGGCCGTAGACTGGACGGCCGTTCTGGAATTTTCCAGAACTCACAGATGACCAGTCCGTGCCTGGGCTCCACCATACTCCAGCGACCCTAGTAAGGACAAGCGGCATAGAAAATGGATGGATGGACTCGTGTTTCCGTGACCATAATCTTCTGGTATCTTTATTGCTGACTAAAAACAGTCCAGCCTCGAAAAATGGTTTAGTGTTATTGAAAGATGTATCAATGATACATATTTATGTCATTGCCATTGTCATATCATTCATATAATCATGCTGATATCATCATACAATGCTATTATAATTTTTAGATTGTGACTAAGATGATCCTACCATAAAACCATTAAGTATGTATTAACAGTACTAGCTGGCGATCGTTAGCCTTCTTTAAATTCGTCATATTATCCCATATGTTATTCATTTTAACCCCCGGTTCAACCATTTGTATAAGTTAGGAGTGTTTTATGTTCTGAGTGCACGCTGGGACTTTGCATGAAATTAGCATTAAGATAGCAAAGTTAACACATTAGCATTAGCGAAGTTAACAGTGCTAGCTAGCAAACGCCATATTCTTTCATTTCAACACCCTTGTTACGGACAGTCAGGTGGAGATCCCAATATGCAGAGCCAGATACAATCCAGGTCAAAAATACTATTTCATTTAGTTGAGCAGGAACCAAGTAACAAAGGAATTACAAAAATTCCAGATTCCAAACTGAGGTAGAACGGTGCAACTAAGGTAGTAAAACAAAAAGGCACCGTGGAAAAAGCCAAAAAACTCACTGATGAGCAGACGGCGTCACGGAGCCAATGAGCACGTGGAACAGACGTATAAATAACACAGCAGTCTTAAGGCCAAGAGCACAGGAGTAACCAAACTGGTGTTTCGCGGGCAGCAAGCAAACCAGTAGTACAATCCCACGTCCTCCTCCTGCAACCCTAACACCCCTGGTCGAACAGCTGTGGATCTAAACAATGTTTTATGTGCTTATAGCACACATTTTATCTGTAATAAAGGTCAACGATCGCAAAACGATGACAAATATGTCACTGTACCTAATGTGTTGTCCTATGGGTTGTTCTTTAACACTCAACCATATAATGGATTTTCCTGTGGTTTTTTGGTCATTTCTTTCATTCATTGCTTTGCTACGGTTATATAAAACGGTGCACTCCATGATTTTTTAAAATACTGTATATATCATATCCATGGTGCAAGTGGATAAATTATAAGTGTAGCCCGTTTGCCAGCGCCTGCATGGGATCAAAGCTTATACCTTGGGAATCGAAGGCGAGAAAACTAACAGTGAACCATTTATCCTGACGGCTACACAAGTGCTCAGCTGAGCTTTATAAATGTGGTTGTTGCACGTGCAAAAAGCACTGCACAAAAGAAGGAAGCAAAACCCGCTAGTGTGATGTGGCAGGGGCGGGGTGGTGCAGCTGGTAGGGGAAGAGGAAGAGGTAACATGTCGCAGGGCTTCAGTGGCTGTTTCGTGTGCGGCGCCATGGATCACTGGGCTCGCAGCTGCCCACAACGCCGCTACATGCAAGGTCCACAGCAGCAGCAAGGGTGGGGCCCGCCACCACAACAGGGCCCTAACGGGAGGCCCCAAGAGCAGGGAAACAGCAGACCCCATGCTCTTGTTCACAGTGGACAATAAGACAATCAAAGGACTTGTAGATACGGGGGCGACACATTCTGTCATCAATGTTCCACTGTCACCGCACCGCACCATGCTGCGTACCTCTGGTTGGCTTCTCGGGGAAACGACGTCTGCTGCCATTCACTGTTGACCTACCAACCGATTTTGCTGGGACACATTTTACACACGCTTACATCCATGCCACGGATGCGCCTGTGTGTTTGATCGGAAGAGACATTCTCAGTGCTGCAAACGCCACCATCATGTGTACTGACAAGGGACTCACACTCACGTTACCAAATGGTGTAACGTTGGACTGCAACGGCAGCCCTCGAGGTGGCCAATATCTGTTGAAAGAACTACCAGCTACAACAACTGCTGACATCTACTGGTGTGTCCTCCAGCCGACATCCGCTCCGGACAGTGTGCTGACAGCTTATGAGATGTGGAAGCCTTGGATCCTTTCCCAGGCTGTCTACCTGCTGTAGGAAAATCCTTGATCCTTGTGGGTGTCGAAGTCGGAGGGAAAAACGTTACATGAGACTATGTTCAAGTGAGTAAATTTATTCCTGACAAACAAACCTAATACAACGGAGCTCCGGGCCTAGCGTCTTTCCCTATAGGCCTACAAAGATGTTGGTCTTAATACAGGGTCGGACAGAAAGAGCACAGCTAGCTATCCCTGCCCGGCCTTTATACATTTGTAGATGCAAATGGATGTTGATCCTCAGCCAATGGGAGGAGACAGCGCCCGTCACTGCAGGAGTTGGAGAGCCTATCAGATGCCGCTGAAGGGGTGGTGTTGCAGTCCCTGAGAACCAATCAGCAAAGTGGGGTGGCACCCGCCGATGGGAGAAGTGGGCCTTTGTTCGTTGTACAGGTCAACCAGCGGCCAAAGGTAGGGGGTTGCTGTGGTTCAAGTAATCCCTCCTTAAGCTGCTTATCAGTTGTAAGGAATGTGTAAATGAGGTAGTGAGCACAGACCATAAGAAAACTATGTGCTTTGTGTGACTATCTGTACAAAATGGACACAAGCGGCCCAGCAGATCAACATGCATATAATAAGAATACAAATGAGATAAAAAACCCTTCACTGCCTACTGTCACATCACCACATTGCACATTGTTTTATGACACAGAACAAGATTTGATATATCGTGAAGAGTTTGAGGAAATCAAAAACACTGTTTGGGTGCTAAACTCTTCTTGTATCTTTGCAGGACCTGAGGAGGTGGCGTCTTCCGTCTACTTTGTAGAAGCGTTGGAACAGGCTTGGTTCTGTGGAGGTCCAGCGTCAGTACCTCACATCTCTTTGGCCGTGGCACCTGGTCACGAACAGAGGGCCTTAGGTCCCATGGTCAAACGGTTGTTAGCCGCAACTGACTGGACACCGTCCCCTGATCTCCCACAAGTGCACTTTTCTCCGTCTGAGTCAGCGTATCGCATATTTGGCCAGTTCAAAGACCCCTCGTTGGTCCAACATCAGCTGATTGACCCACACATGCGCAAAGAGCTCACTGATCATGATTTGTCGGCACCCATGCTTGACAGCATCCCTGAGGGGGTGTGGTCAACGGGTCCCTTTGACGTGGGCTTCTGTTCATCTGTCACTCCTATTACACTTGAGGTGCAAGAGAATCCCATTGTGTTCCAACCTCAATATAGGTGGCCTCCTGAGGCAGACGAGGGAATGGCACAGGCCTTGGCGGGTCTGTGGGATGCAGGGGTGTTGGAACACTCGGACCCGGAGTGGTCCACACCCCTCCGCCCTGTTTTGAAAGCCGACGGCAAAACCTACCGTATGGCACATGACTTACGTGCTGTTAACGATGTCACTCTGACGCCGGTGCTTCCGGTACCTGACCCTCACAGGATCCTGTCCTCCCTGTCTCCCTCATTCCAGTGGTTCTCAGTGATTGACCTGGCAAATGCATTTTTCTGTCTCCCGCTCCATCCAGACTCACGAAAGTATTTTGCTTTTACATATCATGGCCAGCGTTATCAATACACGCGCATGCCACAGGGCTTTAAAAACAGCCCTGGTTTGTTCAACCACCACCTGCGTCAGGCCTTGTCTGGCCTACAGCTCCCGGAGGGGTGCCTGTTGGTCCAGTACGTGGATGATGTTCTACTTGCCTGTGATTCAGCTGACGTCTGCCTATTGGCTACTCAAACCCTGTTGACGGAGTTGCATAAACTCGGGTTTAAGGTGTCGCGCAAGAAACTGCAGTGTTGTCGTCGTACTGTCACTTTCTTGGGCCGCGTTCTCTCCGCGTCCGGTTACGCCATGTCCACAGCCCATAGGACGGCCATCTTGAGGCATCCGAAGCCCTCCACAGTGGGGGAGATGCTTTCGTTTCTGGGGCTGTGTGGCTACAGCAGACACTAAATTCCGTGTTACGCCGAGCGCACCGCTCCGTTACGTGCTCTCGTCCGTGCGAAGGGTTCGCGCCATTCTAACGCGCTTCTGGATTGGGACATGGAATCCTCGCAGGCTTTTATGTCCCTGGTCCAGTCCTTAGCGACGGCCTCCGCCCTGGCTGTTCCAGATCCTACCAGCCAGTTTCATCTGGACGTGTCTGTCACGGACACAGTCGCGAATGGTGTCCTCTTCCAGCGTGCCAATGGGCACCGTAGGGTCCTGATGTACGCCAGTGTCCCTCTTGACCCCATTGAGCGTCGGCAACCGTTGTGTACTCGCTACGCGGCGGGGATCGCTGCTCTGGTCCTCAAGACGGCTCACCTGGTTCGAGATCAGCCTTTGGTCATTTTGTCACCTCATTCTGTTGTGTCTTTCGTCGCGTCTGCCTCGTTTACAATGACAGCCCTCCGCCAGTCCCGTCTGTTGCGCACCCTGCAGGCCCCAAACATTCAGTTCATACATTCTGGCGTTAATATGGCCGATTCGATCTCGGCTTCCGGCACTCCTCATGAGTGCGCCCTGCAGGTTTCATTTGATTCCAAAGTGCGCCCAGACTTACAAACCAAACCGTTGAGTGACGGACTGGTACTTTTTACGGACGGCTGTTGTTTCCGGTCGCCCTCTGGTGACCTCCATGCAGCTTCCGCAGTTGTCCAGTTTGACCCTGTGGCTAACACCTTCCACACTGTGTGTACTGACACTGCGTTTTCTTCTCCTTCTGCTCAGGCTGCTGAACTGCGTGCTCTGGTGTTGGCTCTTCGTCATGCGTCAGGAGTGGCGGCCACTGTCTTTTCTGACTCTGCTTATGCTGTTAGCGCAGCATGTTGTGATCTTCCGGAGTGACGCCGTTGTGGCTACATGACGGCTCGCGGTCAACCGATCGCACACCGTGAGATTGTGGAACAGCTAGCGGAACCTTGCTTCTCCCCTCTCGCGTGGCAATCGTTAAGACTGCTGGCCACTCCAAAGCTGAAACCCTCCAGGCACGTGGAAACGTGGCTGCTGACTTGGCCGCCAAGGCGGCAGCTGGTTACCTGTCATGCAAAAAATAAGGGTGTTCAACACAATTCTTACAACTTGGGGCAGGTGGCGCCGTCGGGATGGCCATGGGCATGGTATCTAAGGCAGGGACACAACACCAATGGGAAATGCACACACGGGTGGGATCAAGTGGTGGCGTTTATCGAATCAGACCGAGGAAGCCTTCAGAGCGGTGAGTGACCAGTTACGAGCCACGTCTCTCATGGCCTTCCAGAATCGTATCGCCCTAGACATGTTATTGGCTGAAAAAGATGGAGTTTGTGCAATGATTGGCACTGAATGTTGCACACTTATTCCCAATCATACTGCACCCGGTGGCCGACTGACCCATGCCATCGATGGTCTCGCACTTAACGTGCGAATGAAATCGCATGTGGGAGTGGACACCAGCCCTTGGGACCGCTTGACAAGCTTCTTTGGTAAATGGCAAAAATTGGCTTCTGGTATTATTATTGCGGTTATGGTTTCCTTCATTCTCTTTGCCTTGTTTGCGTGTTGTTGTATACCTTGTTTCAAGTGCCTTTTCCAGCGTGCCACAATAGGCCTTTTTGGCGATGGTCGAGGTCAGTACCAACTGATCCGGCTTCCGCCACTTCCTGAGGGGGACACGCGAGCTGTGCTTCCTGATCCTGAAAAATAAAGTACTATCTCCTACTGTGTGTTTCTTTGGCCTCTTTTGAGGGCATGAGGGGGAATGAAGGGTTTTATATCTCATTTGTGTTCTTATTATATGCATATTAATCTGCTAAGCCGCTCGCACCCATTTTATACAGGCAGTCACACAAAACACATCGTGCTTGCATGGCCCGCGCTCATTATCTCATCCACACATACCTCACAACTGATAAGCAGCTCAAGGAGGGAGTACTCAAACCACAGCAACATCCTGCTTACAGCAGCTTGTTGACCTTCACAACGAACAAAGGCCCGCTTCTCACATCGGCTGGTGCCGCCCCACTTTGCTGATTGGTCCTCAGGGACTACAACACCACACCTCCAGAGACATCTAATTGGTCCTCGGGGACTACAACACCACACCTTCAGCGGCATCTGATTGGCTCTCCAACATCTACAGTGACGGGCGCTGTCTTTACCATTGGCTGAGGATCAACCTACATTTGCATCTAAAAATGTACAAGGACCGGGCAGGGATAGTTAGCTGTGCTCTTCCTCTCTGACTCTGTATTAAGACCAACCTCTGTGTAGGCCTATAGGGAAAGACGCTAGGCCCGGAGCTCCGATTGTATTAGGTTTGTTTGTCAAGAATAAATATTTACTTTTGATTATATGGTAGTAATCTAGTCTCCTTTCCTCCAATTCGACACCCACGGGAATTGTTGGCCTGAAGTCACAGGAGGCCTCAATCCCAACACTTGGCAAACGCCCTTTGTCTAAGAAGATGATTCCCAAAATGGTGGACGGCAGGTACAAAAATGTAAATTTTACGAATTTAAAGTTCGATTTTAAAAAAAACAACATAGAACATAATTATAAACAATATTGAACATATTTAAGCAGAGTTGAAAACTCATGTCAGTGACCCTATAAAATTCACTAAAAAGATGAAATAAAATATTTCACTTTGTATGAAAGATGACCACCTTCATTGAATTAGGTACACAACGCAATGCAGTTTATCACATCAATCAAAACTGTCACCTTTGAACATGACCAAACTTTTGAATTCACCTGAACTTTAGACAAGTCTGTTCAATTCTTCTTACCTCCTCCTGACCTGGTGCTGCTGGGCGTCCAGCGGGACAAAAAGTCCACCTTGGAGTATGGAAGTCCGGCGGCCGGAGATTCGAGACTCGTCCTATCCGACACTTGAGCGACAGTTTATGGAGACGGGTTACGGGGATTGTACAGATGTTACACACATGAAGATGACACTTCAAGGTGTTCCATGTATGTTATGTCGCGCTGAAACATCAAAGGAGAAATAAACGGTCAGCACCGGTGTCTGGACTGAGTGGCACTTTGATTGCATCATATGTGCTCTCCTACTACCGTAGTTCCTGTGTAGACATCTTGACATTCATATATTGGTACATCAGTTATAAAACTACATCGTCCATACACTTTTAAATTATAGCACATTTGAAAGTACATTTGACAATCAAAACACCTTTTAACAATAGCTATCACTGAAATGCTCATCCGTGCCGTTAGCCAACATTAGCCAAACTAAGTACAGTCAAACCTGTCTTAGCGGCCACCTTTATAGAAGGACCACCTGCCTATAGCAGCCACTGAAAAATCCCCCCCAGCAAATTTACATGTTATGGACCCTGTGTATAGCAGTCACCTGTCCAACGCAGCCAGCAGCCACCCATTTTGTCTCCCTTGGTCAATATCTGCACCAAATAGCAGCCAAATTACCAACTCAAGTAGAAGCTTCATGCACGAAAAAGTTTTGTTTTTCAATCAATGAAGGCCTCGTGTGTAGACTTTAATTACTGAGTCCTAGCTCAGTCACAATCATTCACAAGATCCACACAAACTGTCAGTTGTTCCACATAAAAAAGCCGTATTCTTTTGAGCTTCCTGTTTTCTGGTCAAACATGTAACTTTAAGAGCATTTGCACCAAAACATTACCGCAAAGTAGGCTGGGAACAGAACGTGCTCCCAGCGACGCTACAATAAAAAAAAAAACATATGCTAGCATGCATGCAGCAGCGGGAGCAAAACTGAATTCGGTTATACTTAACTGAAGTATTTTATCAGTTATCCGTTATTATTAGGCCTCTAGCTTCCTTTTAGTAAGTAAAAACCTTGGCTATGATTGCACTACATTGTCATGTAGATGTCACGCTCTACGGTGACATATCATTTGCTTTCATTAAGTTTATTTCTAGATTCAGTTACTGCCGTGCTTTCTGTGTCACTCAGATGCTGGTCCTCCTGAGATGGGCGGAGCTGCCTGATGAGCACAGCTGTATCTCATTTTCTCGGCTACTTAATCCCTGTGGCTGCGTCTGGAAGACGTGGGATTAATCCTCGCGTTGGACTGTACCTGTGACACCCTTTTGTCTTCCTAGACATTGTTTTTGTGCATGTTAGAATTTCCGCCTGCTCATCTGGCAACCCGCACGCATCTCAGGTATTTTGTGTTTCCTTACCCGCCTCACTCCTTTTATCGCGGTGCCCTTGGACTCTAGTTGGCACCGTTGTTTTTTGTTCTTTTTGGTTATACTGCCTTGGGTTAGAATAAAGATTTTTTCCGTACCTGGAGTTGTCTTGCTGCTGCATCTTGGGATCCTACACCAGACTCCTCCCAACAAGCCTGACAGAATAATCCCACCAGAGTCATGGATCCCGCAGAACAGGAGCAATTGCAGTACGCCCTCAAGGCCCAGGGCCAGATGCTAAGTCGCCACGACCAGGCCCTGGAGGACTTGTCTACCCTCGTCCGGGAGATGCATGCCCGCATGGCGAGCTCCCCTGTCACCACAGCGCCTGAGGCGTCTTCACCGCTGGCGCCGGGTCCTCTGACGCTCATGTCACCCAGCCAGTTACCACGTGAGCCCAACTTCCCTCACCCCTCAAGGTATGAGGGAGACTTTGGTGGGTGCAGACTCTTCCTTCATCACTGCTTGTTGATTTTTAACCAGCAGCCTCAGACCTATGCCTCCGACTCATCCAAGGTGGCTTATATAATTGGCTTGCTCACGGGTCGCGCCGCCAAATGGGCTATGGTTGTTTGCGAGAGCAAGCCGGAGCTCCGCACCAGTTTGCAGGCATTCATGGAGGAGATGAGGAGCGTTTTTGATCATCCAGTGCGGGAACGAGAGGCCGGATTCCGGCTCTTGGCTCTTCGCCAGGGCTCGAATTCAGTTGCGGAGCATTCCATCACGTTCCGCATCATGGCAGTGGAGAGTGGCTGGAACGAGAAAGCCCTCCGCTGCGTGTTTTTTGCCAGCCTCAGCTCCCGTATACAGGACGAGTTGGCTGCCCGCGACGAGACGAGGACGCTAGAGGAACTCATCTCCCTCTCTATCCGGCTGGATAACCGCCTGCGGGAGCGTGTCCGACAACGGGGCGGGCTCCTTCCCCACACGGCCGATCAGTCATCTCTTCGCCGCCTGGATCTCCCCCCAACCCTGCCGCCTCCTCCGCTACTGTCCGGATCCTCGTTGGAGACCGCCGAGGTGGAGTCGCCGATGCAGCTGGGTGCCAGTCGGTTGTCGGCCACGGAGAGGAGGCGTCGCGTTCTCCTGCGGCTGTGTCTGTACTGTGGAGCAGCGGACCACACTATCACCCGCTGTCCAAGTCGTCCTCACTCACGGCGACCGGCTGCTTTCACGAGCGCTCCAGCGGAGAGAGGATCTTCACCTCCTCCTCCTCCCTCCAGTTCCTCCGTGGGGCGTCTCCAAGTGGAAGGTACGCTGTCTTGGCAGGGGAGGGAGGGGCACACTATTAGCGCTCTTATTGACTCTGGAGCTGACGAGAATTTCATTGACGTTGGTCTTGTTAAACAGCTGGACATTCCCACTATGCCTGTTGAGACTCGCAAACATGTTCGTTCTCTTGACGGTCTACATCTAGCTAGCGTCACGCTTCAGACACGCCCCCTTTCCCTCTTACTCTCGGGTAATCATCGTGAATGCATTAGTTTTTTTATTATTCCTTCTCGCTCTGCTCCCGTGGTGTTGGGTCTCCCTTGGCTTCACCGTCATAGCCCCACTATTGATTGGTCTACATTCAAAATTTCCAATTGGAGCATTTTTTGTCATTCACACTGTTTAGGCTCAGCTTCACTTCCTGTCACGCCCTCCCACACCTCCCCACTCGTTTCTCCCGACCTTTCACTTGTTCCCAGGGAGTATCACTCCCTTGGGAGGGTTTTCTGTAAGGACCACGCCATGACACTCCCCCCCCACAGACCCTATGATTGCGCTATTGATATGTTTCCTGGTTCACCTCTTCCCTCCGCTCGCCTGTATAACATCTCTCTAGCTGAACAAGGTGCTCTGGAGGAGTATATTACCACTTCGCTCGCCGCTGGTCACATCCGACCATCTTCTTCGCCCCTAGCGGCGGGGTTCTTTTTTGTTAAAAAGAAGGACGGCTCCCTACGGCCATGTATTGATTTCCGCGCGCTCAACAAAATTACAGTACGCAACAAATATCCTCTACCCCTTCTAGATTCCGCTTTTACACCGCTCCACAATGCTAATATTTTCACTAAACTGGACTTACGTAACGCTTATCACTTGGTGCGCATTCGTAACGGGGATGAGTGGAAAACTGCTTTTAACACTCCTCTGGGGCACTTTGAATATTGTGTCATGCCCTTTGGACTCACCAACGCCCCCGCAGTGTTTCAATCCCTTATTAATGACGTCCTCCGCGATATGATCGGCCGTTTCGTCTTTGTTTATCTGGACGACATTCTCATATTCTCTACCTCACTCGATCAGCACCACCACCACGTTCGTCTCGTATTGCAACGATTATTAGAGAACAGGCTTTTCGTTAAACCACAGAAATGCTCTTTTCACTCCTCTTCGGTGTCTTTCCTTGGGTTCATTGTGGAGAAGGGCCAACTTCGCCCTGACCCTGCCAAGATTCAGGCAGTGGTGGACTGGCCTACTCCTACATCCAGAAAGCTTTTGCAGAGGTTCCTGGGATTTGCCAATTTTTACCGGCGCTTTATCCGAGATTTCAGTAAAGTAGCCGAACCTCTGAACAAGCTAACATCCGCTAAGGTCCCCTTTGATTGGTCGCCGGAGGCCGACCTGGCCTTCAGGCGCCTTAAGTCCGCCTTTACCTCAGCACCTGTTTTGATCCACCCTGATCCTTCTCTCTCTTTTACCGTTGAGGTTGATGCGTCTGATACAGGGGTCGGGGCCGTGCTCTCCCAGCGCTCCAGTCACGACCAGAGGCTGCACCCCTGCGCCTTTTTCTCCAGGCGTCTTTCGCCCGCTGAGAGGAACTATGATGTTGGCAACCGGGAGCTGTTGGCGGTAGTCCTCGCCCTGCAGGAGTGGAGGCACTGGTTGGAGGGAGCAACACATCCATTCCTTATCTTCACGGACCACAGAAACCTCGCTTACATTCGGGCAGCTCAACGCCTCAACCCCCGCCAGGCTCGGTGGGCACTGTTCCTCACCAGGTTTGATTTTACATTGACCTATCGGCCTGGGTCACGCAACGGCAAGCCGGATGCCTTGTCCAGGATGTTCGCCCCCCCGGTTGAGGAGTGTCCTCCGGAGACCATCCTTCCTCATTCCCGCATTCTGGGGGGTCTTCAGTGGCAAGTGGAGAAGAGAGTGGCAGAAGCTGTTCGGGACACACCTCCTCCGGCAGGTTGTCCGCCAGGTCGGCTCTTCGTTCCTCGTATCCTTCGTTCAGAGGTTCTGACCTGGGCGCATTGTTCCAGGATCGCCTGTCATCCAGGAGCCAGACGCACGGCCTTCCTCCTGGCCCAGCGCTTTTGGTGGCCTTCCCTCCACACCGACACCAAAAGATTCGTGGCAGCCTGCTCCGTCTGTGCCAGGAACAAGTCATCGAACCAACCACCAGCCGGATTACTGCAACCTCTTCACATCCCTTCCCGCCCCTGGTCACACATCGCGATGGATTTTGTTACCGGTCTGCCCGCTTCTAGGGGGTTCACCACCGTTCTTACAATTGTGGACAGATTTTCTAAATTTACCCATTTTATCCCTCTACGCAGACTTCCCTCGTCACTGGAGACAGCCAAACTCTTGGTCCAGCACGTTGTGCGACTCCATGGAATACCCGTCGACGTGGTATCTGACAGGGGTCCCCAGTTCGCCTCAGCCACCTGGAAGTCCTTCTGCAAGTCGTTGGGGTCCTCTGTCAGCCTCTCCTCGGGCTACCACCCTCAAACCAATGGCCAGACGGAGCGGGCTAACCAGGACCTGGAATCTGTTCTACGGTGCGTGTGCCATCAGCACCCCACATCCTGGGCTCGTGACCTTCCCTGGGTGGAGTACGCCCACAACACCCTGGTGTGTTCCTCTACTGGTCTCTCCCCATTTCATGTAGTCCACGGCTTTCAGCCTCCACTATTCCCATCCCAGGAGGCAGAATCGTCAGTGTCATCTGTGGCCGGTTTTCTTCGCCGGGTCCACCGGGTCTGGCGCGACACAAGGTTGGCTCTTTCACGCACTGCAAAGCGGAATCAGAAGAGTGCGGATCGTCATCGCAAGCCAGCACCGGATTACCAACCCGGGCAGAGAGTGTGGCTGTCATCCCGGGACCTGCCCCTAGCCGTGGAGTCCAAGAAACTGGCTCCCAGATTTGTCGGACCTTACGTAGTGGATCGAAAGGTGGGGCCAGTGTCCGTCAGACTCAAGATTCCTCCCTCCCTCAAGACGCACCCGGTATTCCACGTGTCCCGCCTTAAGCCTGTCGCCGAGAGTGATCTGAGTCCGCCACCAGTGCCTCCTCCCCCTCCTCGCTTGATCGATGGTCATCCCGCCTTTACAGCTAAATCCATTTTGGACGCCAGGAGACGGGGCAGGGGTGTTCAGTACCTCATCGATTGGGAGGGTTACGGTCCTGAAGATCGCTCCTGGGTTTCCCGGTCGCTCATCCTCGATCCCACTCTTCTTTCGGAATTCTACCATAAGTTTCCAGACAAGCCTGGTAGACCGCCAGGTGGCGTTCCTTGAGGGGAGGGGGGGGATAATGTCACGCTCTACGGTGACATATCATTTGCTTTCATTAAGTTTATTTCTAGATTCAGTTACTGCCGTGCTTTCTGTGTCACTCAGATGCTGGTCCTCCTGAGATGGGCGGAGCTGCCTGATGAGCACAGCTGTATCTCATTTTCTCGGCTACTTAATCCCTGTGGCTGCGTCTGGAAGACGTGGGATTAATCCTCGCGTTGGACTGTACCTGTGACACCCTTTTGTCTTCCTAGACATTGTTTTTGTGCATGTTAGAATTTCCGCCTGCTCATCTGGCAACCCGCACGCATCTCAGGTATTTTGTGTTTCCTTACCCGCCTCACTCCTTTTATCGCGGTGCCCTTGGACTCTAGTTGGCACCGTTGTTTTTTGTTCTTTTTGGTTATACTGCCTTGGGTTAGAATAAAGATTTTTTCCGTACCTGGAGTTGTCTTGCTGCTGCATCTTGGGATCCTACACCAGACTCCTCCCAACAAGCCTGACAGTAGACCTACAAAGTACACTTGGAAGAACAAGAGGTGAATAAATGTATTGCAACTGATGTGAAGCTGATGAGGGGTGGGATTAAATAAGCTTTGCTTCTTCCTACTCCTTTTTGGACATGCAAAATTGTGAATTGTATTATGTGATGTGCTACTGTTTGACTCATGCATGTTCAGGATAAAAACCATGAACCATGATAATAACAAGCCTAGTAGTGATGTACAACTTTTATCAGCAGTCCCCAGTGCCATCTACTGGTCAACATTATTATTTTTCTTTTTTTCCCTTTTTTTTCTTTTTTTTCCTCTACTGGTCAACATTCAAACTGGACGCCAACCTGTCTATAGAGGCCACCTGTCTATAGCGGCCACTTTTGCAGACTCCCTCTAGTGGCCGCTTTAGACAAGTTTGACTGTACAGTATTAGTCAATATTCGACACATATAACTAGCAATGTTGCAAAAGCAGTATTTTAGCGATGAAAAAAATCCTGGCACTGAGCATGCGCGCTCTGTAAGAAGAGTGCGTGCGACTGCGGTAAAGTTACAAACACATTCAAAGATTCGAACTTCTGCGATCAATAACTCACAATTGAATGTTTGTAACATTGCAAACCATCCCTCTTTTTAACCGTGGCAACACAAAGAGCTACAACCTATTTTTTTGATCAAAACGAGCCGTCTTCTGTGCAGTCTGACTTACATTGATCTCGACGAGAAGCCGGCAGAGAGACAGGAGAGCAGGGACCGTCTACAAATGTCTTCTTCTTCTTTGGTATTTTGGAGGTTGGCATCAGTTGTCAACTCCTCAGTAAGAAACGTAGCTATTGGCTGTCCTAGATGTCGCTAAATGACGTCATTGGCTATTTTGCATGTTATTTGCATATAATGTGAGAGATTTAGGAAAAAACATAACCTCCTAGGAGGGATAATAAAAGTGGGTAAAAGCACCTTGATATGTTTAGAACTACAAATAATAATGGTTATACTGAGGTGGCCAGGCAGTTACCACAGGGGTGGGCAAACTTTTTGACTCACGGGCCGCATTGAGTTAACAAAATTGGCCGGAGGGGGGGAATACTATATACAGTCAAACCTGTCTTAGCGGCCACCTTTATAGAAAGGCCACCTGCCTATAGCAGCCACTGGAAAATCCCCCCCAGCAAATTTACATGTTATAGACCCTGTGTATAGCAGCCACCCATTTTGTCTCCCTCGGTCAATATCTGACTGCATATAGCAGCCAAATTACCAACTCAAGTAGAAGCTTCATGCACGAAAAAGTTTTGTTTTTCAATCAATGAAGTCCTCGTGTGTAGACTTTAATTACTGAGTCCTAGCTCAGTCACAATCATTCACAAGATCCACACAAACTGTCAGTTGTTCCACATATGTTTTCTGGTCAAACATGTAACTTTAAGAGCATTTGCACCAAAACATTACCGCAAAGTAGGCTGGGAACAGAACGTGCTCCCAGCGACGCTACAATAAAAAAAAAAACATATGCTAGCATGCATGCGGCAGCGGGAGCAAAACTGAATTCGGTTATACTTAACTGAAGTATTTTATCAGTTATCAGTTATTATTAGGCCTCTAGCTTCCTTTTAGTAAGTAAAAACCTTGGCTATGATTGCACTACATTGTCATGTAGACCTACAAAGTACACTTGGAAGAACAAGAGGTGAATAAATGTATTGCAACTGATGTGAAGCTGATGAGGGGTGGGATTAAATAAGCTTTGCTTCTTCCTACTCCTTTTTGGACATGCAACATTGTGAATTGTACTATATGATGTGCTACTGTTTGACTCATGCATGTTCAGGATTAAAACCATGAACCATGATAATAACAAGCCTAGTAGTGCTGTACAACTTTTATCAGCAGTCCGCAGTGCCATCTACTGGTCAACATTATTATTATAATTTTTTTTCCCTTTTTTTTTCTTTTTTTTCCTCTACTGGTCAACATTCAAACTGGACGCCAACCTGTCTATAGCGGCCACTTTTGCAGACTCCCTCTAGTGGCCGCTATCGACAAGTTTGATACACGCACACTATTTTAAGCTTATGATTCTAAAAGTCCACCTGGTATTATTTGTCTTATTTTATCTGTAAAAGTGTCATCCAATCTGCTATACTGTGTTCTTTCAGAAGCACCAGAAACACCAGACCACATCATTTTTTTTTACCTAATAAGACACCCGAAATGGACATGGATAAAGGATGTGCGATATACAATGTGAACTATGAACAATAAAACATTGACTATTAAAGAGTAGGTGAACGTCCATCACATATTTGTTGACTTGTGTTTGGCATCATGGGTGATGTAGTGGGCGTGAACGAGGACATGAAAGGCACACCCCCAGGAGGGAAAAAGGTGTATTTATGAAACGGTGGCATCTATCCTTCCGGGCAAGAACTACCGTGGCACAGAAATAACGTGAGTACATTGTTAAATACTTCTATAAAGTACAACCAAACTCGGTTTTGAGCTACATAGTTGTTAGTGTTCTGCACAAATAGCGGTAGTGTCTTGTCTGCTGTGTTGCTGTGTGATGTTTTTAGTTTTGCATCATGACTGTGACTGTTGTGCTGAGTGATGACCTTCCTGATTTTCAATGTGATTGGAAAAACTGAATGAGAGTTTTATTCTTAATGTGTCCAAAGACATAAAGCACTATCGCTTTATCACTGACTCCTGAGCGCCACAGTATGTTTTAGCGTGCATGCTTGCTATCGTATGTTTGACCATGCTTGTGCCCAATAATACGGTGCACCTTATGTACAGTATGTGTGAAATACAGAAATACTGTAGCAACTGAGACTGCATTTTTAATACGGTGCGCCTTATGGTCGAGAAAATAGTGCTCCTGTTTTCTCCCACATTCCAAAAACATGCATGTTAGGATAATTGACGACTAAATTGTCCATAGCTATGATATGTGTGGTATGAATGTGATTGTGAATGGTTGTTTGTTTATATGTGCCCTGCGATTGGCTGGCGACCAGTCCAGGGTGTACCCCAAAAGTCAGCTCCAGCATGCATAGAAAATGGATGGATGGGTCATACTAAGCAACCAGTTTGTGAAAATTGCCTATTACATAATTTAGGGTAATTTTTATAGGCAGTTGATAAATTCACTTCTGTAACGTGTGGGACCACAAAACTCACCTCACACATCAGTGACCTCTTTCTGGTATTACTACAACAATTATTTTACTTTTAAATAATTGTAGGAAATTGTATTATGTATATTGTTTAATAAATTGACTTTTGTAACATGTACGTTCAATAAATTTACTACTGTGAAAAGTAGGGACACAAAACTCACATCACATACACCCCTGATCAAAATCTTAAGACCAGTTGAAAAATTGCTAGAATTTGCATTTTACACGTTTGGATCTAAATGAGGTTTTAAATAGAGCTACAATATGCAAAAACAAGAAGGGGGAGTGAGACAAAAAGCATTTTGAAAAAGTAATTTATTGAAAACAACAATTAAACTTAAATAGGCTGTTTATCACCTGATCAAAAGTTTAAGACCACAAGCTATAAAAGCCAAAATCTGCTCAAAATGTTCATTTTCTGTCAGGGATTCCCACTGTCATGCCCTCCTGATAATGAGGATAAGCGGCATAGAAAGTGGATGGATGGATTTCTATGGGATGTGGGAGGAAGTCAGAAGGGGAGAACATTAAAACTCCACATAGAGATGTTCCACTGCAGTCTTGAATCCTGCTCTTCTAACTGCAAGGCCAACATGCTAATAATGAGGCCACCAGAGCCTTTAGCCGCTCTCATAGAAACTTCTGTTCAACCTTCTAATTGACATTGTACTACAACCAGTAGTACAATCCCACGTCCTCCTCCTGCAGCCATCTGGTTTAAGAGCCCTCGATGACAAAGTGGCTACAGGTGTGCCTGGTGGCGCCGTCCACTCAGGTTTTGAAGGGATCTACAAAGAAGCACACAGAGGTCAAAAGGTGACAACACCAAAATGAAACAGAACCCTAACAGTAACCCCCCCCCCCTCAACGGACGCCTCCGGCGGCCTACCAGGCTTGTCGGGGAATCGTTTCCGAAAATCTGAAATTAGAGAGGGGTCAAGAATAAGCTTATCACTAACCCAGGAACTTTCCTCTGGACCGTATCCCTCCCACTCTACCAGATATTGGAAACCCCTACCCCTTCTCCGAGAGTTAAGGATCTTGTTAACGGAATAAGCGGGATGGCCGTCGACCAATCTCGGAGGAGTAGGTAGGTGACCTGACTGGAGGGCTGAGAAGACGAGTAGAGACTGGATTGAGACGGGAGAGATTGAAAACAGGATGGATATTAAGAGATGCAGGGAGCTGGAGCTTGACTGCTTTAGGGTTGATGACTCATTCCACTGTGAATGGGCCGATATATCTAGGGGCAAATTTCTTGGAAGTAACTGCCAGAGGGATGTCCTTTGATGATAACCAGACCTTCTCGCCGGGTCTATAACTTGGAGCTGGGTTGCGGTGGCGATTCGCTAGACGTGGGTTTCACTCTGAAATGAGTCTTAGGGCTTCTCTGGTGTTGCGCCAGGCACGGCGGACATGGCGTCGGTGCTGGAGCACAGAGGGAACGGCCACATTCGATTCCAGGAAGGGAAAAGCAGGGGGCTGGTAGCCGTAAACAGAGTAGAATGGTGAAACAGCTGTAGCACAGCTGACCAAGGAATTGTGAGCATATTCCACCCAGGGAAGATGTGTAGCCCATGAAGCAGGTTGTTGGTGGCAGATGCAGCGGAGTACTGTCTCCAGGTCTTGATTGGTTCTCTCCGTTTGATTGCGGATGATATCCCGACGACATGCTAGTGGTTGCACCTAGAGCTTCACAAAAACACTTCCACATGGCAGAGGTAAACTAAGGCCCCCTGTCGGAAACAATGTCCAAATGTATGCCATGAGGGCGGAAAATATAGAGGATTAGAAATTTGGCCTTGTCCAATGCAGATGGGAGTTTGGGGAGGGGAACAAAATGGGCCATCTTGGAGAAACGGTCAACTATAGTATAAATCACAGAGTTGTTGTCAGAGGGAGGCAGTCCACAAACAAAATCCACTGAAATGTGTGACCAAGGGCGGAGGGGTAATGGGAGTGGGCAGAGAAGTCCAGCCGGAGCCTGGTGGGTAGCCTTGCTGCGTGCACACACTGAGCAGGCCGCCACAAACTGCTTGATGTCCACTCGACAGGACGGCCACCAAAAACGTTGACCAAGCAGGAACAGAGTGTGGTGGAAGCCTGGATGGCAAGCAATCCTGGAACTGTGTGCCCAGGTCAGAAACTCGGAGCGCAGTGCAGGGGTGACCTATAGCAGGCCAGGTGGACACTTTGCTGGGGGGGGTAATGTCCTTGAGGGCATCTGTCACTCGGTTCTCAACCTCCCATTGGAGAGCGCCCAGGATCCGGGTCTGTGGGAGGATGGGTTCAGCCTCAGGGACCTCTGAAGAAGGGGAAAAGAGTCCGGACAGGGCCTCCGGTTTACTGTTACGAGAGCCAGGGCGGTATGTAATGGTGAAATTGAATTGATTTTCCTGTGGGTTTTTTTGGCAATTTCTTTCATCCATTGCTTTGCTACGGTTATATAAAACGGTGCACTCCATGATTTTTTTAAATATATATCATATCCATGGTGCAAATGGATAAATTATAAGTGTAGCCCGTTTGCCAGCGCCTGCATGGGATCAAAGCTTCTGCCTTGGGAATGGAAGGCGAGAAAACTAACAGTGAACCATTTATCCTGACGGCTACACAAGTGCTCAGCTGAGCTTTTAAATGTGGGTGTTGTGTGATACCCTTTGTGACAACCCTTTGTTTGATACTTTGTAAAGGTTCCATAAAATTTTACATGCTAATGGTAAAAATGACATGATGTGTGTAGTGTATAACATGGGTATGGTATACAGTCAAACCTGTCTATAGTGGCCACTAAAGGGAAACGGCAAAAGTGGCCGCTATAGGCAGGTGGCCGTTATAGTCAGGTTGGCGGCCATTTTGAATTTGTGCTAGCACATATTAACATGTCTGTGATTAGAAGCTTGTTGTGTTTACAGATACATATAATTATACTGTTACATGTTGACCAGTAGAGGGCACTGTGGGACTGCGGATACAAGTTGTAAAGAACAACTAGGCTTGTTATTCTACACCACCCACAGAACAAAGCAGTGCTACTATATATACGGCAGAGTGTCATTACAGCTTTAGTTCATCAGGAAGTGACGGGAAGCGACGGTGCGACGTCACGAGCAGGAGAGCTCGGTTAGTGTTAGCTGTGAGTTTCGAGAGAGTTGGGAAGTGTGTGGATGTTGCCGTCGATGTAAAGTCCTGCAGTGTTCTCTGCTGTTAATAAATCCATTAAAGTGCATCAGCGACGTGAGTCTCTCCTTCCCCACAACAAGGGGCATTACAGTATTGACCAGTGCACATTGTCTCACACCAGGAAATAAACGGCGTCACTGCCTGCAACAAGCACCAAAGAAGACAGCTTTTTTTATGTCGAACAACTGACAGTTTGTGTGGATCTTGTGAATGATTGTGACTGAGTTAGGACTCAATAATTAAAGTCTACACACGACGGCTTCATTGCTTAAAAAACGAAACTTTTTCGTGCATGAAACTTCTGCTTGAGTCGGCATTTTGGCCGCTATATGCGGTCAGACATTGACGAAGGGATACAAAATGGGTGGCCACTGGCAGCGTTACACAGGTGACCGCTATACACAGGGTCTATGACACGTAAATTTTCTGCGGGGGATTTTTCAGTGGCCGCTTTAGGCAGGTGGCCGTTATATACATGTGGCGGCTAAGACAGGTTTGACTGTATAGGTATACATAGCGAAAACAAATATAATATTGGTCAGATGTAAACATATGTATTTTCCTGAGAGCCAACATATGTATTTGTTATAAACTTTATATATTCTAAACTGTTTTTACTGGAATAGAATGACACAGAGCCCAAATGGTTGCAAGTTGCAAGTCTACCTCATGTCTGTCATTCATAACACTAGAATGCTAATTAAAAGATAAAAGACATCGCAGTGATAGCATGACTGTGCGACAAGAATACATCACACTCAGAGGACATGACAAAAATACAACACACTTTCCCATGAGAAAGCAGACCAAATGGATATGCGGGCAGGATGGATTCCCTGTTCTGTCACGAGAAGCAAGCCGGTAAAAGAGATTCAAAAAGGACCCCTGGAAATATCAAAGACTCTCCTTCTTGACCCTTGGGGTGTGGGACAGTATAAGAAGCATTCTGAGCTGGGAGAGGGGAGACATTTTTTCCAACATCTTTCAGAGGAGCGAGGAGAAGATGGGATGTCTCCTTTTTTGGGATGCCCGCCTGAAATTGTATGTTTTTGCTTCAATCAATCACAATGTAAAATAAATCTATGAAAGTGAATCTGAAATTGACAGAGGCTTGGTGAGTTTTGTTTTGACAATGAAAATTGCCTGCGTTAACATTTGGTGGAGAATGCAGGCGTTGTCAAAACATGCGGCCTGGACTGTGGAAGGCTGTGGTAAGCAGTAACTTCTTCTGGAACTTCTGCAAATTGGCTATTTTGAAATTTTGTAGGGTGAGCTTAAAGTTGTTCTTTAATTTGTATTGATCTTAGTCATATCGATAATATTGCAGTGTGATGAAACCTATTTGTTATATAGGATCATGTTTGTTGGTGAAGATAGTAGAAAGTTGGTTCAGGCTTAATCTGGTTAGTTTTTGGCTGGTTGATTTTCCTGAAAAACATGCTAGTTGTTGAGGTCATGACACAATTTTGTACACACATTTTGTCAGGTTCAAGCAACCTAAAACATGCAAAGCACAACGAGAAAGACGACAACGAGATTGCTTTTACTCGCGAGGAGAACGGACAGAGATGTACTCAGTTTACAACCTCCACCCGCTCTGAGTAAATTCTGCCATCTCCTCCCTTTTATTCTGTTAGGGCGTTCCCTAGTTACACAGAGCACGTTGCAGCTCTAAGGAGGAGAAAGCACACAAGCTGCAACGTGTCAGCACATGCTCTTTCTGACTGTGTATGTGTGTGTGTTTGTGTGTGTGTGTGTGTGTGTGTGTGTGTAACCCAGTTGTGTTTTTGTGTGATTAAAAGAAATGTTATTTTTCTATAGGTAATGTTCAGGGATTAATGCCACTGTCGTTGCGTGGCCTCCCAGAACAACACCAGCATCATTAAATTTGCAGATGACACTACAGTCATCGGACTGATCACTGGTGGTGTTGAAACATCATACAGAAGAGAGGTGGCAGACCTCATAGCTTGGTGTCGTGATAACAATCTCCTTCTCAATACAGATAAGACTAAAGAGATGATCATCGACCCAAGAACAAGGGAAAAGGAGCCGCATAGACCCCTGTTTATTGATGAGACTGAGGTGGAGAGGGTGAAAACCTTCAAGTTCCTTGGCACACACATCAGCGAGGACCTCACCTGGTCTCACAACACCCAACAAATTCTGAAGAAGTCCCAAAGGAGACTGTACTTCCTGAGAAGACTGAGGAAATTTGGCATGTCCACCACAATCCTGAGTTGCTTCTACAGATGCACTATCGAAAGTGTCCTTACCGCCTCCATCACTGTTTGGTACGGTAACTGTACAACACGTGATAGGAAGGCACTCCAGCGGGTGATCAAGACCTCACAGAACATTGTTGGGGCAGCCCTCCCCTCACTGCAAGACATTTATAAAACTAGAGTCCTACGAAGAACACACAACCTCATCAAGGACAGCACACATCCACAACACTCACTGTTCACACTCCTACCGTCAGGCAGACGCTACAGGAGTTTGAAGTCCAGGACCACAAGGCTGGCAAACAGTTTTTACCCACAGGCCATCAGGCTCCTCAACGAAGCACTCGCACACGCCGCACGCAACACACGCACACACTCATAGCACTTTATTTATTTATTTATTTGTATTATTTACTTGTATTAATGTCTCGTCTGTTGTTGTTGCTTAATTTATTGGTATATATGTTTATGTGTTTATGTTTCTTATGTTCTTATTCTTTCATTTGTTTTCTTTCTTTTCTTGGGAGAATGAACAGAATAAGATTTTCATTGCATGGTATAACTGCTGTTTTACCATGCACATGACAATAAAACTCTCTTGAATCTTGAATCAGTTAAATAATGTGCTACTAAATTTTATACATTCGTTGTTTTATTATAATTGTATGTGATTGTCTTTATAAGAAATGGACATCTTTACGACAGTATTGCGACAGTCGTTAATTGGTTACCATGGTGCCCCTAGTGAGCGCTGTAGGCTCGCACATGGTCAAAGTGTGTAGGAGAGCCACCTGTGTGTGCCAGGCCTGTCTGCTCAATCCATCACTGCATGACACTATGCTGTTTTCCTGCTAGCGAATTGGATGTGAGAGACTGTTGCTGTTCCTCGTTGGCTACAGTGGAGGAAGAGGACACCATCCACCTCCTTGTCATCATCATCGTCACCATCCTGCCGTTGCTGGAGCATCCCAGGCACCACAGCACACACTCATTCCTTCATACACAGCCCATATATACATGTATAGAGCTCTATAGACTCTTTAATTTTGTATGCTGGCCAGCAAATCTTAAATTGTGCTCAGGACAGTTTAAGGGACATTCATTATTATATATAGATATTTTTTTTTGTGTGTGTTATGTTTAAATCTTTTGTCCATGCATGTTGTTATGTTCGCTGACTTCTAGTTTGTGCAACAAAATAAGAGATGCATTTCAGTCCAGCAAATAATTAAATCTGGATTGATAGTAAACTGCTATCAGGACTCTGTTTAATTACTCATTGGTTACATGTGCACAAGCAAACAATCAAGAGTGTGCAACTGCTGTCTCGCAGCGGACTCAAAAACAGGAAGTTCAAAAGTTCAGGTGGACAGGATGACACAGCAACTGTGTGTCTGTGTGTATGGGATGAAAGTACATCATAAACCCAACAGTTACACCGGAACATTCCAAGCATCTCTGTGGTTTAGCAGTTCCTGTTTCTTCTTCTTTATGGCTGCAGGAATCACCTTACTTAGCACACACACACAGAGGTTATAGCAGTTCAAACAAAGGAAGATACACATTCTTTAAGCAAATATATGATAACATGTATATACATTTCTCCAACACATTTCACAAAGCTAAGTTTAGTCAGTGGAAGCAAACACAGAGTAAAAGCAGACTGAAGTTAGAAGGTTTACATAAAGCTGGCATGAGGATGCTAAGGTTGTGGGCCGTGATGACTACCATGGCAGGGAAAAGTACGTGAATTTGAAAATGGGAAATATATGTGAAAGAAAATCAGGCTGGTATGTTTGAGGTGTGAAAACCATAAAGATACATTGAATGGCTCAGGTTTTAAGAGTTCCTTGTCTCCACTTTGTCCCACACCAAAAGTTCTTCAGTCAAAATTTAGATCATCTGAATTATGCCTGACATCACGGCTCCTGTGTCTAAACTTGGAAAAGATCGGTGATACTCAATAATTGTTTCAAGATAATAGACTCCAGTGTGTGGCCCTTGGAGGGTCCAAGGGGGACATCACACCCCCTCCTGGCTGTAATGCACGGGGCATCACCCCTCCTTCGTTCTGTCCCTGCTATATTAGTGAACCACATGGCCAACAGTTTAGCATTTAGCCTTTTTAAACTTAGATTTACATATTAGACCCTTTCATAGACTTTACATTGTTTATTAATCAACTGTTATCCTACAAGTCCAGATGCAGCACCCATTTAGATTATTGGGGGAAAATGGTACATCTAGATATACGTAAGCATTGACACATTTTACATTCACGAACACACTTCCACTAACACTCTCCTTTTGACCTTGAAGCATTTACAACAATGCTGTCCCCTAAATAAAATATAGATGTTAGTAAGTAGTTGGCTTAGAGGAGTGCTAGTAGAAGGCGTATCTCAATCAATTAGAAGGTTGAACAGAAGTTTCTATGAGAGCGACTAAAGGCTCTGGTGGCCTCATTATTAGCATGTTGGCCTTGCAGTTAGAAGAGCAGGATTCATGACTGCAGTGGAACATCTCTATGTGGACTTTTAATGTTCTCCCCTTCTGACTTCCTCCCACATCCCATAGAAATCCATCCATCCACTTTCTATGCCGCTTATCCTCATTATCAGGAGGGCATGACAGTGGGAATCCCTGACAGAAAATGAACATTTTGAGTTTTAGATTTTGGCTTTTATAGCATGTTTTTGGAATGTGGGAGGAAACAGGAGAACTATTTTCTCGACCATAAGGCGCACCGTATTAAAAATGCAGTCTCAGTTGCTACAGTATTTCTGTATTTCACACATACTGTACATAAGGTGCACCGTATTATTGGGCACAAGCATGGTCAAACATACGATAGCAAGCATGCACGCTAAAACATACTGTGGCGCTCAGGAGTCAGTGATAAAGCGATAGTGCTTTATGTCTTTGGACACATTAAGAATAAAACTCTCATTCAGTTTTTCCAATCACATTGAAAATCAGGAAGGTCATCACTCAGCACAACAGTCACAGTCATGATGCAAAACTAAAAACATCACACAGCAACACAGCAGACAAGACACTACCGCTATTTGTGCAGAACACTAACAACTATGTAGCTCAAAACCGAGTTTGGTTGTACTTTATAGAAGTATTTAACAATGTACTCACGTTATTTCTGCGCCACGGTAGTCCTTGCCCGGGAGGATAGATCCCACCGTTTCATAAATACACCTTTTTCCGTACTGGGGGTGTGCCTTTCATGTCCTCGTTCACGCCCACCCTTCCCCCTTGAACGTCTGCATGCTGTCCTCAGTCACGTCCGCCTTTCTTCTATATAAGCAGCGTGTCGGGAGGAGATGCTCCCAGTCATTCAAACGAATCGCTCATCAAAGTCACACAGCAGCACTTACAGATTTTGGAACTCGGTGCACTCATAAGGCGAGCTGCATCATAAGCCGCCCCATCCGTTTTGGTGGAAATTTAAGACTCATGGTCGTGAAAATACGGTACCTGGAGAAAACCCACACAAGCAGAGATTCGAACCCAGGTCTTCCTGATTTCCTGACTGTGTGGCCATCATGCTAACCCAGGGGTGGGCAAACTACAGCCCGGGGGCCACACCCGGCCGGCCAAGCCTTTGAATCCGGCCCGCCAGTTGCTTCCAAAGTATGGAATATAACCTTTAACATGCAAGCTGGCAACATGACTTGCAAGTAGTCAGAGTCAATCTGAGACAATCTTTTGATGGTTTAAGATGCTTGTCACACGCAGCCATCCAGACAACTACATCACCCATGATGCCAAACACAAGTCAACAAATATGTGACGCACAACTTAACCTACCCACTGCATTGTCTGGGAAGTAAAAAAGGAAGGATGGTCACCTACTCTTTAATAGCCAATGTTTTATTGTTCATAGTTCACATTGTATATCGCACATCCTTTATCCATGTCCATTTCGGGTGTCTTATTAGGTAAAAAAAAATGATGTGGTCTGGTGTTTCTGGTGCTTCTGAAAGAACACAGTATAGCAGATTGTATGACACTTTTACAGATAAAATAAGACAAATAATTCCAGGTGGACTTTTAGAATCATAAGCTTAAAATAGTGTGCGTGTATCAAATATATAGTATTCCCCCCTCTGGCCAATTTTGTTAACTCAATGCAGCCCGTGAGTCAAAAAGTTTGCCCACCCCTGTGCTAACCGCTTGGCCAACGTGCGGCCACTCAGTATAACCATTATTATTTGTAGTTCTAAACATATCAAGGTGCTTTTACCCACTTTTATTATCCCTCCTAGGAGGTTCTGTTTTTTCCTAAATCTCTCACATTATATGCAAATAACATGCAAAATAGCCAATGACGTCATTTAGCGACATCTAGGACAGCCAATAGCTACGTTTCTTACTGAGGGGTTGACAACTGATGCCAACCTCCAAAAATACCGAAGAAGAAGAAGACATTTGTCGACGGTCCCTGCTCTCCTGTCTCTCTGCCGGCTTCTCGTCGAGATCAATGTAAGTCAGACTGCACAGAAGACCGCTCGTTTTGATAAAAAAAAAAAATAGGTTGTAGCTCTTTGTGTTGCCACGGTTAAAAAGAGGGATGGTTTGCAATGTGACAAACATTCAATTGTGAGTTATTGATCGCGGAAGTTCGAATCTTTGAACGTGTTTCTAACTTTACCGCAGTCGCACGCACTCTTCTTACAGAGCCCGCACGCTCCGTGCCAGGATATTTTTCATCGCTAAAATACTGCTTTTGCAACATTGCTAGTTATATGTGTCGAACATTGACTAATACTGTACTTAGCTTGGCTAATGTTGGCTAACGGCACGGATGAGCATTTCAGTGATAGCTATTGTTAAAAGGTGTTTTGATTGTCAAATGTACTTTCAAATGTGCTATAATTTAAAAGTGTATGGAAGATGTAGTTTTATAACTGATGTACCAATATATGAATGCCAAGATGTCTACACAGGAACTACGGTAGTAGGAGAGCACATATGATGCAATCAAAGTGCCACTCAGTCCAGACACCGGTGCTGACCGTTTATTTCTTCTTTGATGTTTCAGCGCGACAATAAACATAACGGAACACCTTGAAGTGTCATCTTCATGTGTGTAACATCTGTACATTCGGACGAGTCTCGTATCTCCGGCCGCCGGACTTCCATACTCCAAGGTGGACTTTTTGTCCCGCTGGACGCCCAGCAGCACCAGGTCAGGAGGAGGTAAGAAGAAATGAACATACTAGACTTCTAAAGTTCAGGTGAATTCAAAAGTTTGGTCATGTTCAAAGGTGACAGTTTTGATTGATGTGATAAATTGCATTGCTCATTGCATTGTGTACCTAATTCAATGAAGGTGGTCATCTTTAATACAAAGTGAAATATTTTATTTCATCTTTTTAGTCAATTTTAAAGGGTCACTGACATGAGTTTTCAACTTTGCTTAAATATGTTAAATATTTTTTATAATTATGTTCTATGTTGTTGTTTTTTTAAATCGAACTTTAAATTAGTAAAATCTACATTTTTGAACCTGCCGTCCACCATTTTGGGAATCATCTTCTTCGACTAAGGGCGTTTGCCAAGTGACGTCAGCGCAGTCAAACTTCACAAGTAAACAAACATGAGAGAGTGGACGAGATAGAAGATGTTTAGTGATTATAGCAAAGATTTGAGGGATGTGTCGTTAGTTTTCAGAGAGGAAGAAACACGTGGAGATGAACTAGAGAACTTGCAGAACATGGGATTAAGCCGTATTGATTAGAACCAAAGACGATGGGAATATATGTCTGATGCTGAGGTGTTCGATGACAAAGACATGAGATGAAGATTGGTCGGCTTCAAACACAAAATGGGAAGTGTAAATGACCTTGGAGTTGCTTATCCTTCAAATATCGTTTTAAATCGGCTTCTTAATTAAGGTAAAGGGCTTTTTTGAGCCTTTTTATTGTTCAAGGAAAAATTGCACTTTTTTGGAATGTTGCCCTCCCCAATTCGTAGTAAGACATGAACACACGTCTTTCTCTTTTCTGTGTGTAACCCTTTAAGTACCTGACTGAGCAGGAAGGTCCACTTCTCTATCATCTGTAAATCTACGAGTTCCAAATGATCTCAAATCAAGACTTAGGGTTTCAGTGTCTTCAGATTCATAAGGAGGTTGTCAGTGACATCTCTACATAGCGAGAATAATACCTCCAAACACAAGAGACACCAAGATTTAAAAAACAATGCAGTATATATTTTTTTCAAACGCAAGTCAACCCTAACAACCCAAGTCTGGAAGACGTGGACATGAACAAGTCACAAGAAAAAAAGAAAAAGTCCCGTGTTAAGTTTGTCTTTCAAGTTCCACTGTCCTTTCAGCTAAAAGCAGCTGTGGTCAGTTTTCACCTTTGATGTTCAAAGTGTTGAACTATTCATTTAGGGCTTAGATGCATCAGTTTTTATATTTTTTTTGTACATTTTTTGATTTGTACAATTGTCTTTGTGTCAGGCCTGACAAAAAACGAGTGCTCTTAGATCTCAGGTAAAAAGGGGAAGGAAACTCTCCTACTTCCTACCACCCTCCTGGGAAGAGGGGAATATCGGAGTTGAACTTGTCCAGTGAAGTCTTGTCAGACTGCATCCAGTCCGTGGTTAGCACAGCTCTGATCTTTGGAATTTCAGTCCAACAACAACAAAAAAAAAAACAGCCAGGATTTTCAAAACATTAAGAAACACCGAACACCGCTACGTAAAAAACATTTGTTCTATGGAGCAAACGTGCCAAAGTGCTGAAATCAATGCACAGAGTGAACTCTCTTCTTACCTGTTTGGATGGGGGGAGGAAGAAAACAGACACAAAAATCTATGGCCTTCATTTTCATTGATTGTGTGATCAATGAATGTATTTATCATCCCAGGCCTGGCGCCTAAGAGACAGTTGTTTTCTGAACGAGAGATCTTGTGACACGAGGTCTTGTGACACCCCTAGTTGTCAGCAACAGGACCACAAAACCACAAAAACAATATGTCACACCTCATCTTGAAACTTGTTTTTACAACCATAATTGGACACCACAGTAGAAGCATGTGATTTCTCCCAGCCAATCAGAACAAACATAAATAACCATCAAATCTTACTCTTCAAAAAGAATGGCAAACAAATGATATAATACTTCCATGTCACATACAGTTGAAGCTGCTTGCCTCAACACCCCTCAGACTGGCTGACTGAAGACGACATAAGCGGTTCCGCTGCGCTCATTTCCTTTTGAGTCTGGACTCCAACGACAAAGATTTCGTACCTGCACCAATCTTAGTGCAGGTACGAAATCTTTGTCGTTGGAGTCAAGACAAATGGAGTGCACTACTTGGCTGCACCCAGCAGAGGCGCTGTTGAGTCAGCCCCAACTAGATTACTGTCTAAAGCAAGAGCACTTATCCGACTTGAACCAAATCTATTGGAGACGCTGTAATGTCAAACCAAGTTTAATCCGGATCTGCTCTGGATCGCACCTTGTAGTTTGTAGTTGTAGCTTGTAGTTTGCAGGACTAATCTAAGAGTTTTGTGTGTTAGTGCGTGCAGGCGTGTGTGTCAGTTTCACACAGGTGAGGGAGATGGAGATCGAGTGCCTCCAGAAGAAGAACGTGGCGATGGCCAAGCTCAGAGAAGAGATCGAGAAGAAGCAGAAGAGCCTCAGGTGATCGAAACGATCCACATATGAACCGTCCCCTGTCCTCTACCCCTGACTTGTATGTGGTCCACATTTGTGGTGTCCAGGATGGAGTGCGAGGCGTTTGAGAAGCAGAGAGCACGGAATCTGGCTCACTTTGAGGACTACAAGAAAGAAGAAACCAGGAAGCTGCAGAGGGAACGCAAACTGTTTGAGAAACACGCCACGGCCGTGCGAGCCACGCCCAACAGGAAAGAACGAACGGAGATCCAGGTAACGTGTGTTTGTTTGCCACTTAGCAACCATCATGGAACCAGGTGCTTCCCAGGTGCTCGTTCCTTTCACATGTCTTGTAAGATGAGATCTTATTTACTCAACTGCAGAAAGTAGTAAAGTTGTATTTATTTACAAAGCACATTTTTACACCACCTCTGCTGCCCAACGTGTTGTACAATTAAAAGAAGAAAAATTACCGGTAGTAGAAAAATGGTTGATAGATAAAACCAATATATTAAATACAACACCGAAAATATAACAACATGCCATATAATAAATGTAATAGAGTAAAAAGACTGGCTCAAATTTGCATTTAGTGTAAATAAAGTTTGATGGAATTTTGTAATTACAAACACATTTTTTACATTCATGATAATAATAACTGGGATTTATGGAGCAGTGGTTTCAGTGTTTTATCTTCAGTGGTTTATTATTGAAATCATTTAAAAAAAGATTTTTTTCCATAAAAAATAATAATTACAATCATGTTACTACCTAATAATATCAGTTATATCTGACTGAAATATTTTTAAATAAATTTCAGTTTTTTTCACATTTATTCTATTGTGCACCAACAAGTTTTCACAAAGTTTCACACATAAACGAGGAAGTGAGTGCTGCACACTTTGTGTACCGAACCAACTGAACAGCAAACAAATGTGATTTCAGGTGCTGAAGGAGCAGCTGAGCTCCCTGCAGGAGGAGCTGAGGAAGGAGGAGAGCAGCTGGTTGTGCACGTACACTCGCCTTCTCCATCAGATTGGCTCTCTCAGCCAGGAGAATCTCGAGCTGAAGGACCAAGTGACTACTTCATGAAAGAGGCAGGTGGTATGGCGGAAGCGTGTCCTAACGTCTTTTCTCCATCTCTTCTCTTGTCACTTGTGCACGTTGAAGCGGCTTCGTGTCATATCCTTGCTAAAGACGTCTTTGGAAGCAGAGAGCAACACTAAATATGTGTCTTCTGTTAGCAAAGGAGACAAACTGGCTGTAAGTGTTTTGTTTTTGCAACTTTATGCTCAAAAACGGTGTTATTATTCATTAGTAGTGTCAACATTTCAACCTTTTGCACTGTTTTTTTACATTTTTGCTGGGGTTTTTTTGTTTATTTTATTTTTACAATGACAAGTCCGTCACCAATGGCCCCCGGTCCCCACTTTGGACACCACTGGTCTTGGGGAAAGTGTATTTGCATACAACAGAGGGTGCTGTAGCCTCATCACACCCTAAAGCACAGCCGCAGCAAGTGTTTTTCCACTTGAATATTAAGACCAAAAACCTGACAAAATACATCCAGTACCAACCCAATCTGATGTATAAAAGCCATGATACAAATGCAGCACATTGACAATATCCTGGAAAAGATTCACCCCAGTCTTCCAGAGGACAAACAACACAGTATGTGTGTGAAAACCAAAAATGATGCCTTAAACTTAGTAACATCGCCCCAGGTGGCTCTGTCACGTTGTCAAAACATTGTGACATTAAAAATTGTAACATATACAGAGCCTACCTCGCACAGCTTTGAAGACGAGTTCGGCTTCCAGCCCAAACGGTTGATTTTATTTTCCCAAATTGTCCGTCTGTTGACATCTGAAGGGAATCTGTAAAGCTTGAAACCCTTGTCATGTCTATTTGTGCATCCAAATGCACAACAACCCGGCATTTTTGGGGAATAAACAAGAATACGGCCAAGAATACTGTAAAATGCGAATTTGGCCCCAAGATGGCTCTGCGAGTCACGTGACCGTATTTTTTTGACTCGTCGTGTCGCAACTCTCTACATGGAGGGACTCTAAGGAAGGTGGAAGTGAGAAGGGCTAGACATGCTAATCTAAACGCTAAATGCTCAACTGCTCTGTTTTGCTGCCACCTAATAAATAATAGCTTGCTTGAAGCGATAGGATAGTTTCCTTTCTTCTTGAAGATCTGTGCTCTATTTTTCCTCTGACACGTATGACACCATCACACCTAATATGACCACTTTATTCTCAGAAATGTACCACTTTTTTCTCATAAATGTGTGCCTTTTTTCTGGTAGATTTACAACTTTATTCTCGTCGTAATACGACTAGTAGTGCAGGAAAAAAGTTGTACATTTACAAGAAGTAGTAACGTAGGACTTCTTTTTCTTCTAAATGTACAACTTCATTCTCTGTTTTTCTTGTAAACGTATGATTTATTCTCGTGAATTTACAACTTTATTCTGGAGATCTCTGATTAGAATTTTTCTGTGTGGCCCTGTGTGGTAATATTTCTTTCTAAAAGAGTCCTCTGGACTCCAGAGGGAGCGTCGCCCCTCCAAGCTGCAGTACTGCAGCGGCCGCTAGAGGGAGCTCCAAGGACAGCAGGCATCCTGACCACGAGCCCAAAGGTAAGATTGACTTCAGCTTTTTGTTCGGTGTCGCAGAAGATGAGTGAAATGTAAAAATATGTCATGTATCATTGATATATACTGCAGTAACACTTTATTTCTGATGTGTGTGTGTGTGTGTGTGTGTGTGTGTGTGTGCAGCAATGGAGAACAGTCTAAGAAAGCCTTCCGAGGCAGGCCCCTCATCATCGTCATCATCACAGAGGTCTGCCAAACAGAACGTGTCCACCAGCCAGCCTATTCCAGCACATTCACATAGCTGCTCCCCGGTAAGAGGCATCACTCTTAACTGACTCTGCTAATTCACAGAGGTGCTAATGTCATGGAATATAATAATAATACTGGTAAATATGACTAATAATTCTTACACAGCCAAGAGCCGTGAGGCCAAGTAAACCAACCAAATGCAGCGAGGAAGAAGATGCTCAGGAGGTCATCATGTATCCTGATGGCGAGGTCAGCAAAGATCCACACTTGCTTCTAGATAATAGGGGAAAATATCTCATGCACAATGGGTTTACTTACCGTCATTGAAAAACGTTTTTATCTACCTTTTAAATGGCAGAAAAAAATAAAGACAAAACAATGCATCTAATCTGAACATTAAATATTGCAGAAAATACTAAAGACAAAATATAAATAACATAATTTAAACATGAAATAATTGAAATGTTTGTCATGGCAGAAAATATTAACTTATCCTTTTCCTCTTTTCTGACCTATAAATGTTGTTCCAATGTTGTATCCTCGTGTTAAACGATGCCAGCGTGTCATACGATGAGGTTTGCGCATTTGGAAGTGAGACCTGAAGGCAGTTTTTTTTTTGTTTTTACACTCAATGCAACCCGGACTTATGTTGCCCTTATACGGGAATGCCCAGCAGCCCCGCTCTGCTTCGCTCTGTTGACGGTGTTAGCACGTGTGGCTCCCAGGAAATGTTTGTTGGGGTGTGCCTAAAGAGGCAAGCAACAGGCAGAAGTGGTTGGAGTTGCTGATTCCCGGCCAGCAAGAGAAAAACATGCTCATCTGTCAACGCCTTTTCGACATGACTTGGCCGTGTTGAAGAGTCAGAAGAGCAAGTTGTGAGGAACAATTCATCAGTGTCCCAACTGTGTTTATTTGGTGTAAGTAATCGGACAAAAGGGCAGCTGTCCGGAAGTCCTCGGGAGTGTGACCGATCACGGCGAGGTGGGCTCAGCGGGAGGCGTACCAAGAGGAGGGCCGGTGGTGGAGTAAATTACACAGACCGTTTGGGCGGGAGGCAGGAAACACTGCAGGAAGAGGTGCAGAGTCTGGAAGATCTAGAAAGCTTTCTGTGCGGGTAATCGTGTGTCGCTGCTCTACAGGAGTCCACAACTCAATACATTTGTCATAATGAAAATATTTGCATATTTATTAAAAAAAAAGATAAATTATATTCTAGGAATTTGCAACATTAATTGCACAAACAAATACATAAAAAAGAAGAACCTGAGGCTCAGAGATAAACATCTTCGTATTGAGGTTGAATAAAATGATGATTGCAGTTGGGATATCATATGCTGACAGATGCCAAGAAACATCGACAGGTTAGCTTGTTATTAAGGTGCTAACTTCCTCACCCTGGGGAACCTCACTCCATGCACTTCACACTACCAGTCTGTGTTGCAGTAATGGTGTGATGGCTTCACCAAACCTCATCAATTTATTTTAGCTTCAGAGGTTGTATTCCTTCTCTGTATCGTCTCCTCCGTGGGTCTGAATGAACTGCGCCCTCTGGTGGTTGTTGCAAAGTCATGCAAAAAGAGCACAAACATAACTCGTGGCCACTCTGTCTAAAGTGAAAGGTGATCATTTCAGGTGGAGAAGTTCCTGGCCAGCGGTGCTTACATCGGCATCTTCCCCGACGGGACCAGGACCAAGCTTTCATCGGACGGCGCCACGCTCACAATCGCTTTTGACAACGGCGACACCCTTGATTTAACGCCCGACCACAGAGTGGTAAGTCCACTTGATGAGTGGACCCTTGGACCCATTAAAAATTATAATAATAATAATAATGAGGATTTTTAGATGTAATAATTGTATGCTTGTCAGATCTACAACTACGCAGACATCCAGACGACGCACATCATCTACCCAGACGGCGTGGAGGTGCTGCACTTCCCCAACAACTACACAGGTGAGACACCTCCCACGTCATCACTCAAGACCTTTCAGGCAGCGTCCATCTCATCATCATCTCCTCCCTCCTCCCGCAGAGAGGCACTTCCCAGACGGCCACAAGGAGGTCTGGGATGCGGACGAGACGCTGACCAACGTTTTCCCCGACGGCAGCAAGGAGAGCGTGCTGAAGGACGGCACCGTCATGCACGTGAAACCGTACGTAGGCACGTCGGCTTAGTGTAACGGATGCCAGCCTGTGAGGCTGTGCGAGTGTACGTTTTATAAACCTCACTCCCTCTGCCTCAAGAGCTGCGCTGAACACGCGGCCGACAGTCCGGGCTTTTAGTCGCGTGGTCAGCGCCCTCGCCTCCCATTACGAAGGTCATGTGTTTGAGCCCCGGTGCGGGCAGGTGCAAAACAGGGCGGGTTTCATTAGCTTCCCGCCGCCATCCACGCCGGGTGTTCACGTCAGTCGTGTCGTCCCCCGCAGAGACGGCACCAAGGAGATCCGTTTCAACAACGGCCAGTCGAGGTCCACACGGCCGACTACAGGATGAGAGCATCCAGACGGCACCGTGAAGACCATCTACTCTACTATTAAAACAAGTCATTTGTTGTCATAAATGTATTTATTTATTCTCATCTTTGATCCTAATATTGTCTGGCGACCAGTCCAGGATGCACCCGCCGTTCTCCCAAAGCTGGGATAGGCTCCAGCATACCCCGTGACTCTAGTGAGGAGAATCAGCATAGAAAATGGATAGATAGATCTAAGTAATTTATTATACTTGAGCTATTTCTTTTTTACTTTGTGACAGCACAATTATTATTTCTATTTCGGCTGTCTTTTTTCTCTATTATTACTTACACATGCTTGGCCTTCTTTCATTAGTTTTTATTTGTTTCATTTAATTTAAGTCTTAGCCCTCAATTATTTATTTTCAACACGCTCCTCCTTTTTAAATTAATTGAATTCTATTTGTTTAATCTAACGTAAGTTCTGACTCTCAATTGTGTACCTTCGATATGCTCCACCGTTTTTAATTTCATCTTGAAACGTTATTTAGATTGACCTCGGATATATTGCTTTAGCTAAACTAACATTTCTATCACGCACCAAATGATTCCACTCAGAAATAGTAAGTAAGCCAACAGGGTTATTCCTGTATGCCGAGAGTTGTATGCTCAGCTACAGCCTGTTCATAAACAGTATTGACGTTTTCCACAGCTCTCTATTTTTTTCCCGCGATTACTTACGACTATCCTTAGGTCCTATTTTACATCCTTGCCACACTCCGACCGCTGCACCAGTCGTAAATATTTCACTCCTTCGCACACTTCCTTCCATCTTACATTCCTTTCAAACATAGCGCCTCACACTCCCGCACACACACACAGCACATACAAAGTAGGCCTTTTCTTACACTCACACTCTTTTTACATCAAACATACGTGGTCCACACTGACTCATTCATTTCATACACACTTTTGTTCTGCGCAGTTTTCTTTTGCCTCATTTTTATGCGCAACTTAGTTGAAATGTAATCTTAATTCAACTTTTATGCGCAATTTTAATTGAAGTTACTTCATGCTCAATCTGAATTTGACTTTATGTAAAGTGCATGCGCTTTAGTTAGTATACGATACAATTACTATTGCAATAGTAATTAGTATACAATACAATTACTATTGCAATAATAATTAGTATACAATACAATTACTATTGCAATAGTAATTAGTATACGATACAATTACTATTGCAATAGTAATTAGTATACAGTACAATTACTATTGCAATAGTAATTAGTATACAATACAATTACTATTGCAATAGTAATTAGTATACGATACAATTACTATTGCAATAGTAATTAGTATACAATACATTACTATTGCAATAGTAATTAGTATACGATACAATTACTATTGCAATAGTAATTAGTATACAGTACAATTACTATTGCAATAGTAATTAGTATACGATACAATTACTATTGCAATAGTAATTAGTATACAGTACGATTACTATTGCAATAGTAATTAGTATACGATACAATTACTATTGCAATAGCAATTAGTATACGATACAATTACTATTGCAATAGTAATTAGTATACGATACAATTACTATTGCAATAGTAATTAGTATACAGTACAATTACTCTTGCAATAGTAATTGAGTAATTAGTATACAGTACAATTACTATTGCAATAGTAATTAGTATACGATACAATTACTATTGCAATAATAATTAGTATACAATACAATTACTATTGCAATAGTAATTAGTACACAGCTGTTTTAGGCCACCCTCGACGTTACTTGCGAGTGGGGTCACCACCGCGGGATGGCCCACCGTTTTTCCTTGAACGATGCGTGCAAACAAATAAGTTACCCGAGCAGACCTCTCCTGTAGTTTAGGATTTTAAATGAGCGGTATGGTAAGATCTTTGTGTTCTAGCAGGCCATTCTCCCTAGAATGCGCTGTCTCAGGTGTAGCTCATATCATCACTCAGATTTTCTCTCCCTCGTCCTCAAAACGGACCCGCAGTTTTTATCCAAGAAAGAGAAACTAACTTCTATAAATGAATGACTAGCCCACCGAAGGTGAGTATACTTCATAATTTACTAGCCGGCAGAAATGTGGGTCAATATAATAATGACTGTGTGTTACAACCTGACACAGCACAACGCCGAGGCAAACACCTGCGGCCGCGCCAGGACTACACTTGATAGGCCAAAAAACACACAAAACACAATTCCAGGTAAACACACTATACAGCAACAAGCACTACTCTTCTTTTCCCTGCCCTTCAATCCACCTTCCCAACCTTAAGGGCCCTGTCAGCTTACTTAAATCCCTCAGTGGACTTTACAATACCAGCTAAAAGACTCCATTCATATAATACACGACTAGCCATCTGTCAATACTGCCTTCAGCATAACTCCTTACCCCCTACGCACACCCTCTTATCCAGTCAGTAGTACCAGTAGACACACAATCGTTCAAGACAGACGGAAAAAACATAAAGAGGAGGTACTGGTAAGCGACGTTATGTAGGATACTCAATTGACTACTCTGATAATCAGCTGACGATGATAAATAATGGCTTATTGCCCTCATAAAAACACGCTGTGAATTTGACAAATACGCTACATTTAAAATAAGGAGACACGGTAAATGACCGCAAATTTATTTCTTTATGCGCCGCAGTTAGTTAATGCGTTGGCCTGGAACCTATTTGAAAACCATATAGACCCCCCAAACTGCCCCCCAAATGGTGGGCCTATTTGGGGAAAAAGTCCAGGGCCTTTTTTTGGTCCCAGTTTGTCCCGCATCCGTTTGCAATAAGGTAGGCGATCGTTGACACCCGTTCACACACGTTATTTGTAAGTTACGTACAAGTCGGGAATGGGAATGGAACCAACTTTTTTTCAATCACCTTTATTAATGCCTTACAAATGACACTAACAGTGCATCAAACCATGGCCATTAAGAATTAACAGTTGGATAACAAAAACACGTTTCCAGCAAACGCTAACTTGGACAGTAACATGCCGTATGTCTCCATTCTTTTTGAATGTAAATACTCCTATGCACTTTATGTTGACGTGATCAATAATGCTTGATTAAAACGTGCATTGTTTCTCTCAGACAAAGAGCAAAAAATAAAATGTTACTTCCATTCCCAGTGTCACAGTGCCCTCTACTGGTCAAGCTGCAAATTTATCTGCAAATGCAAACACAACAGCCTCCACCTCCTCTCAGCCAACGCTCGCCAAAAAGACAGTTTTGTCTCCAGGTATGTTGACGTATTACGACTTGTACGTAACTTACAAATAACGTGTGTTAACGGGTGTCAACGATTGCCTAACTTACTTCCCACGGATGCGGGACGTATGAATCATACGTTGACAAAAGGAGTAGGAAGAAACAAAGCTTATTTAATCCTAACCCCCCCCCCGTTTCACATCTGTTGCTGTACCTTTATTCACTTCCTGTATGTCATGTGATCTTTTTAATACATAGAAAAGGGAAATGTAACACTATGGCCATATAATTGTCAAAGTTTTTCCACAATCACAACCAATAACAATCAATATAATATGTAAATAAAAACAAACATAACAAATTCAAGACTCTTCTTCCTTGTGTTTAGCAAACATCAACTGCTTGTACTGTTTCTTCATATCGCTCATCTTGGTGCTTTGAGTTGCTTGCTCAGTCCCTTCCATAATTTCATTCCACATACTGAGATGCTGTGGGCGTGTGTGTGGGGGTGTGTAGCGTAGCATTACGCACGTTCTCGCGTCAGGTTGTGTTTTAAGAGGTACCATACTTGCCGTGGAAAAAGCCGAATGGAAATTTTTGGCCGCATTTTGTGTGTACGCAAGATTTATAGGTGGGGCCACAGCCCCTCCCTTCACTCGCGTGTCCAGAACACGCAGTCGATCACAGACCTGTGGCCTAGGGTGTCCTGCTGCCAAGTGCACCTGTGGACATCCTTATGTTGGACCATGGTGTTTGTGGTGGATAAACTGGTTCGCACAGAAGTCCAATAACATCACAGCGCACAGGTTCAGGTCGGGGAGGCCGTTCCTCCCAATCACACCCCTCCAGGTCACGCGCTGAAGTCTCCCAGTAGAACCACGGAGTCACCAACTGGAGTGCTCTCCAGCACCCCTCTGATGGACTCCAAGAAGGCTTGGTACTCTGAACTGCCGTTTGGCACGTACACACAAACGACAGTCAGGACCTTTTCTCCAACCAGAAGGCGTAGGGAAAGACCAGGTGAAGACCAGGTCACCCGGGCGCCCGTCTCCCAAACCACGTTGCAGCGGACCCTGATGCTATCCCCCGCAGTCGGTGGGTCTACGGGGGCTGGAAATCCCATGTGGCTTCTTTGGACTAGACCCCACTGGTGAAAGCCCGACCACCAGGCGCTCACCTGCGAGCCCCTCCCCCGGGTGAGGCCCGAGTATCCCACATCCGGGAAAGGTGCAGTCCGTCTTGTTTTTCTTCATTGCGTCTTCTGATCCTCCAACCCTGCGTACATCAGCATGAGACAGACGCCATTTATTGTTTGACTTCCCTGATTCTGACTGCTTGGAGGAAGTCTGGCGTAGCGCATCAAAGACGAGCTATGTTGGTGGGGCACCCTCCTTTGCATGATATCAATGTGTTGCAAATGTTGCACTGAGCCCACCATGGTTGGTGTTGGAGAAATGTATATAAATGTTATCATATATTTGTCTTAAAGAATGTATCTTCCTTTGTTTGAACCACTATAACCTCTGTATGTGTGTGTGTCTGAGCAGTAAAGTTTTATGGGGCTACGGAGAAGAAGATGAAGGAACTCCTTCCTTAGTCATGATTACTTGTTATCTTTTCTATGCACTCATCCACAGAGACTCTTGGTAGATCAAGAAGAACAAACAGGAACCGCTAAAGAACAGATGCTTGGAATGTTCTGGTGTAACTGTTGGATTTATGATGTGCCTTCATCTTATCCACCGGACCTTTTGAACCTCCTGTTTGTGAGCCTGCTGCATGTTTACAGATTCACACTCCTGATTGTTTGTTTGTGTGAACACACACACACACACACCCCCACATACACATACACAGTTAGATACAGATTGTATTGTCACGTTGCAGCTGTTGTGCTCCCCCTCCCCTTAGAGCTGCAACGTGCTCTGTGTAACTAGGGAATCCCCAACAGAATAAAAGGGAGGAGAACGCAGAGTTTACTCAGAACGGATCGAGGTTGTAAACTGAGTACATCTCTGTCTGTTCTCCTCGTGAGTAAAAGCAATCTTGTTGTCTTCTTTCTTCTTTCTTAGTGTGTTTAGAATGTTTTAGGTTGCTTGAACCTGACAGTTGGAAAGGCTTGGTGTGTATGGCGGACATTGCTCCAAGAGATTGCATCACAAGCAACCAAGAATTGTTAGCGCTAACAAACCCTGCAGGGATCGAAACTTTTTTCCTCCTACCCAAAATAAACTGGAAAAGACGCCCCAGGCCAGCTGGACCAGACAGACAACTCACCAAGTCACCATGATGTTGATTGTGATACATGGAGCACAAAGCACATGATATCACAACACTGTCCATCTACCGTGTGGAAAGAAAACATGCAATGCGGGCTAATACTTTACAGATAATTTGGTTGTCTCGTCATAGTTGTTCCTATGCTTGTTCTTGTTTCCTAGTCAGTACAGATTGGTGTCCTATCGCATTGTTTTGGAGTGAACCCGTTACATCTCGGTAGCAGCGTGAGACGCTGCGTCACTACGCCAGACAAATAGTTGTACTGTTAGCTGCTACAATAACAAGGTTGCTGTAACTTGGTTTATCTACAGGTCAGCCCTGTAAATTAAAAATTGTTGACATTTCTTGAGGGCTTTATAGTTGAAATAGGTGTGTCCCCGTTACGTGCGTTGTGAGCTCCCACATACTAGCTGTTTTTTAGCTTTTTTCCTCTTTGGAATGCACAGAAAAGAGACACGTGTGGTCCTGTTTCACATAAGGATTGTGGATGATGGGCAACATTTTAAGAAAGTGCACTTTTCCTTTCTATCAGCTAAAACGTCCACTAACTTAATCTAATTTGATTGACCAGCAGTGATTTTGTATCTGTGCTGCCTGGAAACAGGTGAAGCACCGTTACCACGGCAACAAGGTAAAGCTGCAGTTAGACTCAGCTGTCATTACCATCCAGGTCTGAGAAGCATGTTCTCCCCACAACTCTGAGTCTGCTGTGTGACAACATTCTGTAGGCTTCATGGAATCAACTCTATAAGACTGTGTGTGTGTGTGTGTGTGTGTGTGTGTACATGCGCAGGAGGTGCCCACTGACCCCAGGGAACCTCTGGCAGTTGAGCTCGTCATAGATGGAATGAGCCTCAACACCATCCTGTGTCACCACAAACATGCTTTCATGGACTCCACAGCGCTGAAGGTGTGTGTGTGTTTCATGTAAATGTGTCGTGGTCTGCAGACACCTTCCCTGCCATCTGCTGTCACCATTCTAGACGTGTGGGACATGGACACAGAGGTGCTTGAGCATCCAGTATCAGTCATAAGTTTGGAGACACTTTGTCATGTTATTGAATGGGAAGGCGTCCCCACACTTCTCCAGGGTCTGACGGGCCCTCAGGAGGCGATGCTGAAGGTCCAAGTGAGGCACTGCAGCATATCTAACTAGAACACCTGTTCTTCTTGTCAGGCTGCGTCAGATGCCCGTGGAGCTGCTGCGGTTCCCCGTCCAGGTTCTCAAGGCCCACGTGGCTGGATTCAACTGGAAGACGAGGTGCTTTCCTACCGTCCAGAGTGAAGCATGAAAGCCACACTGACCATGATGGACCTGCTGGACGGCAACCTCATGGCCTCAGTGGAGGTACTAGACGCCTCTTTTTTAAAGCAGCCAATGTCGTATCCTTGCACGGACTCGGAACTGCTTAACAACCAAGATGGGGACTTAAATGGATAGTTTGTATTTTTTGACATGAAGTTGTATGACATCCACAACAGCGATTTAACCCCCACTTGGTCTCCTAAGTCCATTTCTGGTCAGATTTCTTAGTTGCTGGGGACAATTAAGTAAAGAGTTTGGCTTCTGAAAACAATATGCATTCAAAAGACTACAACATTTGTAAACAAATGTATATTGTTTTCCCCACTTTTGTCTTCACTGAAACAGTTTGGCAGAGGCGCATTCTCAGAAGGTTTTCTTTCTTTCACCGTTTTACACTTTATCACTCGTCTGTGCTCTGAGTTTGTTCTCAGTTTTGCACGATACAGACGGCTGTGCCATTAAAGTCTGTTGTTATTGAACGCATCCCGACTCTCCTGATTGACACGTGAAACATCTCAATTCAGAGAATAAACGTCACTCAGCTTAGAAAATAAACACCTTCAACATTTTTACTAAATAGAATCGTCACAGATCATGAAAAACACAAAAACATTTCATTCACTACAAAAAACTTCCAACTTCAAATATCAACTACATTTTTTTTCAAACTCTAAAACAGTGGTCGTTTATTTTCTGATATTTTAAAGGCTGCGGCACGCGGGTCACTTTGGTTGGCACTTGGATGACTTGAACAAAGGCTGCAGCGAGGAGGTCGGTGAGTCTGACAAAAATACGAACAAGACCAGATGCTCCACGTGCTACCAACAAGTATTAGAATTAAGCCATTTCAGAGAATCTACGTCATTCAACTACAAAGACAAACTACAAAGTTGTTACATGACAACAATAAATTCCACATTTCATGAGAATTAACTCGCAATATTTAGAGAAAACAATATTTTAAGACAATGAAGTTGCAATGAGAATAAAGTCATGAGGATATCAATTCATTTCTATGCCGCTTAATCCTCACTAGAGTCACGGAGGTATGCTGGAGCCTATCCCAGCTGACTTTGGGCGAACGGCGGGGTGCACACTGGACTGGTCGCCAGACAATGTTAGGATAAAAGATGAGAATAAATAAATAAATTTATGACAGCAGTACTTTGTGAGTAGAGTAGATGGTCTTCATGGTGCCGTCTGGATACCATCTCATCCTGTAGTCGGCCGTGTGGACCTCGACTGGCCGTTGTTGAAACGGATCTCGCTTCACTCCGTCAGAACGCTCTCCTTGCTGCCGTCGGGGAAGTGCCTCTCTGCGGGAGGAGGGAGGAGACGATGAGATGGACGCTGCGAGGGGTCTCACCTGTGTAGGGAAGTGCAGCACCTCCATGTCGTCTGGGTAGATGATGTGCGTCATCTGGGTGTCTGCGTAGTTGTAGATCTGACAAGCACACAATTATTACATCTAAAAATCCTCATTATTATCCATCCATCCATTTTCTATGCCGCTTCTCCTCGTTAACCATTACCGGTTTACCTGCCTCTAGGGGGAACACGACAGTATTGAACATTGTGGACCGGTTTTCTAAGATGGCTCATTTCATTGCACTACCTGGACTACCTACATCCCTGGACACAGCTCGTCTGCTGGTGAGACACATTTTTCGTATTCACGGCATTCCCACGAACATCGTCTCAGACAGGGGCCCCCAGTTCACGTCCAGAGTCTGGAAGGCATTCTGCAAGATGCTGGGGGCCTCGGTCAGTCTTTCTTCCGGTCACCATCCCCAGACCAACGGCCAGACAGAGCGGGCCAACCAGGACCTGGAGGCTGCCCTTCGTTGCGTTTGTCACCGGCATCCATCTTCCTGGGCCCCCCACCTCCCCTGGGTGGAGTACGCACACAACACGCTTGTCAGCTCTGCCACAGGTATGTCACCCTTTAAGGTCGCTTACGGATATCAGCCCCCACTGTTCCCTTCACAGGAGGCGGAAGTTGCAGTGCCATCCGTGCAGGTTCATCTACGCCGAGCCCGGAGGATTTGGAGAGAGACAGTCGCTGCACTAGGCCGCACGGCGGCACGAAATCGACGGCTGGCTGACCGTCACAGGATCCCAGCTCCCACTTATCAGGTTGGCGATGAGGTCTGGTTATCATCCAAGGACTTACCTTTAGCAGGGACTAATAGGAAGCTGGCGCCCAGATTTGTGGGTCCCTACACTGTGGACTCCATCATCAACCCCTCCTCCGTGAGACTCAAACTGCCATCCAGTCTCAAAGTACACCCAGTGTTCCACGTCTCCTGTCTCAAGCCTGTATCTACCAGTCACCTGTGCCCTCCGGTCGAGGCTCCGCCCCCGCCGCGCCTGATCGATGGCCACCCAGCCTACACTGTGAATGCCATTTTGGACTCCCGAAGGAGGGGCAGAGGGTTCCAGTATCTGGTCGACTGGGAAGGTTATGGTCCTGAGGAGCGTTCATGGATCTCCCGCTCCCTTATCTTGGATCCGTCCCTCATTAGCGACTTCCACCGTCTCCATCCTGACAAGCCAGGTAAGCCGCCAGGCGGCGCCTTATAAGAGGGGGGCATACTGTCATGTTCTGTGTTCTGCTCTGCTGCCCTCTGTCGTTTATTTGTTGCAGCACATCCCTGAACATGACCCAGCCCTAATTACACACACCTGCAGCTCATTACCACCGGCCTACTTAAGCTCCAGCCAAACTCCAGACCGGTGCCAGATTGTACTCCTTGACTCCTTGACAACCTGCTCCCTGTACCTGCTCCTTACCCTGCTCTCTGGCTCCCCGCTTACCTGTACCTACCTGCTAGCCCTTTTTGTGATCTTCTCCTGTAAGGTTTGCCTGCAGTGTATTTTTGTTATTTCTAGTTTTATCCTAACAGCCTTTTGCTGTTAGTGTTTTTTGTTATGGACTCTTACCTTGTTGGATTTTCCTTATTTGTACTTTGTATTTTTGCTTTGGACTCTTTTGTATATTAAATTGTTCTTTTGTACTTTCTGCCTCCCTTGTCTGCATTTGGGATCCTAAAATACTCGCCGTGTTCCACGGCCGCCCATGACAAGATGTGCGTGACTGAAGAGAATGCGGTGGCAATATCCGAGGTGTAGTGTATACCCAGAAATAATCCTGTGAGAATTTGAGTAGCTAAACACAGTCCTAGCAGGGAGCCAAAGTTTCATCATACTGAGATCTACTAATGCGTCATTAGCGATTTTTAGTAGCGGGTGGGTTTTCCGTAAGTTGGCCATTAGGGGTTTTTGTAGTTGCATAAAACGGTGGTTTTTCAAGTCATTGGTCCCAGTTAAAGCCTGGGTAAGAACTATGTCATATATGATGTCTGTATTATTAGTAGGTTTAGTTTTAGGATTCATTGCTGTAGCTTCCAACCCTTCTCCTCATTTTGCTCCTTTGGGTTTAGTGTTTGTGGCGGGTGTTGGGTGCGGGGTGGTAGCTTGTTTTGGTGGATCATTTTTGTCTTTAGTCCTTTTTCTGATTTATTTGGGGGGTATATTAGTAGTGTTTGCTTAATCAGCAGCTTTGGCTAGTAGTTAGTGCGTGAGCGTTGTTGCTTACGTTGTTTGTGGTGTTGGAGTTGACTCGGGACTTAGATAGTGGTGCGTTGCGTGCTGTTTAAAATATTTAGGGTGTAATAGTAATTAGGGCTAATGACAATAGAAGAGAGATTAAATAGGTTTTGATTGCGCTGGGTTATGCTATGTGTTATGCTATGCCAGGGCTGCCATTTTTAATAAGGTAGGCAAGGTTATTACGAGGGTTTTTAGTAGTGATATATTAGATGTAATTAAGGGTCCGGCAATAATACTTCCTTATGCTAAGCGCTTAATAGGATTGATAACCGATGGATTGTTTTCGTTAATGGGAGGTCGTGGGGAGAATCGAGGGTGTCCCATGGTTACGAAGAATACGATACGAAGGCGATATGCTGCTGTTAGTGAGGTGGCTAGTAGTGTTAGGGCTAGGGCTCAGGCGTTTAGGTTGGAGTTGTTTAAGGCCTCAATGATGGCATCATTAGAAAAAAAGCCGGCTAAAAATGGGGTGCCGGTTAAAGCCAGACTTCCTAGGGTTAGGGAGGAAGAGGTGAATGGGGCAAGGTGGTGTATGCCTCCTATTTTCCGGATGTCTTGTTCATCGTTTAGGCTGTGGATGATGAAGCCTGAGCATAAAAATAGTATGGCTTTAAGAATGTGTGTGCAAATATGAAGGAAAGCAAGTTGTGGTTGATTAAGTCCAATAGTTACTATTATACATCCTAGTTGGCTGGATGTTGAAAATGCAACAATTTCGTAGTGAGGGGAGTGCAATGAGAAGCAGGATGATAGCTGGCAGTACGGTTCAAATAGTTTCAATCTCTTGTGAGTCAGGTAGGAGTTTGTTGGTTAATTTGATTGAAACTGTTAAAACAATAATATAAAGAACAATCGTGCTGATTAAAAAAAACAACCATTAATACGTGATCGTGGAAGTATAACATTTCTTCTATGACAGGGGATGCTGCGTCTTGAAAGCCTAGCTGAGAGGGGTGAGCCATACTTAAGATGTGCAGGGGTTTAACTTGCAACTCTGCCTTGACAAGGCAGTATAATGGTTTTACTAACATCTTATTACGAACGTGACAGAGTGGTCATGTTTTGGTTTGAAACCATCTTACGTAGGTTCAATTCCTTCCTTTCTCGTTAGTTTGACTGCACTTGAACAAACGCAGGCTCTTCAAACATGTGATAAGGAGGAGGGCAGCCGTGGAGTCACTCTACGTAAGTAGAGGCTAGTGCTAAAAATAGAACTACAGGTTTGGTGGCAAATGCTTCTCAAATAATAAATAGGAATATGATTACCGCGACTAGGGAAATTAGTGAGCCAATTGATGATACGGTATTTCACAAGGTGTATGCATCAGGGTAGTCTGAATACTGTTGAGGTATACCTGCTGAACCTAGGAAATGTTGGGGGAAAAAGGTTAGGTTTACACCTGCATATATTACTGCAAAGTGAACCTTTGTTCAGCTGTCGTGCAGTGTGTATCCTGTGAACAGTGGGAATCAATGTACAAATCCCCCTATAATAGCAAACACAGCTCCTATGGATAACACGTAATGGAAGTGAGCCACCACATAGCATGTGTCGTGTAGAACAATGCCTGAAGAAGAATTGGATAAAATAATGCCCGTTAGTCCTCCAACAGTAAATAGGAAAATAAACCCGAGGGACCAAAAAAGTGGGGCTTCCCATTTAATAGAACCCTAATAGCTGTAGGGAGAAAATCGTTAAATCGACTGAGGCTCCTGCGTGGGCAAGGTTACCAGCCAAGGGGGGTATACAGTTCATCCTGTGCCTGCCCCCGCTTCTACTGCTGCAGATGCTAACAGGAGAAGAAAGGATGGGGGTAAGAGTCAAAAGCTTATGTTGTTTATACACGGGAATGCTATATCTGTGGCGCCAATCATGAGGGGGACTAGTCAGTTTCCAAAGCCTCCAATTATGATGGGTATTATCATCAAAAAGATTTTTACAAAAGCATGAGCTGTTACAGTTACATTGTAAATTTGGTCGCCGCCTAGTCGAGCGCCCAGCTGTCTTAATTCTGTGCAAATTAATAGGCTAAGAGCAGGACCCACTATTGCGGCTTAAGCCCCAAATACTAAATAAAGGGTGCGATATCTTTGTGGTTGGTTGAGAATAATCAGCGTGAGATTATCACAGGTAGGATGGCTGAGCATCGCGGTGGATTGTAGCCCCATATACAGGGGTTTGAACCCCCTTCTTGCCAAATCCTGAGGTGTATCACATGTTGGATTGCAAATCCAAAGAAGTAGATTAACATCTGCCGGGGCTTTCCCCCGCCTTCCCGCTCTGAAAGGCATGCTCTCTGGTTTGGGCGCCTAGCTGTTAACTAGGAGTTTGTAGGATCGAGGCCTGCTCATGTAGAAAGGCTTTAGCTTAATTACAGTGTCTGTTTTGCATGCAGTAGATGTGGAGTAGTATTCCACAAGTCTTATCAGGGGTTAAGAGATTTTCACTCCTATTTAGAGCTTTGAAGGCCCTTGGTTTTGATGTTATCCTAAACCTCTAGCTTAGTGTTGACAGTATTGTGGGTGGAATTGGTAGAAGTATAATTGTGAGTGTTGAAGCGGAGGCTAGTGGTATGGTCAGGTTTAGGTTGTGTAAACATCAGGGTAGGGTGCCGGAGGTGTTGTCGGGGGGTATGGTAATAGATATAGCATAAGTTAGTCGTAGGTAGAAGTATAGGCTTAAGAGGGTGGAAAGGGCTGTTAATGTGGCTGCCATGTTTAGGTCTAGTGATGTGAGTGTGGTAAGGATTATCCATTTTGGTCCAGTCCTCCTAATGAGAGAATAATAAGTGGGGTCAGGGCAGTAAGTGCTGGGGCTTTTGTTCATTATATAGATAGTGAGTTGATGTTAATTGATTTATTAATTTTAAATATGGTGAAAACGGAAAAAGTTATGAAGAAGTAGGTTAAAAGCATGATTAAAGCTAAAGAGGTTGAAAATTGTAAGATTAGGAATACTCATCCGAAGTGGGCGATGGAGGAATAGGCTAAAATTTTCCGTAATTGGGTTTGATTTAATCCCCCTCATCCCCCAATTACTGTTGATATGAGGGCTATTGCAATAAATAGTTCTTGGTTAAGCGGTGGGAGTTGGGTAAGTAGGGCAAAGGGGGCTAATTTTTGTCAAGTGGACAGAATTAGTCCTGTGGTCAGATCTAATCCTTGGAGGACTTCGGGTAATCAAATTTGAAGGGGGCAATTCCGATTTTTATTGCTAGGCCAAGGGAGGCAAGCCCTACGGCAGTGGGGTGTGTTATTTGGTCAATAGATCATTGTCCCGTTATTCAGGCGTTAAGTATACTAGCGAATAAGATCAGAGCTGCAGCTGTGGCTTGGGCTATGAAGTATTAGTGGTGGCATCAATTGGTTGGGGGTGGTGATTGTAAGCTATTGGGGGATAATTGCTATGGTGTTAATTTCTAGTCCAAATCAGGCAAGCATTCAGTGTGAGCTTATCAGTGTAAGTGTTGTCCCTAAAGAAATTGATGATAAAAAAATAAAGGGGAGGATTGGGTTCATCAGCAAAGGGGGGATTTCAACCCGCATTTTTGGGTTATGGGCCCAAAAGCTTATATTAGCTTACTTTACTTAGTAGGAAGTGGTGTAAAGGAAGCACTAAGAGTTTTGATCTCTTCAGTGGGGTTCAAATCCCCTTTTCGAAGGAGTTGGGAGGACTTTAACCTCCATGCTACACTCTATCAAAGTGGTCCTTAATATTCAGGCACAACTCCTTCTAAAATTGTGGGGCTAGTCCTATAAAGGCAATTGGTAATGATAGATGTCAAATTACTAGTGCCAGAGTGATGGGGAGGAAGTTTTTTCAGATAAGGTGTATAAGTTAGTCCTACCCAAAGCAAGGGTATGAGGCTCGTACGCACAGGAATACTAAGGATAGAAGGGCTGCTTTAATTATAAGGTTTGTGGCGGTGAGTTCGGGTATGTTTGGGAGGTGGCTAGCTCCTAGAAATAAGATTGCGGAAAGGGTATTCATTGCTAGAATATTTGCGTACTCTGCTAGAAAAAATAATGCAAATGGTGCTCCTGCATATTGTACATTAAATCCTGAGACTAGTTGTGATTCTCCTTCTGTCAGGTCGAAAGGGGCTCGGTTTGTTTCTGCCGAGGTTGAGATATACCATATTGCTAGGGGTGAGACTGGGATTATTAGTCCGATAGTTTCATGGGTGGTGCTAAAGGTTTGTAAAGTGAATCCTCCGCTGAAGATAATCGTGGTAAGGAGAATTAGTCCTAGACTTACTTCGTAAGAGATTGTTTGGGCAACAGCTCGCAATGCACCAATTAGGGCATATTTTGAGTTGGATGCTCATCCGGAGCCTAAGATTGAGTACAGAGTTAGGTTAGAGATAGCTGAAATGAATAAAATGCCTAGGTTAATGTCTATAATGGGGTAAGGTATTGGTAGGGGGGCTCACATAGTTAGTGCCAATGTCAGGGCTAAAAATGGGGGCTTGGATGAAAAACAGGGGGGGGTGAGGTAGATGGCTGTACTGGTTCTTTGATGAACAATTTCACCCCGTCAGCAATTGGTTGAAGTAGGCCGTAAGGTCCTACAATGTTGGGTCCTTTGCTGTGCTGTATATACCCTGGTACTTTTCGTTCAATTAGGGTTAAAAATGTGACGGCTAATAGTACCGGGATGATGTAGGTTAGTGTGTTAATAATATGGGTTAATAAAACGGCGATCATAGTTAAGGAGAAGATTTGAACTTCTTTGAAAAGGGCTTAGGTCTTTTGCATTAGCCGGGATCTGCCACCTCAACATGCCTTGATCTTTGGCACCGGGTGGGCACTCTTTTGACTGTTTTATAGGTTTTCAACAGATAAGACAAATGGGCCTTTCCTTCTCGGTCCTGTCGTACTGGAGAAGGTTGCTTCACAGATAGAAACTGACCTGGATTACTCGGGTCTGAACTCAGATGACGTAGGACTTTAATCGTTGAACAAACGAACCCTTAATAGCGGCTGCGTTCCTAGGATGTCCTGATCCAACATCGAGGTTGTAAACCCCCTGGACACGTTCTTTTTGGCAGACCTGTGTGATGATGACGATGACTCTCCAGGCTTTCTTAGACTGTTGTCCATTTCTACGCACGCGCATGCACACACACACACACACACACACACACACACACATCAGAAATAAAGTGTTACTGCAGTATACACTAAGTCCCCAACTAACGAACACAACTGGTTCCAGACGACCGTTCTTAAGTCGAATCGTTCTTAAGTCAAAACAAAATTAATATGACCTATGAACGAAACAAAATTAATATTACCAATGATATAGGTACTACATTTTTGTGTATACATATACAGTATATGCGTATGTATGTAAATATGAGTTTGGATGCAGTAGTAATATTAAACGAGGACAATAAATGAAAAAAAAACAATTATAAAAATGATATAATAATATGTAATGATAAATGTTATTTACCTTTGAAGAGGAGTGGTCTAGCATACATCGTTGGTGGTAGTGGTGGACGATGAGGAGGAATTATTGAAGAAAGGACAAATCATCGTCGTCGGTAGACTTTTCTAAAAGAGCTAGTTCAAGGGAAACTACTGAACTACTAACTGAAACTACTAACTGAAATGTGGAAGGAATTGGCGACGAAGGTGCAGACAAAGGTGTAGGCATTGGTGGCAAGTCACATGGTGACGACGGTGCAGGAGTAGCAGATGTCCGTTTGAAGAAGCTTTTAATGGAAGTTTGTATGGTCTTCCTTTAAATGTAGCACGCTATATTAGCCATTTTCTCGCCACCGTCCAACTTTCTGATGATGGCCACCTTCGTTTCCATAGAAATTGCTTGACGTTTCCTGCCACTACTACTAGCACTTGCACTCGATTTATCAGCCATGATAACGGATAACAAGTATCGAATGGGGTATAAACGGCATGCTCCGAGATGTTATCAGCGACAAGTGCAGCGACAAACTGAGAAAGATCGTGCTAGAGGTATGCTACTACCCACAATTCGTAGCGGCGGAATGACGCGCAATACAAAAATGGCGCCTTTGTATTTCGAAAAAATTTAAATGACAAAATATGGCAATTTTCGAAAATAATCATAAAAAAATAGACCAGTCGGCTTGTGTTCATTCCTACGAGTGTTCGCAAGTCGGGTGTTCGTAAGTTTGGGACTTAGTATATATCAATGATACATGACATATTTTTACATTTCACTCATCTTCTGCGACACCTAACATAAAGCTGAAGGGAATCTTACCTTTGGGCTTGTGGTCAGGATGCCTGCTGTCCTTGGAGCTCCCTCTAGCGGCCGCTGCAGTACTGCAGCTTGGAAGGCTGACGCTCCCTCTGGAGTCCAGAGGACTCTTTTTGAAAAAAATATAACGAGGTTTTAGGCCACAGAGAAAAAAAATATAATCAGAGATCTTCAGAATAAAGTTATAAATTCACGACAATAAATCATACGTTTACGAGAAAAAAAGTCGTAATATGAGATACAGTCAAACTTGTCTATAGCGGCCACTAGAGGGAGTCTGCAAAAGTGGCCGCTATAGACAGGTGGCCTCTATTGACAGGTTTGCGTCCAGTTTGAATGTTGACCAGTAGAGGAAAAAAAAGAAAAAAAAGGGAAAAAAATAAAAATAATAATGTTGACCAGTAGATGGCACTGCGGACTGCTGATAAAAGTTGTACATCACTACTAGGCTTGTTATTATCATGATTCATGGTTTTTATCCTGAACATGCATGAGTCAAACAGTAGCACATCACATAGTACAATTCACAATTTTGCATGTCCAAAAAGGAGTAGGAAGAAGCAAAGCTTATTTAATCCCACCCCTCATCAGTTTCACATCAGTTGCAATACATTTATTCACCTCTTGTTCTTCCAAGTGTACTTTGTAGGTCTACATGACAATGTAGTGCAATCATAGCCAATGTTTTTACTTACTAAAAGGAAGCTAGAGGCTTAATAATAACGGATAACTGATAAAATACTTCAGTTAAGTACAACCGAACTCAGTTTTGCTCCCGCTGCCGCATGCATGCTAGCATTTTTTTTTTTATTGTAGCGTCGCTGGGAGCACATCCTGTTCCCAGCCTACTTTGCGGTAATATTTTGGTGCAAATGCTCTTAAAGTTACATGTTTGACCAGGAAATAGGAAGCTCAAAAGAAGACGGCTTTTTTATGTGGAACAACTGACAGTTTGTGTGGATCTTGTGAATGATTGTGACTGAGCTAGGACTCAGTAATTAAAGTCTACACACACGCCTTCATTGATTGAAAAACAAAACTTTTTCGTGCATGAAGCTTCTACTTGAGTTGGTAATTTGGCTGCTATATGCAGTCAGATATTGACCAAGGGAGACAAAATGGGTGGCTGCTGGCTGCGTTGGACAGGTGACTGCTATACACAGGGTCTATAACATGTAAATTTGCTGGGGGGGATTTTTCAGTGGCTGCTATAGGCAGGTGGCCCTTCTATAAAGGTGGCCGCTAAGACAGGTTTGACTGTATGTTGTAATATGTTCATTTACAAGAAAAAAAAGTCCTACGTTACTGCTTTTTTTTTGTAAATTTACAACTAAAGAATAAAGAATAAAAACTAGAGAATAAAGTTGTAAATTTACAAGAAAAAAGGCACACATTTATGAGAAAAAAGTGGTACATTTCCGAGAATAAAGTGGTCATATTAGGTGTGATGGTGTCATACGTGTCAGAGGAAAAATAGAGCACAGCTCTTCAAGAAGAAAGGAAACTATCCTATCGCTTCAAGCAAGCTATTATTTATAAGGTGGCAGCAAAACAGAGCAGTTGAGCGTTTAGCGTTTAGATTAAAAATGGCGCCGCGTGAGTGGCTGCCGGTTACAGCAGCTTTGTACTTTTTTTCCACCTTTTAGTGTTTTTATAGTATGTTAGTTTTCTTCTTACTTTTTCTTTTTGTCCCATCGGCACTTTTTGCGAGTGTGCAGCTATGGAGGTTCATATTGTTACTTTTGTAGTCTGCGCCTTGCTGTTTTTTGAACTTTTCGGTCCGGCTGTGGGAAATTTCTTCAGCAACGGCACCCCATTCAACCAAGGCTCCATTGTTTACACCCAGGATCAGCTGTTAGCCCTGTGCCACACACCCCCTCCCTGCGCGGAGAGGCCGGAGATCCCCAAGCAGCTGCGGAGGAGTAGAAGAGGATGCAGGTCGGGAGTGAAGTGCAAGAAGCGGAAAAGACGGTACAAGCCATGTCTACCGTCAGTCATCATGGGGAACGTCAGATCTCTCCCCAACAAGATGGAAGAGCTAACGGCACTGACCCGACTGCAGAGGGAGTACCGGGAATGCAGCCTCATGTGCTTCACGGAGACGAGACTGAGTGAACTCTCTCCGGATTCACACGTCACACTGGACGGATTCCAGCTGGTACGAGCGGACAGGAATGCAACGGAGAGCGGTAAGAAGAATGGACGGGGAATTGCTGTGTTTGTGAATAATAGATGGTGCCACTCGGGACACATCTGTGTGAAGTAGCAACTGTGCACCAGAGACTTGGAACTGTTAGCGGTTCGCATGCGTCCATACTACCTCCCGAGGGAGTTTTCACATGTTATTGCTATGACTGTGTACATCCCCCCCTCAGCGGTCGCTGCTGCAGCTACAGAGCAGATCCACACCATCGTCTCTCAACTTCAGAACCAGCACCCCCAATCCCTCCTCCTCATCTCCGGTGACTTCAATCATGGGTGTATGCATCAACGATGTATGCATCAAGGATGCATACACCTCATCCCACCTCCCCCCGCTGGGTCATTCTGATCACAACCTCGTCCATCTTGTCACAGACTACACTGCAGTAGTGAATAGACAACCCCCTGTGAAGAGGCCTGTGAAGCAGTGGTCTGAGGAGAGCAGTGCTAAGCTCAGAGACTGCTTCCAGACAACAGACTGGGAAGCGCTCTGTAGTCCCCATGGCAGTGACGTTGACAGCATGACTCACTGCATCACAGACTATATCAACTTCTGTGTGGAGAACACTGTGCCCTCCAAGCTGGTGCGGTGTTTTCCCAACAACAAACCCTGGGTGACCTCTGAGATTTAAGGCCCTGCTGAATAAGAAGAAGAGGGTCTTCAACTCGGGGGACAAGGAGGAGCTGTGCAGAGTCCAGAGGGAACTCCGGCATAAGATCAGGAAGGGGAAGGACTGCTACAGGAGGAAACTGGAGAAGCCAGGGATGTCTGGAGAGGCCTGCAGACCATCACAGGCCATGGTAAAGGAGTGGGGAGAGACCAAGCCAGTGGGGACAAGATCTGGGCAGATGATCTCAATCTGTTTTTCAACAGATTTGAGTCTGCCCCTCCTCCCTCCCCGACCAACTCACCACTCTTCACCCCCACATCCCCATCCCAGCCATCCTCTACCCCCCTCTCCATAACTGATGATCAGGTGAGGAGTCAGCTGAAGAAGATCAAGGCAAGGAAGGCCCCGGGACTGGACGGCATCAGCCCTAGAATCCTCAAGGACTGTTATTCTGCCCTCACAACACGTACTAAGCTCTGTGCAGCTAGACAGATAGATAACAGCATACAGGAAGGAAGGGAAGCTCCAGAAGTTTGGTTGAGGACTGATGCTCCTTCTTTAGATCCTTTTTTGTCCTCAGTTTTATTTCTTTACACTTTTTCCTCCCTTTATAGACTGTAAGACTGCAAATACAAACACAAACTAAACATTACAAAGTGTGACATAACAGACATAATTGCAATTAAAACGTAGCTCTGTCGACCTCTGCTGGACGAATTAAACATGACACATTGCCAACGCATTTCACCGCGAGAACAAGCTAATTAGAACACGATCACAAATAATGAAAGACATCACTGTATATGCAAATACTATGCAGAACAATATACAATCTTACTATATTTTACTCACAGACAAAGATCTGACCACGTTTTCGTGACGAAGCTCTCACGTGTGACTGACTACCTTACTACTGTTCGTCTGATACGTCCGTCACTCCAAAAGGTCCGACAGAAACAATGACTGAACTACGCAGGGCGGAACACTCCTCGCCTGGTATAAAATTATACCACCATAAACATTTTAAATATTCAAATATTAAATAACCTAATTACTAGAAACAACTATAAACAAGTTATTTTTAATCAAAATGTCTCTCTCACTTAAGAGTCCTTCGACAGCAGAAAAACAAGCTCCGAGATGGGTCTGATGAAGGTCTTTGGCGTTCCTTGTCTCGTGACTCTGACTTCGACCTTACGAACTTTGTCGTCCTTGCTCGTCAGTGTCTTCACCACAAGTCCAACCGGCCAGTCATTCCGTTTTGCTTGACTGTCCTTCAGCAGAACTATGTCATCCACTTGAAGGTTTGGCTTGTCACCATTCCACTTGTGACGTTTCTGGAGAGTCACTAGGTACTCCTGTCTCCATCTTTTCCAGAATCTCTCTGCCAGGCACTGCACTTGTTTCCACTGGTTTTTGTGAATTTCCAAATTGTCAAAGTCACCTGGAGGAGCTGTGACTGGGGTCATCTTTTGAGTAAGAATCATTGCAGGGGTTAGTACACTTGGGTTGTCAGGGTCAGTTGATACTGGGATCAGCGGCCTAGCATTCAGAATGGCCATGACTTCTGCCATTAATGTTGTCAACACTTCGTGTGTGAGTCGGTTGGTGTCGGACTGCAGCAACATTCCATCCAGTATCCTGCGTGCTACACCTATAAGTCTTTCCCAACAGCCTCCCATATGCGAGGAATGGGGAGCATTGAACGTCCATGTACAGCCTTGATTGTCGAGGTAACTTAGGAGCTCTGGATCACCGGTGTTGAATTTCAATTCCTTACATGCTCCAATAAAGTTTGTGCCTCTGTCGGATCGCAATTGCTTGGATGGACCACGAATTGCAAAAAAACGTCGTAAGACATTTATGAAACTTGAGGCCGACATTGATTCCAGAACTTCGATGTGTGTTGCTCTGGTGCTCATACAAGTGAATAGCACTGCCCATCGCTTGCTTTCGGCACTTCCTCCTCGAGTACGGCGAGTGACAATGTTCCAGGGCCCAAAAACGTCCAATCCGACATGGGTAAAAGGAGGCTCTGAGGCGAGTCTGTCAGTTGGAAGTGGTGCCATTTTTTGTTCCATTAACCTCCCTCTCAGTTTCTTGCAGGTCACACAGTTGTGAAGGACACTAGACACCAACCTTTTGCCTCCCACTATCCACACTCCTGCTGACCGAATGGCCCCTTCGGTTAAGTGACGGCCTTGATGAGCAACCTCTTCATGGTAATGTCTCACAATTAAGGTAGCAATGTGATGAGTTCTTGACAGTATCACAGGATGTTTCTCGTCTCTGGGTAAGTCAGCATTGATAAGGCGCCCTCCAATTCGAAGGAGTCCATCCTCGTCAATGAATGGATTTAACTTTCTCAGCTGGCTGTTTTTTGGGAGCTGAATCCCATTTTTCAAACAGTTTATTTCTTCTGCAAAGAAGTCTCGCTGAACACAACAAATGATGATTCTCTTTGCTTGCCATCGTGCGTCAACCGCATCATCTTTGTGAGTTTTGGCGAACATTCTTGTCACTTGAATAAGTTTTGTGATGGCTCGCAGTAGTCTCTTCCAGCTCGAAAAACGTTCAAAGCGTGCTGAGCTGAACTGCCTGTCTGTGTCCGAAGCTTTGAGGTAGTTGACAGCAACCTCTGGTCGAACCTCAACGTCTTGTTCTGGATTAACAAGCTCAAAGGTGTTGTCTTGCAGAGGTTCACCAGTATGTAGCAGGAATCTGGGACCTGTGAACCAGTTAGAGAGTCTAAGGACGTCTATAGACGCAGGTCTTGTGGCGTGGTCTGCCGGATTCTGCTCTGTGGACACATACTGCCATTGTTGTGGTTGACTTGATTTCCTAATGCGATTTACTCGGTTGGCCACATACACATGAAACCTTCGAGAGGTGTTGTGGATGTACCCGAGGACAATCCTGCTATCGGTGAAAAATCTCACTGCTTGCACCTCGATGTCTATCTCGCTGAGGATTGCCTCTGCCATTTCAGCTGCCAGGACTGCTGCACACAGCTCCAAACGTGGAACTGTATGAGCTGGAAGAGGCGCCAACTTTGCCTTGCTCATGATAAATCCTACGTAGCGCTGGTTCTTGTTGTCGGTGACACACAGGTAGGCTACTGCTGCAATGGCTTGTGTTGAGGCGTCAGAAAAGATGCAGAGTTCTCTGCTTTGTGATGTTGTGAGAGAGATGGGCACATATCTTCTGTCTATGTGCAGCTTCTCTAATTCCAAGAGAGACTCTTTCCACAGTTTCCAGGCTCTTGCTTGATCCCATGGGAGCGGATCATCCCAGTCGCACACTTTGGACGACAGCTCTCTGACCAGAAGTTTTCCCTGAACTGTGATGGGAGCAGCAAAGCCCAGTGGATCATAGAGGCTCTGAACGGTGGATAGGATGCCTCTTTTTGTGAAGGGTTTTTCTTCTTGAGATACTTGAAAGCTGAAACTGTCGCTCTCCAGATTCCATATCAGTCCAAGGCTTCGTTGGAGTGGAAGAGGATCTACAGCAAGGTCAAGGTCTTTCAAGTCTTTTGCGAGGTCCTCCGGGGAAAATGCTCTCATGACTGTGCTGCTATTGGAAGCAATCTTGTGGAGTTTTAAGTTGGATTCTGACAACATTCTTTGAGTCCTTGTTAAAAGATCGATGGCCTCTTCTTCTGTTGGCAGCGATATCAGACCGTCGTCTACATAGAAATTCCGTGTGACGAACTCTTTGCTGTCTGTGCCATATTCTTCCTGATGCTCTTGAGCTGCTCTTCTCATGCCATAGATAGCAACTGCTGGTGATGGACTGTTGCCGAATATGTGCACTTTCATTCTGAATTCTGTGATGTCATTGTTTAAGTCGTTGTCCTTATACCAAAGGAACCGTAGATACTCACGATGATCTTCACGGACTACAAACGCATAGAACATCTGCTGAATATCAGCAGTGATTGCTATGAGTTCCCTCCTGAAGCGCAGCAAGACCCCTAGCAGTGAATTGTTTAGATCGGGCCCGCTGAGCAGCACGTCGTTCAGTGACACACCATCTTGTTTGGCACTCGAATCAAAAACCACTCTGATCTGGTTTGGTTTGTGAGGATGATAGACACCGAATAGAGGCAAATACCACCTTTCTTGATGTTCCTCTAGCTCTGGCGCTAGCTCAGCTTGATCGTTGTCAAACACTTTCTTCATAAATTCCAAGAAGTGCTCTCTCATGTCCGGGCGTTTATCTAGTGTCCGTCTGAGGGATAAGAGTCGTCGAAGAGCTGTCTCTCGATTGTTAGGGAGGCGGCGACGGGGTTTGCAGAACGGTAGCGGCGCTACCCAGTTGTTTGCGTCGTTTTTGTAAACCTCTCTGTCCATGATGTCCATGAAGGCTTGATCATTAATTGACAGAGCTATCTTTTCATCTTCGGGAGTTCTGTCGAAGACTGTAGCTCCAAGTCCTTCAACCTCCTCGCCTTGTAACCTGTAGTTGGTAACACTTGGTTGGTGAGTATTTTTTGTTTTAAGTGTCTCTTTCACTTGGATATTGTTAGGACAAGGACTTAACATGGAGGTCCGTCCGTTAGGGAGTGTATGTGTCTTGTACACGCTAACACTGGGGGATTTATGAGTTCTGTCCAGACAAACGTTCCCCACTATGACCCACCCGAGATCAAGGCGTTGGGCATAAGGGTCGTTGTGTTCACCGTTGTACTGTTGTCTCACCTTGTGCACTCGCAAAATGTCCCTTCCTAACAGGATGAGGATCTGAGCATCTCCATTGAGTGGCGGTATTTTGTCTACCACAGGTCTCAGATGGGGAAAGTATTGGGCTATTTCAGGCGTGGGAATCTCATCTCTGTCGTCTGGAATTGTTTCACACTCAATAAGAGTTGGGAGTTTTAGCTTGATCTTTCCATCATAGGATTCCACCACGAATTCTGTTGCTCTCCTCCCTGTAGTTTCGGTAATGCCAGAACAGGTCTTTAATGTGTAGGGAGATGCTTTTTCATGGAGGTCAAAGTGGTCAAAAAACTCAGGACGTGCAAGTGAACGGTTGCTCTGGTCATCTAACACTGCATATGTCTGAATTACTTTTTCTGGCTGATCTTCACGGTAGACGTTAACTAGACATATCTTGCAGCACGATCTGCCATTAGCGTTTTCTCCACAGACCTCAGTACATTTTGATGTCACTGCAGGGGGAGTTTCCGGATGAGTCTCGTGTGCCTCCTCCTCCTCGCCGTGCTCTGCTGGTACTCTTGTTATCCACGGTGCTGGACTCGGGTGTAGAGCTGATGTGTGAGTTCTGCTGCCACATTCTCTACATTCTAGTTCTTGGTCACAGTATTTTGCTTTATGTTTGGTTGAACCACAGCACCTGAAGCAAATATTCCTTTCTTTAAGGTAGGTCTTGCGTTCTTCTAATGGCTTACTGCGGAAGGTGCGGCACTTTCTGAGTGCATGAGGCTTGTTATGGAGGGGGCAAAGACGATCGGGATCAAAAACTTCTTTTTCGGCAGAGTTTGTTGAAGTTGCTGTAGCTTGAGAAAACACTCCGGTTTTCCTCACTGACACTGGTACTTTGTTGGTATATTTTGTAGACCTGTCTGTCTTGGTGGGGCCTGAGTAGTTAGCTTGCAATATCATGAAGCTCGGATCATTTCTGGTTTTAGCTTCAGAGCGAACAAACTTTGCAAAGAATGTAAAAGGTGGGAATGGGACACCGTTCAGTTCTTTGTATTTCGAGCCTTGGGAAATCCACTTCTCTTGGAGACTAAACGGGAGCTTTTCTAATATTGGGTTCACTCCACGTGAAGTGTCAAGATATGCCAATCCAGGGAGGTATCCTCCATCTTTTGCATATTCAAGTTCCAACAAGAGGTCTCCCAGCTCTCTTAATTTAATGTTGTCTCTGTTTGAGATCTTAGGGAATTCCTCAACTCTTTTCAACAGCGAATGTTCAACTGCCTCTGCAGTACCATAGGTCTCCTCTAGTCTTTGCCAGACCATGTTTAGCCCTGCTGCTGAGTTATGGCTGTGTATGGCTCTGATTCTTCTGGCTTGCTCTTTGGAATTTGGCCCAAGCCATTTAACTAAGAGGTCTAGTTCTTCTCTTGGATTCAAAGCGAGTTCCTCTATGACACCTCGAAAGGAAGCTTTCCATGCCCAGTAACTCTCAGGATGGTCGTCAAACTCCATTAAACCAGATGTGACAACTTCTCTTCTCATGATGTATTTTGCAACATCAGATGTTGTTGCAGTTTGCTTTGAGGTTTCGTCCGGGTCCCGTCTTCGTGGTGCAGACTGGATCTCATAAGTTGGGCTTGGATGTAAGCCTGAATGTCTTGTTTTATGTTGTGTGGCATTCACTGCTGGCCGGGAATTTACAGCTTTAGAGTTTACTTGTGTGTGAGCATTTTCAAGCATTTTGGGGTTACTCACTTCTTGTTTGACTTTCTCCACCGCAGATTGTGAACTTGGACACGCAGGTATGTGTTCTGTCGCTTCCGAACTATGTTGCAAAACATACTCGTGCGTCCGTTGCGCAGCATTGGATGGCGGAAAGGGTAAGTTAATGCCATGATGAGAGTCCATCTCTATGTTTTCCACAGCAGCTACAAACACTGCTTCTTCTGCGGCAGCTGCAGCAGCTTCCTTTTCTTTCCTTAGAATGTGCATTCTTGCTTGCAGAGCTGCTTCTTCAACCATCATCTCCGCTTCCTTCTTAGCAAATGAAGCTTGTGTGCGGGCAGCTTCGGCTTTGGCTCGAGCTTTGAGTGCAGCAGAGCTTGCCGTTGATGATCTGCTACTTGTGCATCCCGATATCCTCGAGGATTGGGCTAGGGATCTAGTCTCCAGTGACAACACTTCTTCTCTATTGTGTTGTTCATCCATCTTTGCCGTTTGGAGGTTGATGGGTAAGCAGTGACGTAATCAGGGTGTGAGTTGGACCGCTTCGTGTAGAGGTTGGTGTATTACTGTCTTCTTACTATTCTGCCCTCACAACACGTACTAAGCTCTGTGCAGCTAGACAGATAGATAACAGCATACAGGAAGGAAGGGAAGCTCCAGAAGTTTGGTTGAGGACTGATGCTCCTTCTTTAGATCCTTTTTTGTCCTCAGTTTTATTTCTTTACACTTTTTCCTCCCTTTATAGACTGTAAGACTGCAAATACAAACACAAACTAAACATTACAAAGTGTGACATAACAGACATAATTGCAATTAAAACGTAGCTCTGTCGACCTCTGCTGGACGAATTAAACATGACACATTGCCAACGCATTTCACCGCGAGAACAAGCTAATTAGAACACGATCACAAATAATGAAAGACATCACTGTATATGCAAATACTATGCAGAACAATATACAATCTTACTATATTTTACTCACAGACAAAGATCTGACCACGTTTTCGTGACGAAGCTCTCACGTGTGACTGACTACCTTACTACTGTTCGTCTGATACGTCCGTCACTCCAAAAGGTCCGACAGAAACAATGACTGAACTACGCAGGGCGGAACAACTGTGCTGACCAGCTCTGTGGAGTTCTCAGGCACTTGTTCAATCTCAGCCTGAGCCTGGAGAAAGTCCCGGCCCTGTGGAAGACCTCCTGTGTGGTCCCGATACCAAAGACACCGCGTCCCAAGGAGCCTAACCACTTCAGGCCTGTTGCCTTGACCTCTCACCTGATGAAGACCATGGAGAGGATTATCCTGCAGCACCTGCGACCCCTGGTGGGCACTCAGCTGGACCCCCTGCAGTTTGCTTACCGGCCTGGGATCGAAGTAGACGACGCAGTGATCTACCTATTGCACAGATCACTGCTACACCTGGAGGACAGCGGGAGCGCTGTGAGGGTCATGTTTTTTGACTTCTCCAGTGCCTTTAACACCATCCGGCCGTCACTACTCAGAGTGGAGATGAAGAGTGTGGGAGTAGACCAACACCTGACTGCATGGGTTATAGACTACCTCACCAACAGACCACAGTATGTGAGGCTCAGTCACTGTGTGTCTGACATGGTACTCTGCAGCACAGGTGCCCCTCAGGGTACGGTGCTCTCCCCTTTCCTCTTCACCCTCTATACCTCGGACTTCACACACAACTCCACACAGTGTCACATCCAGAAGTTCTCCGACGACACAGCCATCGTTGGTTGTGTTTCAGAGGGGAATGATCTGGAATACAGGACGGTCATCAGGGACTTTGTCAGCTGGAGTGAGCTTAACCAGCTACAACTCAACACCAGCAAGACAAAGGAGATGATCATTAACTTCCAGAGGAAAACATCCCATTTCACACCGGTGAACATCCAGGGAGCGGTTGGTAGAAAGCTCCAAATTCCTGGGTGTTCACCTTAACAACAAACTGGACTGGTCAGTCAACACGCCCTCTACAAGAAGGGCCAGAGTCGCCTCCACCCACTGAGGAGACTGAGGTCCTTTGATGTGTGCAGGACTCTTTTACAGGTTCCTGGTTCCTGTCAAACCATGATTTTAATATGACCATCTCATACTTGACCTTTTTAATGAGTTCTTGTGTGCTTTTCAAGAAGGGTGACCTGAGGGTGTTTTTCCAACTACAGGGGGATCACACTCCTCAGCCTCCCTGGGAAAGTCTATTCCAGTGTGCTGGAGAGAAGGGTACGACAGTTCGTCGAACCTCAGCTACAGGAGTTACAATGTGGTTTTCGTCCTGGTCGCGGAACACTGGACCGGCTCTACACCCTTGCAAGGGTACTGGAGGGTACTTGGGAGTTTGCCCAACCGGTCTACATGTGCTTTGTGGACCTGGAAAAGGCATTCAACCGTGTCCCTCGCGGTGTCCTGTGGGGGGTGCTCTGGGAGTATGGTATTGTTGACGCGCTACTACGTGCCATTCGGTCCTTGTACAACCAGCAGTAAGTCAAGCCTGTTTCCGGTGAACGTTGGCCTCTGCTAAGGCTGCCCTTTGTCACCGATTCTGTTCATAATTTTCATGGACAGAATTTCTAGGCGCAGCCAAGGTGTCGAGGGAGTCCAGTTCGGAGGCCTTAGGATCTCGTCCCTGCTATTTGCGGACGATGTGGTCCTGATGGCCTCATCGGGCTGTGACCTCCAGCGTTTATTGGGACGGTTTGCATCTGAGTGTGAAGCTTCTGAGATGAGACTCAGTACCTCCAAATATGAGGCCACGTTTCTCAGTCGGAAAAGGGTGGATTGCTCCCTCCGGGTTGGGAATGAGGTCCTGCCCCAGGTGGAGGAGTTCAAGTATCTCTGGGTTTTGTTCTCGAGTGAGGGAAGGTTGGAGCGTGAGGTCGATAGGCGGATCGGCGCAGCGTCTGCAGTAATGCGGTCGCTGTACCGGACCGTCGTGGTGAAGAGAGAGCTGAGTCGGAAGGCAAAGCTCTCAATTTACCATTCAATCTATGTTCCCACCCTCACCTATGGTCATGAGATTTGCCTCATGACTGAAAGAACGAGATCGCGGATACAAGCGGCTGAAATGAGTTTTCTTCGTAGGGTGGCGGGACTCACCCTAAGAAATAGGGTGAGGAGCTCGGTCGGCCCAGAGGGCATTAATAATAACACAAAGCTTCTATAAATATATATATATATATATATATATATATATATATATATATATATATATATATATATATATATATATATATATATATATATATATATATATATATATATCAATATATAAAAAATACATAAAAATACATAAAAATATGAACATGTCCTCTTTTGGGATTATAGTCAAATCACTTCACTTCGGGCAAAAGGCAGGGTACACCACTGAGGGTGACCACTGGGTCACGGATATCTGGAGGTGCTAGTTGTGTACCTAACCCCCTGCCGAGACCTGACAACGATGAAACACTTAATCAGACGAGACAACTGAGCAAGGAAGGATCCCAGCAAAGTCTTCATCAAAGTAAATGGAGGACCAAAGGCCAGAGTTTTTGTTGTCAAAGACATCAAGGACCTAGAAAAATACTGAGGTCTCCCAACATGGATGAAAACAGCTCTAATATGCCACAAGAAGATTGACAATTGGACACCTTTTACTTTACAGATCGCAGACAATTGGATATGGAAAAAGACATTGATCCGGACTAATTTTTTCTCTCGCATTACAAATGACTGCTGTTATTATACGGAGGACCAATGTAACAACAGTTTCAATAACGACAATAAGTTGTCCATTATCCACATAAACAGCAGAAGCATGCACGCAAACTTTATTAATATCAAACAATATTTGAATCAATTAAAAGAACCTTTCAAAGTAATAGCAATCTCAGAAACTTGGATTAATGCCAACAAAGGAATGGACTTTGAGTTGGAAGGATATGAAATGATGTGTGCAAACTGGAACAATTGAAATGGAGGAGGTGTGGCTGTATACGTGGACAAACATCTGAACTACAAATATGATAAAGCTACTACAAATGGTAAAGAATATGTCATTTTTTATTGATAACATTTTAGAATGTATTACAATTTAAATCTGTAAATAAAAAAGCAAAAATGTGCTAATAAGCTGTGTGCATAGAACTCCAAAGTCAAAGATTGGAATGTTTGAGGATTGGATTAAGATGACATTTACAGACATAGGTCAAAAAACTATTTTTATATGTGGAGACTTTAATATTGACCTTTTCAACCCACACAAGTACAAGGAAATAGATGACTTCACAGACACAGGTAGTCAGCAGGTAGTCAATATGGATACAGAGCCTACGTTTCAACTTCTATGGCACTGATCGACATCACGGAGGAAATTACTACTGCTATAGACAACAGAAGATGTGCAGCTACAGTATTTATGGATCTGACAAAAGCCTTCGATACAATTAATCACAATATTTTAACATTATAATTAGATAGGTACGGAATTATAGGATTTGTTTTGAATTGGTTTCAAAGCTACTGAGCAAACGGGATGCAATTTGTAAAGCTAGGAGAATATACATACTGGGAGTATATACTACATGTGAAGTACCCCAGGGGTCCATATTGGGACCAAAACTGTTTAATTTGTATGTCAATGACATTTGTAAAGTGACAAAGTACTTAAAGTTGGTATTATTTGCGGATGATACCACTGCCTTTTGTTCTGGGGAAAGGACACAATAACTCATTAAAAGGTCAAGGATGAAACGGTCATACTAAAGTCATGGTTTGACAGAAACAGATTATCCCTGAACTTAAGTAAAACTAAAATAACCTTCTTCTTTTCCTTTCGGCTTTTCCCTTCCGGGGTCGCCACAGCGAATCAATTGCCTCCATCTAACCTTGTCTTCTGCATCCTCTTCTCTCACACCAACTACCTTCATGTCCTCTTTCACTACATCCATAAACCTCCTCTTTGGTCTTCCTCTAGGCCTCCTGCCTGGCAGTTCCAAACTCAGCATCCTTCTACCTACAGTATATATTCCCTATCTCTCCTCTGGACATGTCCAAACCATCTCAGTCTGGCCTCTCTGACTTTATCTCTAAAACCTCTAACATGTGCTGTCCCTCTGATGTACTCATTCCTGATCCTATCCTTCCTGGTCACTCCCAGAGAGAACCTCAGCATCTTCATCTCTGCTACCTCCAGCTCTGTCTCCTGTCTTTTCCTCATTGACACTGTCTCTAGACCAAACAACATCGCTGGTCTCAGCACAGTTTTGTACACCTTTCTTTTCATTTTAGCTGAAACTCTTCTATCACACATCATACCTGACACTTTTCTCCACCCGTACCATCCTGCCTGTACACGCTTCTTCACCTCTTTTCCAAACTCTCCATTGCTTTGGACTGTTGACCCTAAGTACTTAAAATCCTCCCCTTTCTTGATGTCTTCTCCCTGTAAGCCCACTCTTCCACTTGGGTCCCTCTCATTCACACACATGTACTCTGTCTTACTGCGGCTAACCTTCATTCCTCTCCTTTCCAGGGCAAACCTCTACCTCTGTAGCTTCTCCTCCACCTGTTCCCTGCTCTCACTGCAGATCACAATGTCATCTGCAAACATCATAGTCCATGGAGATTCCTGTCTAACCTCGTCTGTCAGTCTGTCCATCACCATAGCGAACAGGAAGGGGCTCAGAGCTGATCCCTGATGCAGTCCCACCTCCACCTTGAACTCCTCTGTCACAGCTACAGCACACCTCACCACTGTCTTACAGTCCTCATACATGTCCTGCACCGCTCTAACATACTTCTCTGCCACTCCAGACTTCCTCATACAATACACTAAGTCCCCTACTAACGGACATCCGACGTGCGAACATTCGGAGATACGAACACAAGCCGACTGGTCTATTTTTTCATGTGTTTTGCCTGATAAGACCATATTTAAACTGCGACATGCTTGACCAGCAGAGGGCACTGTGACACTGCTAATGGGACCAACAGCGGGAGAACAAGAGGAGGAGGAGAGGAAAGCTACATCTAGCTTTCAACCCTGACAGAGCGTGTGATTAAAGTTTATGAAGAGTTAATAGGCCTGCTTAATTCTACACACCCACATAACACTACCTCGTTTAGAAGAGTCTAACGACGACAACGAGTTGTCCTTTTTTTCAATATCTCCTCCTCCACCACAACGACATATGCTCGACCGCTCATCTTCAAAGGTAAATAACATTTATCATTACGTATTATTATATCATTTTTATTATTGTTTTTTTCATGAATTATCCTCGTTTAATATGACTACTACATCCAAACTCATATTTATACACATACGCATATACTGTACTGTATATATATACACGTACATGTAGTACCTATATCATTGTTAATATTACCTTTTCCCCTACTTAAGAACAATTCGACTTAAGAACGGTCGTCTGGAACCAATTGTGTTCGTTAGTTGGGGACTTAGTGTACCACAGTTCCTCTCTGGGCACCCTGTCATAAGCTTTCTCCAGATCTACAAAAACACAATGCAGCTACGTCTGGCCTTCTCTGTACTTCTCTTTCAACATCCTCAAAGCAAATACTGTGTCTGTAGTACACTTTTTTTGGCATGAAACCATAATGCTGCTCACAAATGCTCACTTCTGCCCTTAGTCTAGCTTCAACTACTCTTTCCCATAACTTCATTGTATGGCTCATCAGCTTTATTCCTCTGTAGTTGCCACAGGTCTTCACATCTCCCTTGTTCTTAAAAATGGGCACCAGCACACTTCTCCATTCTTCAGGCATCTTTTCATTATCTAAGATCCTGTTGAACAACCCAGTCAGAAACTCCACTGCCACCTCTCCTAAAGTAAAACTAAAATAATGCTATTTGGTAATAGCAGAAGGGAGATGTACGACCAAATACAAATTAATGGAGTGGACGTTGAAAAATTGAAAGAATACAAATTCCTGGGGATCATCCATCTATCCATCCATTTTCTATGCGGCTTTTCCTCATTAGGGTCACGGGGGTATGCTGGAGCCTATCTCAGCTGACTTTGGGCGAGAGGCGGGGTACACCCTGGACTGGGGATCATAATAGACGAAAAATGAGTTGGAAATCTCATATTAAACATATACAACAAAAGGTGGCGAGAAATATCTCTATATTGAATAAAGCAAAATATGTTCTTGACCAAAAATCACTCCACAATCTGTACTGTTCCTTAGTATTACCATACTTAATGTATTGTGTGGAGATATGGGGTAATAATTACAAAAGCAATCTTCACACACTCACGGTACTGCAAAAAAGGTGGGTGAGGATAATTCATAATGCCAAGTATAGAGAACATAAAACCCTTCATTTCTAAAATCACAGATATTAAAATGGAACGGATTGAGTAAGGAACTCAAACAATGTACAGAGATGAGTAAATTCAAAAAACAATACAAGCAGTTGGTGTTTGCTAAATACAAGGCAGAAGAGTCTTGAGTCTCGTCATCACAATGATTGTTCTGTCATGCTTGTTTTTTTTTTGTTTTGTTTTTGTTTTTTACTGTTATTTATTATTCATTATTACACTGATTATTACATAAAATATGACATGATAAATACATTTATTGTTCACACAATCAATGAAAATGAAGGCCAATAAAAAATGAAGGCCACAGAGCGGCTAACCCGGTTTCCACGGGAGCGGCCAATCAGGAGCCAGAAGTTCCTCCTTCCAAACTCATGATGACACTGTTCCCGTCACTCAAGCCAAAGACCCAGAATGCACCTCTACCTCCGCCCCCCACCCAGGACAAGAAGACAGACAAGGAGGCCGGTGAGACACACTCGTCCGTCTATCATCGTTTCAAAGCAGGGGTTTCTGAGTTTGCAGGACTAATGTAAGAGCTTTGTGTGTGTTTGTGTGTGTGTGCGTGCATGCAGGCCTGTGGGTCAATTCCACACAGGTGAGGGAGATGGTGGCCCAGGAGGAGATGGAGTTCGAGCACTTCCAGAAGAAGAACGCAGCACTGGCCAAGCTCAGACAAGAGGATGAGACGATCCAGAAGAACCTCAGGTGTTTGAAACAATCCACATAGGAACCGTCCCTCTACCCCTGACTTGTATGTGGTCCACATTTGTGGTGTCCAGGATGGAGTGCGAGGCGTTTGAGAAGCAGAGAGCAGAGCATCTGGCTCACTTTGAGGACTACAAGAAAGAAGAAACCAGGAAGCTGCAGAGGGAACGCAAACTATTTGAGAAACACGCCACGGCCGTGCGAGCCATGCCCAGGAAAGAACGGAGGGAGATCCACGTAACGCGAGCAGGATCTCCTCGATAATCGTGAAAATACTTCTAATGAAAGTTAAAATGTTTGTTTGCCACTTGGCAACCATCACGGAAACAGGTGCTTACCAGGTGCTCGTTCCCTTCACGCATCTTGTAAGATGAGATCTTATTTACTCAACTGCAGAAAGTAGTAAATTTGTATTTATTTACAAAGCACATTTTTACACCACCTCTGCTGCCCAACGTGTTGTACAATAAGAACAAGAGAAATCACAAATTTCTAAAAAATGGTGAGGATAGATAAAACCAATATATTAAGTACAATACAAAAACTATAAAAACATGCCAATATAATAAATGCAGTCCTATAAAAAGACAATCCAGACCGGCTTGGTTTGTATTAAAGGGATGGATAGTTTGGATGTTTTGAGATTAAGTTGTATGACATCCCCATCAGCATTGTCGTCCAATAACAGCGACTAACCCCCACTTGGTCTCCTGAGTCCAGTTCTGGTAAGATTTCTGTGATGAAGAATACAGTTCCGCTTAGTTGCTTGGGACAATTAAGGAAAGAGTTTGGCTTCTAAAAACAGTATGTGTCCAAAAATGCCTTCTTAAATACATCAGACCTCACAAAAGGCTCTGCACAGGCGACAGTGCGCAGGGATACCGCGGGAGACAAATATATTACGCCAAGCGTTTTGTGAGGTCTGATTTTTTTTTAGAAGGCAATTTTGTGATGCAAATATATTCATCTTTTGAACGCATATTGTTTTGAAAAGCCAAAGTCTTTACTTAATTGTCCCTAGCAATGCATTTATGCACCTATGCATTTACAGTAGTTGTTAGCTTCCTTCGTCACAAGTGAGCAGTGGCAATGAAAGAGAGATGGAGAGGGTTATTGGAGATGGAAGGCAGGAAGCAGAATGAAGGGGTTGATGTGACGGCACCTGCTGGGCGGAGTCACGTCTCCAGACTCTAAAACGGTTTCAAGTAAGTCACAGCTGCACTGTTGAGAGATGAGAGCAGGAAGAATGTGATGCTGCAGGTCTTCATTCGTTACTGTGTGGAGAAGCGGAAGCCAGGCTCAGAGATTCCAGCGGTCAGCGCAGCCACATTGATCGCAGACAGAGTGGCCTAGCGCACGAACATGAACATTTTATGGCCTCCTTAACAGCGACTGCTCACCTTTTTCTGCTGTAGCTGAACGGACAGCAGCTTGTGCATCCCTTGAGGATCCTTCAGCGGACCCTTGACCTTGGAAGCAGGCTGAAACATGAAACCTAGATGCGAGCGTCTTCGCTACATACACGTGAACGCACAGGCGACAGGCGGGAGACAAATAATAATAATAATAATAATAATAATAATAATAATAATAGCTAGTATTTATGGAGCACTTTTCGGTGGTTTATCTTTATCATGTATTTTATGAGTACATTCATGGAAAAATGATTGGGCCACCCTTGTTCATTCACTTTATTGATCCATGTTAATGCCTGGTACAACTAAAGTTACCTTTGTTTGGACAGGTATAATGATCACAAATATAGCTCATAAAAGTGGATTGTAATAGCTGATATCTAGTAACTTCCATGGTTTTCTTGATAATAACCAAAATCACTTAAGTTCTTACATGAATAGCTGCAGCATTGTACTGCCAAAAAATGTAACTCTTACAAGCTTATTTTGTTGTCATTGTTATATTTCTCCAAACAAAGGTGCCTTTAGTTGTATCAGGCATAAAAAATGAACAAGAAGATGAACAAACGAGGGTGGTCTTATTTTTTTACATGACTGGGAACATTTTTTTTTTTTACAAGTAATAATTACCATCATGTTACTACATAATAGTACCAATGATGCCTGACTTGAATATATTTAAAAATAAATTCCAATCTCAAATTTTTTTATTGTGCACCAACTACTTTTCACGAAGTTTCACACATAAACGAGGAAGTGAGTGCTGCAGACTTTGCGTACCTAACCAACTGAACAGCAAACAAACGTGATTTCAGACGCTTCAGGAGCAGCTGAGCTCCCTGCGGGAGGAGCTGAGGAAGAAGGAGAGCCGCTGGTCGTGCAGGCACACTCGCCTTCGCCAGCAGATTGACTCTCTCAGCCTGGAGAAGCTCAAGCTGACGGACCAAGTGACTAATTCATGAAAGAGGCAGACGGTATGGCGGAAGCGTGTCCTAACGTCTTTTCTCCGTCTCTCCTCTTGTGAGTTGAGAGAAGCATCGGAGAAGCTTCGTCTCAGAGCAGAGAGGGACACTATAAAAACCAGGAAGTTGCAGAGGGAACACACACTGCTGGAGAAACACGCCGCTGCTGTGCGAGCCATGCCCGACAAGAAAGAACGGGAGGAGATACAGGTGACACCAGCAAGGTCCCGTCTATTCTGATGCTAAAATGCTTTAGCATTTCTAAAATGCTTCTGATGAATGTTAAAATGTTTTTTTGCCACTTTGCAACCATCACGTAAGGGCTCCTTAGCAGGTGCTCCTTCCTTTCACACGTTTTGTAAAATCTTATTTACTGAACTGCAGAACTGCACATTTTTACACCACCTCTGCTGCCCAACATGTTGTACAATAAGAACAAGAGAAATCACACATTTTTAGAGAAATGATTATGATAGATAAAACCAATATATTAAATACAATATAAAAAATATAAAAACATGCCATATAATAAATGCAGTACTATAAAAAGACAATCAACACCGGCTTGGTTTGTATGACAGCTACTGGCTCAAAACTACATGTATTGTATTTGTATACACACGCACACTAACACACACACACACACACATATATATATATACATATAGAGGTGGCTATATAAAGTTTCATTTATTTTTTTGCCATAACAAATGTATTTGTTTTAAATAGTACACTAAGTCCCCAACCAACATACACAATTGGTTCCAGACGACCGTTCTTAAGTCGAATTGTTCTTAAGTAGGGGAAAAGGTAATATTACCAATGATATAGGGACTACATGTACGTGTATACATATACAGTATATGCGTATGTATGTAAATACTGTATGAGTTTGGATGCAGTAGTCATATTAAACTAGGATAATTAATGAAAAAACAATAATAAAAATGATATAATAATACGTAATGATAAATGTTATTTACCTTTGAAGAGGAGTAGTCGAGCATACTCGTGGTGGACTTTTAAGCAACAAAAAGGGATAAGGGATTTTTGATATTTTATTTTTCAACATAGTCCCCCTCACGGGCTGAACAAAACTCTCTGCTAATGTTCTCAACATGTCATCCTTTGAAATGCAGGTACTTTATGACTTCATTCATTTCTGTTTTCTCTGAATCCTTTACCCTTGCTTCTTCAAAAATCTGCAAGAAATATAAGAGGCATGTTAGAATTTTAAAATTTGGCAGGAATACTTTCAAAAGGTTGAACTTTCAAAAAATCAAAGGTTTGACCATGCATCAACACTTCTTATACACGATGCTTAGAACTTTTCACACCTCATGTTTTATTAATATAGAGAGGAGGTAAAGCTACTTTTTAGAATCCATCCATCCATTTCTATACCGCTTCTCCTCATTAGGGTTGCGGGGGTATGCTAGAGCCTATCTCAGCTGACTTCGGGCGAGAGGCGCGGTACACCCTGGACTGTTCGCCAGCCAATGGCAGGGCACATATAGACAAACAACCATTCACACTCACATTCATACCTATGGACAATTTAGAGTGGCCAATTAACCTAACATACATGTGCTTGGAATGTGGGAGGAAACCGGAGTACCTGGAGAAAACCCACACACGCACGGAGAACATGCAAACTCCACACAGAAATGCCCAACGGAGATTGGAACCCAGATCTTCCCGATCTCCAGACAGTGACTGTGTGGCCAACATGCTAACCACTAGACCACCGTGCGGCCCCTTTGCATAATAATATTCAATAATAATAATCATAGATGACACCGTCAAGACTCTCAAATATGCTTAAACAATTAAAAAAGAAAACATTTTTTCCACAAGTCATAATAATTAAAATCATGTTACTACTTAAAGGGTCACTCACATGAGGTTTCAACTTGCTTAAATATGTTCTATATTGTTTGGACTTGTGTTCTGTGTTGTTTGTTTTTTGAAAGCGAACGTTAAATCAGTAAAAATTTGATTTTCGTACCTGCCTTCCACCATTTTTGGACTCATCTTCTTAGACAAGGTGCGTTTGCCAACTTCACAAGTAAACAAACATGAGCGATCATTAGTGATTATAGCAAAGATTTGAGGGATGTGTCGTTAGTTTTCCTGGAGGAAGAAACTTGCAGAACATGGGATGAAGCCGTATTGATGACAACCACAGACGATGGGACGATATGTCTGATGCTGAGGTGTTCGATGACAAAGACATGGAGATGAAGATTGGTCGGCTTCAAACACAAAATGGTAAGTATAAATGACCTTGGAGTTTCTTATCCTTCAAGTATTGTTTTAAGTCGACTTCTTAATGAGGGTAAAGGGCTCTTTTGAGCCTTTTTAATGTGTTCGTTTATCTGCGCCCCGCCTCCAACATCAACATATCGCTGTGAAAGTAAGTTTTATAACATGTATAATACTTTGAATGGTGGTATGGTGGCATAGTGTTTACAATACTATATAGTAAAAATTATGTATTGTTAGTCCTTCGTAGCCAAAGATGACCATGACATCTCATTTAGTTGCTGGTGGGGCTTTTCACGGTGTGTCCGGAGATGGCTGATGAGACCAATCCGGGCAGAGAATCCTTGTCCACAGCTTGGGCACGTGTGGGAGGGGCTGCATTGCTAGCATTGGATACTTTCGTCTTTTGCATCTGGCGTTTCTTTTCTGCCTCGTATCATTCTCACTCTCTCCGCTGACCTTGCTCTTTTGAAAATGGGACGTCAGTGGCAAGTTGTTCCCAGTACGATGTGGAGATGTCAAAGTCTCTCAGTGATGCTTTGAGGCTGTCTTTGAAGCGCTTCTGTCCTACATTTCTTTTGCACTGGCTACTGTAGGTGGCCAGCCCATCGGATCTGTGCCTTGTGCATGATAGTAATGTTGCTGGGGGTTTCAGCCTGTTTCAGAACCTCAGAATTTGAAATCTTGTCCTGCCAGCAAATGTGCAGAAGGTTACGCGGCACCAGAGGTGGAACTGCTGCATCATCCTTTCATGACGCCTATACAGGGTCCATATTTCGGATCCGTATAGAAGGATAGATAGCACGACCTCTTTGTAAACCTTGATCTTTGTGGCAGGCGTGATCCTCCTCCTGTCCCATATTGAGTTCCTCAGTCTTCCTGCTGGCCTTGGCGACGCAGTTTGTGACCTCGCTGTCCAAATTTGCTGAGCGAGAGGGTGTGCTTCTAATGTATGAGAAGCTGTTCACGGTTGGGAGCTTTTGTCCCTTCACTGGTATTCGTTTCCGGGGGCAGGCTGAAGCACTGCTTCTGTCTTTTTGGTGCTGATGGAAAGGCCAAAGTTTTCACAGGCAGATGGGAAGCAGTCCATCTGCAGTTGCATGTTATCTGCACTGAGTGCACAATCATTGGCGAAAAGGAGGTATCAGATAGCTGTCTCTTTTACCTTTATGACTGCCTGGAGGCGCCTGGGATTGAACAATTTATCATTGGTCCTGCACCTGATGGGAATGCCTGGATTGGTGTCTTTGAACGCGTCTGTCAACATTGCCAAGAGGAGCATGTCGAATAGTGTTGGAGCAAGAACACAACCCTGTTTGACTCCGTTGGAAACTTCAAATGAGCTGGATGTCGCACCATCGTCCATGGCACTGGCTGCCATACTGTTGTGATATTGTCGAACGACTGAGACAAACTTTTCCTCCATAGTCCCTCTTTGCTCACTGTGTCGAAGGCTTTGGTCAGGTCGACGGACGTCATGGAGAGGTCCTGGTGTTGTTCCACACATTTTTTTTGGAGTTGTCAGGCAGGGAAAATCGTGTCCACTGTTCACACTGTCTGGGAGGTGGTCACGCTCCTAAGTGTTCAAGGAGGCGATTAATAAGCATCCGGGCCAGGGGCTTGTAGGCAATGGAGAGGAGAGAGATTGGTGGTGCTATGGCATTGTCATTTATTGATGCGGTTCGGTCAAGCACGGTTCTATTGCTGTGAAAGTAAGTTTTATAACATGTATAATGCTTTGAATGCTTGTCGCTGGCATAGTGTTTACAATACTATATCATAAATATGAAAATAAAACATCACATACTGTGTTCTGTGGCAATGTTGATGCCTGATCCCGCGTTCTCCTGTGTGGTTCTCATGGCATTCACAGCTGCACACGGGGCTGCTCACAGCATGTTTCCGCTCGCTCTGCGCCTCACTGTACAGTATAATCTGGTTCTCCTTCTTAGCTACAATAGCTCATTGACGTCTAAACCTTTGTCTTTGGGGGAAAAAAAAAAAGAAACTTACAGTACGACTCAGACAATGTTAACCGCTAACGGCATGACTACTGTTTTGATGAAAAATATACCCAACAAGATCGACCAGTGTTGTTTAGTAGGCTAAGATGGCCGTCCCTATTCCGACGTCACTTTCTCCGGGACGGAGATCAGAAAAATTTCCAGCCACTACTTTAAATGTAATTTTTATTCATTTAACGTTCGCTTTAAAAAAAATAACAATGTAGAACATAATTAAAAACAATATATTGAAGAAAAGTTGAAAAATCATGTCAGTGACCCTTTAATATCAATGATGTCTGACTTGAATATTTTTAAAACTAAATTCCCATGTCTACATTTTTCATTGTCCAACTTTTCACAAAGTTTCACACATAAGAGGAAGTGAGTGCTGCACACTTTGCGCACCTAACCAACTGAGCAGCGAACAAACGTGATTTCAGGCACTGAAGGAGCAGCTGAGTTCCCTGCAGGAGGAGCTGAGGAAGAAGAAGAGCAGCTGGTCGTGCACGCACACTCACCTTCTCCAGCAGATTGACTCTCTCGGCCAGGAGAATCTCGAGCTGAAGGACAAAGTGACTACTTCATGAAAGAGGCAGGATGTATGGCGGAAGTGTGTCCTAACGTCTTTTCTCCGTCTCTTCTCTTGTCAGGGGTGCATGTGTGAGCAGCTTCATCTCAGGTCCATGACAAAGAACTCTATAGAAGCTGAGAGCCACACTAAATATGTGCCTTCTGTTAGCAAAGAAGACAAACTGGTTGTAAGTGTTTTGTTTTTGCAACTTTATGCTAAAAAACGGTTTTATTATTCATTAGTAGTGTCAACATTTCAGCCCTTTGCACTGTTTTTTTCAATTTAGGCTGTTTTGTTTTGTTTTTTTACAATGACAAGTCCGTCACCAATGGTCCCCGGTCCCCACTTTGGACACCACTGGTCTTGGGGAAAGTGTATTTGCATACAACAGAGGGTGCTGTGGCCTCACCACACCCGAAAGCACAGCCGCAGCAAGTGTTTTTACACTTGAATATTAAGACCAAAAAACCTGACAAAATACATCCAGTACCAACCCAATCTGATGTATAAAAGCCATGATACAAATGCAGCACATTGACAATATCCTGGAAAAGATTCACCCCAGTCTTCCAGAAAGCAAACAACACAGTATGTGTGTGAAAACCAAAAAATACATACACCAATATGTATTTATTTAATTTCATTTCATTTACGAGAATGAAGTGGTAAATTTACAAGAACGGACTGGTAACTTCATGTTACAGGCATTGCCTGAGACAGCTATGAAAAGGGGGCACTTGTGTGACCTTTGGCCTTAGGCATGTGGAGGGGGCGTGTTAGGAAGGTGGAAGTGAGAAGGGCTAGACATGCTAATCTAGGATAGGATTGTACTTTATTAATCCCACTTGTTTCAGCAGCAAGCAAGATACGCAAGTAAGGAGTGCAAAATAAGGCAAGATAAAATATAGATATAAAGATTCAAGATTCAAGATTCAAGAGAGTTTTATTGTCATGTGCATGGTAAAACAGCAGTTATACCATGCAATGAAAATCTTATTCTGTTCATTCTCCCAAGGAAAAGAAAGAAAAACACAAGAAAGAATAAGAACATAAGAAACATAAACACATAAACATATATACCAAGAAATTAAGCAACAACAACAGAAGAGACATTAATGCAAGTAAATAATACAAATAAATAAATAAATAAATAAAGTGCTATGAGTGTGTGTTGCGTGTGGCGTGTCTGAGTGCTTCATTGAGAAGCCTGATGGCCTGTGGGTAAAAGCTGTTTGCCAGCCTTGTGGTCCTGGACTTCAAACTCCTGTAGCGTCTGCCTGATGGTAGGAGTGTGAATAATGAGTGTTGTGGATGTGTGCTGTCCTTGATGAGGTTGTGTGTTCTGCGTAGGACTCTAGATGTATAAATGTCTTGCAGTGAGGGGAGGGCTGCCCCAACAATGTTCTGTGAGGTCTTGATCACCCGCTGGAGTGCCTTCCTATCACGTGTTGTACAGTTACCGTACCAAACAGTGATGGAGGCGGTAAGGACACTTTCGATGGTGCATCTGTAGAAGCAACTCAGGATTGTGGTGGACATGCCAAATTTCCTCAGTCTTCTCAGGAAGTACAGTCTCCTTTGGGACTTCTTCAGAATTTGTTGGGTGTTGTGAGACCAGGTGAGGTCCTCGCTGATGTGTGTGCCAAGGAACTTGAAGGTTTTCACCCTCTCCACCTCAGTCTCACCAATAAACAGGGGTCTATGTGGCTCCTTTTCCCTTGTTCTTGGGTCGATGATCATCTCTTTAGTCTTATCTGTATTGAGAAGGAGATTGTTATCACGACACCAAGCTATGAGGTCCGCCACCTCTCTTCTGTATGATGTTTCAACACCACCAGTGATCAGTCCGATGACTGTAGTGTCATCCGCAAATTTAATGATGCTGGTGTTGTTCTGGGAGGCCACGCAATCGTAGGTGAAGAGCGTGTAGAGGAGTGGACTCAGCACACACCCCTGTGGGGTCCCAGTGCTCACAATTCTTGAGCTGGATGTGCGGTTGTGGACTCTGACTGACTGGGGTCTGCCTGTGAGAAAGTTAAACACCCAGTTACAGAGGGAGGGAGACAGGCCAAGTGTGAGGAGCTTATTTGTGAGTTTGTGGGGGCTGACTGTATTAAAAGCGGAGCTATAGTCTATAAATAGCATTCTGACGTATGTGTCCTGGCCCTGTAGGTGAGAAAGGGCTGTGTGGATGGCAGTGTTGACTGCATCATCCGTGGACCGGTTCTGGCGATATGCAAACTGTAGAGGGTCCACAGTTGCCGCCGGGATGCTCTTTTTGATGTGGGTCATGACTATTCTTTCAAAGCACTTCATAACAATAGGAGTGAGTGCTATAGGGCGATAGTCATTCAAGCAGCCGTTGCTCTTCTTGGGTACGGGCACTATGGTGGTGGACTTAAAGCAGGTCGGTACAGATGCTTGTGCAAGCGACAGGTTAAATATGTCAGCAAGCACATCAGCTAGCTCTGATGAGCAAACCCGAAGTGCACGTCCTGAGATGTTGTCTGGGCCTGCTGCTTTTCGTGGGTTTGTTTTGTTTAGAACCCTGCGCACATCAGCTGATGTCACCATGAGAGGTGCGTCCTGTGTGCTCCCCAGGTTCAGCCACCCTCTCTGCTCATCAGAAGTTTGGGTGTCAAAGCGGGCATAGAACTCGTTCAGCTCATCTGGAAGTGTGGTTTGGCTGGACGTGGCTACGCTACTCTGCTGTCGATAGTCTGTGATGTGCTGGAGCCCCGCCCACATGCGCCGAGGGTCTGAGGTGGAATAGTAGCCCTCCAGCTTCTGTCTGTACTGTCTTTTGGCCTCCCGTATGGACCTCCTCAGGTCATATCTGGCCTTTTTGTAGTCATCAGCGGTGCCCATGACAAATGCAGTCGAACGAGCACGTAGCTTAGCCCTTACATCACAGTTCATCCACTGTTTTTGGTTAGGGTATTTTCTGTAATACTTGGTGGTGGTAACAGTCTCTATGCATGTGCTAATGTAGCCAGTAACAGCAGAAGCATATTCATCCAAATCAACAGTACAATCTTCCCTCCCCGCTGCAGTTTTAAACACATCCCAGTTTGTGCAGCCAAAGCAGTCCTGAAGTACTTGATCAGTTTCTTCATTCCATACTTTAACTGCTGTACTTACAGGGGGAGCTTTTTTGAGAAGTTGTCTGTACGTTGGTATAAAGATATAAAAAGTACTTATTTCACATGAAATAGCAATATGGTACTGTAAAAAAGTGACCCTGTTGTAAACAGTACTGTAGAGTAAACATTGAACTGTAATGAAAAAATTAAATCGAGATAACAAATAATGAAGTGTGAGTAACCAAGACTATAAGTACAGTTAGAGAGGGGGTAAAGTGACATAGTGACAACAACATGATTCAGGTGGTGCAGGTGTTGTAGAGCCTGACAGCGGTCGGTATGAAGCACCTGCGGAACCTCTCCTTCTTACACCGTGGGTGTAACAGTCTGCTGCTGAAGGAGCTGCTGAGGTAGGGGGTGAGCGGTGTTGTCCATGATAGATGTCAGCTTAGCCAACATCCTTCTCTCCCCCACTTCCTGCACGGAGTCCAGAGGACAGTCCAGGACAGAGCTCGCTCACCTGATCAGTCTGTTGATCCTGCTCCTGTCCCTGTCCGTGCTGCCCCCTCTCCAGCAGACCACAGCATAGAAGATGGCTGAGGCCACCACAGAGTCATAAAAGGTCCGTGAGAAAGTCCTGCACACACAGAAGGACTTCAGTCTCCTCAGCAGGTGGAGGCAACTCTGGCCCTTCTTGTAGAGGGCGTGGGTGTTGACGGACCAGTCCAGCTTGCTGTTAAGGTGAATACCCAGGAATTTGTAGCTGTCCACCAACTTTATGTCCGCACCCTGAATGTCCACCGGTGTGAAGTGGGATGCTTTCCTCTGGAAATTAATGATCATCTCCTTTGTCTTGCTTGTGTTGAGTTGTAGCTGGTTGCGCTCACTCCAGCTAACAAAGTCCCTGATGACCATCCTGTATTCCAGATCATTCCCCTCTGAAACACAACCTACAACGGCTGTGTGTTTGTATTTGTACTTTATTTATCCCACAGCGGGGAAATTCACTTGTTACAGCAGGAAGCAAGATACGCAAGTAAAGAATACAGTGTAAAGAATACATAGTGACTACAACATGGTTCAGGTGGTGCAGGTGTTGTAGAGCCTGACAGCGGTCGGTATGAAGGACCTGCGGAACCTCTCCTTCTTACACCGTGGGTGTAACAGTCTGCTGCTGAAGGAGCTGCTAAGGGAAACAACAGTGTCATGTAGCGGGTGAGAGGTATTGTCCATGATGGATGTCAGCTTAGCCAACATCCTTCTCTCCCCCACTTCCTCCACAGAGTCCAGAGGACCGTCCAGGAGAGAGCTCGCTCTCCTGATCAGTCTCTTGATCCTGCTCCTGTCCCTTTCCGTGCTGCCCCCTCTCCAGCAGCCCACATCATAGAAAATGGCTGAGGCCACCACAGAGTCATAAAAGGTGGTGGTTACCTGGCTGCTCGCCTGTTTTCCCGCCCGCCTGCGCAGTTTCCCACTTTCCTCCTCGCTGGCTCCCCTGTCTGCCTTGCTGGCGGCGTCCTACCGTTGGGATGGGGTGGCCTGGTGTCTTCCTGCTCCCCGGCGGTCCGCGCTCTCCGCGCCTGGGTTCTGGATTGTATGTCTGGGACCCCTGGGTCCCCGGCTCCGCTGCTCCTTGGGTCACCAACGGGGGATAGGGGGAGGCTTCCGGGTGTCGGGCAGTCGACCACTGTGTGTGTGCGTGCGTGCGCCGCGCGTGTGTGCGTGTGTGTGCGTGCGTGTGTGTGCACGTTTGAGTGGGTTGTAGTGTGTATGTGCGTGCGCGTGGGGGCGTAGGGGTGTGTATGTGCGTGCGTGTGGGTGCGTAGGAGTGTGTATGTGCGTGCGTGTGGGTGCGTAGGAGTGTGTATGTGCGTGCGTGTGGGTGTGTAGGAGTGTGTATGTGTGTGCTTGTGGGTGCGTAGGAGTGTGTATGTGCGTGTGTGTGTGTACTTTTATTTATTTATTTATTTATTTATTTTAGTTATTTATTTTGGGGGGGGGGGCATACAGGGGTTTGCTCCGTGGGGTCGGGTGCTGGGTGATACATCTCTGCCGCCCGTGCCTCCGCCGGGTGAGTGGAGGGTGTGCCTCCTGCATCCCTGGGCGGGGCAGCCCTGTGTCGGGGGTCGGGCGGGGGTTGGCCCGGGGTGGGCCGGGCCGGGCTCCGCTCCCTGGGGGTGGGGGTGGCGGTGGGCGGGAATTGGCGCTTCTGGCGCGGGCCGGCTTATTTCCGGTTGTGGAGGCGTCTCTGGGCCTGCCGGTTTGTGGCCCCCGGTACTCGACTGCCTTTGTGGGGCGTGATCTTTCGCTGGTCTCAGCGGTTGGCAGTCCTCTGGCCCGCCGGCGCCCTGTCCTTGGCTGGGATTACCTCTCTTCGGCCCCTTGCTGGTCTTCCCGGGGGGGGAGGGCTCTCTGGGCTGGCTCTTGGGGCACTGATCGTTGTGCTGCCTGCCCCTGTGGGCCTGGTGGCCTTCTGGCGGCAGGGGCTCGGCCTGGCTATTTGGGGCGGGGCTCTCTGGGAGGTGGAAGGCGGCCCCTTTCCTTTCATGCATTCTCAGTGACAATTACACGCCCACACATTCTTGCACCTTTATATATATGAAGTCTTTCCCACATACAGAGATACCTGTACATATGCACACTTACAGTACATACGTACTTCCACATAATTACTCACTGAGTTAACCAGGGTGTTTTTATGTTGTTGGTTTTATTACGGCGACGGTGATATCAGCAGTATGACTATAGTTTTTTTTACAATGATGTGCATTACAGTAATTATCATTCTGTTCACTATCATGGATAATCATTTTATTACTACAATTATGTGTGACTGTTTCAATGCGGTATTGTCATTGTGATCACTATCATAGTTCATCATTTCATGACTGCTATTATGTGTGATTGTCATTGACAGCATTGTCATTATGGTTGTTGATATTGTTTTGTCCTTGTGTCCTTGTTCGTATTTATAGTTGTCACAGACATTTATTTGCTGATGTCGTTCTGTATGTTTCTGTTGTTCTGTTTTTGTTGTCACAATTGTTGTTGTTGCTGCTGTTGTCCTTGTCTCTTGTCTCTCTTTTTTTTTGTCCCCCTCTCATCACTACCGCTATTTGTGCAGAACACTAACAACTATGTAGCTCAAAACCGAGTTTGGTTGTACTTTATAGAAGTATTTAACAATGTACTCATCTTATTTCTGCGCCACGGTAGTCCTTGCCCGGAAGGATAGATGCCACCGTTTCATAAATACACCTTTTTCCCTCCTGGGGGTGTGCCTTTCGCGTCCTCGTTCACGCCCACCCTTCCCCCTTGAACGTCTGCATGCTGTCCTCAGTCACGTCCGCCTTTCTTCGATATAAGCAGCGTGTCGGGAGGAGATGCTCCCTGTCATTCAAATGAAGCACTCATCAAAGTCACACAGCAGCACTTACAGATTTTGGAACTCGGTGCACTTATAAGGCGAGCCGCATCATAAGCCGCCCCGTCCGTTTTGGTGGAAATTTAAGACTCATGGTCGTGAAAATACGGTACCTGGAGAAAACCCACACAAGCAGAGATTCGAACCCAGGTCTTCCTGATTTCCTGACTGTGTGGCCATCATGCTAACCCAGGGGTGGGCAAACAAACCGGGGACCAAGCCTTTGAATCCGGCCCGCCAGTTTCTTCCAAAGTATGGAATATAACCTTTAACATGCAAGCTGGCAACATGACTTGCAAGTAGTCAGAGTCAATCTGAGACAATCTTTTGATGGTTTAAGATGCTTGTCACACGCAGCCATCCAGACAACTACATCACCCATGATGCCAAACACAAGTCAACAAATATGTGACACACAACTTAACCTACCCACTGCATTGTCTGGGAAGTAAAAAAGGAAGGACGGTCACCTACTCTTTAATAGCCAATGTTTTATTGTTCATAGTTCACATTGTATATCGTACATCCTTTATCCATGTCCATTTCGGGTGTCTTATTAGGAAAAAAAAATTGATGTGGTCTGGTGTTTCTGGTGCTTCTGAAAGAACACAGTATAGCAGATTGTATGACACTTTTACAGATAAAATAAGACAAATAATTCCAGGTGGACTTTTAGAATCATAAGCTTAAAATAGTGTGCGTGTATCAAATATATAGTATTCCCCCACTCCGGCCAATTTTGTTAACTCAATGCAGCCCGTGAGTCAAAAAGTTTGCCCACCCCTGTGCTAACCGCTTGGCCACCGTGCGGCCACTCAGTATAACCATTATTATTTGTAGTTCTAAACATATCAAGGTGCTTTTACCCACTTTTATTATCCCTCCTAGGAGGTTATGTTTTTTCCTAAATCTCTCACATTATATGCAAATAACATGCAAAATAGCCAATGACGTCATTTAGCGACATCTAGGACAGCCAATAGCTACGTTTCTTACTGAGGAGTTGACAACTGATGCCAACCTCCAAAAATACCGAAGAAGAAGAAGACATTTGTAGACGGTCCCTGCTCTCCTGTCTCTCTGCCGGCTTCTCGTCGAGATCAATGTAAGTCAGACTGCACAGAAGACCGCTCGTTTTGATTAAAAAAATAGGTTGTAGCTCTTTGTGTTGCCACTGTTAAAAAGAGGGATGGTTTGCAATGTGACAAATATTCAATTGTGAGTTATTAATCGCGGAAGTTCGAATCTTTGAACGTGTTCGCACGCAGTCGCACGCACTCTTCTTACAGAGCCCGCACGCTCAGTACCAGGATATTTTTCATCGCTAAAATACTGCTTTTGCAACATTGCTAGTTATATGTGTCGAACATTGACTAATACTGTACTTAGCTTGGCTAATGTTGGCTAACGGCACGGATGAGCATTTCAGTGATAGCTATTGCTAAAAGGTGTTTTGATTGTCAAATGTACTTTCAAATGTGCTATAATTTAAAAGTGTATGGAAGATGTAGTTTTATAACTGATGTACCAATATATGAATGCCAAGATGTCTACACAGGAACTACGGTAGTAGGAGAGCACATATGATGCAATCAAAGTGCCACTCAGTCCAGACACCGGTGCTGACCGTTTATTTCTTCTTTGATGTTTCAGCGCGACAATAAACATAATGGAACACCTTGAAGTGTCATCTTCATGTGTGTAACATCTGTACATTCGGACGAGTCTCGTATCTCCGGCCGCCGGACTTCCATACTCCAAGGTGGACTTTTTGTCCCGCTGGACGCCCAGCAGCACCAGGTCAGGAGGAGGTAAGAAGAAATGAACATACTAGACTTCTAAAGTTCAGGTGAATTCAAAAGTTTGGTCATGTTCAAAGGTGACAGTTTTGATTGATGTGATAAATTGCATTGCTCATTGCGTTGTGTACCTAATTCAATGAAGGTGGTCATCTTTAATACAAAGTGAAATATTTTATTTCATCTTTTTTGTCAATTTTAAAGGGTCACTGACATGAGTTTTCAACTTTGCTTAAATATGTTCAATATTTTTTATAATTATGTCCTATGTTGTTGTTTTTTTAAATCGAACTTTAAATTAGTAAAATTTACATTTTTGAACCTGCCGTCCACCATTTTGGGAATCATCTTCTTCGACAAAGGGCGTTTGCCAAGTGACGTCAGCGCAGTCAAACTTCACAAGTAAACAAACATGAGAGAGTGGACGAGATAGAAGATGTTTAGTGATTATAGCAAAGATTTGAGGGATGTGTCGTTAGTTTTCGGGGAGGAAGAAACATGTGGAGATGAACTAGAGAACTTGCAGAACATGGGATGAAGCCGTATTGATTAGAACCAAAGACGATGGGAATATATGTCTGATGCTGAGGTGTTCGATGACAAAGACATGGAGATGAAGATTGGTCGGCTTCAAACACAAAATGGGAAGTGTAAATGACCTTGGAGTTGCTTGTCCTTCAAATATTGTTTTAAATCGGCTTCTTAATTAGGGTAAAGGGCTCTTTTGAGCCTTTTTATTGTTCAAGGAAAAATTGCACTTTTTTGGAATGTTGCCCTCCCCAATTCGTAGTAAGACATGAACACACGTCTTTCTCTTTTCTGTGTGTAACCCTTTAAGTACCTGACTGAGCAGGAAGGTCCACTTCTCTATCATCTGTAAATCTACGAGTTCCAAATGATCTCAAATCAATACTTGGGGTTTCAGTGTCTTCAGATTCGTAAGGAGGTTGTCAGTGACATCTCTACATAGCGAGAATAATACCTCCAAACACAAGAGACACCAAGATTTAAAAAACAATGCAGTTTATATTTTTTTCAAATGCAAGTCAACCCTAACACCCAAGTCTGGAAGACGTGGACATGAACAAGTCACAAGAAAAAAAGAAAGTCCCGTGTTAAGTTTGTCTTTCAAGTTCCACTGTCCTTTCAGCTAAAAGCAGCTGTGGTCAGTTTTCACCTTTGATGTTCAAAGTGTTGAACTATTCATTTAGGGCTTAGATGCATCAGTACATTTTTTGTAAATTTTTTGATTTGTACAATTGTCTTGTGTCAGGCCTGACAAAAAACGAGTGCTCTTAGATCTCAGGTAAAAAGGGGAAGGAAACTCTCCTACTTCCTACCACCCTCCTGGGAAGAGGGGAATATCGGAGTTGAACTTGTCCAGTGAAGTCTTGTCAGACTGCATCCAGTCCGTGGTTAGCACAGCTCTGATCTTTGGAATTTCAGTCCAACAACAACAAAAAAAAAACAGCCAGGATTTTCAAAACATTAAGAAACACCGAACACCGCTACGTAAAAAACATTTGTTCAATGGAGCAAACGTGCCAAGGTGCTGAAATCAATGCACAGAGTGAACTCTCTTCTTACCTGTTTGCTCTGGATCGCACCTTGTAGTTTGTAGTTGTTGCTTGTAGTTTGCAGGACTAATCTAAGAGTTTTGTGTGTTAGTGCGTGCAGGCGTGTGTGTCAGTTTCACACAGGTGAGGGAGATGGAGATCGAGTGCCTCCAGAAGAAGAACGCAGCGATGGCCAAGCTCAGAGAAGAGATCGAGAAGAAGCAGAAGAGCCTCAGGTGATCGAAACGATCCACATATGAACCATCCCCTGTCCTCTACCCCTGACTTGTATGTGGTCCACATTTGTGGTGTCCAGGATGGAGTGCGAGGCGTTTGAGAAGCAGAGAGCACGGAATCTGGCTCACTTTGAGGACGACAAGAAAGAAGAAACTAGGAAGCTGCAGAGGGAACGCAAACTTTTTGAAAAACACGCCACTGCCGTGCGAGCCACGCCCAACAGGACAGAAGGAACGGAGATCCGGGTAACGTCTGTTTGTTTGCCACTTAGCAACCATCACGGAACCAGGTGCTTCCCAGGTGCTCGTTCCTTTCACATGTCTTGTAAGGTTAGATCTTATTTACTCAACTGCAGAAAGTAGTAAAGTTGTATTTATTTACAAAGCACATTTTTACACCACCTCTGCTGCCCAACGTGTTGTACAATTAAAAGAAGAAAAAACAATCACAAATAAATTAGTAGAAAAATGGTTATGATAGCTAAAACCTACATATTAAATACAACACCGAAAATATAACAACATGCCATATAATAAATGTAATAGAGTAAAAAGACTGGCTCAAATTTGCATTTAGTGTAAATAAAGTTTGATGGAATTTTGTAATTACAAACAATTTTTTACATTCATGATAATAACTGGGATTTATGGAGCAGTGGTTTCAGTGTTTTATCTTCAGTGGTTTATTATTGAAATCATTTAAAAAAAGATTTTTTTCCATAAATAATAATAATTACAATCATGTTACTACTTAATAATATCATTTATATCTGACTTAAATATTTTTAATCAGTTATATCTGACTTAAATATTTTTAAATAAATTACATTTTTTTTTCACATTTATTCTATTGTGCACCAACAACTTTTCACAAAGTTTCACACATAAACGAGAAATGAGTGCTGCACACTTTGTGGACCGAACCAACTGAACAGCAAACAAACGTGATTTCAGGCGCTGAAGGAGCAGCTGAGCTCCCTGCAGGAGGAGCTGAGGAAGAAGAAGAGCAGCTGGTCGTGCACGCACACTCGCCTTCTCCAGGATATTGACTCTCTCAGCCAGGAGAATCTCGAGCTGAAGGACCAAGTGACTACTTCATGAAAGAGGCAGGTGGTATGGCGGAAGCGTGTCCTAACGTCTTTTCTCCGTCTCTTCTCTTGTCAGTTGTGCACGTTGAAGCGGCTTCGTGTCATATCCTTGCTAAAGAAGTCTTTGGAAGCAGAGAGCAACACTAAATATGTGTCTTCTGTTAGCAAAGGAGACAAACTGGCTGTAAGTGTTTTGTTTTTACAACTTTATGCTAAAAAACATTGTTATTATTCATTAGTAGTGTCAACATTTCAACCTTTTCCACTGTTTTTTTTACATTTTATTTTTACAATGACAAGTCCGTCACCAATGGTCCCCGGTCCCCACTTTGGACACCACTGGTCTTGGGGAAAGTGTATTTGCATACAACAGAGGGTGCTGTAGCCTCATCACACTCTAAAGCACAGCCGCAGCAAGTGTTTTTCCACTTGAATATTAAGACCAAAAACCTGACAAAATACATCCAGTACCAACCCAATCTGATGTATAAAAGCCATGATACAAATGCAGCACATTGACAATATCCTGGAAAAGATTCACCCCAGTCTTCCAGAGGACAAACAACACAGTATGTGTGTGAAAACCAAAAATGATGCCTTAAACTTAGTAACATCGCCCCAGGTGGCTCTGTCACGTTGTCAAAACATTGTGACATTAAAAATTGTAACATATACAGAGCCTACCTCGCACAGCTTTGAAGACGAGTTCGGCTTCCAGCCCAAACGGTTGATTTTATTTTCCCAAATTGTCCGTCTGTTGACATCTGAAGGGAATCTGTAAAGCTTGAAACCCTTGTCATGTCTATTTGTGCATCCAAATGCACAACAACCCGGCATTTTTGGGGAATAAACAAGAATACGGCCAAGAATACTGTAAAATGCGAATTTGGCCCCGAGATGGCTCCGCGAGTCACGTGACCGTATTTTTTTGACTTGTCATGTCGCAAATCTCTACATGGAGGGACTCTAAGGAAGGTGGAAGTGAGAAGGGCTAGACATGCTAATCTAAACGCTAAATGCTCAACTGCTCTGTTTTGCTGCCACCTAATAAATAATAGCTTGCTTGAAGCGATAGGATAGTTTCCTTTCTTCTTGAAGATCTGTGCTCTATTTTTCCTCTGACACGTATGACACCATCACACCTAATATGACCACTTTATTCTCAGGAATGTACCACTTTTTCCTCATAAATGTGTGCTTTTTTTCTCATAGATTTACAACTTTATTCTCGTCGTAATACGACTAGTAGTGCAGGAAAAAAGTTGTACATTTACAAGAAGTAGGAACGTAGGACTTCTTTTTCTTCTAAATGTACAACTTCATTCTCTGTTTTTCTTGTAAACGTATGATTTATTCTCGTGAATTTACAACTTTATTCAGGAGATCTCTGATTATAATTTTTCTGTGTGGCCCTGTGTGGTAATATTTCTTTCAAAAAAAGAGTCCTCTGGACTCCAGAGGGAGCATCGGCCCTCCAAGATGCAGTACTGCAGCGGCCGCTAGAGGGAGTTCCAAGGACAGCAGGCATCCTGACCACGAGCCCAAAGGTAAGATTCAGTTCAGCTTTATGTTAGGTGTCGCAGAAGATGAGTGAAATGTAAAAATATGTCATGTATCATTGATATATACTGCAGTAACACTTTATTTCTGATGTGTGTGTGTGTGTGTGCGTGTGTGTGTGTGTGTGCAGCAATGGAGAACAGTCTAAGAAAGCCTTCCGAGGCAGGCCCCTCATCATCGTCATCATCACAGAGGTCTGCCCAACAGAACGTGTCCACCAGCCAGCCTATTCCAGCACATTCACATAGCTGCTCCCCCGTAAGAGGCATCACTCTTAACTGACTGCTAATTCACAGAGGTGCTAATGTCATGGAATATAATAATAATACTGGTAAATATGACTAATAATTCTTACACAGCCAAGAGCCGTGAGGCCAAGTAAACCAACCAAATGCAGCGAGGAAGAAGACATGTATCCTGATGGCAAGGTCAGCAAAGATCCACACTTGCTTCTAGATAATAGGGGAAAATATCTCATGCACAATGGGTTTACTTACCGTCATTGAAAAACGTTTTTATCTACCTTTTAAATGGCAGAAAAAAATAAAGACAAAACAATGCATCTAATCTGAATATTAAATAATGCAGAAAATACTGAAGGCAAAATATAAATAACATAATTTAAACATGAAATAATTGAAATGTTTGTCATGGCAGAAAATATTAACTTATTCTTTTCCTCTTTTCTGACCTATAAATGTTGTTCCAATGTTGTAACCTCGTGTTAAACGATGCCAGCGTGTCATACGATGAGGTTTGAATGAACTGCGCCCTCTGGTGGTTCATTGGTGGTTCAAAGTCATGCAAAAAGAGCACAAACATAACTCGTGGCCACTCTGTCTAAAGTGAAAGGTGATCATTCCAGGTGGTGAAGTTCCTGGCCAGCGGCGCTTACATTGCCATCTTCCCGAACGGGATGAGGACCAAGCTTTCATCGGACGGCACCACGCTCACAATCGCTTTTGCCAAAGGCGACACCCTTGATTTAACGCCTGACCACAGAGTGGTAAGTCCACTTGATGAGTGGACCCTTGGACCCATTAAAAATAATAATAATAATAATAATAATAATGAGGGGAGTTTGCATGTTCTCCCCGTGCGTGTGTGGGTTTTCTCTGGGTACTCCAGTTTCCTCCCACATTCCAAAACAACATGCATGTTAGGTTAATTGGAGACTAAATTGTCCATAGGTATGAATGTGAGTGTGAATGGTTGTTTGTCTATATGTGCCCTGCCATTGCCACCCGCCTCTCGCCCGAAGTCAGCTGGGATAGGCTCCAGCATACCCCCGCGACCCTAACGAGGAGAAGCGGCATAGAAAATGGATGGATGGATAATAATGAGGATTTTTAGATGTAATAATTGTGTGCTTGTCAGATCTACAACTACGCAGACACCCAGATGACGCACATCATCTACCCAGACGACACGGAGGTGCTGCACTTCCCTACACAGGTGAGACCCCTCGCAGCGTCCATCTCATCGTCTCCTCCCTCCTCCCGCAGAGAGGCACTTCCCCGACGGCAGCAAGGAGAGCGTTCTGACGGAGTGAAGCGAGATCCGTTTCAACAACGGCCAGTCGAGGTCCACACGGCCGACTACAGGATGAGATGGTATCCAGACGGCACCATGAAGACAATCTACTCTACTCACAAAGTATTGCTGTCATAAATTTATTTATTTATTCTCATCTTTTATCCTAACATTGTCTGGCGACCAGTCCAGTGTGCACCCCGCCGTTCGCCCAAAGTCGGCTGGGATAGGCTCCAGCATACCTCCGTGACTCTAGTGAGGATTAAGCGGCATAGAAATGAATTGATATCCTCATGACTTTATTCTCATTGCAACTTCATTGTCTTAAAATATTGTTTTCTCTAAATATTGCGAGTTAATTCTCATGAAATGTGGAATTTATTGTTGTCATGTAACAGTGCAACAGTGCAATTGTAGTTTTTACTCCTATTATTTGTTGTTATATTTTTAGATTCAGGTGGGTCAAGGGTTAGCCTATAAAAATTCCCGTCGGAAGGAATCACAAAAAAATTGCAGAGCAAAGGATCCGCTTCCCATAAATTTGGAGCCTGCTGGTCTGGATGCAGGCGTCGACTAATTCCGACAGGGGTCCTGGCTTGTTCCCCTCCTGGCTGACGCTCGCCAATTGACGGCGCGTGTGATCCGACGATGGCACTGTCTTTAAAAATAACAGTAGTTTTCCTCATGAAAACTACAACTTTAAATTCATTTCTTTTTCAGCAGGTGAAATGTTCTAAGTGCTGCAAGACAAACAATTTTCTAAGTCCAAATGAGGCACTGAAGGCAGGTTCCAGCTAGAGCCCAAAAAGTTCACCCCAAAGAGGAGTTGTAACAGCAAAGACAGCTGAGCTCTCCTGAGCTGTACGTCATCTTGTATGCCCTTCTCGTGGGGCGGGAGTGTCCTTTCTTGCATCTGTGATTGTCTGTACTATTTTGGTGTCACATTAAATCTCATATTTTATGAATGCCCATTCCTTAAAAGGTAAAAGGCCATTTTTGTGCCAATTGTGTTTTTTTCCCCAATGGCACGTGGCAACACACACACTACAAGATGACAGAGACCTGCTGAATCAGCAAAAATACTGTCTCACTTTCTTTCCTACTCCTCTGCGCCCTGGCGGCCTCTAATGTGCTCAAAGAGTACTGACTTAAAAAGATAGTTCAGATGTTTTGACATGTTGTATGACATCCCCATCAGCATCGTAGTCCAATAACAGTGACTTACCCCCCCACTCGGTCTCCTAAGTCCAGTTCTGCTCAGATTTCTGTGATGAACATAGTTCCACCTAGTTGCTAGGGACAATTAAGTAAAGACTTTGTCTTCTCAAAACAATATGCGTTCAAAAGATGAATACATTCGCATCACAAAAATGCCTGCTCAAAAAAATCAGACCTCACAAACCGCTTGGCGTTATATATTTGTCTGCCACCTGTCGCCTGTGCGTTCATGTGTATGTAGCGAAGACGCTCGCATCTACAGGTTTCAGCCTGCTTCCAAGGTCAAGGTCAACATAAAATGTTCATGCGGCTGAGGACACATGTTAAAGAGCTGGAGGCGGCGCTGGAATCTCTGAGCGTCTAAACCAACTGGCGGTGGTAGACAGCTCTGCCTGCGTTGTGCTGACTTGCTGTCAGAGAAGGTGTTTCTCCAGGCCTTAGATGGAGATGGTTATGTAGTTTGTGGCGTTTGTACCACAGGCCCAACCGCAAGAAGTGCGCCAGAGTGTGAGGGGAACACACACACACACACACAATACAGGTACTACCCCAAAAATTTGAATATCAAGTAAAAGTTGTTTTATTTTGGCAATTTACAAGATGAAAGATGAAACCAACAAATTTTATTGAGCCGTTACATGCAAATTGACATTTCTCAAGCACAAACTCAGAAAATTAGAATACTGTGAAAAGCTTTTGTAGGTGCAAAGAGTCAAATTCTAATCAGGCAAGTAATCCAAAGTCTGTCTTAGGTTGGCTCAGAAGAGTTCAGACATGGGGAAGACTGCTGATCTCTGACAGTTGTGCAGAAAACTCTCATTGACTTGAAAGTCAATGAGAATTGAAAGTGGACAGTCAAGTGGAAGGAAGAAGTGTGGTAGAAAACGGTGTACAATCCGGAGAGATGACCGCAGGCTGGAGAGGGTGGTCAGGAAAGGGCCATTCAAAAGTGGGGGAACTTCATAAGGAGTGAACCGATCCTGGAGTTGTTGCTTCATGAGAAACAACACGCAGGCGGATGCTGGACATGGGCTTCAAATGTTGAATTCCTGTTGTCTAACCTCTCCCCAATAGTAATCAACGCCAGAGGCACCTTCCCTGGGCAAGAGAAAAGGACTGGTCTGTTGCCCAGTGGGTAAAAGTCCTCTTTTCTGATTAGAGCAAGTTGTGCACCTCATTTGGCAACAAAGATCCCAGAGTCTGGAGGAAGACTGGAGAAGAGCACGATAGAAGATGCATGAAGTCCAGAGTTAGGTTTCCCCAGTCTGTGATGACTTGGGCATCCATGTCAGCTGCTGGTGTTGGTCCTCTGTGCTTCATGAAGTCAAACATAACCGCAGCCGTCTATCAGGACATTTTAGAGCACTTCATGCTTGCTTCAGTAGAACAGCTTTATGGAGATGCAGACTTCATCTTCCAGCAGGACTTGGCACCTGCTCACAGTGGTAAAAGTACAAAGTCCAACGACCATGGGATTACCATGTTTGATTGGCCTGCAAACTCACCTGACTTGAACCCCAAAGAAAAAGTTTATGGCATACTAATAAAACAATAAAAGTTTATGGCATACCAATAAAACAATAAAACATCTAAGCGTTTTCACACCTATGTGTCAGGGATCAGCATCAGGAAGCGGACATGCGGAAGTCATAAACGGACATCTGGAAGCCATAAAACATGAAAGAAGTTTCACACCTATGTGTCAGGGATCAAAGCATCAGCAAGCGGACATGCGGAAGTCATAAAACAAACAAACAATCATAAAATCATTCCCACATGACTGTTTTCTTCCGGCTGCGTGTGGGGGAAGCCCCCATTCCCATACCCCTCCTTTCCTAACGACCCCCCTCCACCCCAACCACCCCCAAGACATCCTCCGGCCTTATCTAGGTGTGTCTCAGCATGTGTGACTGGGGCCCCCAATACCGCCCCCTCCGGCCTGTCTGTGTGTCTCAAACATGTCGTTTTCCCATTGAAACAATAGAAATAATACTGCTAAAACAGTCAAAACATTGCATCCTTAGCTCACACGTCCCCATTCAAACCATTTAAATCAGCCAATTTTTTTTTTTTTACCATAGTCCCATTGAAACAATAGAAATAATACTACTAAAACAGTCAAAACATTACAACCTTAGATACCAGTCTTTCTACTACAGCTATTTTGTTAAAAATTATATTTTCTTAAAAAATATCATGATTACCATGATTACCAGTCAGCGTCCATCCACCAGCCTTGTTTCTTCAAGAGCAAAGTAGAAATGACCCATCTAGACCACTCCCCCCAACCGGCCGATACAATTACTGTTGAAAAGGTCATGGGCTGAGGAGGTGGGGGTAAAGGAAGGAGGCGTGACTTTGTTATTTACTTTAGAATGTGAGTATTATTTTAAAGGGCATTGATGGGCGTGGTGAAGGTGCTGAGCGGTGTGGAAATGTGTGGGATGTCTTATATAACGAGGGGTGTTTGACTCAAACTATGAGTGATTGTTCGAAAAAAATGGCGGTGTTCAGGAAAAAGAGTCTACATCTTGACGGGGGACGCTTGGTGGTTTGTGAGTTTAGAGGCATGGGAGTAGTTCCCTTTGTGGATATATACAGTCATGAATATATGGAACCAGAGGTTACGCAGCTGAGAATCTATTCTACTGAATTTGAAAAACTGAAGAGCTCCATTCAAGATTTCATCGTTTACATGTAACATGTGCACGACCAAGGGGATGTAGGACTTACGAGAATGTTGCCAAGTGTAGCGGTGAGAATGGATTCGCTGCTGCGTGAAGAGGGTGGATCTTTTGTCGATTGTTCGAGATCACACATCTGGCTGCTGGTCAGATATGCCACCTCTACTGCTAATACTGCCAGACCAAGGACAGTTCTGGAGAAAGAGCGGGATTTCCCAATTCACCTTGCGTTCAAGGTGGTAGACTTCCCAAAGCTGGATGATCTCTTGAAAGAAATTAGTTTGTTTTTCACTCAAGACAGTGTGAAGCGGAGGCATGCCCTGCTGGGGAAGAGGTTAACCACTCGAGCTGAAGACAATGTTGTAAGACAGAAGATGACTAGTTATAAGAGGCGGATAAATCCGATCACCGTTTTTGACAGAGAACTGGAGGTGGTTTGGTCGGAAGAGGGCCTGTTTGTGAATTAGAGACTGATTCCGTGTGATTCTATCACACATGCTGGGCTCCACCTTCTACAAAGACCTACCAGAGCCCAGCCTACCAGTACTGCCTCCCACAACCATTGTCTCTTTGGGCGAGAGGCCTACAATATCCTGCAGACTGTGTACGGATTTTATCAAGCCTAGAATTAACATCCCTGCGTGCTTTTCTCTATGTAAATGTTGATCATTCAGTTTTATATCAAGGTTTAATGCTTATTAAGTAAATAAAATATACATTTGAATGTGGTGTTGTGTATTTTTTTTCTCCCACCCCCCGTGATCGTGCGTGCGTGTGTGTGTGCGTGTGTTAAAGTGTTACTTTTATTTATTTCCAAACACAGTACAAGTATACTGCAAGTGCCCAAATACAAGAATGTACTATTTTCTATTTATTTCCTTATTTCCAAACGCAGTACTAGTATATTGCAAGTACCCAAATACAAGAATGTACTATATTCTATTTATGTGTTTATGACTGGGGGTTGTTGCAAAGTCATGCAAAAAGAGCACAAACATAACTCGTGGGCACTCTGTCTGATCAAAATCAGGACCAGTTGCATTTGCCAGTTGCAGTTGCAATTTGCATTTTGCACATTTGGATCTTAATCAGGTTTTAAGTAAAGCTACAATATGCAGAAACAAGAAGGGAGAGTGAGACAAAAAGCATTTTGAAAAAGTAATTTATTGAAAACAACATCCATCCATCCATCTTCTATACCGCTTCATCCTCATTAGGGTCACAGGGTCATGCTGGAGTCTATCCCAGCTGAATTCGGGCGACAGGCGGGGTACACCCTGACAGAACAGAAGACACATATTTAATGTCGCTCTCTGCTTCCAAAGACTTCTTTAGCAAGGATTATGACACGAAGCCGCTTCAACGTGCACAACTGACAAGAGAAGAGACGGAGAAAAGATGTTAGGAGAAGCTTCCGCCATACCGCCTGCCTCTTTCATGAAGTAGTCACGTTTTGGTCCTTCAGCTCGAGCTTCTCCTGGCTGAAAGTCAATCTGCTGGCGAAGGCGAGTGTGCGTGCACGACCAGCGGCTCTCCTTCTTCCTCAGCTCCTCCAGCAGGGAGCTCAGCTGCTCCTTCAGCGCCTGAAATCACATTTGTTTGCTGTTCAGTTGGTTCGGTACACAAAGTGTGCAGCACTCACTTCCTCGTTTATGTGTGAAACTTTGTGAAAAGTAGTTGGTGCACAATAAAAAAAATGTCAAAATTGGAATTTATTTTTAAAACTATTCAAGTCAGGCATCATTGATATTATTAAGGAGTAACATGATTTTAATTATTATTACTTGTGGAAAAAAATATGTTCTCAGTCATGGAAAAAAAATTAGACCACCCTTGTTTCTTCAGCTTCTTCATTTTAATGCCTGATACAACTAAAGGCACCTTTGTTTGGACAAATATAACAATGACAACAAAAAACACACGTAAGTTTAATTTTTAGCAGTACAATGCTCGAGCTATTCATGTAAGAACTTGATTTTGGTTATTATCATGAAATCCATGGAAGTTACTAAATATCAGCTCTTACATTCAACCTTTACGAGCTGTATTTTATATCATTATAAAATAAAATTACAAAGGTACCTTTAGTTGTACCAGGGATTAAAATGGATCTTTGTTCGCAGCTCAGTTGGTTAGGTACGCAAAGTGTGCAGCACTCACTTCCTCGTTTATGTGTGAAACTTAAGAAACTTAAAGTAGTTGGTGCAGAATAAAAAATGTAGAGATTGGAATTTAATTTTAAAAATATTCAAGGCAGACATCATTGATATTATTAAAGGGTCACTGACATGATTTTTTAACTTTGCTTAATTATATTGTTTATAGTTACGTTACGTCGTTTGTTTTTTTGAAAGCAAACGTTAAATGAGTAAAAATTACATTTAAAGAAGTGACTGGAGATTTTTCTGACCTCCGTCCATAGGGGCAATGGGAGCAGGGCGAGGTGCTGACAAACAAACACAATAAAAAGGCTCAAAAGAGCCCGTTACCCTCATTAAGAAGCTGATTTCAAACAATAATTGAAGGATAAGCAACTCCAAGGTCATTTACACTTAGCATTTTGTGTTTGAAACCGACCAATCTTCATCTCCATGTCTTTGTCATCGAACACCTCAGCATCAGACATGTAGTCCCATCGTCTTTGGTCGTAATCAATACGGCTTAATCCCATGTTCTGCAAGTTCTCTAGTTCATCTCCACATGTTTCTTCCTCCCCGAAAACTAACCACACATCCCTCAAATCTTTGCTATAATCACTAAACATCTTCTATCTCGTCCACTCTCTCATGTTTGTTTACTTGTGAAGTTCGACTGCGCTGACGTCACTTGGAAAACGCCCCTTGTGTAAGATGAGTCCCAAAATGGTGGACGGCAGGTACAAAAATGTAAGTTTTACTAATTTAACATTCGCTTTCAAAAAACAAACAACATAGAACATAATTCTAAACAATATAGAGCATATTTGAGCCAAGTTGAACAAATATGTCAGTTACCCTTTAAGTAGTAACATGATTTTAATTATGACTTGTGGAAAAATGTTTTGTTATTTTATTGTTCAAGCATATTTGAGAGTCTTGAAGGTGGCATCTATGATGATTATTATTAAATATTATTAGAAAAAGTAGCTTTACCTCCTCTCTATTATATTAATAAAATACATTATGAAGATAAACCATTGAAAAGTGCTACATAAATCCCAGTTGTTACTATCATCATTATACTGTTGAAAGGTGACATACTGTTTGAAAAATACATTTGTGATAGCAACAAAATAAATCAATCAAAATTGATTTATTTAGCCACCTATACATTAGGGGTGCAACGATACACAAAATTCGTGGTTTGGTTTGACGCGTTTGTGTTCCGTTTCGCTTTTCGATACAAAAAACTATTTCATTGAAATTGCAGACATTTTTCCTCACCTTAAAAGTGCAGTTCTGCTGAACACACTTAAGAAAATGTAAGAAAAAAAAGCACAATGTAATGACTAGAATAAAAAATAAATTGATCTCATGTGTCATGTTTGGGTGTGCTCTGCTGCCATCTAATGTTTATTCTGTGCAGTACATCCAATCACTAGGGGAGGAGTCCAGGCACACCTGTTACCAATTTGCTGTGGACTATTTAGTGCCTGCGTCTCCTCTCACTCTTCGCCAGAACGTCTCCTTATGCACACCTGATTCCCATTGTCTCTTGTACCCTGTTCTGGTCTTGTCTTCACCGTGAGTATTGTGTTTTTGCCTGCTTGTGTAGCAGTGGACATTGTATTGCTAGTCTTACCTTCTTCAGCTCCTAGCTTCTCCTGTTACCTTTTGTAGCAGTGACTTTTGGTTTGTATTTTGTTTACCTGTTACCCGTGTGTACAGCGCCTAGTTATTTTTTCCCCGCGACTCGGTCCCGTGTTTTTGTTAGTATTTTTTCCCTCGTGGTCATTCTTAGTTATTGTTTTGTACTTTGTTTTCTTATTAAATGATTTTTTTGTTACACGGAAGTGTCTTGTGTCCTTGTCTGCATTGTGAGTCCAATATACAACGTGCCATTTTGTGACAGTACGTTCTGGCCAAGTATGGACTCTGCAGATTTGGATCACTTCCGGTCGGCGCTGACACACCAGGGCCAATTAGTGGGCAACCATGAGAAGTCCTTACGGTAAATCACATAAGCGCTGATTGCACTTTTGTCGACTGTGACAGCGCTTGACCAGCGCTTAGCGTCAAACGAGCACGCCCGGACTGTATACGGAACCTTCTGCTTCACTCGACGGAATATCCTCTGCGCCTCAAATGACTCAAGTCCTTACCCACCAGACGCATAGAGAACCTAACATACCACATCCCCCTCGTTTTTCAGGGGAATCAGGTTTGTGCAAACAATTTTTACATCAGTGTTCTTTAGTATTCGACCAACAACCAGGTTCCTATGCGACAGTAGTACAGTAGCCTTCGTGATGAGTCTGCTTAGTGATAAGGCGGCGGCATGGGCAATGGCTGCTAGCAAGGCCAAGCCCGCCATTCGCTCGTCCTTTACTTTGTTAATGGGTGAATATTCTAAGGGCTTTTGATCACCCCGTGCGGGGTAGAGAAGCCGGTAGCTGGCTTTTGGACTTAAGGCAGAGGAATAATTTAGTAGCGGATTTTTCTATTAACTTCCGGGTTTTGGCAGCAGAAAGTGGTTACGATGACACGGCACTCCGAGGCATTTTTCGTAAAGCCCTACAGACTCGTATTAAGGATGAGTTGGCTATCAAGGACGATACCACCACGCTGGATGAATTAATTGACCTCGCTATTCGTTTGGATAACAGACTTCGTGAGCGTGACCGAAAGTATGCAGAGGAAATGGGAGACGGCCGGACTCGCCGACAAGACGTAGGACGATTCCGGTGCCATCCAGGGAGGAGAACAAGGCAGTTTCCGCTATGGAGACACCATTCTTCGCCACAGAGGAGCCTATGCAGCTGGGGGGTCGACGCCTATCCACAGCCGAACAAGCACGACTGTTCCGTCTACGCCTTTGCCTCTACTGCGGGGCTTCCGACCACCAGATCGCCACATGCGCCACAAGACCAGCGCGCCGCATTCAATCACCCCCCGATGTGGTAAAGTCGAACGTCCTGCAGGAAAAATCTAATCGAAGGGTTCCCAGAGACCCACTAATCAAGTCCAATTGTGAGTCAGTACATCAGTACATGGAACCCGTTCCGGAAAGCCCCCACACAACCAAGCTAAGACTCCAAGTCAAGGGAACTATTATTGGTGGGGGAAGAAATATGTTTCGGCATTTATTGACTCAGGGGCCGACGACTGTTTTCTAGATTCTCAATTTGTTAAGGAAAATAATTTAGCTAAGGTTAAGCTCATTAGCCCCAAGGAAGTACTCTCACTAGATGGCAGATTGCTAGCTGTGGTGTCTTTTCAGACCGAACCGTTGACTCTTCGACTCTCGGGTAACCACTATGAATTAAATTCTTCATCATACCCTCTCAGTCTGCTCCTGTTGTGTTAGGTCTCACTTGGTTAAAGTTACATAAGCCATCCATCAATTGAAGAAGTATGAATATTAGTGATTGGGGTAATCACTGCTGCGCCAATTGTCTTAGATCGGCAATACCCGAGAGTTCAATGGTCAAATGTTCCGAGGAATACATTGATGTGTCCAAAGTACCCGCTGAATATCATGACCTGGCGAGAGTTTTTAGCAAGGATCGTGCACATCGCCCATATGACTGTGCTATAGAATTCAGCTGCTATAGAACTCGTCACTAACGCACCACTACTGCGCAAGATTGTTTAATGTATCTGCACCTGAACAACAAGCTCTTAAAGAGTACATCACTTCATCAATGGCAGCAGGGCTCATTCGGCCCTCTTCGTCACCCCTGGGGGTGGGTTTTTTCTTCGTGGATAAGGATAAGTCACTCAGGCCATGTATTGATTATCGGGGTCTTAATGCTATCACTGTTAAGAATAGTTATATTCTCTACCGTTAAAGGATTCAGCATTTTCTTCTCTTCATTCTGCTTCAAGATTTTCACTAAATTGGATTTACGCAACGCTTATCACCTGGTTCGTATTAGAGAGGAGGACGAGTGGAAAACAGCGTTCAACACTCCTTTAGGACATTTTGAATATCTCGTCATGCCATTTGGACTCACTAATGCACCTGCAGTTTTTCAGAACCTTATCAACGGCGTTCTTAGAGATATGCTGAATCAGTTCTGCTTTGTCTACTTAGATCATATTCTCATTTTTTTTCTGACTCTTTACAGGAACACATTCGACATGTTCGACAAGTTTTGCAACGGCTTCTGGAGAACCACCTGTTCGTCAAGGCAGAAAAGTGAATTCCACGCTACTTCAGTCTCTTTTTTTTTTTAGGTTATATAGTGGAGAAGGGCCAGCTGAGAGCAGATCCCGCCAAGATACAGGCGGTGGTCGAGTGGCCATCTCCTACATCAATGAAGCATCTGCAGAGGTTCCTGGGGTTTATTCGCAACTATAGCAGTAAGGCGGAACCTCTAACGAGGCTTACATCTATTAAAGTTCCATTTATCTGGTCTCCAGAAGCCAAGGCGGCCTTCAATAAGCTCAAATCTTTGTTCACTTCCGCACCTGTTCTCACACACCCTGACACTTCTCTACATTTTTTTGTAGAAGTGGATGCCTCAGATACAGGAGTGGGAGCTGTTCTGTCCCAGCGATCCCCGGTCGACCAGAAGCTGCACCCATGTGCATTTTTTCTCGCGTCGCCTCACTTCTGCAGAGGGTAGTTATAATGTGGGTAATAGAGAGCTGCTGGCCATCGTTCTCGCGCTGCGGGAATGGAGGCATTGGCTGGCATTGTTGTTACTGACTATAAGAACCTGGCCTATATTCGCTCCGCTAAGAAACTGAACTCCCGTCAAGCTCCTTGGTCACTATTTCTTACAAGATTCAACTTTTCGATTACCTACAGACCCGGTTCCAGAAATGTGAAGCCTGATGCTCTGTCCAGACTCTTCGACCCGGCTGTGGAGGAACCACTAGAGACTATTGTACCTGTAGCTCGAGTTTTGGGGGGCCTCCGCTGGGAAGTTGAGGAAAAGGTGGCCAAGGCAACATCTGACATGAACGCCCCGAGGGTTGCCCAGAGAATAGACTTTGTGCCTCCGGAACTCTGCTCTGAGGTACTACAATGGGGGAAATCGGCCAAGACTGCATGTCACCCAGGGGTGCAGCGTACACAGTTTGTAGTAGCCCAGAGGTTCTGGTGGCCATCCATGGCGGCTGATGTCAGCGTTCGTCAAAGCCTGTTCTGTCTGTGCCCGAAGCAAGCCATCACACCGTCCACCCGCTGGTCTCCATCCGTTGCCCACACCTTCCCGCCCATGGTCCCATCGCTTTGGACTTAACAGGATTACCTCATTCTCAAGGAAAGACTGTTATTCTCAATATAGTTGACAGATTCTCAAAGATGGCTCACTTTATTGCATTGAACAAACTTCCTTCATCATTGGAAACAGCACGACTGCTCATTAGGCACGTTTTTCGCCTTCACGGGATTCCAACCGACGTGGTGTTGGATCGAGGACCACAGTTCGCTTCTAAGGTTTGGAAGGTGTTCTGGAAAGCCCTGGGATCATCAGTCAGTCTTCAGGATACCATCCCAGACGGCCAGACAGAGCGGGCAAATCAAGACTTAGAGCCGCCCTCCGTTGTGTTTGTCACCGGCATCCCGCCGCATGGGCCTCCTATCTCCTCTGGGTGAAGTATGCTCACAATTCGCTCCCCAGCTCGGCTACAGGTATGTCACCTTTCAAAGCAGCATATGGCTACCAACCGCCTATATTTCCTTCTAAGGAAGCAGAGGTCACCATTCCCGCAGTCCAGATGCACCTACGTCGGGCTTGTCGAATTTGGAGAGAGACGGGGGCAGCACTTAAGAGAACAGCAGCATGCAACCGTCGGTTAGCTGACCACCATCGGATTCCTGCTCCAACTTACCAGCCGGGTCAGGACGGGTGTGGCTCTCTTCCCGGGACTTACCACTAGCAGGCACCAACAGGAAACTAGCACCCAGGTTCGTGGGACCATACACTGTGGACTCTGATTAACCCTTCTTCCATCAAGTTAAGGCTCCCACCGTCCATGAAGGTCCATCCTGTCTTCCACGTCTTCCGCCTCAAACCAGTCACCCCTAGCCCGTTATGCCTTCCGGCCGACACCCCTCCTCCGCCGCGTATGATCAATGGCCTACCAGCATACACGGTGAGAGCTATTTTAGATGCCAGAAAGAGGGGTGGAAGGGTGCAGTATTTGGTCGATTGGGAGGGTTATGGGCCAGAGGAGCGCTCTTGGGTGGCCCGCTCCTGTACCCTGGACCCATCCCTCATTAGCGATTTCCACTCGCTCCACCCCGACAAGCCAGGTAAGCCGCCAGGGGTCGCCTTATAAGAGGGGGGGGGGGGGGGGGGGGGGGGGGGGTACTGTCATGTTTGGGTGTGCTCTGCTGCCATCTAATGTTTGTTCTGTGCAATACACCCAATCACCAGGGGAGAAGTCCAGGCACACCTGTTACCAATTTGCTGTAGTGCCTGCGTCTCCTCTCACTCTTCACCAGAATTTCTCCTTATGCACACCTGATTCCCATTGTCTCTTGTTCCCTGTTCTGGTCTCTTGTTTGTCTTCACCGTGAGTATTGTGTTTTTGCCTGCTTGTGTAGCAGTGGACATTGTATTGCTAGTCTTACCTTCTTCAGCTCCTAGCTTCTCCTGTTACCTTTTGTAGCAGTGACTTTTGGTTTGTATTTTGTTTACCTGTTACCCGTGTGTACAGCGCCTAGTTATTTTTTCCCCGCGACTCGGTCCGGTGTTTTTGTTAGTATTTTTTCCCTCGTGGTCATTCTTAGTTATTGTTTTGTACTTTGTTTTCTTAAATTATTTTTTGTTACACCGAACTGTCTCGTGTCCTTGTCTGCATTGTGAGTTCAATATACAACGCGCCATTTTCTGACATCATGGAGATCCATGTAGTGCATTCTTAGCAGCAGAGTAAATATTACAAAGAAACAAATCCTGACAAAATCAAAGCTATACAATCATGGTTTTATGCTGCCGATTCCGATCATCCAGGACTGAAATGGGTTGATACCGATCACATGGATTAATTATACATTTTTCAATGTATTTATAATGAGTGCTATTGGCCAGGGGTGCCGTATAAAAGGGGAAAAGTCAGGAACTTCCAGAGGATGAGATGCCTTATTTAAGGAGACTTCAGCGAACTTTCACTGCTGAGAAAGGCTGCTCATCTCGTCCGATTAATTCAATAATTTTTCGGGATGTTAGCTTAGCTGTCTGGCTGTCACACACATACGGGTGAGTGGCTGCGTTCAGCAGGCCTTACATCCTGACGTACGTGTTCCTACGTGCGTGCAAAAATGGGGAAAAACGCAAGAGACTTGCTCCCGCAAGATAGTTTTTGTTAGCAGTTGGGTTCCACACGGCAGACATAATTGCTTGTGTTTTGTGGGAAAGTGGAAGGAGGGAAGGGAAAGGAGCACAGTGCTCATTAGGGCAAGACACTACACTGCACGAAAGGATCGGCATATGTCGATCTCGTGATTTTTCACTCCCTGATGGAGCTACACCTCACACCCAACGTCTGGGGTCCATCCTCAGCAGCCTATTCAACAAAAAACAGGTCAACAGCAATAAAAGTAGCTATCGCCCAGTCGACCTCTTTTGCCCTCTTTGAATCATGTGCTAATCGTTGTCTAAATGATCCTGGTAAAGTGTGTAGCATGTGTGGTCCTTGTTTTTGTCTGTTTAAAGTTGTTTTCACATTAGGGTGATGCCAGAGTAAATGTGTTGTCATGTTTGTTGTATTTCCACCGACAGTTTTGTTGTCCACAACGCGCTTGCCATCAGGGTCATACTTGACATGAAATCCAAAGTATATACATAAACTACATGCAATTTTGAGCCCGTGACATAAAGTAGCTTTACTACAAACCAAGCCGGCGTGGATTGTCTATTTATGGTACTGAATTTATTATATTGGCATGTTTTTATTTGATATTTTTTTGTATTTAATATATATTGTTTTTTTATCGATCATAACCATTTCTCTAAATATTAGTGATTTCTCTTGATCTTATTGTTCAACACGTTGGGCAGCAGAGGTGGTGTAAAAATGTGCTTGTAAATAAATACAACTACTTTCTGCAGTTGAGTAAATACAATTTTAGTGAAAGGAACGAGCACCTGGTTAGGAGCCCTTCCGTGATGGTTGCAAAGTGGCAAACAAACATTTTAACATTCATCAGAAGCATTTTGAATAGACGGGACCTTGCTGGCGTCACCTGTATCTCCTCCCGTTCGTTCTTGTCAGGCATGGCTCGCACAGCAGCGCCGTGCTTCTCCAGCAGTTTGCGTTCCCTCTGCATCTTCCTGGTTTCTGTAGTGTCCCTCTCTGCTCTGAGACGAAGCATCTCCAACATGACCAACTCACAAGAGGAGAGATGGAGACGTTATGACGTTAGGACACGCTTCTGCCATACCGCCTGCCTCTTTCATGAAGTAGTCACTTTTTGGTCCTTCAGCTCAATGTTCTCCTGGCTGAGTGTGTCAATCTGCTGGAGAAGGTGAGTGTGTGTGCACCACCAGCGGCTCTCCTTCCTTAGCTCCTCCTGCAGGGAGCTCAGCTGCTCCTTAAGCGCCTGAAATCACGTTTGTTTGCTGTTCAGTTGGTTAGGTACACAAAGTGTGCAGCACTCACTTCTCGTTTATGTGTGAAACTTTCTGAAAAGTAGTTGGTGCACAAACATTTTTTTGAAATTGGAATTTATTTTTAAAAGTATTCAAGTCAGGCAACATTGGTACTATTAAGGAGTAACATGATTTTAATTACTTGTGGAAAAAATATGTTTAAATTAAACCACCCTTGTTTTTTGTAGCTTCTTGTTCATTTTAATGCCTGACACAATTAAAGGAACCTTTGTTTGGACAAATATAACAATGACAACAAAATAAGCTTCAAAGAGTTACATTTTTTGGCAGTACAATGCTAGAGCTATTCATGTAAGAACTTAAGTGATTTTGGTTATCAAGAAAACCATGGCACTTACTAGATATCTGTGAGAAAGCCCATAATTTACCATGTTTTGTGTTGTTCATGCTTCACTGATAATGTCTGGATTTGGGCGTTGTTTTGCCCCACTGTGTTCGGCCGTCAGTGAATGCACCGCAGTCTTGTGCCGTTGCGTCAGTTGAAACTAATTTTTATGACTTCTCCGACGCTGTACATGTACTTTTCCTCTCCCTCCTTGCGCCTTATCCTTGTTTCTCCAACTTAATGCTGTGCATGAATGCATAAAGGTGAGGTTATAAAGAGCACAGTTTACCAGTGCTTGTTGCCACTGATAGAAATAAATCCAAACAGAGGACAACTTGCCGTTTTCTTTGACTTGAACACACATTTATACCTTTGACCGCTCCAAACCAGTGCCTCCTTCAAAAACCGTGGATGAACTGTGATGTAAGTGCGAAGCTACGTGCTCGTTCGACTGCATTTGTCATGAGCACCGCTGAGGACTACAAAAATATGCCCTGAGGAGGCCAAAAGACAGTACAGACAGAAGCTGGAGGGCTACTATTCCACCTCAGACCCTCGGCGCATGTGGGCGGGGCTTCAGCACATCAGACTATCGACAGCGGAGTAGCGTAGCCACATCCAGCCAAACCACACTTCCAGATGAGCTGAACGAGTTCTATGCCCGCTTTGACACCCAAACTCCTGATGAGCAGAGAAGGTGGCTGGGGGAGCATACAGGACTCACCTCTCATGGTGACATCAGCTGATGTGCGCAGGGTCCTGAACAAAACAAACCCACGAAAAGCAACAGGCCCAGACAACATCTCAGGCCGTGCACTTCGGGTTTGCTCATCAGAGCTGGCTGATGTGCTTGCTGACATATTTAACCTGTCGCTTGCATAAGCATCTGTACCGACCTGCTTTAAGTCCACCACCATAGTGCCCGTACCCAAGAAGACCAACGTGACCTGCTTGAATGACTATCGCCCTATAGCACTCACTCCTATTGTAATGAAGTGCTTTGAAAGAATAGTCATGACCCACATCAAAAAGAGCATCCCGGCCACTGTGGACCCTCTACAATTTGCATACCGCCAGAACCGGTCCACAGATGATGCAGTCAACACTGCCATCCACACAGCCCTTTCTCACCTACAGGGCCAGGACACATATGTCGGAATGCTATTTATAGACTATAGCTCTGCTTTTAACACAGTCAGCCCCCACAAACTCACAAATAAGCTCCTCACACTTGGCCTGTCACCCACACTCTGTAACTGGGTGTTTAACTTTCTCACAGGCAGGCCCCAGTCAGTCAGAGTCCACAATCGACACATCCAGCTCAAGAATTGTGAGCACTGGGACCCCACAGGGGTGTGTGCTGAGTCCGCTCCTCTACACGCTCTTCACCTACGATTGCGTGGCCTCCCAGAACAACACCAGCATCATTAAATTTGCGGATGACACTACAGTCATCGGCCTGATCACTAGTGGTGTTGAAACATCATACAGAAGAGAGGTGGCGGACCTCATTTGGTGTCATGATAATCTCCTTCTCAATACAGATAAGACCAAAGAGATGATCATTGACCCAACAACAAGGGAAATTTTTTTATTGTTTATTGATGAGACTGAGGTGGAGAGGGTGAAAACTTTCAAGTTCCTTGGCACACACATCAGCAAGGACCTCACCTGGTCTCACAACACCCAACAAATTATGAAGAAGTCCCAAAGGAGACTGTACTTCCTGAGAAGACTGAGGAAATTTTGTCCACCAAAATCCTTAGTTGCTTCTACAGATGCACTATGGAAAGTGTCCTTACCGCCTCCATCACTGTTTGGTACGGTAACTGTACAACACGTGATAGGAAGGCACTCCAGCGGGTGATCAAGACCTCACAGAACATTGTTGGGGCAGCCCTCCCCTCACTGCAAGACATTTATAAATCTAGAGTCCTACGCAGAACACACAACCTCATCAAGGACAGCACACATCCACAACACTCATTATTCACACTCCTACCGTCAGGCAGATGCGACAGGAGTTTGAAGTCCAGGACCACAAGGCTGGCGAACAGCTTTTACCCACAGGCCATCAGGCTTCTCAACGAACCACTCGCACACGTCGCACGCAACACACGCACACACTCATAGCACTTTAATTTATTTGTATTTATCTGTATTAATGTCTCTTCTGTTGTTGTTGCTTAATTTATTGGTAGTTATGTTTCTTATGTTCTTATTCTTTCTTGTGTTTTTCTTTTTCTTGGGAGAATGAACAGAATAAGAATTTCATTGCTTCGTATAACTGTCAGTTTTACTATGCATATGCCAATAAAACTCTTGAATCTTCATCCTTGGAGACGTCTCACCACGCTGAGAACTCTCTCCGTTTCACGGTCCTTCGAGCCGGATGGAGTATAAACAAGGAATGGAACCTGCAACTGAACAAACCAAAGGAGAAATCAACTACATTCTTCCTCACTGCGAACGATTACTCTAAAGAACAGTCAGCACAACCGAGGTCCACGACCAAACCAAAACCATACTGTCCTCAATGCAACAATAAAGAGCATTTCCGGAACACGGGCACTGACTTCAAGAAGCTGAACACGGACCAGATGGCGAAGTGGCTAAGTGATGAACAGCGGTGTTGGTAGTGTGGACGATTTCACAAGCCAGAGGTGTGCAACCTCAAGCGACCGTGCAACACCTGCAAGGATCAACATCTCACGGTACTGCATGATGCAGTCCAGCGAATCGAGAAGAGTGTGCTCATGGTGGCCGCTCCTACTACAAAGGTGTACTTAGATCAACCCAACAGATCCCCCAAAGTTATGCTGAAGGTTGTGAAAGTTCTACTTCATAATGGAGGCATTTTGAATGCACATGTGATACCGTGGCAAGATCATGAGGCTCATCAACCCCCGAATCCTGGTTTATACCTCACCACATGGTGAAACACAACAACAAAGACAGAATTGTCTTTAACTGCTCCTTTTAAATATGAAGGGAAGTCCCTCAATGATCATCTCCTTCCCGGACCTGCCGTGGGCCCATCACTCCTAGGCGTCCTTATCCATTTTCAGCAGTATCCAGTAGCTGTCAGCGGCGACATTAAAAAGATATGTTTCACCAGATATGCCTTTTACCTGCTGAGAGACCAATTCTGCACGTCCTCTCGCGAGACATTAAGAGAAATGAGGAACCAAAAATCTACGAATGGCAAGTTTTGCCCTTCGGTTCCACATGTAGCCCTTGCTGTGCCATCTAGGCCCTGCAGCGACATGTCCAAGACAAAAGTAAGTCCAACCGCAGTCTCATTGATTGTGTTGAGCAGTCATTCTGTGTGTATAATTGTCTCAGTAGCACCCATTCAAAGGAGGAAGCAAAGAATCTTGTTGATGGTCTGCGCCAGATACTCCACTCTGGCGGCTTCGAGATACACCAGTGGGCTAGCAACACTCCAGCTGTCATTGAACACCTACCATGCGACTCCAGATCTGAGACAAGTGAGTTATGGCTTTCCCAATCCAGCACAGATCTTCAGGAGCCAGCTCTTGGGTTACACTGGGATTTCCTCCGTGACTCCCTGAAGTATAAACTTAGACCTCTGGACAGAACTGAACCCATGTTGAGAAACGTCTACAAGGTACTTGCCTGTCAATATGATCTGTGAGGCTATATTGTACCATTCACCACGAGGGCCATCTAAAATCTTGGTTCAAGATCTTTGGAAGGAACGAATAGGCTGGGATGACCCAAACCAGCCACAGAGCCTTCGTGACCAGTGGTTAGCCTGGGAACAGGAGATTCCTGACCTCAAAGATTGAACTTCCTAGATGCTAAGCACCAGCGTGCATGGATTCTTCCACGTCAAACAACGATCTTCATATCTTCTGTGACTTCTGAGAGAGCCTACGGGTCTTGCTTTTCTACGGACAAAAGACCTCCATAAAAGGAGTCCATGTTTCCTTCATTCTGGCTAGATGGCGACACACGGTTGGAGGTTGGAGCTGAATGCTGCACTCACTGGTGCTCAACTAGTCCGTGTCCTTCAAACCGAGCTCACCATACCCATCGGAAAGGTCATCCTCTTGTCAGACTCCACCACTGTTCTCCACTGGACTGGTCTGAATTTTGCCACTACAAGGTCTTTGTGGGAACACATGTGGCAGAGATCCAGAATTTTACCGACGTGAGCAACTTGAGGTATATGGATAGTTGTTGGAACTGGACATAGATTCACCAGCAATATAATTACCACTCATATATCGTGACCGGGGCAAGACCTTGAAGGAACTCGCCAGACCACACCGTTGGCACCAAGGCCCTGGCTTCCCGCGTCACACTGAGGACCGTTGGTCAGTCTGACAGCCTGTCCGGAGCCACATGATGTTGAGCTGAGGAAAGCTTCATTCTGTGTAAATGTGACAGTTCTTGTCCACAACTACCTGATGTTAGCCTGTTCGCCACATGGAAGGACCTACACGCTACAGTGCAATCCTCACATGGGGCGGCTGATCCGAACTCTTGCGCAACCAGTGAGGCAGCTGACTACATCAGAGCTGAGAATCTCCTCAAACAGGCCCAGTCAGAGTCATTCTCGGAAGAGATCAAAACACTCACAGCAGACCGACGGCAGTCATTTGAATTCCCTATCTCCTGAGTATGATAAAAATACGGGACTTCTCAGAGTTGGGGGGGAGGCTGCGTAGAGCTGAGCAGTTACAACTGGACACCTGATCGTGTTAGACCCAAAGCATCCTCTGACTAAGCTCATCATACAGGATTTTGATGAGACCCTTCTTCATCCTCGACCAGAGAGTGCTGGCTGAACTGTGCTGCCGTTTTGGATTTTACAAGAGACAGAAGTGGCAGAAAGATGGGAAGTACATGTCACCCAACCAAGTAGTGCTCATTGTGGAGCCTCAGCTCTCGTGAGATTCATGGCCTGTTGGAAAGGTGACATTTACTTACTCTAGAGCTGATGGCCGAATCCGGACTGCTGCTGTTAAGGTCAAAGATCGGACCTATATTCGATCAGTAGCACGCATGGTCCAGCTTCCCAAGATTGAAGATGAACAAAAGGACACACCCTCTTGAGTGGATTTGACTGTCTATGCAGACAATGTTAGAAAGCCCATAATTTACCATGTTTTGTGTTCATGCTCCACTGATAATGTTTGGTTTTGGGTGTTTTGTCCCACTGTGTTCGGCCGTCAGTGAATGCACCGCAGTAGTGTGCTGCTGCGTCAGTCGAAACGTATTTTTCTCTGACTCTGTCCAGGCAGATGTACTTTTCCTCTCCTTCCTTGCGCCTTATCCTTGTTTCCCCAAGTTAATGCTGTGCGTGAATGCATAAAGGTGAGGTTTTTAATTCTGTTGTTAGAGCTGTGCGAGTTCTATTGTACACATTTTCTTTGTTACTCTTCTTTTCATTTATGCTAACATTAGCATTCAAGCTAACTGTATGGAGATTTATTATATTAATAAGCATCATATTGACTTAATTTCCTTATTTTTCTTATACTTCTGTATTTGATGTGCCTTTGGCTAATCATTATGTATGTGTAATATTAGTTAAATTCATTTGCTGATTATTTACTCAGTGACTTATTTGTGTTCTTTGTATGGTGTGACAGTACCACAGCATAAAGCCTTATAAAGAGCACCGTTTACCAGTGCTTGTTGCCACTGATAGAAATAAATCCACCAAACAGAGGACAACTTTCTTTGTTCTTTGACTTGAACACACATTTATACCTTTGACCGCTCCAAGCCAGTGCATCCTTGGAGACGTCTCACCACGCTGAGAACCCTCTCCGTTTCAACATCAGTTACATTCAACCTTTATGAGCTATAATTGTTATCATTATACTTGTCCCAACAAAGGTACCTTTAGTTGTACCAGGAATTCAAGTGGATCAATAAACTGAAGGAACAAGGGTGGTCTCATCATTTTTTCCTTGATTGTATTATTAAATTACACTGTAAAGATAAACCACTAACAAGTGCAACATAAATCCCAGCTATTATCATTAATATTGTTTAAAAAAAAATACATTTTTAATGGCAAAAAAATATCATTCAATTAATCAAACTTTATTTATATAGCCCCCTACATATGTATATGTATATACAGTATGTGTTTGTGTGTATACGTACACTAAATGCAATTTTGAGCCAGTGACAAAGTAGCTTCAATACAAACCAAGCCGGTGTTGATTGTCTTGTTATAGTACTTCAGTCATTATATTTGCAAGTTTTTATATTCTTTGTATTGTACTATATATATTGTAATATATTGGTTTTATCTATCATAACCATTTTTCTACTAATTTGTGATTTTTTTCTTCTTTTAATTGTACAACACTTTGGGCAGCAGAGGTGGTGTAAAAATGTGCTTTGTAAATAAATACAACTTTACTGCTTTTCGAGTTGAGTAAATAAGATCTAACCTTACAAGACATGTGAAAGGAACAAACAGTTGGTAAGCACCTGGTTCCGTGATGGTTGCTAAGTGGCAAACAAACTTGCGTTACCTGGATCTTCGTTCGGTCTTTCCTGTTGGGTGTGGCTCGCACGGCCGTGGCGTGTTTTTCAAAAAGTTTGCGTTCCCTCTGCAGCTTCCTAGTTTCTTCTTTCTTGTAGTACTGAAAGTGAGCCAGATGCTCTGTTCTCTCCTTCTCAAACGCCTCGCGCTCCATCCTGGACACCACAAATGTGGACCACACACACACAAGTCAGGGGTAGAGGACATGGGACGGTTCCTATGTGGATCGTTTCGATCACCTGAGGCTCTTAAGGATCTGCTCGTTCTCTTGTCTGAGCTTGGCCAGTGCCGCCATCTCTAGCTGGGTCACCATCTCCCTCACCTGTGTGGAATTGACACACAGGCCTGCACACACACACACACACACACACACACAAAGCTCTTACATTACCGTAAATCACAGTGTATAAACCGCACCCCCAATTTCAGGCTCACGGCAGGGAATTTTTTTTTTTTTTTTACTTCATAAATGCTTGCCAACTCTTTCATCTCAAATGAACATGCGTAAAAGGTACTAAGCAATTGCAAAAAGAAGAAGAAAGGAGAAATCTGCCGTCCATCAATTCATCTGCAATGGAATTCATGTAAGAAAAGTTTGCCGTCAACTTGCCGATGATGTCCGCTCTCCAACGCCCAATGACTGACTCGTCCACACCGTGCTGCCGTCCTGCTGTCCGGTTCCCAAAGTCTTCTGCATACCGGCAGACGGAGAGTTTGGATGCTGCTGTCAAAGATCGCCGTGGCATTTTAGCTTTAGCTGCTTTAGCTTTAGCCTTGATTTAACGGTAGGTAATGTTGTTTAGCGGTGACGCGAGCGGCAATCTGCGCATGCGCATCAGTTATCCATGTATGGTACATAACACTGCATTGCTTCAGTGTGAATTTGAATAAACTCCAACGTTGTATTGTATTTCAAACCATCTGCAATGTTTTAATGGAAGCTTAGGTTAGCTTCAGTGTATATAGAGATCGTTTCACTGTGTGAAAATACAGACACACAGCAGTCAGATAAGTGAAAAAGGAATTGCACTTTCAGCAACTGTACAGCAGAGGGCACTAAAGTCAAAGGAACTGTCTGACCCACAGACGGCTATTCTACTTGTAAAGTCTGCTTCTGGTCAATTTCTGTCTGGTCAGACTTTTCATCGTGTATAAACCGCACCCCAATTTTTGGCGTCTTACAGGTGGAAAAAAAGCGCGGTTTATACACCGTGATTTACGGTAGTCCTGCAAACTACAAGCTCCAGAGCAGATCTGGATTAAACTTGGTTTGACATTACAGCTTATCCAATAGATTTGGTTCAAGTCGGATAAGTGCTCTTGCTTTAGACAGTAATCTAGTTGGGGCTGACTCAACAGTGCCTCTGCTGGGTGCAGCCAAGTAGTGCACTCCATTTTGCCTCAGTCACTCCAAAACTCGATTAATCAAGAAAATCAATTTGGATTCATCCTCAGAAAGCCCTGCTTTGAAACGATGAAAGACGGAAGAGTGTGTCTCACCGGCCTCCTTGTCTGTCTTCTTGTCCTGGGTGGGGGGCGGAGGAAGAGTTGGATTCTGGGTCTTTGGCTTGAGTGAGGGGAACAGTGTCATCATGAGTTCGGAAGGAGGAGCTTCTGGCTCCTGATTGGCCGCTCCCGTGGAAACCGGGTCAGCCGCTCTGACCACCGTGTCGTCAAGGTCGTTCCACGTGTCTTCGTCGTGAAACACGATTTGGACCGGCGGCGCATCTGCGTCCTCAGTCAGCGAGGAGTCGATGCTGCTGATGGCGACGTCGCTCTCGCAGTCCTCCTCCTGACAGGAGCGTCTGTCGTATGCCGGCTCAGACGGGACGGGGAAGCAGCTTGGAAGGCCGCTGGGGGAAACGTGCGGCGAGTCGGAACCTTCCGGCTCTTTAATGTCGGCGCCGGCTGCTGATGTGGAGTCCTCGCCGTCGTCAAACCTCACTTTCTTCTTCACAACAACACGGCCGCCTTCACAATGGCTTCCAGGACTGTGGCGCTGCTCCCTGGTGGGCGGGGACTTGATGGGCGTGGATGAGAAGCATCTCTGCATCTCCACACCGAGCAGCTTCCGGTTCTGCTGATCCATCTGGAGAACCTACAGGACCACAAAAACAATGTCACACCTCATCTTGAAACTTGTTTTTACAGCCATAATTGGACACCACAGTAGAAGCATGTGATTTCTCCCAGCCAATCAGCACAAACATAAATAACCATCAAATCTTACTCTTCAAAAAGAATGGCAAACAAATGATATAATACTTCCATGTCACATACAGTGGAAGCTGCTTGCCTCAACACCCCTCAGACTGGCTGACTGAAGACGACATACGCGGTTTCGCAGCGCTCATTTCCTTTGGAGTCTTGACTCCAACGACAAAGATTTCGTACCTGCACAAATCTTACTTCCTGTTGCTGACAACTAGAGGTGTCACAAGACCTCGTGTCGCAAGATCTCTCGTTCAGAAAACAACTGTCTCTTAGGCGCCAGGCCCGGGACGATAAATACATTCATTGATCACACAATCAGTAAAAATGAAGGCCATAGATTTGTGTCTATTTTCTTCCTCCCCCCATCGAAACAGGTAAGAAGAGGCTTCACTCTGTGCATTGATTTCAGCACCTTGGCACATTTGCTCCATAGAACGGCATGAACGGAGTGAGCCCTTTTGTCAGTCATACAGCCTCTTTGTCTCGGTGGGTGGAGGCGGAGCCGCTAGCATACACACAGTGCAAAGTCTAACGTAGGAGAAAAGAAATTAGGAGATTGCAATAAATTGGCACATTTTTTAATTGTACTTTTCTTCCAAGTAATCTCATCTCGTCTTGTAGATCCAATCTCGTCTGTCGTCTCGTCAACTGCGTGTCTCACGACACGTTGACTAACAATCATAAACAGACCATTTTTCATTCTTTTTTTGTTTTTTTACCCCTGTCATGTCCAGCCTTAAAAGCAGATAGAATAGTAGATCTAAATGCCGTCAAGTGCTCAACAGATTTACTCTGCCAGGGAGAAGTGTGATATACACTTCCCCTGTTATACAGAATTTATTTGACTTTGATGCTTGTTATTAAGCAAATTTGGAGCGAACGGACCGGAGCAGGAGGGGACAGAGAAGAAGAGAAAAGGAAATTTCAACAACCACAATGACAAAGCTGTCAATGACAATCACACATACAGTAATAGCAGTCATGAAATGATGAACTATGACAGTGATCACAATGACAATACTGCATTGAAACAGTCACATAATTGTAGTAATGAAATTATTATCTATGATCGTGAACAGAATGATAACTAATGCATATCATTGTAAAAAAAACTATAGTCATACTGCTGATATCACTGTCGCTGTAATAAAAACAACATAATAACACCCTGGTTAACTCAGTGAGTAATGTGGGGAAGTACATATGTACTGTGAGTGTGCATATGTACAGGTATCTCTGTATGTGGGGAAGACTTCATATATATGTAAAGGTGCAAGAATGTGTGGGCGTGTAATTGTCACTGCGAATGTATGAAAGGAAAGGGGCCGCCCACCACCTCCCAGAGAGCCCCGCCCCAAATAGCCAGGCCGAGCCCCCGCCGTCAAAAGGCCACCAGGCCCACAGGGGCAGGCAGCACAAAGATCAGTGCCCCAAGAGCCAGCCCAGAGAGCCCTCCGCCCCAGGAAGACCAGCAAGGGGCCGAAGAGAGGTAATCCCAGCCAAAGACAGGGCACCGGCGGGCCGGAGGACAGCCAACCCCTGAGACCAGTGAGAGATCACCACAAAGGCAGATGAGTACCGGGGGCCACAAACCGGCAGGCCCAGAGACGCCCCCACAACCGGAAAGGAGCCCGCCCACGCTGGAAGCGCCAATCCCCCCACCGCCACCTCCACCCCGGGCCAACCCCCGCCCAACCCCCCGACACAGGGCCGCCCCGCCCAGGGATGCAGGAGGCACACCCTCCACCCACCCGGCGGAGGCACGGGCGGCAGAGATGTATCACCCAGCACTCGACCCCACGGAGCAAACCCCTGTATGCCCCCACCCCAAAAATAAATAACAAATAAAAGTACACAAACGCGCACACACACACACACACACACACACACACACAGTGGTGGACTGCCCGACACCCGGAAGCCTCACCCCATCCCCCATTGGTAACCCAAGGAGCAGCGGAGCCGGGGACCCAGACATACGATCCAGAACCCAGGCGCGGAGAGCGCGGACCGCCGGGGAGCAGGAAGACACCTGGCCACACCCTCCCAACGGTAGGACGCCGCCAGCAAGGCAGACAGAGGAGCCAGCGAGGAGGAAAGCGGGAAGCTGAGCAAGCGGGCCGGAAACGGACGAGCAGCCAGGCGAACCACCACACAGCGCCAACCGACACCCGTGGGCCAGCAAACCCCGAAGAGGGAGCGGGAGCACCGCACCCTAAGCTGCAGGGAGGCCAAGCACCAGAGCCGAGAAGGCGAGACCAGCAGCAGACCAGCCGACGGACCCCACCAACCACCAGAAGCCAGACCAGCCACATGCCACCAGAGCCGACAGCGCACCGGAGCCCCACCCCCAACAAGCCCGCAGACCATTTTTCATTCAACTCACCCCTTATGTAGACATCGACTTAAGCGGGCACTTTTTAGTAATAAGAGCGCAGTGTACCGGGACTTGATGAATTAGTCCACATGGACGGATTGTCAACATAAGCAGGACGATTTACGCGGGTATTATAAATGCGGGTATTCATGAAATGAAAACGTTAGAGGATAAAAAGTGTGAGTGTGAATGATTGTCTATATGTGCCCTGTGACTGGACCCCGGCTCTCGCCCGAAGTGAACAGATTCAACTATAATCCCACAAGACGACACGTTCACATTTTTATATATTTTTAAAATATTTTCAAAAGTCGAAGAAATTGTATTTATATATTTAAAGAAGCTTTGTGTTAATATTAATGCCCCCTGGGGCTCACTTTGGACACGCCGTTTTTATATCCCTTTATCAGGGTTGAGCGTGTGACGTGACTGTGAGCAACCACAGCTCTTGTTGACGATTTAAAAATGGTAATTAAAGAGAGAAGGGGAGTGTTATTGCAGCTGGAACTAATCAATGTGTTACAACAATCATTTTTATTGCAAATGTTGATCTGAAATGGAGGAGTTCAGAGATGGGCTGTTCACCCGCTGAACAAGTCTTATACAGAGAGGAAATAATGTTCTACAGGCAGACCAATCACACCTTTTACAGAAAAATTGCACTTTTTTAAAATCATCCACAAGCCTTCTGTGAGACATGAACACGCGTCTCTTCTGTGCGTTCTAACGATATAAAAATAGGTGAAAAGAGGCTGCCAAGAATGCATGTTATGGGACACATTTATTCCGCCAATAAAGCCTTCTGAGGAAAAACTCCAGCAACGCCCATTTACATAATGTGACCTGCATATTAACAAAGTTAGCACGACACTGTTATTATTGTTATTAACATTGTTACCAGCGAAAGGTAACGCTACATATAGGAACTGCCGCCGCTGCTGCTGCTGTGTTTTTGTTTTTGAGTTTGGAAAAGCTAACGCTAGCTGTGGCGTTCCTTTCTTTGCTGCTATGTGAAATCAATGAACGCAGAAAGGAAGTTCCACTAATGCTTTCAATGACCAAAATACAGTAAGTATTAGATGCTATCATGAATGTATGTGTTACTACATGGTCACAGCATGTATACAAAACCATAAAACCTTGTTGGAGGCTTTTGGAGGTGTTTTAATAACACGCTTCCTAGGCAGAATAGGTGCGTCCCATGGCATGCATTAATTACCTGCCTCTTTTTAGCTGTTCTTATATCTTTAAAATGCGCATCTTATTACTTTGTGGCTAGATTTTTCTTTTTACGTAGTGGTGTTCGGCAGATATCATTTTTCTTAATGTTTTGAAAATCCTGGCTGTTTTTTTTTTTTTTTTGGACTGAAATTCCAAAGATCAGAGCTGTGCTAACCACGGACTGGATGCAGTCTGACAAGACTTCACTGGACAAGTTCAACTCCGATATTCCCCTCTTCCCAGGAGGGTGGTAGGAAGTAGGAGGGTTTCCTTCCCCTTGGTGCCGTGAGGATTTTCTTTTTTTTCTCTGTTTTACTTGAGATCTAAGAGCCCACTTTTTTTGTCAGGCCTGATACAAAGACAATTGTACAAATCAAAAAATGTACAAAAAAAATATAAAAACTGATGCATCTAAGCCCTAAATGAATAGTTCAACACTTTGAACATCAAAGGTGAAAACTGACCACAGCTGCTTTTAGCTGAAAGGACAGTGGAACTTGAAAGACAAACTTAACACGGGACTTTTTCTTTTTTTCTTGTGACTTGTTCATGTCCACGTCTTTCAGACTTGGGTTGTTATGGTTGACTTGCATTTGAAAAAAATATAAACTGCATTGTTTTTTAAATCTTGGTGTCTCTTGTGTTTGGAGGTATTATTCTCGCTATGTAGAGCTGTCACTGACAACCTCCTTACGAATCTGAAGACACTGAAACCCCAAGTCTTGATTTGAGATCATTTGGAACTCGTAGATTTACAGATGATAGAGAAGTGGACCTTCCTGCTCAGTCAGGTACTTAAAGGGTTACACACAGAAAAGAGAAAGACGTTTGTTCATGTCTTACTACGAATTGGGGAGGGCAACATTCCATTCCATTCCATTGTCCTCTTCATACACAACTTCAGTGTATGTGATATGGACCAACGCCTCACATTCATTTCACTGAAGGCTGCTATGAACACCTTTACAAGTACAGTATAAATGCATTTTGGATACTAGGAAGCTATCAACAGGACTAAAGGGGGAGAAAGGTGTCAACGTTGCCACAGAACACAGTATGTGATGTCTTATTTACATATATTATATAGTATTGTAACACTATGCCACCACAGCGACAAGCATTCAGAGCATTATACATGTTATAAAACTTTAAAAAACTTTTCCAAAAACTGAAACTTTCACAGCGGTATGTTGATGTTGGAGGTGGGGCGCTGAAGAACGAACACAATAAAAAGGCTCAAAAGAGCCCTTTACCTTAATTAAGAAGCCGATTTAAAACGATATTTGAAGGATAAGCAACTCCAAGGTCATTTAGACTTCCCATTTTGTGTTTGAAGCCGACCAATCTTCATCTCCATGTCTGTCATCGAACACCTCAGCATCAGACATATAGTCCCATCGTCTTTGGTTCTAATCAATACGGCCTAATCCCATGTTCTGCAAGTTCTCTAGTTCATCTCCACATGTTTCTTCCTCCCAGAAAACTGACACATCCCTCAAATCTTTGCTATAATCACTGAACATCTTCTATCTCATCCTCTTGTGAAGTTTGACTGCGCTGACGTCACTTGGCAAACGCCCCTTGTCTAAGATGAGTCCCAAAATAGTATGCTGATTTAGATCTGAATTGTGCTTTTTGTGACTCCCATACTGAGACTGTTGCTCATCTCTTTTGGAAATGTGAATATACCCATAAACTGTGGCAAGATGTTTGTAGATTTTAGATCATATCTGCTGTGATTTTGAGCTCCTTCTGCAAAATGTTCTTTTTGGCTTTGTCAAGAATGATGTTGACAAAGAATATTTTTTAATTAATCTCATTTTAATTCTTGCAACATTCTACATCCACGTATGTAAATTTGCCAAAGTGAAACCCCTTTTATGTCTTCATGAAAGAACTGAAGCTGTACCTCCAATCAGTATCCTGTTAACAAGAAAGCTATCAAGACTATAAATCTGTGCTCCCACTTCAATATCCTTAATTCAATTTAATTTTCATTGCTCATGTCCCCTGGTGTATCTCACTTTAATTACTATTATCTTTTTTTCCCTAAATTTATTCATTTATCACTTTTCTGTTACTGTATTTCCTTCATCTCTATATGACTTACGTATGTTGTTATCAACTGTTTGTTAATGCCCATGGTTTGTCACTGTTATTGTAAATTTTAAGGCATTAAGAAAGCTGAATGAAAAAAAAAAAAAAAGATGAGTCCCAAAATGGTGGACGGCAGGTACAAAAATGTAAATTTTACTAATTTAACATTCGCTTTCAAAAAACAAACAGAACATAATTATAAACAATATTGAACATATTTAAGCAGAGTTGAAAACTCATGTCAGTGACCCTTTAAAATTGACTAAAAAGATGAAATAAAATATTTCACTTTGTATTAAAGATGACCACCTTCATTGAATTAGGTACACAACGCAATGAGCAATGCAATTTATCACATCAATCAAAACTGTCACCTTTGAACATGACCAAACTTTTGAATTCACCTGAACTTTAGACAAGTCTAGTATGTTCATTTCTTCTTACCTCTTCCTGACCTGGTGCTGCTGGGCGTCCAGCGGGACAAAAAGTCCACCTTGGAGTATGGAAGTCCGGCGGCCGGAGATTCGAGACTCGTCCTATCCGACACTTGAGCGACAGTTTATGGAGACGGGTTACGAGGATTGTACAGATGTTACACACATGAAGATGACACTTCAAGGTGTTCCGTTATGTTTATTGTCGCGCTGAAACATCAAAGAAGAAATAAACGGTCAGCACCGGTGTCTGGACTGAGTGGCACTTTGATTGCATCATATGTGCTCTCCTACTACCGTAGTTCCTGTGTAGACATCTTGACGTTCATATATTGGTACATCAGTTATAAAACTACATCGTCCATACACTTTTAAATTATAGCACATTTGACAATCAAAACACCTTTTAGCAATAGCTATCACTGAAATGCTCATCCGTGCCGTTAGCCAACATTAGCCAAGCTAAGTACAGTATTAGTCAATGTTCGACACATATAACTAGCAATGTTGCAAAAGCAGTATTTTAGCGATGAAAAATATCCTGGCACTGAGCGTGCGCGCTCTGTCAGAAGAGTGCGTGCGACTGCGGTAAAGTTAGAAACACGTTCAAAGATTCGAAATTCCGCGATCAATAACTCAAGTGATTGTTTGTCGCATTGCAAATCATCCCTCTTTTTAACCGTGGCAACACAAAGAGCTACAACCTATTTTTTTTTTTATCAAAACGAGCCTCTTCTGTGCAGTCTGACTTACATTGATCTCGACGAGAAGCCGGCAGAGAGACAGGAGAGCAGGGACCGTCTACAAATGTCTTCTTCGGCATCAGTTGTCAACGCCTCAGTAAGAAACGTAGCTATTGGCTGTCCTAGATGTCGCTTAATGACGTCATTGGCTATTTTGCATGTTATTTGCATATGTGAGAGATTTAGGAAAAAACATAACCTCCTTGGAGGGATAATAAAAGTGGGTAAAAGCACCTTGATATGTTTAGAACTACAAATAATGGTTATACTGAGTGGCCGCACGGTGGCCAAACGGTTAGCACAGGGGTGGGCAAACTTTTTGACTCACGGGCCGCATTGAGTTAACAAAATTGGCCGGAGGGGGGGGAATACTATGATACACGCACACTATTTTAAGCTTATGATTCTAAAAGTCCACCTGGAATTATTTGTCTTATTTTATCTGTAAAAGTGTCATACAATCTGCTATACTGTGTTCTTTCAGAAGCACCAGACCACATCATTTTTTTTTTACCTCAAGACACCCGAAATGGACATGGATAAAGGATGTGCGATATACAGACCCTTTCCAAAAAATTAGGAAGTCATGGAAAAGTTGTTTAATTTCCATAATTCCATTCAAAAAGTTAAACTTTCATAGATTATAGATTCATGGCCCACAATTTTAAGTATTTGTTTATTTTTACATAATTTGGGCTTCCAGCTCATTAAACCCACAAAAACAGGAATTCAAAAAAATAGAATACTGTGAAGAAATCAGCCCAAATTTTGCAGGGCATGAATGTTTTAAACTGTGTCACACACACTAATCATCTACTAAAGTCAAATCACCTGCACAGGCTTCTCCAGGTGTCATTAAATTGTTTCCGTTTGGTTCAATTGTCTCAGTTCGGTTCAATATGGGGGAGACTGCAGACATGACAACTGGCCAGAAGACCATCATTGATACCCTCCATAGGATGGGTAAGCCACAAAAGTTCATAGCTAAGGAGGCTGGTTGTTCACAGAGTGCTGTGTCCAAGCATATCAAAAGTCTAGAGGAAGGGCAAAGTGTGGCAGGAGAAGATGCACCAGCAAAAGAGATGACCGTGGGCTTCAGCGGATTATCAAACAGGGAAGATTCAAGAATCTGGCAGAGATCCAGAAAGAGTGGAATGAGGCGGGAGTCACAGCTTCAAAAACCACGACATTCAGACGCACCCGGGAGATGGGCTACAACTGTCAGGTTCCTCGGGTCAAGCCACTTCTGAACCTGAGCCAACGTAGGAAGCGTCTCCACTGGGCCAAGGAGAAGAAGGACTGGACTGTTGGCCAGTGGTCCAAGGTCCTCTTTTCCGATGAAAATAAAGTGTGCCTTTCATTTGGGAATCAAGGTCCAAGGGTTTGGAGGAAGACGGGTGAGGAACAGAACCCAAGCTGCCTGAGGTCCAGTGTGAAATATCCACAGTCCGTCATGATTTGGGGTGCAATGTCCGGTTCAGGTGTTGGTAAACTCTGCTTTCTTAAATCGAAGGTCACCGCAACAGTCTACCAGAATGTTTTAGAGGACTTCATGATTCCTTCTGCTGAGGATCTGTATGGAGATGCAGATTTCATCTTCCAGCAGGACCTGGCCCCTGCCCATACCGCCAGAAGCACCAAAACCTGGTTTGATGCCCATGCCATCACAGTGCTTGACTGGCCAGCCAACTCACCGGACCTAAACCCCATTGAGAATCTATGGAGTATTCTCAAGAGGAAAATGAGGGGCACCAGACCCAACAACAAAGAAGAGCTGACAGCAAGCATCAAGGAAATCTGGGCTTCCATAACTCCCAGCAATGCCACAGGCTGATTGCTTCAATGCCATGTCGCATTGAGGCAGCGATTAAGGCAAAGGGATTCCCAACCAAGTATTGAAGATTGACATATCGTTTTGAAAGTACCATATTTTGATTGATTTGATCCCAATTTCTTTTTTTTTTCCCCTGCAAAAACTGACTGAGAAGTAAATGGTGATTTCTTCACAGTATACAAATTTTCTGAATTCCTGTTATCGTGGGTTTTATGGAGCTGGAAGCCCAAATTACGTAAAAATATACAAACACTTGAAATCGTTTAAATTGTGGGCCCTGAATGTATAATCTATGAAAGTTTAACTTTTTGAATGGAATTATGGAAATTAAACAACTTTTCCATGACATTCAAATTTTTTGGAAAGGGTCTATACAATGTGAACTATGAACAATAAAACATTGGCTATTAAAGAGTAGGTGAACGTCCATCCTTTTTTACTTCCCAGACAATGCAGTGGGTAGGTTAAGTTGTGTGTCACATATTTGTTGACTTGTGTTTGGCATCATGGGTGATGTAGTTGTCTGGATGGCTGCGTGTGACAAGCATCTTAAACCATCAAAAGATTCTCAGATTGACTCTGACTACTTGCAAGTCATGTTGCCAGCTTGCATGTTAAAGGTTATATTCCATACTTTGGAAGCAACTGGCGGGCCGGATTCAAACGCTTGGTGTGGCCCCCGGGGTAGTTTGCCCACCCCTGGGTTAGCATGATGGCCACACAGTCAGGAAATCAGGAAGACCTGGGTTCGAATCTCTGCTTGTGTGGGTTTTCTCCAGTTACCGTATTTTCACGACCATGAGTCATAAATTTCCACCAAAACGGACGGGGCGGCTTATGATGCGGCTCGCCTTATGAGTGCACCGAGTTCCAAAATCTCTGGTCTCTGGTCCTCAATTTGCTTTGATGAAGATTTTGCAGTGTGCACTCCATGTTCCTTGGATCTTTCCTTGCTTCCTCCGATCATGTGCTTTCTTCGCAATTTCAGCGTTGCGCTTTGTCAGGTGGTCATTCATGTAGACGTTTGTTCCTTTCAGCTTCTTTCCCTGTTTCAGCAGAGCAACCTTGAATTTCCTGTTAGTGAATTTGACGATGACAGGTGTAGTACGGTTCCTACCATACAGTGGGATACAAGTATCAATAGATTGGATGTCTACATCCACCTCCTTCGATTGCAAAAAATCAACTTGTTGCTCCGTTGAGGCGACATCCATTTCATCTGGTTCTTCAGTATTCGCCACTGCTCTGGCATAGGACCTTGGTTTGATTCGAAGTCCCGTCACGGCCACGTCATTCATTCTTGTGTTCTGATCCATGTCATCTATGGTGATTTTCAGCTGCTCAAGGATTTTATCTTTTTCTTCATTCCTTTTTGAGAGTGGCTCTCAATGCTGCATTACTTCGTGTAATTCTTTATTCTCCACTCTGACATTGCATTCCGTTCCTTAATAACCCCATATCATTTTGCAATGCTTTATTCTCCGCTCTCAGACCTTGAACTTCCTTCCTTAGGGACCCTATTTCTTTTTGCATCTCACCACTGACTCCTCTCAGACCTTGAACTTCCTCTCTCAGACCTTGAATTTCTCTTTGCGTGGAGTTGGAATTCTCCACAAGTAGCTGCAGCTGCTTTCCAAAAGCTCCCAGGACTTTCGCTATGGTAGCCTCAAACTTTTCCGTTAAGCTTCTTTCTTGCGTGGTCATTAATCTCCTGTAAGGCTCTCGCTGTTGTCATATCTATATTTCCACTCAGTTGTCTCAACTGATTAACTGTGTCATCATTGTCAGGTCTCGGCGGCGGTTGAGGTACACGGCTAGCGCCTCCGGTTGTCTCAGGAGTCAGTTCTAGATCGACATCCTCCATATACTTGACTGAAACTGGAGTACTTCGACCTGAAATGTTAGAGCCACCGCACCAGTATCTCAGTCCTCGTTGGCCGGAAAAAAAGCTCCACAGGACAACTCCAAATGTTTTAAAATCCGGCTTCATGTGCAGCTGTCAAACCACGGCTAGCATGATAGCTTGCCTTTAACAGCTGTCGGCTCCAACTAACTGTCTTTTGGAGAGTTTAGTCCACTCGCAGGTCCGAATTGAGGCAGAAGTCTCAGCACTGACTTGCAGAGTTGTAATCACAAGTTGTGATCACGAACTGTATTCACCAAAAGTCGCAAAAGGTTTAAGACTCCGGTAATCGTGGACGGAGCTTTTCCGTGAGCGTCCTTTCCATACAACAGGAAGTAACGTATCAGTTTTGGCCAATATTCATAAATGCACTCAATTCGGTCTGAAACGCATTTTTAAGCAATAACTGTAGCTTCTTACCCCTGCATGGTGAATGTGGTTTGGTGCTGCTAGGATGTATTGTTGGACAGTTACGGGCAAAATGAGAAAAAGTAACTCATTCGGCCTGAGCAGGTGTTTAAAGCACTTTTTAGGTGGTTTGGTGCATATGTTTTTTTGTTGTTTTTTTTTTTTTACCCCTGTCCTGTCCAGCCTTTAAAGCAGATAGAATAGTAGATCTAAATGCCGTCAAATGCTCAACAGATTTACTCTGCCAGGGAGAAGTGTGATATACACTTCCCTGTTACAAAATTTTATTGACTTTGATGCTTGTTATAAAGCAAATTTGGAGCGACCGGACCGGAGCAGGAGGGGACAGAAGAAGAGAAAAGGAAACGGGGGGGGGGGGGGGGGGGACAAAAAAAAAAAAAAAAAAAAACGACAAGAGACAAGGACAACAGCAGCAACAACAATTGTGACAGTTTTGGCCTATGTTCATAAATGCACTCTATTTGGTCTGAAACGCGTTTTTAATCAAAAACTGTTAGATTTAGTCACTGCAAGCCAGCAGAAGGTGCTATAGGCTCAAATATCATATTTGGTATAGCTTCTTACCCCTTGCTTGGTGAATGTGGTTTGGTGCTGCTGGGATGTGTTGTTGGACAGTTAAAGCCCTGTCACACCTTGATGATTTATCCAGCTTACGCCAACGTATGAAAAATTTGGCCAATACGCTGGCGTATGTCGAATAAGTTATGGGTAAGTTTTATATATGTTAACAGCACACGGAAGCATGCCAGCATACGTCTAAGTCGTCCAAAAATTGTGCCTGCATAAAACTTTGACGTTTGTCAACGCATTATTCATATGTCCCGCATCCGCGGGCAATCAGTTATGCCACCGTTGACACCCGTTATTTGTAAGTTATGCACAAATTGTAATTTGTCAACATACCTTGAGACAAAACTCTTAGCTTGACCAGTAGAGGGCACTGTGACACTGGGAAAGGAACTAACATTTTTTTATTTTTTTGCCCCTTGTGAGAGAAACAATGCACGTTTTAATCAAGCATTATTGATCACGTCAACAAAGTGCATAGTAGTATTTACATTCAAAAAGAATGGAGAGATACAGCACGTTACTGTCCAAGTTAGCGTTAGGTTTGATGCACTGTTAGTACTGGTCAAAATTAAAAAGGGAATACAAGGAGAAGCAATAATAAAAAAATATATACAAATGTAGTCATATTCTTTTTCTTTCTTCTTTCTCTTAAGAGGGGGAAAAAAAAAAAAAAAAGACACAAGAGACAAGGACAACAGCAGCAGCAACAACAACAATTGTGACAACAAGAACAGAACAGAAACATACAGAACTACATCAGCAAATAAATGTCTGTGACAACTATAAAGACAATCAAGGACATAAGGACAAAATAATATCAACAACCACAATGACAATGCTGCATTAAAACAGTCACATAATAGTAGTCATGAAATGATGAACTATGATAGTGAACAGAATGATAATTACTGTAATGCACATCATTGTAAAAAAAACAACAACATAACAACACCCTGGTTAACTCAGTGAGTAATGTGGGGAAGTATGTATGTACAAGCAAGCCCTGGCATCAACAGGCCCCAGACAAAAGGCATCCCACAAGCCAAGCCACCCCGGGCGAGCCACCGTGACTGCCAGGTCCCCAGCCACACCCCCGACCCTGGCGGGCAGGAGCCGCGGAACAGGCACAAGGCACCCCAATCCAGCCCGCCCCACCCGTGTATGTGATAGTGTGATTGTGTCTATTATGCAATTAAAAAATAATAAAATAGAGGACAGCTATGAAGAGCTGGTCTCAGTGTCCCTGAGGGGTGTATGTGGATGATAGCTAATGATGCAATTAAAATCGTGGGACAGCTGCCGCTCGGAGGGCCCCTCACCTGACCAGCCCCCCCAAACCCTAAGTGTCTACTGTGCCATTAAAATTGGGGGGGGCAACAGGTCAGTGGCACGGCAGGAGCAAAAGGAGCCCCGCAAGGCAGCTCCCCTCCCCAACCACGCCCGACCGTAGGCCACCCCCCAAAGTCCTATATGTATGTGAGGTGGTGCAGTGGAACAGGAAGGACGGGGGCCCCATATCCCATCGCTGCCCAAACCGAGCGGGGGGGGGGGGGGATTAAGGACACATAACCGACCGGCCACCCACCTCCCGGAGCACCCACCCCAGGACACCACGAGGGACACAGTCGAATGCCTTTTCCAGGTCCACAAAGCACATGTAGACCGGTTGGGCAAACTCTCAAGTACCCTCCAGTACCCTTGCAAGGGTGTAGAGCTGGTCCAGTGTTCCGACCAGGACGAAAACCACATTGCACCTCCTTCGATTAACGGTCGTACCCTTCTCTCCAGCACCCTGGAATAGACTTTCCCCAGGGAGGCTGAGGAGTTTGATCCCCATAGTTGGAACACACCCTCCAGTCACCCTTCTTGAAAATGGGGACCACCACCCCAGAGGTACTGTCCCCGACTTGACATGTTGAAGAGAAGTGTCAGCCAAGACAGTCCGTCAATATCCAGAGCCTTGAGGAATTCAGGGCGAAACTCATCCACCCCCGGAGCTTTGCCACTGGGGAGCGTTTTGACAACCCCAGATACCTCAGCCACGGTGATGGAACTGTCCGCGTTAGTGTCCTCAGCCTCTGCTTCCTCCATGGAAGGTATGTCAGTGGGATTGAGAAGGGCCTCACAGTATTCCTTCCACCGCCCAACTATATCCTCAGTTGAGGTCCGCAGGCCCCCGTCCCCACTGTAAACAGTTTGGACCGGGCACTGCTTCCCCTTTCTGAGGCGCCGGACTGTTTGCGAGAACCTCTTCGAGGCCGACTGAAAGTCGTGTTCCATGGCTTCACCGAACTCCTCACACACCCGAGTTTTCCTCGACCACCGCCGAAGCCGTGTGCCACTTGGCCTGCCGGTACCTATCAGATGCTTCAGGATTCCCACAAGCCATCCATGCTCGATAGGACTCCAGCTTGACGGAAGCCCTGACCTCTGGTGTCCACCATCGGGTTCGGGGCTTGCCGCCACGACTGGCACCGACTACCTTGAGGCCGCAGCTCCGATTGGCTGCCTCAGCAATGGAGGTACGGAATAGAGCCCATTCAGACTCAATATCCTCGTCCTCTCCAGGTATGCAGGCGAAGCTCTGCTGGAGGTGAGAACTGAAGACTCGACGAACAGAAGACTCTGCCAAACGTTCCCAGCACACCCTCACTACATGTTCGGGTCTCCCGGGTCTGTGCGGCATCCTCCCCCGCCATCTAATCCAACTCATCACCAGGTGGTGATCAGTTGACAGCTCAGCCCCTCTCTTTACCCGCATGTCCAGAACATGCGGGCGCAGGTCTGATGATACGACTACAAAGTCGATCATAGACCTGCGGCCTAGGGTGTCCTGGTGCCATGTGCACTTATGGACATCCTTATGTTCGAACATGGTGTTTGTGATGGACAAACTGTGGTTCGCAAAGAAGTCCAACAACATCATACCGCATTCGTTCAGATCGGGGAGGCCGTTCCTCCCAATCACGCCCCTCCAGGTCACACTATCATTGCCCACATGGGCGTTGAAGTCTCCCAGCAAAACGACGGAGTCACCAGTTGGGGTGCTCTCCAGCACCCCTCTGATGGAGATCCCGTGTGGCTTCTTCGGTCTGAGCCCGGCTGGGCCGCACGGGTGAGAGCCCAACCACCAGGCGCTTGCCTGCGAGCCCCTCCCCCAGGCCTGGCTCCAGGGTGAGGCCCCGGTATCCCACGTCCGGGCGAGGTGCGGTCTCTCCTCGTGTGTTTCTTCATGAAGTCTTCTGAATCACTCTTGATCTGGCCCGTCACCCAGGACCTGTTTGCCTTGGAAGACCCTACCAGGGGCATATAGCCCCAGACAACATACCGCCTAGGATCACTCGGGCACACAAACCCCTCGACCACGGTAAAGTGATGATTTAATCCTTTACACTGATTTTAATAATTTTTTTCTTTCTTTGTATAGTGTGTTGCATTAAAAAGCTAGGGTGCCCTCACCCAGCTGCCCTGACTACTGGTAGCTGAATTTGTCATTGATGTTTTTATCCTATGCTGTGTGATGTGTTAAAACGATGAGACCGAGTCTGTTGGGATGGAGAGACCCCACCCTTCCAGATACATGTCTCGCCTACCCTAAATCCCTTGTTTGGTTTGAGTAGTAATAGCTTTAAATAATAAGCTACAAGAAATTCACTTAATACTGCATACTCTTTTGTATCAAAGAAGGCAGGGATGGATTGGCCATCAGGAGTACCAGGATGTTTCCCGGTAGTCCGACAAACGATTTACTGCTGCGCTTTACTGTTACGCCATCATAAATTGAAATTGATACTTGCCAGGCACTTAAGACCAAGCGGAAAACGGTTGCGCAGGTCGAAGGCCGCCGACAAGCTCGTCGACTGGTTCTTTCCGTATCTTGCTAACCTGTGATTGCTCATTCCCGCTGTCACTCCATGAGTGCTGTTCTCCACAGTGTTTTTCGAGTTGGCCAGGTGTTCGTGTTAACTCTCTAAGTTATTAACATGTTAGCCGTTTGTTCTGCCTGGGTCATGTAAACTAAACTGATTATAATGAACATTTTATTTACATTAATATTTGAATTTGTGGGTGTAACATGTACAGTATCTAATGTAAATGTTAGCACAATATAAAAGGCTTTAAAGGCCAGTGAACTGCAAAGACCAGGTTCGGCTACTGAGGGCAGGAGCAGTAAATAATGACAAAAAAGTAAGTTTGCATGTAAATGATATTGAAAATAAAGTGTACATAAAAATATTTACAATCCTGCAGGTTTGCTTCAAAGTACTGGAGCCAGATTTACTACTGTGCACAGTTCAAAGTAAATAAACAATTCCGTCACTCAATTTCCAGCATACTGCCACAAAGAAACAAACAAAAAAAAGTCCAGTTCCCCAGTTCCCAATGGCTAATCTGACCATGTGAATTAGTCACAGTTGTGTGAGAGTTATTGCATTCGGAGGCAGTGTCCAAATGCACAAGTTGTCCAAACTAGGACGAGTGAAATTGTCACTCGATCTGAGAGGGTGGGGAGGACAAGACAGGCTGCAGAGCCTCCTACCAGATGTCTCGGCCTTGCTTCTTAACTCGCTATCAAAAGGAGTTTATCCCACAGGCAGGGCACCTGGCTTGCATGGACCAAACAATCCACTCATCAAAAATAAACTTAACAAGGCTAGCGCTAAGCTAGCATTAGCCAATCAACTTAAAATGTGCTAAATACATTGAAAACCAATAAAAACATGCATTAGAATGTTAGTATCAACATGTTAATGCTAGCATGCCAGCATGATTAAACAGCATTGGAATTCAACTCAGTACAATTGCATCCAACACACCAGTTCAGTCGATCCAAAAGCACACAAGATAAACAGGTACCCAAATAAAAAATTGTCTGGTCATAAGAAAACACAATGTTTGAAAGAGCTAATTTTTGGGGACACTGACCTGTAGCTGCTGTTCCTTGACTTTTCTCCCACTCAACTGTGGAGAATGAAGTCAGGGCAGCTTATATGGTGCCTTAGGACTTGTGATTGGCTAATTGAAATCAGGTGTGCATGTTTTACCAATGTTTTTACCATGAGACATGGTGCATTCAAGGGCCAAGGTAAGTGTGAGGAAAACCGCCACAGGGCTAAGCTTGGGGATTTTAACCCTGGTTACATGGGCATCCGTGTGTTTGGTGGGGAAAACCGAGCTACCACTGTAAATAGTTCAGAACGCTTGCTTATAATTATCTATGAACTTTACTTGACACAATACATAGCAAACATGGTATGGTATGTTATCTCTAAATCTAGTTATTTAAAGTATTGGACAACAGTAAGCATGACTAAATGACTAAAACACGACTTTTACAATAATAAAGTAAAATCTGATGGTTGTATTAATGTTTTCCACACTTTAGTCAACTAGTCACAGTTTTGATGCAAACTTTTTTTTTTTTTTTGCATGTAATCTTGTTCAGAACTATTTCACATTATTCCTCTGCTTTTCATGCCCAGATTTGTGATCTCCACATTCAGTACAACTACTGAGCTAGATTTTGTTTGACACAACAAATCAAATGTACAATAAACAATCACAACATGGTATTATGTTACCTTGCAATAAAGCATAGTTTCTACTACCATCCATCCATTCTACTACCTTATTTTCCCTTAAACTGCTTACGCCTCAAAACAATGCAAGAGATGACATGTTTTAACTTTCCTTTTAACCACTGTATTATTTTAACTATACATTTTGCTCAATATTAGAGTTCTATATCACAAAACTAACAATTCAACTCTGTTCAACATGACTTAACTGGCACAAGATGGCGTCGCAGCGAACGTTGCACTGCTCCCTTTACATAGATGTAATTCCTCGTATATTAATAACAGCCTCATCACTGTGCAACATTTCATAACATATTTACATAGTGCATTTTAGTCACATGGCTCAATTTTGTGTTCCACCCACCTGAAAACAGGATATATTAATGAGACACAGCCAACTTCACGTATGTCCATCGTCTTGCTAAGCAGAAATAGGAAGTTCGCCAAGGAGAGCAACAGACAATGCACCTGGAGCCAGGCGAGCCGCCACACTGGCGAGCACCCATGACTACCCCCTTTATGTACAAAAAAAATGTTTCTTTTATACAAACATGGTGAAATCAAATCAATTATATTCTGCAATATTGCACACAATTGTGATCACACTCTAGTGGGTATCACACTCTCCCTCCTATATATCTCCCTCCTCACCAGCCGTACGATTGTGCAATTAAACTTCTTCCTGACGCGCCACTTCCCAACGCACGGCTTTATAATGTGTCCGGACCCGAGCAGCAAGCTCTTACAGAGTATATTCCGGCCTCGCCCGCTGCGGAGCTCATCCGGCCATCTTCTTCACCTCTCAGCGCAGGATTTTTTTTTGTTGTTGAAAGGAAATAACACGGCTTAACGCTCCCGCTCATGGATTTGGCCTTTTCACTCTTGCATTCCGCTCAAGTTTTCACTAAAGTGGACCTCATTTAGTGCGCATACGGGATGGGGATGAGTGGAAGAATGCCTTTAACACGCCACTGGGGCATTTTTAATACATGGTCATGCCCTTTGGTTTAACAAATGCTCCTGCTGTATTTAAAAATCTTATTAATGATGTTTTGAGGGACATGCTGAACCAGTTTTACTTTGTCTATCGAGACGACATATTGATTTTTTCCTGTTCCTTACAGGAACATGTGCAGCACTTGAGATGTGTTCTTCAGCACCTTCTTGAAAACCGGCTATTTGTGAAAGCCAAAAAATGTGAATCTGTGTCATTCTCCATTATGGAGAAGGGCAAATTAAGAGCCGACCCCGCTAGAATCTGGGCGGTTGGCGATTAGGGTTCGCAAACTTCTATAGGAGGTTCATTCATAATTATAGCAGCATGGCAGAACCTCTGACAAGGCTCACATCGAAGGTTCCTTTTGTGTGGTCCCAAGAGGCCGAAACTGCCTTTTCTAGACTTAAAAGTGTTTTTTTCACTACTGCGCCTGTTCTCTCTCACCCTGATCCATCCTGACATTTTTTTGTAGAGGTCAAAGTGTTGGATACAGTAGTGGGACCAGTCCTGTCCCAGCATTCCCCGCTTGATCGAAGGCTCCACTCATGTGCATTCTTTTTACGTCACCTCACCACTGCAGAGGGAAATTACGAGGTGGAAAATTGGAATCTGCTGGCCATTGTTCTTGCGCTGAGAGAGTGGAGGCATTGACTGGAGGGCGCGGCCATGCCATTTGTAGTGGTAATACATTATACATCAAATCCACGCAAAGACTCAACTCCTGCCAAGCTCGCTGGGCACTGTTCTTAACACACTTCAACTTCTCGATCACCTACAGACCTGGCTCCCGCAACCAAAAGCCCGATGTCTTATCCAGAGTCTTTGGACCCTCAAAAGTGGACAAGGCCCCGGAAACCATAATACCTGTAGCCAGGGTGTTGGAGCACTCCAATGGGAGGTGGAGAGAAGGGTGACCGAAGCGGCGGCCGGAGTCGAGTCACCAGACGCTGCCCAGAGGGCAGACTCTTTGTTCCAGCGGATCGAAGGACTGACGTTCTACAATGGGGCCACTCCTCTAAATTAGCCTGCCAGTCAGACGCACCCAAGTCATGGTTACACAGAGGTTTGGGTGGTAAATTGTCCATAGTTATGAGTGGGAGTGTTTGGGTGGTAAATTGTCCATAGTTATGAGTGGGAGTGTTAATGGTTGTTTGTCTATATGTGCCCTGCGATTGACTTGCGACCAGTCCAGGGTGTACCTCGCTTCTCGCCCAAAGTCAGCTGGGATAGGCTCCAGCATACCTCCGCGACCCTAATTAGGATAGGCAGCACAGAAAATGGATGGATGGATGGATGGATGGATGGATGGATAATGCAATAATGCAACTTGCCTAATAATTGTGCACACGGTGTATATTGGTGTTGCAATCCCCGCATTGTGAAAACCTGTCAATGTATGTGTGTGTCAGGATGAGAGCGTGGGGATTCCCCCCAAAAATTAGGCTTTATCGCTGGTTGCATGCCTTTTTGTACTTTGGATACTACTTTATCATATTTGTCAAACTTTCCATTTCAATTTGGTATAAAATTAATATGCAAACTTAAATCTTTGCGATTGCGAGTGGACAAAAGTAAAGCTTCAAAGTTCAACCCATTCAAACGGAAGGATACAAACATCTGGCTGAAATACAAACTATGTTATCAATTCATCAGTGCTCATGTAAAACCTTTATCAAAATTTGAACAGGAAAAATACACGTTTTTGAAACAGAATGAGTTCCTATAAAATTAATTATTCATGTTCAATATTTCAAGTTCATGAAGATTAAAATATGGTTTCTTTTTTTTGTGGAAAAAGTTTGGGAACCACTGACATACATTGATCTCTATGAGCAGCCAGCAGCAAGACAGGAGCAAAGGGACAAATGTCATGCCGAAAGGAAACAATAAACAATCTTGAAATAAGAGCACTGATATACACAAGATATATACTGTACATAAACATAAAATCTTATAATACCCAAAATAGGATTTACAAAGAAGCAGAAGACTATGAAACAAAAATAAGGAAGTTTAACTGTCAACATAAGAACATGCCTCTTTTATTTTTAGGTCTCTGCCTGTCAATGAAAATATATATAGTACATTTAGTGCATTTTCGTCATTAGCTTAGATTGTGATACTATAGTTGAGCATTTAAAAATAAAAACAAGTGGCTGCATTGGGCTGAAAGTGGTAATACATAGGCGAATGTGTGTTTCAACTAGTACATGATGTGTTTTAAAAGGCGTCTTTACAAAAACATCTTACCAATATCAGTTAGTCATATTTACTAGCTATTGAAAAGTTCTATCTGCAGCCACTGAATAATTGCAAAGAGCTGAAAAACAAATGCTGAAGCAAACATTAAAAAGTGAAAAAACACTTGACTACAAACAAAATTAAAAATAATCAAAACATGCGATACATTAATACAAGGGACTAAACCACATTTTATGTCACAATGTAGTTGCTTTGTTGCAGAATATCAAATGCCTTGGAACATTTTCAACATGATTTGAATGAAGACATTAACTTTTGAATGTATGAGCCCATGTAAATCCTGCATGGAAATATGAAGTGAAGTGGGACGCTGTGTATATCTGCATATATCTTTATTTCACTTTAAAACACTGTCTTTGATAATGGTGGACGTGTGGATTAACAGTTGCATCTATCTTTGTTTATCTCGTCAAAACGCTGTAATATGCGCTCTAAAAGTTGAGTGAAAAAAAATAGAATGCTCTCCTTGACGCGCCTTGACAGCGTGGCACTAAAGCAGGGGTGGGCAAACTTCTTGACTCGTGGGCCACATTGAGTTTGTCACGTTCTGTGCGCTGTGTTGCTGCCCCCTCTCTGCTTTTTGTTGCAGCGCACCTCTCCTGCCAATCTTGAGCTAATTGACGCACCTGCATCTCATCTGGCGGCGACTCTTAAGCAGCAAGCTCACCACCACTCGTCGCCAGATTGTTGCCAGACTCACGTCATCCACGGCTCTCTCCAGCATTCTCATTTTGCTACTACTTGCCTTGCTTAGTCTCAGCTGTTTGCTGTTCTGCCTGTACCCCTGCTTAGCGTGTTTTTCCAGCAGTGTGAGTACCTCTCTAAGTTTAACCTGCCTGCTTGGTTTTCAGCAGTGCTTTTGAGTTTGCTTTTTGCTCGTGTCCTCTGCCGTGTGTGTGTTGGTAGCTCCCTTAGTTCTCGCCTTTTTCCCCGTGAGCATTCCGGGTTTTTTGTGTTGTACTTTTACCTTGCTTTTCTCCTTTTGTACCCTTTTGTTGTGTGTAATAAATATCATTACACCACTCAACTCCCGCATCTTGGGGTCCTAGTTCCGGCATTCGCCGAAAGCCTAACAGAGTTAACAAAATTAGCCACGGGGCCAGACTATATACAGTCAAACCTGTCTATAGCGGCCACTAAAGGGAGACTTCAAAGGTGGCCGCAATAGGCAGGTGGCCGCTATAGAAAGGTTGACCAGTAGAGGGCACTGTGGGACTGTGAATAAAAGTTGTAAATAACGACTAGGCTTGTCATTGTACACCACCCACAGAACAAAGCTGTGCTTGTACTGTATTGTCTTTTATGTTTGTTTTTAATATTTGTTTTTAAATTTGGATTTGGTTGGCTGATCTTAAACTTTTTTGAAGAAATCTCACTCGTGGGCTATATATACGGAAGTGACGGGAAGTGACGGTGCGACATCACAAGCAGGAAAGCTAGGCTAAGTGCTAGCTGTGAGTGTCGAGAGAGTTGGGAAGGTTAATAACGCGATTAAAGTGCATCGGCGACGTGAGTCTCTCCTTCCCCACAACAAGGGGCATTACAGTATTGACCAGTGCACATTGTCTCACACCAGAAAATAAACGGTGTCACTGTCTGCAACAAGCTCCAAAGAAAAGCTTTTTTTTATGTGGAACAACTGACAGTTTGTGTGGATCTTGTGAATGATTGTGACTGAGCTAGGACTCAGTAATTAAAGTCTACACACGACGGCTTCATTGCTTAAAAAACGAAACTTTTTCGTGCATGAAGCTTCTGCTGGAGTCGGCATTTTGGCCGCTATATGCAGTCAGATATTGACCAAGGGATACAAAATGGGTGGCCGCTTGCCGCGTTAGAAAGGTGACCGTTATACACAGTGTCTATAACACGCAAATTTTCTGCGGAGGATTTTTTCAGTGGCCGCTATAGGTAGGTGGCCGTTCTATACAGGTGGCCGCTAAGACAAGTTTGACTGTATTTCATACATTACACTTACAATTCTAACAGTCCACCTTATTTGTCTTATTTTATCTTTAAAGGTGTCATACTGTCACAGTCACTGTGCCATGTTGTGGTGCACCTGTCTCCTTTTCGTTTGTCTTCCTCCCAGATCCTATAGACCTGGCTGGAGGTGGAGCTGCTGAACGCACCTGAGCTTGATTACACACGCTTCCTACTTAAGTTGACTGCGGACATCTGGGAAACGCCGGATTATTGCCAGATACTCCAGGACACACCTGCGTTGCAACTCTTGTTTATTCTATGTTCTTTAGCGTTCAGCAGCACCAGCCTTCAGCCGGCACTTAGTTTCAGTTGTTTCCTGGTATACCTGTTTGTCGGGACCAGCGCTTTATGTTCACTTGCTCTACTTGGAATAAATTCATTAAAGACTCTTACCTGCCTCCTGCCTCTGCGTTCGGGGTTCCAGACCCTCACCACAGCCCTGTGTGACAGAATAATCCGGCCAAGGAATGGAACCCGGTGACGCGGACCCCGTCAAGAGGACACTGCGTCTTCAGGCGGTACGCCTCTCCAAGCAGCAGGAACAGTTCGAGGCTCTAGCAACCGGTATGCAGCATTTGGCGGAACGACAAGATACTCGCATGGCCTCGCTGGGTCGCAACTCAACGCCGTGCTGGCCGCGCTCCAGGTCCACCTGGCACTAACTCCACCACAGGCCACGGACGTCCTTCCTGATCCCGCACTTCCTCCCGCCCCAGAGGCCAGCTCGACAGTTGTGTGCCCCCAGCTCTCCAAGCCGGAGAGATTCTCCGGGGACTCGGGGAACGTACGCAGCTTCCTCACCCAGTGCGAGTTGCATTTTGAGCTTCAAGCAACCTCCTTCCGCTCGGAGCGCGCTCGAGTAGCCTTCGCCATGTCCCATCTCATCGGCAAGGCAGGAGCCTGGGCCACGGCCGAATGGAGCCGGCAGTCTTCCATCTGCTCCTCCTTTTCTGCTTTTGCAAAGGCTCTGGAGCAAATATTCCAGCGGAACCCCCCGGGTCGAGAAGCCGCTTGAACTTTCTTGAGGCTGTGTCAAGGCCGACAAAGCGTATCTGATTACGTGATCGAGTTCCGTGTGCTCGGGGCAGAGAGTGATTGGAGCCCCTCCTCTCTCCTGGACTTGTTTTCGGAAGGACTATCGGGGGTGATACGGGACTATATGATTCCTCTGGAGACACCAAGTGATCTCGACAACCTGATTGCTCTTGCGGTACGCATCAAGAAGCGCTTGGACCACCGGGAGCAGGACCGCCTGAATCGCCGAGCGACGCCGACCTTCGACCGGAGCTCCTTCCACGACCACCTCCTCTCCAGTATGCAGACCTCCACCACGGGGAACCCGCTGATGCAGGCACCGGATGAGCCCATGCAGCTCGGCGGTAACCGCCTCACCTCGGCAGAGAGACAGCGTCGCATAAGACTCCACCTCTGCATCTACTGCGGACAGGCGGACCACATCATCGCCAAATGTCCTGTCCGTCCTGGCCGCCAATGCTCTCAAGCGTCCGCATTCCGTCTTCCTGGTTTGCCGTTGAGAGCCCGGACCATGCCTGCTGCTCCTACAGACACTTCGTCCGCCCGCCTACAGCTGCCAGGTACGCTTTCCTGGTCTGATATCAGTGTTGATATCACGGCGTTTATCGACCCTGGCTCTGACGAATGCTTCATTGACGGAGCATTCGTGACTCATCTTGCTATCCCGGTGGTCCAGTTAGCAACTGCTAAAGTGGTTCGTTCGTTGGATGGACGTCACCTGGCTCATGTCACTCACCAAACTCAGCCTCTTTCGCTCCGCCTATCGGGCAATCACCTCGAAAATGTTACATTTTTGATCATTCCTTCATGGTCAGCTCCCGTGTTGCTCGGACTTACATGGCTTGGCAAACATAACCCTTACATAGACTGGTCTGAACTAGCTATTATTAATTGGAGCGTTTTCTGCCACACGCACTGCTGCAAGGGGGCGGGTCCTTCCTCGGCTGTCACCTGCGCTGTTGCTCCGGAGAATATCGACCTCACCACGGTTCCGTCAGTTTATCATGATCTCCGGGAGGTGTTTAGCAAGGATAATGCCACGTCACTCCCCCCCACCGCCCTTACGATTGCTGTATTGATCTCCACCCGGGAGCAGCCCTCCTGGAGAAGGGTCAACTCAGAGCCGATCCTGCTAAAATCCAGGCATTGGTCGACTGGCCCCTTCCTATATCACAGAAGCACCTTCAAAGGTTTCTGGGCTTTGCCAATTTTTACCGCCTTTTTATTCGGAACTTCAGTCGGGTCGCAGAACCTTTGACCAGGCTTACATCCACTAAGATTCCATTTATTTGGACCCCAGACGCTAACTCCGTTTTTAATAGATTGAAGTCGTCTTTTACTACTGCTCCTGTTTTGGTTGACCCTGACCCTCTCTCTCAATTTTTCATCAAGGTGGACGCTTCTGATACCGGCGTGGGGGTCGTCCTCTCCCAGCGCTCCCAGAGTGGAGGCACTGGCTGGACTGGGCTCGGAATTTCCTTTTGTCGTGCACACCGACCAAAGAACTTGGCTTATCTTCAATCAGCACAGAGGCTCAACCCCAGACAAGCTCGTTGGGCTCTGTTTCTAGCCAGGTTTAATTTGACCCTTACATTCCGCCCTCGATCCCAAAACACCAAGCCTGATGCACTTTCCAGGATACATTCTCCACCCTCTGACGCACAGCATCAGGAGACCATCCTACCCCAGTCCCGCATCCTGGGGGGCCTTCAGTGGGATGTGGAGAAGCGCGTGGTGGATGCCATCAAGGACTCCTCCCCCCCGGGGGACTGCCCGGCCTGTTTGTTGTCCCAGAGCTTCGCCCCCAGGTCCTACGTTGGGCGCATGAGTCCAAGCTCGCTTGCCACCCAGGAGTATCTCGCACCATCTTTCTCCTGTCACAGCGGTTCTGGTGGCCGTCGCTGCGCCGGGATGCCAAGGAGTTTATGGCTTGCTTGTACTACTTGCGCCTGTAAAAAGCCCTCCCATCAGGCTCCAGCTGGGCTCCTGTGTCCACTACCCATCCTCCTCCACCTTGGTCCCATGTGGCGTTGGATTTTGTGACCAGCCTTCCCCCGTCCAACGGCAATACGGTCATCCTCACCATTGTTGACCGATTTTTCCAAGATGGCCCATTTTGTACCCCTTCCCAAGCTTCCTTCGGCACTGGAGACGGCCCAGCTCCTGGTCCACAATGTTTTCCGGCTCAATGGCATCCCCCTCAACGTGGTGTTGGACAGGGGTCCACAGTTTTCCTCGACGGTGTGGAAGGCATTCTGCAAGGCCTTGGGGGCATCTGTGAGCCTGTCTTCTGGCTACCACCCACAAACTAATGGTCAGTCCGAACAAACAAACCAGGACTTGGAAGCTGCTATTCGCTGCGGGTGCCACCAGCAGCCTGCCTCATGGTCTTTCAACTTGCCGTGGATTTTGTACGCCCTCAACACTCTGGTCAGCTTGGCCACGGGCCTCTCACCTTTTCACGGGGCTTACGGATACCAGCCTCCAGCCTTCCCTTCCCTGAAAGCGTACTCTGCAGTCCCATCAGTTTCCGCGCACCTGCGCCGCGCCCGCCAGGCTTAGCGCAACACCCGGACTGCTCTGGCTCGCACTGCCAAACGAAACCAACGTCTGGCCAATCGCCATCGCTCGGTAGCCCCGGAGTACAGGCCTGGACAGAAGGTGTGGCTGTCCACTCAGGATCTACCCCTCCACACAGATTCCAGAAAGCTTCGGCCACGATACATTGGACCCTACCTGGTGGAACAGATTCTCAACCCCTCCTCAGTTGTGCTCAGCCTCCCGGACTCTCTCCGGATACACCCGACGTTCCATGTGTCCCTGCAGGTCAGTGTCAGTGACCTAAGCCCTCCCGAGGTGCCTCCTCCTCCTCCCAGGCTAATCGATGGACATCCCGCATTTACGGTCAAGGCCATTTTGGATGTCAGAAGAAGGGGCAGTGGTCACCAGTATTTGGTCGACTGGGAGGGGTACGGTCCCGAGGACCGCTCGTGGGTCTCTCGCACCCTCATTTTGGACCCCCAATTTGGACCCCTGTCTGATTTTTACAGCCGCTTCCCAGAAAAGCCAGGTAGGCCGCCAGGTGGCGCCCATTGTTAGGAGGTGCGGATACTGTCACAGTCACTGTACCATGTTGTGGTGCACTTGTCTCCTTTTCATTTGTCTTCCTCCCAGATCCCATTGCCCTAGCTGGAGGCGGAGCTGCTTAACGCACCTGAGATTGATTACACACGCTTCCTACTTAAGCTGACTGCGGACATCTGGGAAACACCGGATTATTGCCAGATACTCCAGGACACACTTGCGTTGCAACTCTTGTCCTTGTTTATTCTATGTTCTTTAGCGTTCAGCAGCACCAGCCTTCAGACGGCACTTAGTTTCAGTCGTTTCCTGGTATACCTGTTCGTCGGGACCAGCGCTTTATGTTCACTTGCTCTACTTGGAATAAATTCAGTAAAGAGTCTTACCTGCCTCCTGCCTCTGCGTTCGGGGTTCCAGACCCTCACCACAGCCCTGCGTGACACATACAGTACAATCTGCTACACATGCTTGTGTCCCTTTTTCAGGAGCACTTTAAACATCAGACCACATCAAATAGCGAAACTGAATTTTAAAAATTTTTACTGAATAAGACACCCTGAATGTACATGAACAAAGGATGTGTGATATACAATATGAACCATGAACGATAAAAAACATTTTCTATTAAAGAGTATGTGAATGTCCCTCCTTTTTTACTTCCCAGACAGTGCAGTGGGGAGGTTAAGCTATGTTTCACATATGTGTTGACTTATATTTGTTGTAGTTGTCTGGATCACTGCATGTGAAAAGCTACTTAAACCATCAAAAGGTTGTCTCAAATGGACTCTGACTACTTGCAATTCACCAGTTTCCATCAGTTTCCAGCTTGTATGCTAAAAGTTTAAATTCAATATTTTGGAAGCAACTGGTGGGCCGGATTCAAATGCTTAGCGGGCCGGATATGGCCCCCGGGCCGTAGTTTGCCCACGCCTGCACTAAAGTATAGTGTTATATTGTTTTACAAAGTCACAGCTTACCATGGTGTAAAAAATGTCATTTGTTTCGCCATTCCTCTGTTGCAGCCGAGTGAGTGAGGCAGCGAGAGTGGCACATGGCTGTTTGTTTGTGTGTGAGGGGTAGGGGCCAGATACTCAGGCAGGGAGCAGCACAGAGAGACACACAGGAAGGGAATGGCAGAGTTAATAAAGTTAATATATCGGTTACATATTCGCTGATATTGATTAATCGGTGATACGTCATGATCGGCCCGCCGATAAATTGGTGGTGCTCTAGTTACAATGGTCAACTTTCACATAAATGGTTACGTTATACAATGGCGCCCTCTGCTGTACAAACATGGGTATTGACTTATTAAACTGGGATTGTTAAACGCAAAGATTTAATGAGGTTTCTAGAGCTCAGAACCTTTTTGAGTTCAAGTGTAGCGTCCCCACAGAGTCACACGTAGTCTTTGACCCTCTTTTAGAACATTATTCACACTTCCTCATTGTCACTAGATGCATTCAAGAACACTCCATCCTAAAGATATAAAAACAACTAAAAAGAGGCAGCTAAGAATGTACGTAATACACACCGGCTGCTCGGAGCATGTGTCCGAATATAGTGCACTTTGCTGGGCCACAGCAGGCGGCTTCCTCCGCTTTATACTCTGGTTCTCCTGATAGTAGTGATGTGGTAGTAGTACAGTGTTCCCTCGTTTATCACGGGGGATAGGTTCCAAAAATAGTCCGCAATAAGTGACATCTGCAAAGTAGCCAAGTTCATTTTTTTACAATTACTATATATATTTTAAAACTGTTAAACCCATCACCATAAACTTTATACACTTTTCTCAGACAGGCAATAACATTTTCTCACATTTCTCTCTTGTTTAAACACTCAAAAAAGTTGAAACCTTAATTTGAATTTTAATGATAAACCTTAATGATCAACACAAGAAATTACTCATGTATATTTCACTCCTGTGCCCGTGCCTTTTCGTCCTGTACTGTAGCGTTTTTGTATCGTTGTTAAAAAATGTTGCTCCAGACAAACCGAAGATTCATTTACAACCAGCACGCAAGCAACCTAGCGGTAACACAGGAGACATGGCAGGACGGCAGAAGGAGATTGATTGACAATGGTCTACAGCCAATCAGACGCAGAAAACAGTGGGCGGTGCAGCCAGACGAGAAAGGGAAGAGATAGACACGCAACTTCCCACAATGCAACTCTTCTTAAAGGGCCAGGCTCGTAACAGCGTTGATGCTGGAATAACAAAAAAAGAAGCACAAAAAAAATCTGCGAATGTTGATAGAGCGAGGGAACACTGTACTTTATTAGGTGTTGCATTCAATGTCCAGAATAAAATACAGCATCACACAATCCATGCGATACACAGTCAGTACAGAGCCAGTATTGCTGATACTGATCCCAAGTCCCCTACTAACGAACATCCGACGTGCGAACATTCGGAGATACAAACACAAGCCGACTGGTCAATTTTTTCATGTGTTTTGCCTTATATTATACTGCTACATGCTTGACCGGCAAACCCATATTTATACTGGTACATGCTTGACCAGCAGTGGGCTCTGTGACACTGCTAATGGGACCAACAGATACAGGAAGATGAGGAAGAGGAGAGAGGAAGGCTAAGAGTTGTATTATACAACCCGGACAGAGCGTGTGATTAAAGTTTATGAAGAGTTAATAGGCCTGTGTGGCGCATGTTGGACATAATTCACCCATGGGAACTTTATGTGGGTTGGAGTTTCACCTGGGCCCCATTGTTGAGGGACCCTTGTTTTCCGGTTTAGACACATGTGCGTTTTGCTCTGTGAGATTGTAAGCTCGAGAGGAGCAGGGAAATAAATGTTCGTATTGTATTTGTACTTTATTTATCCCACAGCGGGGAAATTCACTTGTTATAGCAGCAAGCAAGATACTCAAGTAAAGAATACATAGTGAAAACAACATGGTTCAGGTGGTGCAGGTGTTGTAGAGCCTGACAGCGGTCGGTATGAAGGACCTGCGGAACCTCTCCTTCTTACACCGTGGGTGTAACAGTCTGCTGCTGAAGGAGCTGCTAAGGGAACCCACAGTGTCATGTAGGGGGTGAGAGGTGTTGTCCATGATGGATGTCAGCTTAGCCATCATACTTCTCTCCCCCACTTCCTCCACGGAGTCCCAAGGACCGTCCAGGACAGAGCTCGCTCTCCTGATCAGTCGATTGATCCTGCTCCTGTCCCTGTCCGTGCTGCTCCCTCTCCAGCAGCCCACAGCATAGAAGATGGCTGAGGCCACCACAGAGTCATAAAAGGTCCGTAAAAGAGTCCTGCACACACCAAAGGACCTCAGTCTCCTCAGCAGGTGGAGGCGACTCTGGCCCTTCTTGTAGAGGGCGTGGGTGTTGACGAACCAGTCCAGTTTGTTGTTAAGGTGAACACCCAGGAATTTGTAGCTGTCTACCAACTCTATGGTCTACTCCCACACTCTACATCTTCACTCTGAGTAGTGATGGCTGGATGGTGTTAAAGGCACTGGAGAAGTCAAAAAACATGACCCTCACAGAGCTCCCGCTGTCCTCCAGGTGGAGCAGTGATCTGTGCAGCAGGTAGATCACTGCGTCGTCCACTCCGATTCCCAGTTGTTGTTCCAATCACTCCGCCTGCGACTCCTTCTTCCTGGCACCACACTGGTGACCCCGACAGTGGACCTGTAGTCTCCGAGACCACGGCGAACACAATGGCGGACAACGCCACACTTAAGCTGCCAGAGTACTGGGAGTCGGCACCTGAAGCGTGGTTTGCGCAGGCCGAGGCGCAGTTTGGTCTTCGCGGCATTGAAGACGACGAGAAGAAGTTCTGGCATGTCGTTACGGCGCTAAACAGCAGGACCGCGTCCCAAGTGGTCCGCTTCATCACCTCGCCGCCGGCCCGGGATAAATTCGGCGCTCTGAAGGAGCACCTACTAAGGGTGCACGGCCTGTCCCGGCGTGAGCGGGCTCGTCGGCTACTGGACATTAGCGGCCTTGGCGCACGCTCACCGACTCAACTAAAGGACCATATGCTGAACCTCTTGGGCGATGAGGAGCCGGGTTCGCTTTTCAGGGAGCTGTTCCTGCGGCAACTCCGACGTCTCGGACCCGCACGCTTTCGCAGAGGAGGCAGAAGCCTATTTTACTGCGACCCCTCATACGGCGCACAAGCAAGTGGCGCCGGTGCAAGCACCTTCCGAGTATCTGGCCCCAGCATGCGAGACGCGTGCATCAACCGACCAGCGAGGGAGCCGACGCGAGTGCGACCATCAAGAAGGCTGGTGTTTTCACCATGCCTGCTTCGGGGCCAAGGCGAGGGCCTGCCGGCCGCCATGCACATACTCAGCAGCAGGAAACGCCGGTGCCCGCCCCCTGTAGTGGCTGGGGTGGCGGGCACTCCCAACCAGCTGCTTTTTGTGGTGGACTCTCTCTCCGGTCGCAAGTTTCTGTGCGACACCGGCGTGCAGAGGAGCGTGATATCGGCAGCGCCTGGGGAGGAGGCTGATGCTTCACCCGGTCGAGCACTCCGTTCAGCGGATGATACGCCTATACGGACGTATGGACTAAAGACTTTGGATTTGCGTTTTGGCAGTCAGCGGTTCGTGTGGGAGTTCGTCGTCGTGGACGTCGCCTTTCCCCTCCTTGGGGCGGACGTTGTTAATGGACGCTTGGTGGACGCTTGGACATTCCTTTCTATTCCCGGGGTCAGGGGTGCGGCCGGACTCATTTGCCTTTCCAACTCGCTCGCGGAAGACAATGTGTTTTGCCGGTTGTTACGTAAGTACCCGGATCTCACCCGCCCTACCTTCTCCGCCGTCTCCGCTAAACACGGTGTCGTTCACCGCATTGTCACATCTGGCGCACCAGGGCATGCCCGCGCGCGTCGCCTCGATCCGGCTAAAGTGTCCGTGGCTCGGGCCGAATTCAAGAACATGGAGCGGCTGGGGATTGTTAGACGCTCCAGCAGCCCCTGGTCGTCTCCGCTACACATTGTGCCCAAGGCCGTGCGGGGATTATCGTCGTCTTAACGACGTCACCACACCCGACCGATACCCTGTGCCTCACGTGCAAGACTTTTCGGCGCACCTCACCGGTTGCGTCGTGTTCTCCAAGATCGACCTGGTGCACGGCTATCATCAAGTGCCTGTTCACCCCACAGATGTTCCCAAAATGGCCGTCATTACGCCGTTCGGGCTTTTTGAATTTTTGAGGATGCTGTTCGGGTTAAAAACGCTGCACAGTCTTTCCAGCGGTTAATGGACTCAGTTCTACGGGACATGCCGTCCGTGTTCGTCTACCTGGACGACATTCTTGTTACCAGCGAGGGCGTTCAGGAACACTTACAGCATCTGAGGGACTTGTTTGAGAGACTCACGGTCTTATCGTGAACCCCGCGAAGTGCGTTTTTGGGGTCGAGTCTGTACAATTCCTCGGCTATCTCGTGGACAAAGACGGCGTGGTTCCGCTCCCCTCCAAAGTAGAGGCCGTCACCACTTTCGCACGTCCACGATTGGCGCGGGGACTCTAGAAATTTTTGGGGATGGTGGCTTACTACCACCGTTTCATGCGTCACGCGGCGCACGTCATGCGCCCACTGTACGAAGCACTCAAAGGTACGTCTCCTAGCAAGGTCATTGAATGGTCGGCAGAGAGGTTGGCGGCGTTCGAGGCTACCAAAGCTGCACTCGGACAGGCGGTGTCGAGTCACAGGGGTTCACGCATCTGCTCACCATGGTTGATAGGACCACACATTGGCCCGAGGCCGTTCCACTGTCCGTCCACGGCGGACGTAGCGCGGGCGTTTATTGGTACGTGGGTGGCGCGTTTTGACCTTCTGACCTTTCCTCAGACAGAGGGGTGCAGTTTATGTCCGAGCTTTGGGGCGCTGTTGCCGGCAGCTTGGGAGTTAAACTGCACCGCACCACCGCATATCACCCGCAGGCGAATGGGCTGTGCGAACGTTTTCACTGCTCCATGAAAGCTTCACTTTGTGCGTCTTTATGTGACGGGGACTGGGTAGATCGGCTTCCATGGGTGCTGCTAAGTATCAGGTGCGCACCCAAGGAAGATCTGCGGGCGTCTTCCGCAGAGTTGGTTTACGGCCAGGTGTTGCGTGTCCCCGCAGATTTTGTGTCGGGAGCGACCGTTCCATGATCGGCCGCGAATCAGAGGGCCGACCTGTTGGAGTTCGCAGGTGTCCCGACCTCGCGACACTGCGTGCCCGTGCGCGTTCCGGCTTCCTTGCGTTCCGCAAAATGCGTTTTTCTCAGGCACGATGGGCATCGCGGTCCCTTGCAGCCACCTTACGACGGCCTGTATAGGATTTTGGAGCACGGGAACAAATGTTTGGTGTTGGACATTGGGGGCCGGAGGGAAACTGTCTCGCTGGACAGAGTTAAACCTGCATGTTTGAACCCTTTTCTGCCGTCGGAGGTTGCAGTACCTCCCCGCCGGGGTCGTCCCCCTGGTCGGCGACGGGAGGAGTTAACGGATTCGTCGGTTCCCTCGCCCTCTAACCTTGGGGTCGCCGCGGGTCCTTTCCCCCCGGCCTTTCGCACCTGCCGCCTCCCCACGGCGTACGCGTCGGGGTCGGGCGGTAGCACCTCCTACCTATACTGATTTTGCATATGGGTGAATTCTGGGGGGGGCTTGTGTGGCGCATGTTGGACATAATTCACCCATGGGAACTTTATGTGGGTTGGAGTCTCACCTGGGCCCCTATTGTTGAGGGACCCTTGTTTTCCGGTTTAGAGACATGTGCGTTTTGCTCTGTGAGATTGTAAGCTCGAGAGGAGCAGGGAAATAAATGTTCCCAGTTGTTGTTCCAATCACTCCGCCTGCGACTCCTTCTTCCTGGCACCACACCTGCTTAATTCTACACCAACCACAGAACACTACCTCTTTTAGAAGAGTCTAACGACGACGACGATTTGTCCTTTTTTTCAATAACTCCTCCTCCTCCTCCACCACAACGACGTATGCTCGACCACTCCTCTTCAAAGGTGAATAACATTTATCATTACGTATTATGATATCATTTTTATTATTGTTTTTTTCATTAATTATCCTCGTTTAACATTATTACTGCATCCAAACTCATATTTACATACATACGCATATACTGTATATGTATACACGTACATGTAGTACCTATATCATTGGTAATATTTATTTTTTTTTTACTTATGAACAAATCGACTTAAGAACGGTCGTATGGAACCAATTGTGTTCGTTAGTTGGGGACTTAGTGTACTTGTTAAGTGAATTTTTCAATAACATTGAATAATTTTGCCTGTAATTTCTTTATCATGATTCTAATAATGATAAGACACCTGACAAAAATTTGGGGAAAAACCCCGGACTGGTCGCCAGTCAATCGCACGGCATGTATAGTCAAACAATCATTCACACTCACATTCATACATATGGACAATTTAAATTTGCCAATTAACCTAACGTGCATTTTTCTGAAATGTGGAAAGAAACCAGAGTACCCGGAGAAAACCAACGCATGCACGGGGAGAACATGCAAACTCCATACAGAGATGCCCAACAGAGATTCAAACCCAGATCTCCTGACTGTTTGGCCAACATGCTAATCATCAGGCAGGACTGGCAGGAGGTGGCTGTATGTGACGTGATTCTGTAATCTCGCAAGCGCGTGTGTAACGTGCGGAAAACAGACAAGCAGAACATAGCACTCTCAACAACAATCTTAACTATTGAAACATCCGCAAAGTACTTTGAGGCAAAACCAACATATTAAACACCCTAAAACTCTACCAAGCCGAACCTGGACGATCTGGATGGGTGCTTCGATCGCATAGTCAAGGGCCAGTCACCCAAGACGCCGAACCCCAAGCAGAGCCGCCCGGAGGACTAACCTGAAGAGATATCGCCACCAGGCACTGACATCAGAGACATCCTCGATTCCATTGATAAGAGGCTCACTTGCTTGGACGGCCGCCTCGCTTTCATCGAGGTGCTCCATAAAGAATTTCAGGCCATCCGTGAATTCCTGGACTGTGGACAGCCAAAATCAGATCAGATCGATCAGAACGCAGCCCTCCACAAGTCGGAGAAGTCCCTCACCGACAGAGTCTCATAACACGTCCAAGAAAATAAAGCCATGAAGGAGACGATCCTGGACCTCCAGGCCCGGAGCATGCGGGACAATCTTGTCTTTGCAGGAATTCCGGAGAAATCTGAGGAAGACCTGGAAAAATCTGTGAGGGCCTTCATGGCGCGGCAGCTCAAACTCCCAGCGGACATCATCCAAAACATCACTTTTCACCGCATCCACCGCCTGGGAGACAAAAAGCCAGAGAACCGAAGGTCGAGACCCATCGTGGCAAAATTTGAACATTGTCACTTGGAATGTCTTAGGAGTTGGTTCCATGAAAAAAGACAAAAAATGTTTAACCATTTGAAGAACATCCAAGCAGACATTGTCTTATTACAAGAGACTCACATGTCCAAGTCAGCTGTCCATACACTTCACTCACCACAGTTCCCACACACATATTTAGCAAGTTACAACTCCAAACAGAGAGGGGCAGCTATTTTAATTAACAGAAGGGTGAATTTTACACTAGATCTTCTTCTGGCATACTGATGACAGTGTCTGAGTTATTTTCCTTTTCCATGTTGTCGTATTGATATGATATTTAGTATTTAGTTTAGTTTTTAAGGAACACATTTTGTTCCCTTTATGTATTCCGTTAAAAAGGCATTGTAACTAAAAGGAAAAGTTGTTAAATACACCTTTAAATACGCTTACTATCTGTTACATTCGTAACGTATAATGTATTAATAATTTCTGGCACGGATTGTGTGAGGACCTATCTTTGGCCCTTGGGTTCTTCATTCTTACTTCCCCTTTACTATGCTGGCTGGTCGATCTCTTCACAATCGATGGAGAAAGAAAGCAAACACAACTTCTCATCACCGCATTAAGCATCGCTAAGAAAACAATTCTCATCAATTGGAAATCAAGAAAGAAATTGAACATAGCTCTTTACAAAAATCTCCTGTTAGATCATATAACTATTGAAAGAATGTCTGCTGAATCTAAGGAACAACTGTCAGAATTTCAGTCTATCTGGGCACCAATAATTAATTCCTTGACCTGACTCTCGAGGGACAGAGGGTCTCTGGCTCTACCCCTGGGGGTCTCGCTCGTCTGGCTTAGGGTGTGGTCCTGGTTGCTGGGTGGCCCTGGCACCTTGGGGGCGGGCTGGCGGGGGCTTGGTGTGCCTGGTCTTCTTTGCTGGGCTGCCTTCCTGGGGGAGTGGGTGGGGTCCGGGTTCGGTGATGGGGTGGGGGCGGGGTGGCCGTCCCGGGGACGCCATGGGTCGGCCTCCGGGGTAGTGGGTGGGCGGGGTGCCGCATCCTGCGGGTGCCGGGCGCCTACTGCTGCTGGGGGGACCCGTGTCCATCTGGTGGCGCTGGCTCTCTCTCGCCTCCTTTGCCTCTAGGGGTGGGGCGGGGTCTGCCCTGGGCCCTCCTGCTCGGCTGCCGCGTGGGGTCGTCCGGTGTGGGGGGCGGCCTGCCTCTGCGGCGCTATCTCCCCTTGAGGGAGGTTTTAAATGTTTCTGTTTATTTCATTTTTATTATGATTATTGTAATTATTTCTTAACGTATTACTTATTTTATTGTATTTTATCAATTTATTTGTGTATGGTATGTGTGACATGTGTGGACTCTCCCCCTCTTATTCCCCTTATTCTCCCGTCTTCTCTTCTCTTCTTCTCTGTCCCCTCCTTCCCCGGTCCGGCCGCTCCAAATTTGCATAATAACAAAGCATCCAAGTGAAATAAATTCTGTATAACAGGAGAAGTGTATCTCACACTTTTCCCTGGAGTAAATCTGTTGAGCACGTGAGGGCATTTAGATCTACAATTCTATCTACCTTAGAGGCTGGACAGGACAGGGAAAAAAAATAGTACACATTACATGATATTTTTTGTACATTTGAATTCAAACACAAAAAAAAACAAGAAAAATTATTTGTGTTCGAAAAAACTCACTAATCATTTTAAATGAATTTTTAAAAGAGCCATGATACAACAAGTTGGAGTTTGCATTAATCATAAATGATGTTGTTTTTTCCTGGTCTGGTCTACCTGAAAAGTTGCCGCAAAAGCACCCTTTCAAATGTATCAATAAGATGTTTTTACTTGGTACATGCACTTTTCCTGGCTGTCTCTGCACGTCTTTGTGCTCCAGTTCCTCACCTGCTGCCTCATAGCCTCCTGAGGCCCGGCACAGGTCAGCTTGAAGATCCTGCACGGGAACGCCAGTATGAAAATGATAAGCCAGTCCATAAAAACCTGCTGGTTGTGGATGAAATTAGAGAATAAATCACCATACAAACCAACAGGCAGGTGGTGTGTTTTCTTGCCTTCCATCTTCCCAAACGAGAAGATGATTAAGTTGTGATGAAGAAGCAGAAGAGGAACCAATGTTTGCCAGTATGTGTGTTCCAGGAAGACGTTAATGATTGGTGCACACAAAGACATCAACAAGCCAAAGAGCAAGAAGTCGCCTTCACAAGTTGCTGTTGTAACTCCTCTCGAGTGCATGTGGCCAATAAGGTAATCTAAACGCAATAACCTTTTGCACTCTTTAAATGGTTTAAATACGATGCCACTCTAGGTGGATGTGCTGTTGCTACCCGCTTACGTTAGCCTGCTAGCGTGCTAGCAGGTCTATCTAGTACATGCAAAGCCATATTTTGTGTTGTAAATCATTTTTCTCCTATTTCTGCTGGTCCTTCTTACTTGGTCCACTCTTTTTTGTAATATTATAGAAAAGCCTACCTTTTGGTTCTCAGTCCCATTCTTCCTGTCACTAAGCCTTTGTTTCACTATTAACTTAATTTCAGCTTGACTGTAATTAATATTTACCCCTACTTGCGCTCTTCTTGTTGCTGTCCTCGCATATGTACCTGCCAATTCATTCCCCTCTACTCCTATATGTGCTGACACCCATAACAGAGTAATTGTTACCCCTGTTTTATTTAATCCTACTAATAGTCTGGAAGATTTCAAAAATGACATCTTGTCTGGCAAACTAGCAAAATGATCACCAACTCTCAACAGACAAATTATCAGTAATTCTATAGTTGACTGCATTATTTAAGTCTGGGTTAACAAGCAGTTGTTGCAGAGTTGTAGCAGAGTACATACAACAAGTAAAAGTGTTTTGTGGCCATCTACATAAGATTTCTGGAGCCACTTTACATATAGCTTGTTTAGAATAGAACCCGCCGCACGGTGGCCGAGTGGTTAGCATGTTGACCACACAGTCAGGAAATCGGAAAGACCTGGGTTCAAATCACCACATGGGCATCTCTGTGTGGAGTTTGCATGTTCGTGTGTGGGTTTTCTCCGGGTACTCCGGTTTCCTACTATATGAAATAAGAGCATTGATATACACAGGATATATACTGTACATATACCCAAATATACCCAAAATATCATTCAACACAAAGAAGCAGAAGACTATTAAATGAAAATAAGGAAGTATAATTAGTAACAGTGTCAACATAAGGACATGCCTCTTTGTGATTTACCTTTTGGTGTTGCCACAAATTTGTAGTGCTCTTTGCTTTGCTGGTGCTGGAGCCCTGGCTGACTTGCACACTGCACATGTTGCATCTACCGTAATGCCTGTTGAGTATTTTGTGAAGTGGCTCTACACCTTACTCCTCTCCTCTGCCTCTCAATGAAAATATATACATTTAGTGCATTTTAGTCATTACAATGTAATACTATAGTTGAGCATTTTAAAATAAAAAAGTGGCTGCATTGGGCTGAAAGTGATAATACATACATAGGCTAATGTGAGGTGTTTTTCAAAAAGCTTATTGACAAAAACATCTTACCAATATCAATTAGTTATATTTACTAGCTATTGAAACGTTCTATCTGCAGCCTCTGAGTATTTGCAAACAGCTCCAAAACAAATGCTGAAGCAAACTTTAAAAAAATGGAGAAAAAAAAACGCAGACGACAAACAAAATAAGATAATCAAAACATGCATCACATTATGAGACTTAATACAAGACACTAAACTACATTTTATGTAACAATGTAGCTGCTTTCAAAACATGCAGTATATCAAATTACAACTAAATACATGACTTGGAACATTTTCAAAATTATTTGATGAAGACATTAACTTGTGAATATATGGGCCCCTGTAAGTCCTGCATGGAAGTATGAACTGTGTATATCTGCGTATATCTTTATTTCACTTTAAAACGCTGTATAATAGTCTTAGATAATGGTGGACGTGTGGATTAACTGTTGCATCTATCTTTGTTTATCTCACAGAAATGCAACTTACACGACGTTAAAACGCTGTAACGCTCTCTAAAACTTGCGTGGAAAAAAAATAGAATGTGCTCCTTGACTGGCACAGACAGCGTGGCACTAAAGGGTAGTGTTATACTGTTGTACAAAGTCACAGCTTACCCTGGTGTAAAAAAAAAAGTATGATTTGCCGCTCCCCTGCTGTAGCCAAGTGAGTGGGGCAGAAGGAGAGGGGCACCTCGCTGTGTGTTTGTGTGTGAGGGGAGGGGCCAAGTACTAGGGCAGGGAGCAGTACAGAGAGACACACAGAATCTCCGCACGGCAAATAGTAAAGATATCGATGACATATTCATCGCTATTGATTAATCAGTGATACGTCATAATCGGCCGCTGATAAATTGGTGGTGCTTTAGTTCCAATGGTCAGCCCTCACACAAATGTTTCCCTTATACAATGGCACCCTCTGCTGCACAAAAAGGGGCACTGACTTATTAAAGTGGGACTTTTAAATACAAAGATTTCATGAGATGTCGAGTGCTCACAAGCTTTTTAAGTCGATCTTAAGATGTTATAGTGGGAGGTTATAGCACAGATATTCAGGGTGATTCATCAGTTGTAGTACTTTTATCAGCTTTTTGTGTATGTTCCATGATGTATGGTAATTAAATCTATGTTTTTGTTTACTTTTCTGATTGATTTATTTTGTTTGAAATTTGAAAGCCCTACAAAAATGGCTGGACGTTTACCCTACAGGAATGTGTCCAGCTTGAAGAGGTCGCCCTTCCAATTCCAGTGATCCGGAGTAGTGCAAGTCGTTAAAGAAATGTTTACTCATAGCCCGAAAAAGTCAATTCAAAAAGCAGCAAGGGAAAGTGGACTCTCCTTTTACTGTGTACGAACTGTGTTCAAAAAGGCTGAAGACTGCAACATTTGCGTTGAGTTTGGGGTGGCTATGATGGCTTGGTATGAAGATTGGTCTGATCGCTTTAAAAATATTCTCTGGAGTGATGAAGTGGTATTCCACATTGGTGGGCTTGTGAACCGTCACAACTGCCACTACTGGTCGGGAGAAGATCCTTGTACTACCTCTCGAAAACATGCAGAATCGGCCCGAGGTAACGGTATGGTGTGGAATGACTTCAAACAGGATTGTGGGTCCCTTCATACTGTGCGATACCATGAATGCCGAAAGGTACCTCACCATGCTGAGAGATTACATTTGGCCAATTATCAGTACTTGGGAGAATATTGAAGATTTAATCTTCATAAAAGATGGCACTCCTCCACATTTTGCTATTGTTGTTGGTGAATGGCTGAATGCCCACTTTCCTGGGAGATGGATGTGTCGTTGCTGGCATGAATGGCCAGCCAGAAGTCCTGACTTAACACCCTGTGACTTTTTTCTTAGGGGTTGGTTTAAGTCCATTCTACTAAACCAACGACTTTGGAAGAACTTAAAGGGCGAATATGAGAAGTTATGTCTTACATCCCACAAGAGTTCCTTGTGAAATCTTAATGCGGTTCCCAGGCAGCTTGAGAAACTGGTGGCGAATGCTGGCTCGCATATTGAATTTTAAATTTTAAACTCCATGCAATACGCTTTCTTATGTTAATTTCTTGTAAGAATTATAGTTCCGAAATAAATTACAAGTACTTAAAAATAGGGAGTTACTTTTCAATCACCCTGTATATAAAGAAATTAGGGCTGTCAAAAATAGCATATCAACGGCGATAACTAATTTAATTAATTACGTTACTTTTTTATGAGTAATTAATAGTACATACAGGTTGGAAAGCCTCTCTGTTATGACGACAGACAGAGGAAAGTGTAGAGTCCCCCCCCCGAGTCACATGTAGTCTGACACTCTTTTATAACTTTATTCTGACCTGAACACATCACCAGCAGTGCAATTCCAACATTATATATCTACACCTCACAAACACGTCTGTCGTCCTTCTCTGAGCCACACTTCCTCATAGTAACTAAGATGCATTCAGCGTGCATTTTGTTTAATTTAATCCCATTTTTATGATCCTTATTTTGCTTTAATTTACCCTTTTTTTTATTATTATACACATATTTTTCTTTCTTTCTCTCTTTCCCTCTCCAGTATAGCACAACTACCATCATTATCTTGTTTTTGTTTGTTTTGTTTTTTTCTTTACCTGTCATATTTGATGAATATCCTTTTTGTCAGTATACACTTCTTACTGTCTGACAAATCGCTCAACATCGCACAACCCTGCCTTCCTCTTGTTACCTGTCCTATCTTATGTCTTGTTTAGTATAACTCCATCACGAATGTAAATATGCACTTTATATGTCTATCATTGTTGTAAATACACACTCAATGTTAGCAAATGTAAAAAAAAAGTTTTAAAGCAACGATATTCTTATCACTCACTTTGTAACTCTTCATGCGAAAGTACAATTTCCTGCGTTTAAGTATGCTCAAAAATCCCAGAAAATACACTCCAAAATGTGAATGAACAGTGAACAAGATGGTGTCTTTGAACACATCCTCTCATTGCATAATAACGTTAAAGTGTGATTCAAATTTTGTGCTACTATTAAAGAAACTAGTTTTAGGTAAATAGATTTTCAAACGTGTGCCATCTTTTAGCTTGATTTAAATTGTCAGTTCATTTGGAGCTGTTATTACATAGAAATATATGTATATATATATACAGTACATATATATGTGTATGTGTGTGTATATATGTGTATGTGTGTGTGTATATATGTGTATATATATGTGTATGTGTGTGTGTATATATGTGTATATATATATACATATATATATATATATATATGTATATATATGTATGTATGTGTGTGTATATATATATGTATATGTATTTATGTGTGTGTATATATGTATATATATATATATGTGTGTGTGTGTGTGTGTGTGTATATGTGTATATATATATGTGTGTGTGTGTGTATATATACTGTATGTATATGTATATATATATATGTATATATATATGTGTGTGTGTATGTGTATGTGTATATATATATATATATATATATATATATATATATATATATATACACTGCTCAAAAAAAAGGAACACTTCCAAAACACATCAGATCTAAACTGGGGGAAAAATGATCTTGAATATCTTTCCTGATAATAAGTGGGTGATGTATTAGTAACAAAATGATGCCACATCATTTGATAGAAATGAAAATGATCACCATATAGAGGGGGGAAATCAAAGACACCCCAAAAATGAAAGTGAAAAAATGATGCAGCACACTGGTCCATTTGGCTAAAATGTCATTGTTGCAACTCAGAATGATTTTCAGTAGTTTGTGTGGCCCCCACGTGCTTGTACGCATGCCTGACACCGACAAGGCTTGCTCCTAATGAGACTACAGATGGTGTCCTGGGGGATCTCCTCCCAGATCTGGACCAGGGCATCACTGCGGTACCTGGATGCATGGAGGAGATTCCAGGAGACAGGTAGTTACTCCAGGAGAGCTGGACAGGGCCGTAGAAGGTCCTTCAACCCTCAGCAGTATATGCTCCTTTGTGCAAGGAGGAACAGGATGAGCACTGCCAGAGCCCTCATTCAAGATCATTTTTCCCCCAGTTTAGATCTGATGTGTTTTTGAAGTGTTCCTTTAATTTTTTGAGCAGTGTATATATATATATATATATATATATATATATATATATATATATATATATATACTGTATATATGTGTGTGTATATATATGTGTGCATGGCTCAGATCAAGGGTACCCTTTGCTGTCTTCAACTTCACTTGAGTAGTATTTGAAATAGTTGTTCTAACAACGTGTACTATCCCTATCACTCTGACGTTTATAGAGTGGGGAAGCTTACCAAACCATAAATTAAGCCTGTTCATGTTTTTATTTTGCGCTAGCACGGCTATGTTGTAAAAAAGTGTCTATATTTGGACATTGAAATGTTACTTGTAAAGCATGTCTACTTTTGTTGTGAAATTAACAATATTTTCTCTGATAATTTTGTCATGATTTCTACTTAGAATTAAAAATGATGTCTGA